>NC_090270.1:124807646-125433479 GCF_040414725.1 Anabrus simplex | reverse complement strand
TAAAATAGGCAGTATCTAAAATAATGAAAGTAGGATTCTATAATATGAGAGGAATATGCTAATATTTGTTAAATGAGAAGAATCTCCGTTCAAGTATATATTCTAAACATTTTTATTTATACTGATGTGAACCACACAAATAATGTTCTATCTCAACATATGAGCAAAGAAACAATTAAACTGATACAATTATATACATTGTATGCCTTCTTTTCTTGGCGTACATCAATCAACTCGATCAGCATACACTGATAAATGAGTTTATTTATTTTATAAAAAATGGATATTGAATGATATCCTTTATTTATTAAACTCTCGTCACAAATGTATATTAAATATGGTTCCGGTACCGGGGATCGAACTCGAGCCTCCTGGGTGAGAACCAGGTATCCTCTATTTGTTAGTCATGATTTGGATAGAGAGAGAAAAAAAATTAACACAATATAAGCACATCTGTTATACACACGAGATTGCATTGCCGAGTATCGAACATGTGATCCATTTGACCACGACAAATGTATATTTACATTGAACACTTACGATGAGCATACACGCTGAACATATATGTGCGTATCCTGGGTTTACCTAACAAATTATATATTTAAAGAAAATCAGTCAAAGCTGGAATCAAACCCATCACCATATCACTTTGGGAAATAATAAAACACACAGAAACACACACACACACACACACACACACACATATATATATATATATCAAATATATGTACACAACACATCTTGAAGATATGGCTTAACCAAGCCATAATATCTGGTTAAATCTTCGCTCCAGCATCATTCGAACCAACAGGCTTCGGCTTCCAAGGTAAAAATTTTTGGACTCCAATCAGAGGCTAAAATAATGCTTAACATGAGAAGGGATCTATCCTTCACAAAATCCGGAAATTATCCGTGTTACTTGCAACGTATAATTAGAATAGGATTGAGACTACTTTGGTGAATGAAAAGAGCTTGGCCCACTAACATCGTTTTGCTGGAGACTGCAAAGTTTGCTCGGCCTACGGTCGACCAGCATATATCTGTCAATTACAATAACAGCTGTGACTAGTCCTGGGTTGTGGATACCATAAATCGTCCGTCACCCCTTCCTTTCATTTTCCTTACATATCATCTCGGCTTATTGTCAAATATGCACTCACTTGAAAGCCATTATTTCTTGTTACTCGTTATCTGGCTATATATTCAGCCCAATTAATATCTCACAACAGCTATAATTATTTATTCTTCCTTATCACTCCAACAACAAAACATGTTACAGCTTCGCCCTCTCATGTCTTGGCATCGTATCTCAATCCGTTCATTTAATTCACAGAAAAAACCCCATTACTTCAGGTTATTTTATTCTCACAATTTCATATATAATTATAAATTAATTACACCTCAGTTTGGATCAACTCCAATAATTATCTAATATTATCCGGGATTACAAATACCCGAATCTCAAACGTATCATTTATATCCAAACTACTCTGAAGATCTTTACCAGACGAAGAAATATAAATCTAGCTAACTTGCCGTTCTTCCCAAAGATAGTTCATATAAGCTAAGAATTTTTGTTAAATATCAATGATTATCTTAAAAATCACTTGATGATCCTAACTAATAGTAATAAATCTTTCCCAGTCATACGCGCATAATGTTCCCTAAATATTTAATTATGACATTATAATATTTACAAATATTATTATTACTGGCATGCATCACTCGTGTTTAGGGTATATAACAGTATGTACTTAACACTTGGCGAGTAAGGCTTGCTGTCATCTAGGGTACATCTTAGATCTTTACACGAACATGATGAATATTCTTGTTCCTAGTAGTCCTTGGTTCTTCTTCATACGACGATCCATGACTCGAACTGCTGTTTTCTCAGTTGAATTTCGGGACGATCCTTGTAAAGCTGATTGCAGGCACTCAGGCGCGACTCTTGTAGGTTCCGAGTCTTGGGTTCGACGACCACTCACGAACATACAGAAAAATGGAGAATGAATTATCAAATACTGTTTTTTGCACTTTCAAAGGGGGCCTACTTGTAACAAGATCCACTCTTAAGTTCAAACAGATTAACGCAAGTAGTGATAAGTTGTAAAATCACTGTTCATTCCCTGACCGTCACACAGACTATCACAACGAATGTCCCTGGAGGATGCGAATATTAAATTTGTCAAGAACAGTTATTTAATTTTTGCTAAATGTCACTCGTTCTTAAATGCTCAGGAGCGGTGATAATTAGCCCCTGCATATATTAATTAACTGTCTCACCACGCTAAATAACCTGAAGCGTTTGCCCTCCGTTGGTGATTGCACCATAAGTCATAATTAACTATCTTCGACGATTGTGATGTTAAAATGCCAAATTAAGGCTTCTATTCGGCAATTATGTACATTAACTCGTACCACACGACTTATTCCGTAAATATATTTACATCACATTGATGTGTTTCTTCAATGGCACTACACTTTGTACACTGATATCCAAGTTCCACTTCTAATATGTTGGGTTGCCACTACACAGACGATAATGAGGTAACGTGTTACCACTGCCGGTACACGGATGAGAATGAGATACAGTGTCAGGGTCTTGGATATATTTATAGCCTACGGGCAAAATGGTCAGGGGGGAGGTGAATTATGTCCCAGTTGTAAATGACAGTCCGGTATTCGGAGTCTTTGAACGACGTGATAACAATCGAATTAAAGCTTATAACCTCTACTTTCTACTGAACATATATGAAACCAAAGCGATCAGTAGGTTATTCATAATTTTAAAAGCGTTCTTTTGGAAGATTACGCGTCATGTTTCATCATGCAATATCTCCCACCTTTTTCCACATGTTGTCAGATTTCAGTAGTCGCCTTTGATCTCGTACTACTGTATGATAGGCGTCATTATTGATCCATTAATAAAGTATTGTATTTATATGCATTGACAGTCAGCATAAAATGCATTGGTTCGAATGGGACCTGTTTCATAAATTTAGAAAAATTATCTCATATAGAAGTATCCTTCTTCTTCCTCTTTTTCGTAAATTATGGTGAAGTGGTACTAATGAATGCGGTGTTGAATTTATAGTGGGCTTTTATTTTTCAAAAGTTAACACACCTTAATTCGGCCCGGTCTCCAAAAACCTCCATCTCCGTGCGTAGCGTTATCTTCTCTTCTCGCTCGCTCGGAAAGAGAGCGCGGTTTCAAGGTTAGCAATACTGCGTTTCCCTCTTCTCATTACAACGTAGGAAAAATGCTCCTTCCGGACTGGCGCGTCGCGGATCATACCCCGGTTTGACATACAGAATGCTAACTACTGCGTTATATGTCACAGGATGTTGCGGAAAACGGCATATATAATTAGCCAGACCTCCTAACATCTTCATGGCATGACGATGAACGGTCACAATACATACATACATAATCATTATAGACTGTTATGCCTTTCAGCGTTCAGTCTGCAAGCCTCTGAGAATTTAATAAACGTCGCCACAATCCTCAATTTGCAACTAGTGTTGTGGCCTCATTTAGTTCTATACCTCTTATCTTTAAATCGTTAGAAACCGAGTCTAACCATCGTCGTCTTGGTCTCCCTCTACTTCTCTTACCCTCCATAACAGAGTCCATTATTCTCCTAGGTAACCTATCCTCCTCCATTCGCCTCATATGACCCCACCACCGAAGCCGGTTTATGCGTACAGTTTCATCTATCGAGTTCATTCCTAAATTACCCTTTATCTCCTCATTCCGAGTACCCTCCTGCCATTGTTCCCACCTATTTGTACCAGCAATCATTCTCGCTACTTTCATGTCTGCTACTTCTAACTTATGAATAAGATATCCTGAGTCCACCCAACTTTCGCTCCCGTAAAGCAAAGTTGGTCTGAAAACAGATCAATGTAAAGATAGTTTCGTCTGGGAGCTGACTTCCTTCTTACAGAATACTGCTGATCGCAACTGCGAGCTCACTGCATTAGCTTTACTACACCTTGATTCAATCTCACTATATTACCATCCTGGGGTCCGACTCGTTGGCTGAATGGTCAGCGTACTGGCCTTCGGTTCAGAGGGTCCCGGGTTCGATTCCCGGCCGGGTCGGGGAATTTAACCTTCATTTGTTAATTCCAATGGCCCGGGGGCTGGGTGTTTGTGCTGTCCCCAACATTCCTGCAACTCACACACCACACATAACACTATCCTCCACCACAATAACACGCAGTTACCTACACATGGCAGATACCGCCCACCCTCATCGGAGGGTCTGCCTTACAAGGGCTGCACTCGGCTAGAAATAGCCACACGAAATTATTATTACCATCCTGGGAGAACACACAACCTAAATACTTGAAATTATCGACCTGTTCTAACTTTGTATCACCAATCTGACATTCGATTCTGTTGAATTTCTTACCTACTGACATCAATTTAGTCTTCGAGAGGCTAATTTTCATACCATACTCATTGCACCTATTTTCAAGTTCCAAGATATTAGACCGCAGGCTTTCGGCACAGGCTGCCATTAAGACCAAGTCGTCAGCATAGGCCAAACTGCTTACTACATTTCCACCTAACTGAATCCCTCCCTGCCATTTTATACCTTTCAGCAGATGATCCATGTAAACTACGAACAGCAAAGGTGAAATATTACAGCCTTGTCTAACTCCTGTAAGTACTCTGAACCAAGAACTCATTCTACCATCAATTCTCACTGAAGCCCAATTGTCAACATAAATGCCTTTGATTGATTTTAATAATCTATCTTTAATTCCATAGTCCCCCAGTATGGCGAACATCTTTTCTCTCGGTACCCTGTCATATGCTTTCTCTAGATCTACGAAACATAAACGCAACTGCCTATTCCACTCGTAGCATTTTTCAATTACCCCTGGCGCATACTGAAAATCAGATCCTGACAGCCTCTCTGTGGTCTGAAACCACACTGGTTTTCATCCAACTTCCTCTCAAAGACTGATCGCACCCTCCCTTCCAGGTTGCCAGTGAATACTTTGCCTGGTATACTAATCAATGAGATACCTCGATAGTTGTTGCAATCCTTCCTGTTCCCTTGCTTATAGATAGGCGCAATTACTGCTTTTGTCCAATCTGAAGGTACCTTACCAACAATCCACGCTAATTTTACTACTCTATGAATCCATTTCATCCCTGCCTTCCCACTGTACTTCACCATTTCAGGTCTAATATTTCATTCTTTTCAAATGGCTTAAAAATTGTATGCGTCGCAGTCTCAGGTTATCAGTACGTTAAGACATTTTAAGATAAATTTTCGACTCGAGTTTTGGGTAATGCATTTCATTTTGAATTCTGCGCCTTAAGATTTTCCATTTTTGATATTCTAACTCCATGGGGAGTAATAATTTTTGGAAATGGAGAATTCACTTCTCCTTTAGTAGGTTAGCAATCTCTATTTGCTAACACGGCGGGACCATGCGCTTGGTCTGTCACTGCTAAGCAGTCCTGGGGGGGCGTGCCAATCCAGCTGATGATCCCAAATGGCACGTCAGGGCGAAACTCTGCAAAATGCACACGGCCTGACCACCCAAAAGCTGGTTCAATTCATGTGATTGTAAGATCTGCGGCCGTGAAAGCCATTTTTTGATATTTTTCTCATGATTTTCCTTTCTTCAATCTCTAAGCCAGTGTTGTGATTGGGTTGTATTCTGTTTTGCCACACCTGTTTGCTCGTACATCGGCAGCATTTTTCGTGTTTTGCGAGAAGTTGAGCTATTATCGACTTTCATATTGTTTTATCGGGAAATTCACTACTAACTTGGCACTACAGCCCTGAAAGGCCTTGGTCTACCAAGCGACCGCTGCTCAGCCTGAAGGCTTGCAGATTACGAAGTGTCGTGTGGTCAGCACGACGAATCCTCTCGGCCATTATTCTTGGCTTTCTACACCGGGGCCGCTATCTCACCGTCAGATAGCTCCTCAATCCTAACCACGTAGGCTGAGTAGATCTAGAACCAGCCCTCAGATCCAGGTAAAAATTCCTGACCTGGCCGGGAATCGCAGCCGGGTCCGCCTGGTAACAGGCAGTCACGCTACCCCTACATCACAGGGCAGACGGAAATTCGCTACTAGTGTATTAAAAATAACTATTGTTTTTAAGTCCAACTACCTACTTTTAACGGGCTTCGGAGATGCCGATCTGCCGTAATTTTGTTCTGTAGGATTCCTTTTACGTGCCAGTAAGTCTACCGACACGAGGCTGACGTACTCGAGCACCTTCTAATACCGTCGGGCTGTGCCAGGATCGAACCTGCCAAATTGAGGTAAGAAGGACACCACCTCAACCGTCTTAGCCACGCCTCCTGGTTAATTAGTGTACTGTATTTCAAGTATTTTAGGCTGAGTTACGGTCACTTAGTATCCCACAAGGTCCATCAGAGCTACAGGAGCATATGATTTTTTGTAACTGATAGCAAAGCAAAGTCATCTCCGTACTGGCCATTAAGGCCCTCGGAGGGGTGGAAGTTAAAGGCTTCCACTATCCGTAACCTCAGCAATTGATGGTGTAGAGTGGTTAGCTTCCAGGAATTAATCTGGTACTCATTTTTGGTGTAGACTGAGTGAACCCCAGGGCCATATGCACCTCCGGAAGTGGAAATCTTATTTCTTAAATTTTACGACTTCCTGACGGGGATTCGAACCCACGTTCTTCCGGGCGAACCGAGCATGCCTTTACCGCCTCGGCCAGGCAGCCCCTGCAACTGATTAATACATTATATTCCTTTAAACCTAGAAATACATGAAAGAATGGTCAGCGTCGAGATCTCCTGTTCAGAAGGTCCCGGGTTGGATTTAGAGTCTTACACGACGAAATATGTATTTTTTTCGCTATTTGCTTTACGTCGCACCGACGCAGATAGGTCTTATGGCGACGATGGGATACGAAAGGCCTAGGAATTGGAAGGAAGCGGCCGTGGCCTTAATTAAGGTAGAGCCTCGGTATTTGTCTGGTGTGAATGTGGGAAACCACAGAAAACTATCTTCAGGGCTGCCAACAGTGGGGCTCGAACCCACTATCTCCCGATTACTGGATACTGGCCGCACTTAAACGACTGCAGCTAACGAGCTCGGTGACTAAGTATGAAAACCATAGATTAAAATGAAATTCCGTATGGCTTTTAGTGCCGGGAGTGTCCGAGGACAAGTTTGGCTTGCCAGATGCAGGTTTTCTGATCTGATGCCCGTAGGCGACCTGCGCGTCATGATGAGGATGAAATTATGATGAAGACGACAGAGACACCCAGTCTCCGTGCCAGCGAAATTTACCAATGATAGTTAAAATTGCAGACCCTTCAGGGAATCGAACCCGGGACCCCTGTGACCAAAGGCCACCACGCTAACCATTTAGCCACGGAGCCGGAGAAGACCATAGATTAAATTAATGTAATAGTCTGACGCCCGGTTGTATCGGCAACCCGCCGAACGTTGCTGTGATGTAGTATTGCATACAACGACCGCTTATGAAATATTCGACCAAGTCTGTTTAGTCTGTGTTACAGAATTACTTAAATGATGCCCGGGACAGGTGGAATACATACATACATACATACATACATACATACATACATACATACATACATACATAACATGTGTTTACTCTTATGCCTTTTAGGCTTTTAGCGTTCAGTCTGCAAGCATCTGTGTATTAACTAAGTCCTTCCACAATCCACTGCACTGTGACCCCATTTTATTCCACACCATTCTTCACACCACGGTGGAGTCCATTGTTGTCCTGGGTAAACTACCCTCCCCGATTTGCCTCACATTATGAAAATCCACCAACGCAACCCGGTTCATTCGTACAGCTTCATCCATCGAGTCCATTCCTAACAGTTTATCTTCTCATTCCCAGTACATTCCCGCCACTATTCCTACCTATTTGAATCAACACTCACTTATGAATAAAATATCCTGAGTATATTCAGATTTATCAACCGTACAGAAAAGACGATCTGAAAAAAGACCGCTATAAAGAAACTTTCATCCTAGACCGGACTTCTTGCTTACAGAACGTCCGTCCGTCCATCCTGGCATGTACAAATCAATCAATCAATCAATCAATCAATCAATCAATCAAGCAAGCAAGCAATCAATCAATCAATCAATCAATCAATCAATCAATCAATCAATAAGTGATTTAACCTCGGTTAGTGACCATCAATTACCGGGTGAGAAGAGTGTTATTCAGCAATTCATTCAATCATTTACCAATTCATGCAGTCATTCACTCATTCAATTCAGTCATAATGTATGTCGTAATATTGTAGGATAAATCTATAAGACTTGTGACACAAAAGTAAGTATTAATAAGCTTAAAAAAGGCGAAGATACATGTTGTCCTAGACTATATAACACTGATAGCATCCAGTGCAGTATTAATAGTGTAGTAATAGTCAAATAATTGTAATTGTATCGAATTACATGGATTGCAATAAATGATTACTCTCTCCCCAACATGACGCGATCCAGAACTAGGGGACGGGAGTATTCTATCCACCTGATCCAGTTTTGTATTCCAATCTTGACAATTTGCCTGCTGCCATTTCTTGATGGATACAGTACTTTTGCATCCATCTCTTGGCACAGGCCAGAGTAAAGTGTAGCTTTCACCGAAGTCCCAGTCACTTACATGGCTGTGACAATATGGAAGCTGCTGGGGTATGGGTGGTGCTGAGTAATGACATTCAGCGCACGACTAATGCATCTGAGTGTTATGAAAGGTGTTGCTCATAGGGTCAGTCGTGCTTCAATAGCACTTTCTGACTCAGTGAGGAAAGCAATGGCAAACTACCTCACTCCTCGTCTTGCCTAGTACGGCTCATTTTGGTGCTGCCATTGGTTTTTGCGGATTCCTTATAACCGCATACCTTTGGTGGTGCTATTTGAGGATCCAACCAGCCTCTGGGCTGATGACCTAACAGACAGACAGACATCTTGACAATCACTCCTCTTATTTGGGCATTAATCTTATTAGTCTTTCATCGTTTGTTTGGGCATTGTTCTTAATAATACAGCCATAGTTCATGATGCTCTTTACATCATTGGTGGCCTTCCTAATTGTTTTGAACATTAGGTTTAAATATTCCATCAGTTTAAATGTGTGTCACCTAAGTATGGAGAACTCTACATAACTAGGTCATGACCGAGGGGTTATCCCTTAAAAGTACGAATTCCAAGAAGAGAGTCGTTAACTAAATTTATAAAGCACTTCCTTCATCTTTCCCCGTAAAAGATCATACTACCTTTAAACAGGAAATCATTTCAATAATTCTCTGTATAGAATAAATCCTGGACTTGAGATGACTGCGCAGTTCGGGCAGTGTACCTGCTAGCTTGCATTCGGGAGATGGTGGGGCCCAACCCCATTGTAGGCCAACCTGAAGATGGTTTTCCGTGGTTTCCCAATGTCAAACCAGGTAATGCAGCGGCAGTACGTTAAGGCCACAGTCACTTCCTTCCAAGTCCTAATCGCGTCCTACGCCATCGTCGCTACAAGACCTGTCTGAGTCGGTGCGACGCAAACCCAATAGCAATACAAACAGAAAATACTTGGGTGCTTACACCATCTAGATCGATGACAGAATTGGGACTACTACTATACATACAGCGCTAATCACGATTATCAAATGTGTCTTAGGATTTAACCCAAATATACAAAGCAAAGCAAGGTCATGAAGACCCTTGGAGGGGTGGAAGGTAAAGGCTTCCACTATCCGTAACCTCGGCACTTAATGCGGTAGAGTGGTCAGCTCTACGCCCGGCCGCCTTTGCCCCTAGGAATTAACCTGGTACTCATTTCTGGTATAGGTTGAGTGAACTTCAGGGACATTTCCAGGAGTGGAAATCTCGTTTCCTAAAGTTTAGGACTTCCTGACGGGGATTCGAACCCACGTCCTTCCGGGCGAGCCGAGCACGCCTTTACCGCATCGGCCAGGCAGCCCCTAACCCAAATATACAGGATGGGCTAAATAAAACTGGCCCGGAAAATATTTATAAGACTGACGCGGAATTGACTCTTGTTAATGAACAGGAGAACTGCCTATCACAGGAAATGCTGGAAACCGTGTTTTCGAACCACTAATCGGTTGCTGTCACATGTTTGCGCATGCGCATCTTCCGAGTACATCGCTGTGTCATTACGCGTGAATGAATGAGAGGAGCAGACGTGTTTAGTGACGAGTTGAATGCAACACGTCCGCCTCTGTGGTGAAGTGGTTAGCGTGATTAGCTGCCACCCCCCGGAGGCCCGGGTTCGATTCCCGGCTCTGCCACGAAATTTGAAAAGTGGTACGAGAGCTGGAACGGGGTCCACTCAGCCTCGGGAGGTCAACTGAGTAGAGGTGGGTTCGATTCCCACCTCAGCCATCCTGGAAGTGGTTTTCCGTGGTTTCCCACTTCTCCTCCAGGCAAATACCGGGATGGTACCTAACTTAAGGCCACGGCCGCTTCCTTCCCTCTTCCTTGCCTATCCCTTTCAATCTTTCCAACCCTCCACAAGGCCCCTGTTCAGCATAGCAGGTGAGACCGCCTGGGCGAGGTACTGGTCATCCTCCCCAGTTGTATCCCCGACCAAGAGTCTGAAGCTCCTTCGCAGAGTCCGAGGGAAAAGCCGACCCTGGAGGGTAAATAGATGATGATGATGAATGCAACACAAATGGTGTTCACTATAAAACAGCGCGTGTTCATTGTCAAGTGTTATGCGAAAAACGATTCTTGTAAAACCTGCGTGGAACTGTTTGCGCAAGAGTTTAAGACTGGAAGTTTTTTTGGAAAAATCTCCAGCATATTCTGTAATGCAAAACTTAGTGGCAAAATGGCGTGAAACAGGCTCTGTGGCGAATAAAGACCATAACTATCCGAAAAGAGTTCGAACACCAGGAAACATTACTCGAATGAAGTAAATCCTGTTACGAAGTCCGGCGAACTTTCAACGCTGTTTATCTGTGCAAGTGGGAATAAAGAGATCGTCGTGTCGAAACAAAAAGGACCTGCACCTGTATCCTTAGAAATTTACTGTTGTGCATGCGTTAAAGCAGGGCCTCTCAAACGTCCAAAATCTCACGCGTGCAAACTGAGGTGCAGAGTTCCTGTGCACAGTGCATCGGTCCCACTCGGCTCGGTTCGGACCAACGCTTCGTCTCTGAGCTACTCGGCTAAGCTCGGCTCAACTCGGCTCGGATTTGGAGAGCTACGGAGCAAGTGGAGAAGAGGGAGACAGGCGTGGAGAAAGAGAGAGACAGCATTATTGCTCCAAATCGAGGAGTGGGCGTCTGCACTCTGGTCAACCAAGCAAAGTCGTCTTTTGCACCGTACACCGCGCAATGCACTGGTGCATGCACCCTGAGAGGCCTTGCGTTAAAGCGCCCATATGAACCTTCACGTGTTGAGTTCTGCCGGTGGCTTCTGAGTGAAGTGGAGTCAGCACTTTTGGACCCTCAGTTTTTCATTTCTTCAGATGAGGCAATTTCCAGCATCTTCTGTAATGTTCATTAAGAAGGGTCAATCGCGCGTCAGTGCTATCTAAATATTTTCCGCGCCAGTGTTATTTTGCCCACCCGGTATAAAGCAGACATAGAAGCGAGAAATTGGATACGAACCTTTGCAATGCCGTGTTTTTCCTGTGAAATACTTTCAATTCTTCTCGAAATCCATTCTCATGGCTCTGTTTAGCTGCATCCATTTCTGAGTAAATTTTAACTTCAGGAAATTATATGTGAGCAAATGGCTGTTAGGAACGGAAACTTACAACGCCGGTAAATATGGATTGTAGTTCTATTGACATTTCTACGAAGTTACCTGTGCTGTCATTGAAACAATATAGAAATGGATTCCTGGAGACTTCTGGTTACTACTCAATGTCACCAAAAATAATTCTTATAATTATCTGAAGACATAAAATGCTTTTCATTCTTCTGTGGTACTGAGTACTCTATGTCCGACCCCTAAGTTCCAAGAAGGAATGTCGTCATATGCCACATTATGTAATTTGATGAAGACATAATCAGAGGCAATTAACATTAGAGTTAAAACAATGGAACCTACGTAAACATTTAAGTGTAAGGAAGTTTGAAGCAAGAGAGATTATTAGCCATGTGCTTTTTAGTAATGCAAACTTTCAGAACTTGAGGAGTCCCGATCAGACACCTCAGCCTGCTATTTTGGAAGAACATTGATCGCATTAAACCACGTGCTATGCAGAGATTAGGAACCATATATTTTTAATAATAATAATAATAATAATAATAATAATAATAATAATAATAATAATAATAATAATAATAATAATAATAATAATAATAATAATAATAATAATAATAATAAATTATCCAGAACTACAAATATTCTCCCCAAAAATAGTGTACTGGAAAGTGATTATTTTAAACTCTACAAGGATGGAACGATTCAGATAGATAAAACAGATAAAACAACTTCGCACAATAAACTAGACATGACATTAACAAACAAAAGGAATCAACACACGTATCTTACTGACATAACCGAATGACTACAATATGGAACAGAAATACAGGGAGAAGATAAAAAAGTATATTCCTCTGGCTATGGAAGTAGCAAAGGTCTGGAAACAAGACGGAGTGACAATTCTTCCTTTAATCCTATCTCCCAGTGGTCTCGCACCAAAATCATTTTCACAAACTTGAAGATACTACAGCTCCCCATCTAAACTCACAATGTGGTACAAATGGCTGCAATTTTGAAGACCTGCAACATTGTCAGAATATTCTTGAATACTCAATAAGGACCATAAATAGAAAAGGCTGGAACTTCTACAGCGAAGAGAATAACGAAGACATATATTGTAAATTCATGTAAATTAAGATTAAGTTCCATTTCTTATCATTATGTAAAATATTGAAGTGCGAGCTGTATTGCAGAGTATAATGTTGTGAAATAAATAAATAAATAAATAAATAAATAAATAAATAAATAAATAAATAAATAAATAAATAAATAAATAAATAAATAAATAAATAAATAAATAAATAAATAAATAAATAAATAAATAAATAAATAAATAAATAAATAAATAAATAAATAAATAATATCCTACTCTATATACTGCACGTCAGGACATTTTTATTTCCGCAAAATGTCTTTATAATTATTCGTTTTTCATGTTTAGCACCGATCATCTCTTTTTATTATTTTTGATGTCTGTCTGTGTTTTTAAAACCGGGAAACGGCTTGATATATATATAGTATACACTTTCTGTGTTGTGTTATCAGGAGCATATGGCTTAAATATTATTGCACGGAGTTGGGTTCCACAAGAAGACCAAAACGGTTATTCTTAAGATTCTCCGTTTATGTTAGATCTATCGAAAATGTTTATACAGCAATAGTTGTAGGAACTGAAGCCTCCATGGCTCAGACGGCAGCGCGTCGGCCTCTCACCGCTGGATACCGTGGTTCAAATCCCGGTCATTCCATGTGAGATTTGTGCTGGACAAAGCGGAGGCGGGACAGGTTTTTCTCCGGGTTCTCCGGCTTTCCCTGTCATCTTTCATCCCAGCAACACTCTCCATTCTCTTTTCGTAGCAGCAATCATTCATTAATATATCACTTTGGGAGTGGCGACCCCATCGTAATAATAGCCTATATAGGCTATGATTCATTCATTACATCCCTGACCCGGTCACTGACTGGAAAAAAGGTTGTAGGTTTTCATTTTTCAGTTGTAGGAACTGTAATTTACGATCGTTTATGTGTCATACATATTCATAATACAATGGTTAATAATGGAGTACAGGACTACCGTTTTTACTTGAGAAGCACAAATAATTTTACACAACTTTGGACAAGAAATTGTACCGTAATATAGGCCTACATTCGGAAATTGCCCTCATAATGTGTAGATTTGGTTCATGTTTACCATACATCACACTACTGCCATGTGCGTGAATGTGGACAAGAATCTTTGCATAAATTATGTAGGAAACATATCTTCCAATGCGAATTTCTGTTCGAAGAAGTACACTCATGTTCATAAAAACCAGAACACCTTGAAAGACTAGAGATAGAGTGTTCATATTCACAGGACATGTGCATTAGTATGTTCTGAAGAACCATTTGAACCATGTTGGCCCTCAGGTTCAAGGTCCACATCGATATCTCGGCGCACCACCACCGACTGGTAAAATGTGCTTGCGGCTCTCGTTGTCGCTATAAACCGAAAGTAATGGATCAGTGTGACTTAAGCAGACATGGAGGATGCCTCGCAGACGTATGCAAGAACCGTACCGTCAAATGAGTGAGTTTGAAAGAGAGCGCATTATTATAATGAGAGAACGTGATGCATCCATCCGGGAAATTGCTGTTCGTGTGGTACGAAGTATGTCAAAAGTGCAACGGGTATGTAGAGAATGGTTCACAGAAGACCGTAGAACACGACGAGATGGATCTGGTCGCATCACCCAGACCACCCCTACAGAAGATCGATACCTCATTCTAAGGGCATTGCAAGGCAGATCTGCGTCCTCCTCGGCTCTGGCGCAACAGTAGAACAGTGTAACACATCGTACACTATCAGGTGTGACAGTCCGTCGCCCTTTATTACGGTCTGGGTTACCGGCGCGTCATCCACTTCTCCGCCTACCTTTAACTAATGTGTATAAACATACTAGACAGCAATGGTGCATGGAACGATGTCACTGGGGACAGGAAGAACAGCAGATAGTGTTTTCGGACGAATCCAGGTTCTGATTGTTTGAAAACGATGGCAGCATCTCCGTCCGCCGCAGACAGGGGGAGGGGCATGACATTGCCTGCATTCGCAAAAGACATACGGCGCCAATTCAAGGCCGTATGGTGTGGGGTGCTATTGAGTACAAGCACAAATCACAGTTGGTGCGTGCTCAGAACACTGTGACCAGTCTGACCTACGTGAATGACATTCTGCGACCCCTAGTCATACCCCTTCTGCACGACACCCCAGACGCCATATTTCATCAGGACAATGCGTGACCACATGTTGCTGCACGAACACGTGCCCTCTTGTTGTCACAGGATGTCAGACTGTTGCCCTGGCCCGCCCGATCACCGGACTTGACGCCAATCGAAAATGTGTGGGATATGGTGAAACGACGGGTGAGGCGCTGTGAACCAATGCCAACCACCAAAGATGAACTGTGGAACCAGGTGAATGCAGCATGGATGGCTATACCCCAGGACGCCATCGCGCCTTATACGCGTCGATGCCATCACGCATCGACAAAGTTATCAGTGCCCATGGAGGGCTCAGTGCCTACTAGGCAACAGGATACATGCTGAACCTAAGTGACTGAAATGCTAATCGTTTCTGCAGAACATACTAATGAACACGTAATGGGAATATGAACTTCCTATCTCTAGTCTTTCAAGGTGTTCTGTTTTTTATGAACATGAGTGTAGTATTTATATAATCCTCTACCTGTAATCTGCATTCATACAAGCATCATTTTGCAGTCGGCATCAATGCTGTGAAGGGTCGTCTTATAGTCCGATTTTGGGACCGATAAATACACCATTGAAAACTCATTGTATGGCTACCAAGATCGATAATGATTATGCTTGTTGTTTAAAGGGGCCTAACAGCTAGGTCATCGGCCCCTAATGGTACGAGGTACAAAGAAATGAAACGATAATTAAAACTTCAAAATGTATCCACGAACTAGTACATAAACGAATGGTGATGAAAAGACGATCGTGAATCCAAAAGAATCTGTGGATGCAATTCACAATGCCTTATTTTCTGAGATGATGCTTGTTGTCTAAAGGATCCAAGGTCCAAATCGTCGGACCTTCATAATGGTACTAATCACTGGTAAATCTGAACCATGGTTTTCTTCCTATAGTGGTACTAATCACAGGTAATACAGACTCATGGTGTTCCTCGCAAGGTGGTACTAAATATAGGTAATGCAGACCCACTGTAACACAGATCCATGGTGTTTCTCATAAAGTAGTACTACTCATAGGTAACGCAGACCCATTCTGAACACAGTGGAACCACCGATTCGAGCGCAGCGCTCGGCACCCATTCCCGCTAGACACCAGCCTGTGCAGTCGAGCGCCCGCTCCCCCGCCAAGGTGGGATGCACACGATGGTTATTATCACAGGAACCGCCAAGATCCGTGGTGTTCCGCACATATTGGTACTGATCCTAGGTAACGTAGACCCGTGGTGTTCGTCACGTGGTGGTACTATCACAAGTAGTCTCATGGTTCTAATTCCATCATATATTGGTCACCCGTTTTTTGTCACCTCTTATGGCTGGAAGGGGATACAGTGGGTGTATTTTTCGTCTGCGCCCCCCACCTACACGGGGTGCTACCTGATCTCATGTACCTTACATTTCTTTGCCTTTTAGCAATTCGTGTACGAGACACACGTTGAATCAAATGATTTCGTCGCAAGAATGATTGTCCCCACTGTGGATCTGATCATGGCATGTCGAGAATCCTCGAACATGTACAACAATTAATATTCCGACGTTGTTATTCAGACATTCATACTGGTGGTCACACATTGGAGCATCTCGTGTGAATAAATGCTTGTTCCTACGTTC
The DNA here is from genome assembly GCF_040414725.1 of Anabrus simplex. Taxonomy (NCBI): domain Eukaryota; kingdom Metazoa; phylum Arthropoda; class Insecta; order Orthoptera; family Tettigoniidae; genus Anabrus; species Anabrus simplex. Next base: position 125,416,877 of record NC_090270.1, on the reverse strand, counting down.
ACCAATACATTTGTGAACATCATCTATCGCCTACAGCCGAATCAGCAGGTATACATTCCTATCCGAAATAAATTGGTTTTTGTGTTTTCTGGCTCTTGTTTTGTACATACAGATTTGCAACACCTTGTATAAGTTACCTATTTCTTGTACGGTAGATTTATTTGTGCCAGTACTGCGGTCTAAGGGAAACGAGCCTCCTATTACCTGAAGGCTCCACGCTTTGATTCACGGCGAGGTCTGGGATTTCACGTGAATCTAAAGTCTGGTTTGAATGTCTACTCACCTTACGAATGAACACCTGAGGAGCTATCTGACGTTGAGACATTGACCCCGCTCTTGAAAACCGAGAAGATTCGTCGTGTTGAACACGCATTACGCAGTATTCTGCAGGCCTTCGAGCTCATCACCAGTCCCATCGGTACTGTAGCCAGGGGTTTTGTTTGGTATTTTGTAGCACAATAGGTTTATCAATACATGTGCTTTGTTCCAATACGTTTTGAACAAACTAACGTGGAAGTTACGTCATTGCCTCATCACACTCACCTTGGTTGCCAAATGAACCGGCGCGCGATTGAATGTTGTACTCCAACATTATAACAGGTTGTAAGTTGAGCAGATCTGAAATAATTAATGCATTAACGTAATCGTATTAACGGAGTCTCACAGCGTCACTGCTGTGTAAAACGTAACTGCGCCCACGTGGTCAAGACATCTACTGAACAAGTATGGCAGCTCCGTCTTGGGCACACTATTGCCGTAGCTCGTGCTGACGGAAGGCATGAAACGCGCGCTCCCTTGCCCCTCTCCAACCATGTGACAACACCGTAGGCGCAGCCCCTCTCACCCGCGTCTTCTCCTGACTTACACCCTCTCTCCGCTTTAAAGGTGTCGCGGAGAATAAGAAAGTTACACTGGCTGTTATACCGTTGGAAAGACGTTTCCTACTGGCTGAAAATATGCTTACACCTGAGTACTTGTCAATTCTAAGTTCCAATTACAAACAATTATCCCCCCCCCCCCCCCGACTAACCTTTCCCTCTAATATAGCTTTTCCCCCTCGGAGTGAATTGGTAATTTTAGATTTCTCTAGGAGGTGAAAACCCGCATCGCTGTCGCTAAGGAAGCTTTTTTTGCTATATGCTTTACGTCGCACCGACATAGATATGTCTTACGGCGACGATGGGATAGGAAAGGCCTAGGAATTGGAAGGAAGCGGCCGTGGCCTTAATTAAGGTACAGCCCCGGCATTTGCGTGGTGTGAAAATGGGAAACCACAGAAAACCACCTTCAGGGCTGCCTGCAGTGGGGCTCGAACCCACTATCTCCCGATTACTGGATACTGGCCACACTTGAGCGACTGCAGCTATCGAGCTCGGTTGCTGAAATTACGGTGAACACATTTTGAGGCAGTCTTTAGTGTTCGCCCGTCCTATTAACGACCACAAATTAATTTCCACACATAAGAATCCACGAGCAAAACCTAGTGGAATATACAGTATACTGCCAGTGCTCTGTCACAAAGGAAGCTTATGACCACAATATGACAGACCACTTGGGGATGTTCCCAGTTGCTTTTTCCACGGCGACACTGTTTCTTGCCACACAGCATTGAAGGTAAGTCATGTGATCAATATTTGTACCAATCATGAAGTAGATATTCCAATTTAATTATCACGTATTTCTACATTTCAGGTAAACATACTTCCTCAGACAAAATGGAATTTAAATCTTAGGTTGGTCTGGAAATAGTCTTGATGTCAATCCTACTGAGAACTGTTGGAAAGTTAAAGGAAATGATGTCGCGAAAATGAAGCGACGGAATAAACAGGAACTGATTGAAGCACTGGCGGCCCCGTGGTGTAGGGATAGCGTGCCTGCCTCTTACATGGAGGCCCCGGGTTCGATTCCCGGCCAGGTCAGGGAATTTTGCCTGGACCTGAGGGCTGGTTCGAGGTCCACTCAGCCTTCGTGATTAGAATTGAGGAGCTAACTGACGGTGAGATAGCGGCCCCGGTCTAGCAAGCCAAGAATAACGTCCGAGAGGATTCGTCGTGCCGACCACACGACATCTCGTAATATGCAGGCCTTCGGGCTGAGCAGTGCTCCTTGGTAGGCCAAGGCCCTTCAAGGTCTGTAGTGCCATGGAGTTTGGGGGGGACTGAAGCACTGGTTTCATGAACTGAGTCAGGTATGCATTAAACAGTTAATTGTTTCAATACCTACGTGTTCAAGGCACGTGGTGGACCGACAGAGTATTAAATGGCAACAGTGTATTCATACGAGGAACTTGTGTATTTAAAAACACTAAAAGTTATCAGTAAAAAATTAAACTCGTGTCCTCATCCCGAGGTGGCACACTCTCAGTGGAGGTGAGCTGCGTGTACCATTTTGACAAAATACCAGCGCTCCTGCCATTCTTAAATTTCTGGAAGTACCGGAAATCGAACACGGGCCTCCGAGGATGGCAGCTAATAGAGCTAACCATTACGCTACGGAGGCGGACAAAACTATCAGCGATATGGCACAAAATTAATATTCAGTGTTTCTTCCAACATTAACATTCATATTTCAGAAGAAAAACGGACTAGTTGACATATGCACTTTCATCCATTTTTTCAACAAAGTGTTACACTATAAATCGAGAGAATACTATAAATTTATAAAGAATGTTGTGAATATTCGTTTCTGATCGCAATATAGGGAACCAAAGCCAATTTAACTCAGTTATTCAACGACACATTGCCGTCACTGTGGTGTGGTGGTTAGTGTGATTAGCTGCCATCCGGGGAGGCCAGGGTTCGATTCCCGGCTGTGGCACGAAATTTGAAGAGTGGTACGAGGGCTGGAACGGGGCCTACTCAGCCTCGGGAGGTCAACGAAGTAGAGAGTTTCGATTCCTTCCTCAGCCATCCGGGAAGTGGTTTTCCGTGGTTTCCCACTTCTTCTCCAGTGAAATACTGGGATTGTACCTAACTTAACGCCACGGCCGCTTCCTTCCCTCTTCCTTTTCTACCCCTTTTAATCTTCCTACCTTCAACAATGCCCCTGTTCCACATAGCAGGTGAGGCTGGCTGGGTGAGGTGTTAGCCCTCCTTCCCAGTTATATCCCCGACCAAATGTTTCACGCTCCAGGACACTGCCCTTGAAACAGTAGAGGTTGGATTCCGGTGGAAAAAGCAACTCTGGAGTGTAAACGGATTACATAATATAAAATAATAATATTCAACGGTTATAATGAAAATTTTGAATTTTAGGAGGTGACACAATAATTGTTTCCGCCTATATTTATTTCTGAATGGCATATTTTGTAAACTGTTATCGTAGAATTGAGACAGATATTAGAACAGGCGACATTAGCTTCTGGAAAATGATACCAACCTCGACTGCTTCCTTCTTACTTGAAATTTAATATCGCATTATGTGAACGCTGGAGTGGCGTTATCCTCGAGCTCTTCGCAGTAAGAGTGCATTCCGCGAACGAAATTATCAACTGTATGTTTACACATCCTCTTCCTGTCTCTGTCCTAGAAATCTGTAATATAGCGGACGTGATTGTGGGAGTGATAAGTTTCTTAGGACAGGACTCGAGCGGAACATGCCTACCGGGAAGTCACGGGCTGTCAGTCACTCCCAAATACCCCTCGTGATACTCAGTCCAACATTTCCTGATTTACCATGTACTATGCATGTATCACGTTTCTTTTGTATCGTATCTACAGTCTGTCTCAAAGGTATCGCGATGATGATAATTGCGTTTATAGGCTATGTAAATGACCGAAATTTAGTGAAAATAAAAATTCACAATCTGTTTCCAGTCTCAACTGGGTCAGGAACGAAATGAATGAATGAATGATATCCCGTCTAGCGGCGAGGATAGGAACTGCGCCGGCTGCCGAAGTTTGTCGCACTCCTCTAGGGCAATGATTAATGACTGTCAGATGAAATAAAATGATACTGGAGAGTGTTCCTGAAATGGAAGATGACAGGGAACCAAGCGGTGAGAGGCCGGCGTGGTGTCGCTTGGTCCACGCAGGCACACGCCAAAATTTAGTACTACGTAATATATATTGCACCCTTTAATCACGTGGGTGCAATATATATATATGCCTGGTGTGAAATTGAAAACCACGGAAAACCATCTTCAGGGCTGCCGACAGTGGGGTTTGAAGCCACTATCTCCCGGATGCAAGCTCACAACATAATAGTTTACCTTCCATTATAAACGATGCAGATGTAGGCTATTACAACCCTGTTACTCTGGTATTTTCATATAGCGTACCCTACTTACTCGAATCTATTGCGCACTCTCTTTTTCTGCCAAATTTAGTCTCCAAAATGTACATCTGCTTCGGCTCTCTTCGGGCTACCTCGCTCATTATTTCTCGATTCGGTATCGCAAGCTTTTTTTTTAAAATCACTGCTACCATTTTATTCTCGGAAGCATTTGATAATATGAGATTCATTGCGATTTATGGATAAGGGTTTCACATAAAGAGGCCTACAAGCGGAAGGTAAGGTAAGCTTGGAAATAGGTGGACTGGAATGAAATTCAGTACACCTGAGAGCAAACTTCGCTTGTGGTATCAACAGTGAGTGGCGATATTTTGCTTCTAAAACGACTAGAAAGTAGTTCCCCGGCCCACGAAAACGAAGGCATCCTGAGGTAGACAAAGGGGTTTTCAAATTCCTCCAGCAAAGAGGGGAAAATGGACCTCCTTTAACTAATAACTCAGTTAAAAGTGAAGATAATGAGGCTACAGATCGTAGTATGTAATGACAGATGTTTAAGGCTATGTAGCTTTAGCGGGAGAAATAGCAGGAATTACAGTTAATGGAAGAACAATCAACAACTTGAGATTTGCAGATGACACATTGTTGTTGGCAGAAAGCCTACAAGATTTACAGCGACTGACCAATTGAGCCGTGGAGGCAAGTGACCGATAGAGCTTAATACTTAATGTAAGTAAGAAACGTTTTATGGCAGTATCCCGAATACAACACGAAGAGAGCTTGATGACCAATAGGGAGACAGTACAGCAAGTGACAAAAGTACAAGTATTTAAGAACAAATGTGAACTACAACATTGACTGTGGTGAGGAAATAAAGTCCAGGATCGGCCAAGCCAGAAATGCATTCAATAAAATGAGGAGTGTGTTCTGTAGCAAAGACGTCTAAGATGTTATGTCTTCTCTATCTTGTTCTATGGAGTTGAGACCTGGACCATAAAGAAAAAAGAAATGGACTGATTAGGGGCATTTGAGCTATGGACGTATACTGCAGATCAGTTGGGCAGATAAGGTCTCAAACGATGAGGTAATGAGGTGAATGGAAAAGAGAAAGGAAATATTAATTACTGTCAAAATCAAAAAGCAACAGTATATCGGTCATGTGATGCGAGGAGAGGAAGATCTCCTGCAGCTGGTCACTCAAGGGAAGATATAAGGCAGAAGAAGACCAGAAAGAAGACGCATTTCTTGGAGGGATAAATCTGAAAACTTGGTTCAAGTCTTCCGCTATTGAGCTGTTCCACGCTGTATCGTCTAAAGCAAGAATCTCAATGATGAGAGCCGACCTTCTGAGAGAAGATGACACTTGATGATGAAGGATAATAATAATAATAATAATAATAATAATAATAATAATAATAAGCTGCGAATTAAAATCGCCTGCAAACATTTTTATTTTATTTCAAGATTTATAAAACTGATGTGCATAATAGATTGGACTATACATTAGACGGGATGAATACTATACTGTACATGTTCGTATAATTGTTCATGATGACCTTGTACTGTAGAAATATTCCGGAAGTTCTATTCTAAAATACTTTATATTAAAAACTAGCAGTTACCCCGCGGCTTCTCTCCGGTGGATTTCGTAATTTGATGAAAGTAATCGTTCCTCGCCATTGTACTAAGACATTATCTGAATATTCTCAAAAGTATAAAAGCTCACCGAAAAATCGAGCTTCACTTAACCCACAAACTTTTTGTAAGCCACGTTTGTGGTATTGCCTTTTTTGGCTAAGATGACCATGTGGTATTAAACGTCTTCTCGCAAGTAAGGGAAAAATGTTTATTTTTAAAGGAGATTCTAAAAACCAATTTTCCACATCTGTAACATCTTCAGGTTTTGAGACATAAGTATCCCCAGAAAAAGAATTCAACCTATTTATCTGCCCTTCCTCCACCCCCACTTATGTGGATTTTTCGAAAACAAAAGAATATTTTTAAAGGACTTTCCAAGTACCAAGTTTTTGACATACAATGTAGATATTCCGCTATTCATTTTAAAAATTCACCTGCTTTTTCAATTATTTTCAGCCCCTTAAGTGGTTTTCCGAATACAAAACATACGTGTTTCTTTATTTTTAAAGAATATTCCAAATACCAGTTTTCACGTCTGTAACAGCTTCAGTTTTTGAGATATACTGTAAGTATGCTCATAAAAAAATCAACTTCTTCTTCACTTCTTTCTATCCCCCTCCCCCTAAAGTGAATTTTCCGAAAACAAAAAATACGTGTTTATTTATAAAAGAGCTTCCAAATACCAATTATCACGACTGTAATATCTTCAGATTTTGTGACATTTGTATCCTCATAAAAAGATTTCAACTCCTATTTCTCACCCACCCCCCTCCAAAGTTGTTTTCCCCCCAAAATGCGTGTTTTCTACTTTTAAAGGAGATTCCAAATATCCATATTCACGGCTGTAACATCTTCAGGTTTTTAATATGTAAGTATCCTCATACAAATAATTCAACTAATGTTTCAATCCTTTCATCACCCTTTAAGAGGTTTTCCGAAAAGAAAAGGATACGCACTTCTTTCTTTTCAAAGGAGACTCCAAATGCCAATTTTTACGTCTGTAACATGTTAAGTTTTTGAGATATACTGTACCGTAGATATGCTCATGTTAAAAATTCACGCCAACCCACTTTTCAGTCTTTCTTACCCCCCCCCCCCAAGTGCTTTTTCCGAAAACAAAATACATGTTTCTTTATTACCGTTTCTTTATTTTTATTTATTTCTTTATTTCTTTATTTCTTTATTTTTTAGAGAGTATAAATACCACTTCACGTCTGTAACATGTTAAGTTTTTAAGATACGCTGTATGTATTCTTAGGGATTATGTGTACCAATTTTGGTTGGCAGCTATCCCCAGCAGACGTACACACATAATCACGCTGCTGCAAAATTCTGGAACTGACGTTGCCATGGTTACGGCAGTTCGTTTCTTTATCCGATTCCTAGAGCAGGGGTAGTTTGGTGCCAATATCTCCATAACAGTTGGTTTTAGGGCCTTAAAACACGGTTTTTGGGCCCGTAGGGCTTACCGAATTTAGCCCTTTGTGTCAAGGTGCTTAAAATGAGCTTTGTCCTTGTACGACAAATTCGATATTTCGCCTATATTAGCCTATTATTTTTATATATCCCCGGTCGCCTTACCCCCTCGAATTGTTTTGAAAATAAAATACCGCCTATAGCACTCAGGGATAATGTATCTTTTCTATTAATGAAACATTTTCTAGAATCGGTCCAGTTGTTTATGAGATTACCCTCCAGATATAAACAAACTCACTGAATTCGCACTGTCTCTTTATCTATATAAATAAAATTGTTTCTGTTTGTCTGTTTGTCTGTCTGTTTGTCTGTTCCACCATCACGTCGAAACGGCTGGATAGATCTCAACCAAACTTCATATTTAGAGTATACTGACCCCGGGGAAGGTTTCGATATGCATATCATTTTAAAATCTTTGAAAAGACGGGGGTTTTATAGGACAAACGGTTTTCCTCCATTTTCTCTTATACTATTATAGGCAAAATATCGAATTTGTCGTATAAGGACGAGACAAAGCTCAATTTAATCCTCTTGACGCAAAGAACAAAACTCGGTAAGCCCTACGGGCCCGAAAACCATGTTTTAAGGCCCTAAAACCAACCGTTACGGAGATATTGGCACCACACTACCCCTGCTCTAGGAATCGGATAAAGAAATGAACTGCCGTAACCATGGCAACGTCAGCTCCAGGATTCTAGAGCAGTGAGATTATGCATGTACGTTTGGGCATAGCTGTCAACCAAAATAGGTACAAATAAGACTTAATATCTGGGAAAAAAATATACTGTTGTGTAAGGCACTCATAGGACTCCTTTGGGCGGGGATGGAAAGGGGGTGAAGAACGAGTGTAAAAATCTATATAAATAAAATTGTTTCTGTTTGTCTGTCTGTTTGTCTGTTCCACCATCACGTCGAAACGGCTGGATAGATCTCAACCAAACTTCATATTTAGAGTATACTCATCTCGGGGAAGGTTTCGATATGCATATCATTTTAAAATCTTTGAATACACGGGGGGTTTATAGGAAAACCTGAATGGTTTTTCCACCATCACGTCGAAACGGCTGGATAGATCTCAACCAAACTTCATATTTAGAGTATACTCCTCCCGGGGAAGGTTTCGATATGCATATCATTTTAAAATCTTTGAATACACGGGGGGTTTATAGGAAAACCAGAATGGTTTTTTCACCATCACGTCGAAACGGCTGGATAGATCTCAACCAAGCTTCGTATTTGGAGTATACTCCTCCCGGGGAAGGTTTCGATATGCATATCATTTTAAAATCTTTGAATACACGGGGGGTTTATAGGAAAACCAGAATGATTTTTCCACCATCACGTCGAAACGGCTGGATAGATCTCAACCAAATTTCATATTTAGAGTATACTCATCCCGGGGAAAGTTTCGATATGCATATCATTTTAAAATCTTTGAATAGACGGGGGTTTATAGGAAAACCACAATGGTTTTTCCACCATCACGTCGAAACGGCTGGATAGATCTCAACCAAACTTCATATTTAGAGTATACTCCTCCCGGGGAAGGTTTTGATGTGCATATCATTTTAAACTCCTTGAAAACACGTTGGGGTTATAGGAAAACCAAAATGGTTTTTCCACCATCACGTCGAAACGGCTGGATAGATCTCAACCAAATATCATATTTAGAGTATACTCCTCCCGGGGAAGGTTTCGATATGCATATCATTTTAAAATCTTTGAATACACGGGGGGTTTATCGGAAAACCAGAATGGTTTTTCCACCGTCACGTCGAAACGGCTGGATAGATCTCAACCAAATTTCATATTTAGAGTATACTCATCCCGGGGAAGGTTTCGATATGCATATCATTTTAAAATCTTTGAATACACGGGGGGTTTATAGGAAAACCAGAATGGTTTTTCCACCATCACGTCGAAACGGCTGGATAGATCTCAACCAAATTTCATATTTAGAGTATACTCATCCCGGGGAAGGTTTCGATATGCATATCATTTTAAAATCTTTGAATACACGGGGGTTTATACGGAAACCAGTATGGTTTTTCCACCATCACGTCGAAACGGCTGGATAGATCTCAACCAAACTTCATATTTAGAGTATACTCTTCCCGGGGAAGGTTTCGATACGTATATCATTTTAAAATCTTTGAATACACGGGGGTTTATAGGAAAACCAGAATGGTTTTTCCACCATCACGTCGAAACGGCTGGATAGATCTCAACCAAATTTCAAATTTAGAGTATACTCATCCCGGGGAAGGTTTCGATATGCATATCATTTGAAAATCTTTGAATACACGGGGGTTTATAGGAAAACCAGAATGGTTTTACCACCATCACGTCGAAACGGCTGGATAGATCTCAACCAAACTTCATATTTAGAGTATACTCATCCCGGGGAAGGTTTCGATATGCATATCATTTTAAAATCTTTGAATAGACGGGGGTTTATAGGAAAACCAGAATGGTTTTTCCACCATCACGTCGAAACGGCTCGATAGATCTCAAACAAATTTCATATTTAGAGTATACTCATCCCGGGGAAGGTTTCGATATGCATATCATTTTAAAATCTTTGAATACACGGGGGGTTTATAGGAAAACCAGAATGGTTTTCCTCCATTTTCTCTTATACTATTGATTTTCTGTAAGCTTCGTTTACCGTACGTGAAAGGTCTCTTCATTATAAACAACTTTCGTTATGTTCATAGTTTACCTTACTCTTTACATGACGGAGAAATTTACAATTTTCTGCTGGTACCATGCTCTGCATTGAGTAACCGACAGACCGACAACGAACCTACAGGTTACCATGGCAACGTCTCTGACTGCATGCCAGCAGGGAAGTAACGTTTTGCCATTTTCCTCACCATGCTTTTAAATTCGTGGTTGTTCCTTAGGTAGAAGGCAGGAGAGGCGTCAATTGGCCTATCTGCGGGATATTGGCGGAATATCGTTGGATGTTATAACCGCCTTCGAATAGATTAAGTAATAACACCATTAGTCATCTTCTTATTTTTTGTTTACCTAGGAATCACTGGACCTAAATTTCTCCTCTGTTACCGCTTTATTATATCCATAACTCACACTAGCATAATTTATTGAGGGTCATTTGATTTTCCAATACATTAACTAGGCATTTACATATTTGTCGTTTTCCGGCTGTCCTCAGTTATAATCCATTTTCTATTACTTTCAACTCTCTTAACTGTACTATTTTCTTCCTTAATTACGCCGTATGTACGCGAATGCTACAAACTACTGGATGTATTCCCACCAATACTCATATTTAGAATACACCTGTCCTTGATAGGTTTTAGGGCAAATATTGTTTCTAAATCCCTGAACTGACTGGGGGTTTATACGAAACCGAAACAGTGATTTTGCACTTCCACAAAATATACACAACCAACGTTAATTTAAATCTACCTGCCTTGGTAGAAATTTTTTTCTAAACCTTTTTTCTCATGTGCATCATTTCGATATGAGGATTAATAAGGGAGATATCATTAACGGACCGTTTTTCTGTACAAGTCCCAACGGACTTAACTCTCGAGCGGGTGCGTGTAAAGCGTATTCCTTACAACTTGAAAACTACTGAAGACATTCGAACCAAAATTCATATTTAGCATCCACCTGTCCAAAGGTAGGTTTTAAACGTAAATAACATTTCATGTTCCGGAATGGACTGGCGGTTTATAGGGAATCGAAATGGTGATTTTACTCTTCCACAATATATACAGAACAAGACCAACCTGACTGGAAATCGACCAAACGTGATGGAATTCTACCTCTAAACCTTTTTTTCATGTGCATTTTTTCGTCAGGAGGATTAATAAGGGAGATATCATGAATGGTCAGTTTTGCAGGTTAAGTCCAGCGGACATAGCCAAAAAGGTGTTTTACATGGAGCAGATTCCTTATCTACATAAATCAAATCGTAACGACTGTGTGCCTCTACACTGACTATTTTGGCGAAATTTTCGTACAGCTTTCCGTTTAAGGGGTAATATTGACCATCTGCATAATTTTTGGTTTAGTTTCCTGAAAGTCCTAATTTTTACCCGCCTCGCCCAAAATCCAGATTGCGGCATAATCTGCCAGAAGAAAAAGAAGATAATTGAAATTTGACAAAATTATACGTTTTAGCCTGTAACGAACGGAAAACATCCTAGATCATTAAATTTTTCACTTTTTATCCGCGAAGAATATAGAAATATGCAGGCAATTTTAATGATGGTGCAGACCTTCGGAAATTCCTATCACATAACTGATTGCACAATATTCGTTCAATTTGGAATGATCTACAACCTTGGTCTTATGACTTTTTGCCGTATCTGTATCCCTTTTACGTTTGATTTTTCTCTATTAATGGATGTTAAGTCAATTTGGAATTTTCACATGCATAATTCATACCTTCGATTACTTATATGAAATACAGAATCATCAAACTCTTCACGAAAATTGGCCCACCCAGTAGCCATATATCAGCCAAATGCTATGTATGTAGCTGTCACATAATTATCCGAAAAGTAATGTAATGTGAGATAATCTTACAAGAACGTTACCCTGTTCCACGTTTCTAACTCAATCTAACCCAAGAATAGATGACATATCATAGGACCAGGCATTTAGGCCACTAAATCCGGCGTGTCTTATGGTATAATCCTTTGTCGATATGACGTACGTTTAGTAGCAGTTAATCTGTAAATGAAGGTCTTCAATATTGTAAACACGCATATACTTTCGTATGTCGATTTGTAGTGATCGAGAAAGGGTTGGTCTGCTATTGTAATCAGTACTCCCCACACCGACTTTGTGTGTCATACTTTGACTAGCAGTATGAAAGGGTTCCTTCTCCAACTCCTGTGTAACTGTCATTAGTAAGGAAGGTCTACAATTGTAATGAATAGTTCACTACTCGATTTGACTTGCAGAAGGCAAGTGAGCATGCAGTTTTGTTTAAAACTCCCCTACCCGATTGTGTTTGGCAGTAGGCAAGGGTGCCCGCCATTATAAAGAAATGTCCTCATGTAAAATGTGACTGGCATTAGGCATAGTGGCCTGCTATTTTGATGGAAACTCACCAACTTGGTGTGACTGGCAGTAAGCTGGCTGGAAGTAGGAAAATGGGCCTGGCATTATAATGATAACTGCACAACTCAGTTTCTAGTGATAGTAGGGTAATTGCCTGCCATTATAATAAAAACTGTAATCTGTCTGGAAGTAGGAAAGGGGGGCAGCCATTTTAACGAAAACTCCCCAAATCGATTCTGTGCGCATAGTAGGCAATGGGGCCTGCAATTATAATGTAAACTTCCCAACTCGATTGTGAATGGCAGTAGGCAAGTGAGCCTGTCGTTATATCACAAATCCATAACAAACACTTTACATTGGAAACAACGTACGGGGACCTCCCCATGCTCTTTCTCGGATAACGCTAAGAGACATGCAATTTTAAAACAATCTTATTTACTACATGCACACTATTTACTTCGATATTCGAATACAATGTAGAATACCGTAGCGAAGCACGGGTACATTCGCTAGTCTATATAAATAAAATTGTTTCTGTTTGTCTGTTTGTCTGTCTGTTTGTCTGTTCCACCATCACGTCGAAACGGCTGGATAGATCTCAACCAAACTTCATATTTAGAGTATACTGACCCCGGGGAAGGTTTCGATATGCATATCATTTTAAAATCTTTGAAAAGACGGGGGTTTTATAGGAAAAACGGTTTTCCTCCATTTTCTCTTATACTATTATAGGCAAAATATCGAATTTGTCGTATAAGGACGAGACAAAGCTCAATTTAATCCTCTTGACGCAAAGAACAAAACTCGGTAAGCCCTACGGGCCCGAAAACCATGTTTTAAGGCCCTAAAACCAACCGTTACGGAGATATTGGCACCACACTACCCCTGCTCTAGGAATCGGATAAAGAAATGAACTGCCGTAACCATGGCAACGTCAGCTCCAGGATTCTAGAGCAGTGAGATTATGCATGTACGTTTGGGCATAGCTGTCAACCAAAATAGGTACAAATAAGACTTAATATCTGGGAAAAAAATATACTGTTGTGTAAGGCACTCATAGGACTCCTTTGGGCGGGGATGGAAAGGGGGTGAAGAACGAGTGTAAAAATCTATATAAATAAAATTGTTTCTGTTTGTCTGTCTGTTTGTCTGTTCCACCATCACGTCGAAACGGCTGGATAGATCTCAACCAAACTTCATATTTAGGGTATACTCATCCCGGAGAAGGTTTTGATATGCATATCATTTTAAAATCCTTGAATAGACAGGGGGTTTATAGGAAAACCAGAATGGTTTTTCCACCATCACGTCGAAACGGCTGGATAGATCTCAACCAAACTTCATATTTAGAGGATACTCATCGCGGGGAACTTTTCCATATGCATATCATTTTAAAATATTTGAATATATGGGGGGTTTATAGGAAAACCAGAGTGGTTTTCCCACCATCACGTCGAAACGGCTGGATAGATCTCAGCCAAACTTCATATTTAGAGTATACTCATCCCAGGAAAGGTTCCGAAATGCATATAATTTTAAAATCTTTGAATAGACGGGGTGTTTATAGGAAAACCACAGTGGTTTTCCTCTATTTTCTCTTATACTATTGATTTTCTGTAAACTTCGTTTACCGTACGTGAAACGTCTCTTCATTATAAACAACTTTCGTTATGTTCATAATTTACCTTACTCTTCACATGACGGAGAAATTTACAATTTTCTGCTGGTATCATGCTCTGCATTTAGTGACCGACAGACCGACAACGAACCTACAGGTTACCATGGCAACGTCTCTGACTGCATGCCAGTAGGGAAGTAATGTATTGCCATTTTCCTCATCATGCTTTTAAATTCGTGGTTGTTCCTTGGGTAGATGGCAAGAGAGGCATCAATCGGCTCATCTGCGGGATATTGGCGGAATATCGTTGGAGGTTATAACCGCCCTCGAATAGATTAAGTAATAACACCATTAGTCATCTTCATATTTGTTTACCTAAGAATCACTGAACCTAAATTTCTCCTCTGTTAGCTCTTTATTATATCCATAACTCACGGCATTTATTTATTTGTCGTTATCCGGCTGTCCTCAGTTATAATCTATTTTCTATTAGTTTCAACATTCTTAACTGTATTATTTTCTTCCTTAATTACGCCGTATGTACGTGAATGCTAGAAACTACTGGATGCATTTCCACCAAGATTCGTATTTAGAATACACCTGTCCTTGATAGGTTTCAGGGCAAATATTGTTTCTAAATCCCTGAACTAACTGGGGGTTTATACGAAACCGAAACAGTGATTTTGCACTTCCAAAAAATATACACAACAAAAGTTTATGGAAGTCTACCTACCTTGGTAGAAATTAATGTCTAAACCTTTTTTTCTCATGTGCATCATTTCGATACGAGGATCAATAATGGAGATATCATTAAAGGACCGTTTTTCTGTACAAGTCCCATCGGACTTAACTCACGAGCGGGTGCGTGTAAAGCGTATTCCTTACAACTTGAAAACTACTGAAGACATTCGAAACAAAATTTATATTTAGCATCCACCTGTCCAAAGGTAGGTTTTAAACGTAAATAACATTTCATGTTCCGGAATGGACTGGCGGTTTATAAGGAACCGAAATGGTGATTTTACTCTTCCACAATATATACAGAACAAGACCAACCTGACTGGAAATCGACCAAACCTGATGGAATTCCACCTCTAAACCTTTTTTTTCATGTGCATTTTTTCGTCAGGAGGATTAATAAGGGAGATATCATGAATGGTCACTTTTGCAGGTTAAGTCCAGCGGACATAGCCCAAAAGGTGTTTTACATGGAGCAGATTCCTTATCTATATAAATCAAATCGTAACGACTGTGTACCTCTACACTGACTATTTTGGCGAAATTTTCCTACAGCTTTCCGTTTAAGGGGTAATAATAACAATCTCCATAATTTTTGATTTCCTGAAAGTCCTAATTTTTACCCGCCTCGCCCAAAATCCACATTGTGGCATAATCTGCCAGAAGAATAAGAAGATAATTGAAATTTGACAAAATTATACGTTTTAGCCTGTAACGAATGAAAAATCCTATATCATTAAATTTTTCATTTTTTATCCCCGAAGAATATCGAAATATGCAGGCAATTTTTTATGATGGTGCAGACCTTCGGAAATTCCTATCACGTAACGGATTGCACAATCTCCGTTCAATTTGGAATGATCTACAACCTTGGTCTTATGACTTTATGCCGTATCTGTATCCCTTTTACGTTTGATTTTTCTCTATTAATCGATGTTAAGTCAATTTGGAATTTTCACATGCATTATTCATACTTTCAATTACTTATATGAAATACAGAATCATCAAACTCTTCACGAAAATTGGCCCACTCAGTAGCCATATGTGAGCCAAATGCTACGTATGTAGCTGTCACATTATTATCCGAAAAGTAATGTAATGTGAGATGATCTTACAAAACCTTTACCCTGTTCCACGTTTCTAAATCTGACCCAAGAATAGATGACATATCATTGGACCAGCCATTTAGGCCACTAAATCCGGCGTGTCTTATGGTATAATCCTTTGTCGATATGACGTACGTTTAGTAGCAGTTAATCTGTAAATGAAGGTCTTCAATATTGTAAACACGCATATACTTTCGTATGTCGATCTATATATATTCACTGATGTCGATTTAGCGATCGAGAAAGGGTCGGTCTGCTATTGTAATCAGTACTCCCCACACCGACTTTGACTGGCAGTAGGAAAGGGTTCCTTCTCCAACTCCTGTGTAACTGTCATTAGTAAGGAAGGCCTACAATTGTAATGAATAGTTCCCTTCTCGATTTGACTTGCAGAAGGTAAGTGAGCATGCAGTTTTGTTTAAAACTCCCCTACCCGATTGTGTTTGGCAGTAGGCAAGGGTGCCCGCCATTATAAAGAAATGTACTCATCTAAAATGTGACTGGCATTAGGCATAGTGGCCTGCTATTTTGATG
Organism: Anabrus simplex; assembly: GCF_040414725.1. NCBI lineage: Eukaryota > Metazoa > Arthropoda > Insecta > Orthoptera > Tettigoniidae > Anabrus > Anabrus simplex. The sequence goes on along the minus strand of NC_090270.1, from coordinate 125,400,494 downwards.
GAAACTCACCAACTTGGTGTGACTGGCAGTACGCTGGCTGGCAGTAGGAAAAGGGGCCTGTCATTATAATGATAACTGCACAACTCAATTTCGAGTGATAGTAGGGTAATTGCCTGCCATTATAATAAAAACTGTAATCTGTCTGGAGGTAGGAAAGGGGGGCTGCCATTTTAACGAAAACTCCCCAAATCGATTCTGTCCGCATAGTAGGCAATGGGGCCTGCAATTATAATGTAAACTTCCCAACCTGATTGTGAATGCCAGTAGGCAAGTGAGCCTGCCGTTATATCACAAATCCGTAACAAACACTTTACATTGGAAACGTACGGGGACCTCCCCATGCTCTTTCTCGGATAACGCTAAGAGACATGCAATTTTAAAACTATCTTATTTACTGCATGTACACTATTTACTTCGATATTCGAATACAATGTAGAATACCGTAGCGAAGCACGGGTACATTCGCTAGTTATATATATATTTTGCTAGTTGTTTTACGTCGCACCGACACAGATAGGTCTTACGGCGACGATGGGACAGGAAAGGGCTAGGAGTGGGAAGGAAACGGCCGTGGCCTTAATTAAGGTACAGCCCCAGCATTTGCCTGGTGTGAAAATGGGAAACCACGGAAAACCATTTTCAGGGCTGCCGACAGTGGGATTCGAACCTACTATCTCCCGAATACTGGATACTGGCCGCACTTAAGCGACTGCAGCTATCGAGCTCGGTCTTTATTATATTAGTATAGATGTCACTCTAGCCTTCTGTCCAGGGTTCATGTTCTTAGACTAGCCGGTAATCAAAAACAGTGCCTCAGGATAAGAAGGGTCAAGCTTACCTATTTGAGATTACTAAAAGAGTTAATGATTGTGCCTGTCACCAGTCCTTTGTTAGTTTCTCAACTGTGACTGCGTAGTTGAAACGTATTGTTTGTTTATCAATAAACCTGTCGTCAGTCAGTCTCGGATGACTAAACACATTCTTAATGGTCAGTACCTACGTACGTCCAGTACATTAGTAACTGTACTCGGATATAACATTTCACATTTCTCATGACTGTGCTTTTCCACTCTAGTGTTTGTTTCAGTGCTGACTCATGGCGTGATGTCAGCCTCCAGAACTCACGAGGCTGCGGTTCGAACCCTGGCAGATTTCCCCGAAGCATGGCGCAGCCAAGGCTAATTCTTCTTGAGAGTTAGAGACATTGTATCATGTTCACATACATACATACATACATACATACATACATACATACATACAGAGGACGAATCAAATGAATATCTTAGAAGTGCAATAAAAATTCCAAATGTCGCGCCACGATCCTGTCAGTTGACAGTAGACTACTGTCAAGAAGCTTTAGCAAAAATACTACAGGCATCACAGCGCAGATAAGTAAACACTAAGTACCAACGTAACAATGGCCACTCCATTTCAGACATGCACGAAAGAAGGACATCGGGCTGTTATTCGGTTTTTGATTAATTAAGGTGTATGACGAATCCGTATGGTGATGCATGTTCATCACAGCAACATGATAATGCTCGGCCTTACACTACCCATGTAACAGTTGCGACCATGTAAGACCTTCATTTAAAATGTCTTCGACATCCACCATATTCACCAGATCTCGCTCCTACTGATTGCCACATGTTTGAGCCACTCAAGGAGTCACTGGAAGGAAAGACGTTTCGTTCAGATGATGATGAAGGATTAAAATGTTGGACGAGAACCTGCGCAGACAACCAAAGGATTAAAGCAAATCGGCAGTATGGCTTTACGCCTGATTATCTACTGAATATGCAATCAAAAGAGTCACGGATATCCTTTTAGAATGCAAGGTAGAAATCTTGAGGAGCTGTGCTTTTGTCCTCGACTTTATAGGGACATTTGATAACGCCTGGCATCTCTAAATCCTTGGAACTCTTAGAAAATGTGAATTTCCCCACAGTATATAGAACAATCGAGGATGTTCCTGCAGAGTGCCTAGAAACTTTCAAATTACATCGGATATCACCAAGTCTGAAGCAACAACCAAAGTATGTTCGCAAGGTTTCCAGGGTTGGTTTTTCCCTCGAACTCAGCGAGGGATCCCACCTCTACCGCCTCAAGGGCAGTGTCCTAGAGCGTGAGACATTGGGTCGGGGGATACAACTGGGAAGAATGACCAGTACCTCGCCCAGGCGGCCTCACCTGCTATACTGGACAGGGGCCTCGTGACGGATGGGAAGATTGGAAGGGATAGACAAGGAAGAGGGAAGGAAGCGGCCGTGGCCTAAGTTAGGTACCATTCCGGCATTTGCCTGGAGGAAAACCACTTCCAGGATGGCTGAGGTGGGAATCGAACCCACCTCTACTCATTTGACCTCCCGTGGCTGAGTGGACCCCGTTCCAGCCCTCGTACCATTTTTCAAATTTCGTGGCAGAGCCGGGAATCGAACCCGGGCCTCTAACCCTTTCACCACAGAGGCGGACTTAATTTAATTTAATTTAAATTAATTAAATTTAATTTAATTAACGAGATGTCAGTGACACACTGTTAGAGCTCGAAGACAATCTAGAGGTTGTACTCATCAAAGGATCTTCTCACGAAATAATGCTCTCCACACTTCAGAAAGCCTTAATTAGAACTATCAAAACAGAAGTAAACTATAATGCCATTTTTCTCTGAGCAGTTTTAATTTTATCGTTCACATCCTTTTGTGACAGAATCAGGTGTATACGTGGTTAACCAACTTCCTTACTTGGATGCTATCTTAGATAGCAAACTCACATGGAATCCCCACGTCCCGCAGCTGCATAGGAAAACACACAGCCTTATGCGATGTTCTCAATAATCATAGGGACTTCCTTCTGAACACCTGGCCACCATCTACCAGTATTACCTCCTACCTATGATAAGTTATGCTTCCTCAATATGGTAAAACCAAATAAGACACAAAATGCCAATGGAAATCCTCATAAAACTGCACAGCCAGAAATAATTCTTTTGAGGAAGTCCTGTCTCTACCGAAGCACCAACATTGATTGCCAACATTCTTCCCACAGAGTTAGAACGCAGACTGAGAAATAAAATATGGGCATTTGCCCGGCGTGAAAATGGGAAACCACGGAAAACCATCTTCAGGGCTGCCGGCGGTGGGATTCGAACTCATTATCTACCGAATGCAAGCGCACAGCTACGTGATCCTAACTGCACGGCCAACTCGCTCAGTTTATGAGAATCTTAAGATCTTCCCCTGATTTTACAGATTTCATCATCATCATCATCATCATCATCATCATCATCATCCTGACCCTTTCGTAATTACCTGCGTACGCCCCTACATGTGGATTAAGCCTTGTTCTATGGTCGGATGTCCTCCTTGACTCCAAAACCAATGTGGAGGGATGGGCTGTAATTCATTACTGCATATTTCTGTGGTTACTGGCAGTGTGATGTGTGGTGTGTATTAAGAGGAATACAAACATACAGTACAATCTCCACTCTGGAGGAATTAACCCAGGCGCGGCAAAATTGTCTGACTCTGCCGGAAATCAAACCAGGACCCTTTGAACAGAAGGGCAGTATGCTGAACAGTCAGCCAAGGGACTGGAACTTTTACACAGTTCATGTTCCATGTCTGAAAATTGTTGACTTCATAACAGCAAAATTGACAAAAGGCTTACTTGGATTTGCACACTATTGTGCTGATTTTGTATTCCATGCTCAATATACAACATGTACACAAATTTAAATTGCAGTATGAAAATAACCAGCACTAGAACATAGCTGCCTGGCCGAGACGATAAAGGCGTGCTCAGTTCATCCGGAAGTACAGGGGTTCGACTCCCCTTCAGGAAAAAAACGAGATTTCCGCTTCTGGAGGTGCATATGGTCCTGACGTTCACTCAGCCTACACCGAAAATGAGTACCAGGTTAATTCCTGGGGGCAAAGGTGGCCGGACATAGAGCTAACCACTCTACCCGATCAAGTGCCGAGTTTACGGAATACATTCCACCCCTCCAAGGGCCTTCATTTCCTCTAAAGAAATGACTTATTTTATATCACACAACGTAAAACCCTGTGGGTGGTATATCACATACCCAATGAAACAATCTACATCTATTGTTGTTACATCTTCATCTATTGTTATTTAACTCTCTTTTCTTATAATATGTTTACAGAAATATAATATCAATTAATGTCATAAGAATCGAACATTTCATTATGTGATATTGTATTCATGGAGTTTCTCCGATTGTGTTTGATAGCTAACAGTATTATGCCTCAAGCTTTAATATTTGAAACTCACATAGAATATATCAGTTATGAATCATAGTCGTAATATGAGATACGGTGACAAAAAAGTATGTCTATGACTCATCATGTGAACGCTTATTGCAGACCAGTTAACAGACTGAAGTACCTTGGCCCTGGTTTAGAATTCGTCACACTCCAGAACACTGACACGAAGACCTTGCTCTTAGAATGGGATCAACATATAAACCGGTCATAAACTCTAGCCCGGCAGCAGCTAAACTACTTTTAATAAACTGGTTTCCATATTAATTTGTTTTAATTAAATGGATGTAATTAATGCAAGGTAAATTTAACCCAGAATGCTGTAAGTTAAGGCCATCATTTCACTGGAACCTGTCTGGCAGGTTACCTAACACCTAACGCTTAGCAGGCACCCATGAGAGCTGATTAGCTCATGCAATGAATAATAAAAACATCCCAATGAGACATTACATAAGGAATTATTTTCTTCCATGAAACACAGACCAAAGACAGGAACTACGGCGAGTGAAATGAAGAGTCGAGAAATAATACGTATTGTCATATTTTTCATACCCCTTTCTTGTCGAAAATGAAAATCCTCCCTCTGTTTCCAGTCATTCGACCGGGTAGGAATGGAATCAATGAAGCCCCCATCTAGCGGCGATGACAGGAACTGTGCCGGCTTCCGAAGCCTGTCGCACTGTTCTGGAGGCAATGGTTAATTTCTGACAGACGAAATGAAATGATATTGGAGAGTGTTAATGGAATAAAAGGTGACAAGGAATAGCGGAGTATCCAAAGAAAAACCTGTCCCGCCTCCGCTTTGTTCAGCACAAATCTCACATGCAGTGGCCAGGATTTGAACCACGAAATCGAGCGGTGAGAGACCGGCGCGCTGACGTCTGAACCACGGAGGCTCATAGGCTCATATTGTTATTACTACGATGTCCGGCTACATGGCCTTTGGTCCAGAGGGTCCCGAGTTCGATTCCCGGCTGGGTCGGGTATTTTAACCTTAATTGGTTAATTCGTCTGGCCCGAGGGATGGGTGTGTGTGTGCAGTCTTCATCATTAGAAACCATTTTAGGCAAGACCCCATCCCCTCAGGCATGCAGGTCGCCTAAAGGCCATCTACTAGAAAGAGACCTGCACTAGCCCTCTCCGGAAGCCATTTATTATTATTATTATTATTATTATTATTATTATTATTATTATTATTATCAACCTATGTCTGGCTGCTAGCTGAATGGTTAGCGTAGTGGCCTTCGGTTCAGAGAGCCTCGGATTTTTAATCACGTCTTGTGATTGTTTCAATGCTTTCCCCTTCATATTCAGACAATACCCTACACTACCAGCCAACACAGGAGCACGCAAAAGTGATTACATTCCTCCATATAGGGTTGTCGTTAAGAAGATCATCCGGCCATAAAACAGGGTCAAATCTACATCTGCGACATAGATCGCACCCGCGACCGCACAAATGTGGGTAAAGCGGAACAAGAAGAAGAAAATGAAGACGAATATTGCAGTTGGGAGATATCGCGGTGGCAATGTTTGCTTGCAGTTGTATAGCAACAAAATTCTATGAAGACATACGTAAATTATATAGAAACAACAAATAATTACATAAAGCCTAAGTATTACAAGAAATTATAACAAAACAAGGAATATCATAAGAAAAGAGTAATGCAATAAAGCAATAATACATGAACATTAAAAAAAATACTTAGGGACGGTGTAACATTGTAATTACAACCAATTGTATAGTGGTTCAAGCGTATTTTACGGAAAATAGATTATTCCATTACTAGTGAAATTCCACAGCCTGTTTCCAGTCATTCGACCGGGTCAGGAATGGAATGAATGAAGCCTCCATCTAGCGGCGAGGATAGGAATTGTGTCGGCTGCCGAAGCCTATCGCACTCCTCTGGGGCAATGAATAATGAATGATAGATGAAATGAAATGATGCTGGAGAATGTTGCTGGAATGAAATATGACAAGGAAAATCGCAATACCCGGAGAAAAACCTGTCCCGTCTCCGCTTTGTCCAGCACAAATCTCACGGTGAGAGGCCAGTGCGCTGCCGCCTGAGCCACGGAGGCTCTCCATTAGAAGTACCGTGCCGTAATTACAAGGCAGTCACTCAGGAATATGCTCAACATTTACGAAATATAACAGATTGCTTCATCACCAGCAGTGTAGCATAATAATTTCGATGCAATCGCATACACATTCAAAGGTAGCTTAAATATTTGTATTTCCACAACACTACGGTTGACAGTAGATTAAGCGGTAAAAAGACTTACTGCTAGTTGCAGTTGCACCACCGACTCATTGAACATTTATTCTATATTAACAGGATATCGGAGTATTTTCTTGAAGAATTTCGCATTTTGACAAATATGCCTTAGAGTTAGGGGTCATCCGAAAATCTGTGAAACGAAATAATTTCATGTTGCAAAATGTGTGCTGCGGTGTTACCTAGCAACAGTACCTTTGGAGCTGCACAGGCCGTGGATCTGTATGTCATTGCCATCCATCAATACTTCACATCACAGCCTGCACGGTCACTAGGTAACATCGCGTCACACATTTTATTTAGAGACATACATGATTATTTGATTTTCTCAGTGGGAAATTTATTAATTTGTTTGGGAAAAAGCTTGAAGGCTGCCGGATTTGATGATGATCATTATGCTTGTTGTTTAAAGGGACCTAACTTCGAAGGTATCCGATCCCTACTCTGCTGCCGGATTTACGGACGATTATTTACCATCATTTTTTCTGCGGTTATACTTTTACATTTTTTACTTTTCCTTCTCCCTGACTTCTAATGTAAAATGGATATTATACGAAGGCCATCCGGAAAGTGGCACCCGTTTGCGCAATAAAGACACAGGAGTAAATATGAACAAATATACACATTTTTATTGGAAAGAGCATACTTTACACTACTTCTCCACATAATCTCCAAGCAAATTTAGGCATTTGTCATAACATGGGACGAGTTTTTGTATTCCAGCGTCATAGTCCTCCACCGCCAGAGTATTGAAATACGTAGTCACGGCTCGTTTAAGTTCTTCATCGCTGTGAAATCTTTCCCCGCCAGGAATTCTTTAAGCTTCGAAAAGAGACGAAAATCCGAAGGGCCCAAGTCCGGGCTATACGGAGGATGGTCGAAGGTTTCCCACTTGAATTGCTGCAAAAGTTGTTGTGTTATCGCAGCTGCATGAGGCCTGGCATTGTCATGAAGGAGAATGACGCCTGTAGACAGTAGAACTCACCGTCAATTTTGTATTGCCCGCCGTAATTTCTTTAACGTTTCACAATACGCATTAGCATTAATTGTGTCACCACAAGCCATAAAATCAATGAGCAGTACACCTCGGCGATCACAGAAAACGGTTGCCATGAGTTTCCTTGTGGACAGAACTGTCTTGATTTTTTTTTTTTTTTTGGTTTGGTTGGTGAATGAGCATGATGCCACTCCATTGACTGTCGTTTCTCTCAGGTGATGCATAACAAACCCACATGTCGTCCCCAGTTATGATGCGAGTCAGGAAAGAGTCTCTTTCATCGGAATAACGTCCCAGAAACGTCAGTGCTGCAGCCATACGCTTGGTTCTGTGCTCCTCTGTAAGCATACGAGGGACCCACCTTGCACAGATTTTTGAATAATGCAGATGGTCTTTGACAATTTTATGAACAATTGTTCGAGACATATTAGGAAAATGTTCACAGAGTTCATCAGTTGTGACGCGCCGATCGTTCCTCACGCATTCGTCTACTGTGCTCAGCAGTTGGTCTGTAATGACAGATGGTCTCCCTGAACGCTCCTCGTCGTGTGTATTCCCCTCCCCAGATTGCAGTTGCGACACCAGCGCCGAACAGACGACTCGTCCATCACATTGCCTCCATGCACCTCCGTTAATTGGACATGAATATCACAAGGTAGAACGTTTCGTGCATTAAGAAATTTTAACCACGGCCCTCACTTCCCAACTGGCGGGGTTCTCAATTTGTTTAAACATTTTAAACGATCACAGACACAACACAGGCAATGGTAGCGTCACGTAACCTCGCACACAGCAGGCAGACAAGCCACCGACGCGGTCTGACCTTACCCAGCGGCTATCCGAGTCGTCAGCGCTTCATGCGGCGCTAACGGGTACTACTTCACTTAGGAACTGCTGCCCTTTATCACCCTCTTCACGAAATGTTTACAGGAAAGCAGAATTAAACTTCGAATAATCCCATAGCTTCCTCTGTTTATTTATTAATATTTAAAGTTTATTGAGATAACTTTAAAAGAAAAAACTCATTTGGCGTAAGTTACAACAATACAATTCCAGTGCACCGCACAAATAAAATTAATATATCATTTGTGGTGACCGGCGTCAGATTATGTAATTCCTTGCCAGCTCAGATCAGAGAAACTAGCTCATTAGCAAGATTTTTTAATTTTTTCTTAACGCCGCCTGCCGAGACTACCAGCTGAGGACAGCTGACTGAACGGTTGAAGTATGTGTGCGTTCCCGAGAATTAGGCAAATAGTTTTAAATAATATTAATTTGGCCCACTTTAATTAATAAGTTAAATTTTAGTCATTTATTTACGTTTATTTTAAGTCTATTAATTTATTTAATTATAACTACTTTAATTATTTTAGATTTTAATTAATATGTGGTTGAGTGTACAAGAGGGCCTCGAGCCCTTACTTCGCCACTGAAAATGACACTAATAAATAAATAAATAAATAAATAAATAAATAAATAAATAAATAAATAAATAAATAAATAAATAAATAAATAAATAAATTAAATATTTTGTTTCTGTGTACAAGCATGTCGTGGAAAAATAGGTTTATATTGGATTTTTAATTATATTTATATTCTTGAGAACTCTGGAAGTAATATTTCTAATCAATTTCCGATTTATTACGATTCTTCACATCATACCATGCAACAAGGTAGCCTTATAAGTGAGGTACATCATTATATTGTTTTTCGGAGTTGATAACACTGTTTCAACAACGAACACCTTCATCGCCTACAAAATTTTGTGTATAGCATAATATCTAGGTTCCTATACAACCTGGTATGCTTGAAAAAAATCAACCGAACGGGTAGAGTTCTTACTGTTTTCTCTCTGAATATAATTTTTAATAATCACAACCGTCAACTTTTCCCCCTATTTAATGAAATAATTTTAATTTCAACCAATTTGGTTACTAGACGACGCAGAACATACCTCGGTTCATTTGGTTAGACGTTGACCTTCCACTAATGCGTGCCGAGTTCAGAACTCTGTGACTACACATGAAATTTGTGCTAAAAGAAACAGAACCTATTTATTGTATTCCGTTACATTCCATTACAGTAGTCTACTCTGCAATCATTCATCATCACCTTGTAAGCGTGTGATAGACCTTCCCCCTAAATGGTGCTTCGTTACCTGACCCAACCATTTGGTGGAATCGGTGAAGAAAAAAATTATTATTTTCTTAAATACACCAGCTTTTTCTGTAGATGTACAGTTCAGTGCTCATTCCGATACAGAAACGGTGGTATCAAACGAGTTGGCCGTGCTGTGAGCTTTAGATGGTGAGTTCGAATCCTACCGTCGGCAGTCCTAAAGATGGTTTCCCGTGATCCATTTTCACACAGACAAATGCTGAGGCTGTACCTTAATTAAGGTAGCGAGTGCTTCCTTCCCAGTACTAACCCTTTCGTACCCTTACATCGCCGAAAACCTTCGATGTGTTAATGCGACGTTAAGCAACTAGAAAAAAGACAACTAAAACAAAACTGTGGTTTATGTTGGTTCTGGAATGTTACAATGGCTCTGCCTCGTCCAGCTCCAGCAATCTCCTTGTATTACCTGGCTGCCTACCCTTACCTTTTGTTCGCAGAGTAAGGATAATACAGTCGAACCTCGATATCTGAAACCTCCATTACTCGAAATTCGGTTACACGAATTTCTCGATTTTTCGAAGCAAACATTTATTCCCTTGAAGCAAAAATGTGTCTGTAACTCGAATTTTGTGCATTATCTGTGCAATACGGAATTTGTGGTTTATGAGGAACAGCCAAAATGTATAGAAAGGTTTACAGTGATGCTGGGAGCTAATATGACGGGAAATAAGAAACTAAAACGACGACGAAAAGGGTAATTTGTTTTATTTTTCACTTGGATAAATTTTTGAAGTCTTGCGAGTGCCGTATGATGTTGTAAAAAGTTATTAAATAGGGTTTCGAGGTGATCTCACGTCCTATGTAGATCGTCATTTCCGTATGTTTATTGCCTATATTTTGTGATGTCAAATTAAGATGTTCATTCGACGTAAAATTTTCAGTTGGAATTTTGATGGAGTGGGTGCAAAAGGGATCCGTGGTTACCCATTTTCAATCGGATGGAAGCGCTGTACGTAGTGTTGAGTAACGCATGTCGGTGAATTTGTCATGAGTGTAATTTATTCTATGTCCGTTTAAACCGTGTCTGAGTGACAATAATATCAGGAGATTTGTCAGTCATTTTCGTGAAAATCCAGTAATTAAAATACGATATAATTTTATGCGAAGTTATTCATTATTGAATCATTGTGCGTTATTATACATCGTGGATTCTAGTAAGGATTTTTATTCCAGTTCTTTTGTCAGTGATAGTCGTTGAGTTTGGGAAACTGAGGTTAGTTTTGCCGTGTGAGTCGAGATGGGATTTGTGAATCAGGTGTTTGGAAACCTGTCGATGAAGCCGGGACTTGTGGGAGCCCGAGGAAGATTTTATAATGTTGGGAATGGAAAGCAGAATACGAGAATCCGCGCCGGTATTAATTTGCGACGTGTACAATGATTGTGGGACTTTTAAAAGTAAATCTATGTGCAAATTTCGTTGGTCAGAATATATCGTATTTTGTAATTAGTCTTTTTGTGAAGTTAAATGTTTCATTCTTTGAGATCAGTCAGGCAAGATGAACAGATGTTTCATATCGAGACTGACAGACAGAGGAGGGTCGTTTGTGTCGAGACCGCCAGCTGATCGAGGGGGGGACAGTTTTGTATAACGGAACGTGTAGTGGTTTACGTGTTGGACTGAGATTTCATTCGTGGCAACGGAGATAAATAATTACGGAATCTAGTTGAAATTTCCATCCGGGAATAACGTGCGAGTTGCTGGATACTGTGAATTTGTTTAATTGAGATCGTAATGTACATTTGAGACCACGAACTTAGAGTATAATGAGTAAGGTTAGCAAATTTCACGGTTGTCCAAAATATAGAGCGGTGGTAATGATGGTTGTTTTGTTTGTGAGGGGCGCACAAAGATCCACGGAAATGTTATACGAAGATATGACATCGTAATCGGTTTACATTGTACGGCGAGTTACTTATGGTTTGTAGTTAATTATCAGGGTTATTCAAGTAGTAATAATGGTTAGTATTAGATTGAATTAAACTGTGATGTATGAAACAAGCTATAAGACTGGACATGAATGATGTAATAGTTATTTTCCAGCTACAGGAATCAACAGATAAACATCCAACGTGATTAAAATGAATTATGTCAAGAATCGTGTAGGGACTTGTGAAGAAACCATTCGTCCGTGGAAATAGAATTTGTTGTTCTTCAGGATTTCATTAAATCATTTAAATTAATTTAATTATTAAATTCAGTGGAAACCCTATTTTGAAATCACTTTAAATCAAGCGAATAACTTGAAGATGCATTCTGGAAATCGTAGTTTATTTTCTGGGGTATACGTAAATGTTAACGTAACGATTAAGATGACATATCCGAAGGTAATGGATTTTACTGCCACAAAGTATTGTGAGAATTGTTGTTGTTGCATTATTTGACTTGATTGATTGAGCAGTAAATGTGCTGGGGATAGTAAAGTGGAAACTTTGGTCATCAACCGATGTAACTTAATTGTGTTTAGCCTTCAGCTTAGAAACGTGGATGGTTATGGGGTCATCAACCTCAGTGACTTAGAGTAGGGCCATATGCCACCGTAGAATCATTTTCCTTGCGGTCATCATCTACAATGACTTTAAAGTAACTTAGAAGTTTAGATGTCGGTCCATGACATAGTCGCAGGTCACATCGATTCAATTAAGGATTCATGCCGTATCACCAATGTGTGGCACACACCGATTGTACTGCCTTAATTATACCCAGAGTCCAGAGTTCGTGTTACGAGGGCTGCACTATAAATAATCACTGTGATGATACATGTAGTCTCACATGGAATCCGAATTTAAGGATTTCCAGACTTTCCTTTCTTTAATTAATAATTGAGACAATGGTTTCTTGTAAGGATGCCCATCAGGCAGTTACGTCAAAGGCTCACACCAGTGTTCTGACCTTCTATGTAAAAATTATTGTGGTGTCCAGTGGACACGATTGGATTTTAATCATACCGATGATAAAAATGATTAACTCTCCAGAGTTTACTTGAATAAATAAGAATATTTTTTGAACAGACCTTTCATTTGAGTAGATAGATTAGAATTACTGAACCCTACCTTTTACCTCAGCAAGTGACGAAAAACCCTATAAGACTGAGACGGAGCTCATGAAATTTTTGCTGATATGTAAGGAAGGTAGGAATCCTTCAGGGTGGACCAAAGGGTTCAATATGTTACATGACCTTGGATGGCTGCCAAGTACGCAAAATGCACACCGTTCATAAACCTCTTCAGGTGGAAAAAATACAAGTCCGCAGGAACCAGATCAGGAGAGTACGGTGGGTGCTCAGGAGCAAGCGATCCACGCTGAGCCGGGAATTGGTGCACAGGGGCGTTTACTGTTCACGGTTTCCCTCCTCTAAATTTGCACTAACATTTAACGCGTCTTCGTTGCTATTTCTCCAATTTGTGGCAGAAATTTATGTTCACGCGTTGGTCCATTGCATTATGACACTACCTTTCACACTGACTACGTTCGACTGGCCGTAGCTGGTTTACTTTTCCGATAACATGTACTCCACGCTAGGATTTAATCCGGGAAATATTAGAAGGGACTTTTCCGGGAAATGGACACTGCATTTGTGTTCCAGGCCTGAAAGGATAGTGGAAGGCCAAATTTGAACTGCTTCGAAAAAATGTTAATCTTTGTCAGAAAATAAAGGCGATTAAAAATTCCCCCGAAGGGAACGAAAGAGGTCAATATGATATATTTTTCCAAAAAAATTGGCGCCTAGATCGAAACGCCGGAAGACCGTTAAATTGGCACGAAACAGTGTTTACGTCTTTATTGATTTCGGCTCCTTTCTTTCTTGTCGGACTAGAACCGATTTTCGAGTATTTTACACATAGCCGTAAAGACTAAAGAAAGGCATTCTACAAGAAATCTGATGAGTGGCTCGAAAGTTACATGCCGCCAAATTTGGCACTAAAAAATCCTACTATTTTTTAAGCTTATCGGGAAAATATCGGGAATATTTTAGAAAAATATCACTACCTGATATTTTTTATAGTAGACTAGATGATATTTTCATCGGGGGAATCTGAAAATGGCGTCGATTTATTTCCTAAAATGTTATCCAGCGTGGATAAAAGGGAGAAACAGGATAGTAATCACTTTATTCCACTTCTTGCCATGTATATAGGGGCTTATCTTCCAAAAGGGTGAAGTCACAACATTGAATTTGGGCTCACAATATCCGTGCCCATTTCGGTAAAAATTGATTTGATAAGTTGGGCCGAAAAGCGGTGTATAACAAAAGAAAAGTATCTTCGGGAGGATTTTTATCTTCTACCCTCCTAATTTGTTTTTAGCCAAGTATTTACCAAATCAAAACCGGAGTGGAGAATTCTTTCGAGTAGATAAAGGTATCTTTACAAAATGTAAAATACATTATTTTTAATGGGACATTTTTGCCCGGTGAAAAAATCATAAGGAATAACACTAGAAGTAATTAGAGTAAAAAATAGGAAGTAGATACATAACCCATGCCATAAAATCGAAAAACTCATACTATGATCTACCTCTGATTGTGAGTTCTTACTTCTTCCTGGCATGACCTCATTATACCTTTGAAAGAATGCACAGCATTCCCCACAAATGATTGTTTCCTCCAGTTATTAGGTCATTGGCTAAACACAGCTTTTAATTCATTAATGTATAAAATATCTTGCCCCATAAAAATACTGGATTTCAACAAATTGGTATTGAACACACTTTGGAAATAAGCTCTTCAGTTATGGTTCCGTAGCCTTACCTTCAATATAACACACACTTCCCTGTCTGATATACATTTTATCTAATCCACCTGTTAGCTGCCGATGATGCAGGGAGTATTCAGTAAAGATGTGAAGGTTACAGAGGGGAAAAAAAATATGCAACTGGCTGTTAGGCTGCACATTGAATCCTATAAATCAAATCTGCGGGAGCAAATTGCTGTCCACTTTTTTAGAAACAACTTTTTTGCTTTGGCATTTCAAGACTTCACAATTGCGTAAGCATAGGCCATGAGGTAAGATCAGCTCATAAGAAATGCTAGTTGAAAATGCTAGTCACTTAGGGCTGGAACATGTTCTTGTAACGAAAAAAATCGAATTAAGCAAGAACATTCGTTGCACGGTGAATTTCCGGGAAACGGACAATTTGTTTGTTGAGAGGTCATGGAAGGGCTTCATAAGCGGGATGCAGACAGTTCTCGGAACGCGGACAAAGCCGTCAATAAGCATGGGTTGAGTCCACTATGATATCGGCTATGATACAGGCTTACCTTTTGTGCTCGTACAAACAATGAAGTCTATGAACTCATGTTTCCAAGTAGGGCTTTTTATCATGGTCCTTTCCCATCTTCTGCCTCTCATCCACGGGCGTAGAGGAACAGTGTGTTCGACAATCTAGAAGGAGAACAAAATAGTTTTCATTTGGCATAACCCATACGGCCCTCTCTAACATTTATTTTACCTAATTTACCTGTTAATTACCAGATTCATGTGAGAAACATTTACTAAAGAATGTGAAAGAAACACTAAGGATCCGAATAGGCTTAATGGTCAGCGTTGAGACCTTCGGTTCAGAGGATCCCGGGTTCGATTCCCGGCTGGGTCGGGGATTTTAATTGCCTCTGATTAATTCTCCTGGCCTGGGGACTGGCTGTTTGTGTTTATGTTAACACTTTGCTCTTCAAATTCACACAACATACTACACTACCAACCACCACAGAAACACACAATAGTGATTACATCCCTCCATATAGAGTTGGCGTCAGGAAGGGCATCCTGCCGTAAAAGAGAGATAAATCCACATGTGTGAAACAGTCACACCCGCGACCCCATAGGTGTGGGAAAAGCGGTAGAAAAAACATGTGAAAGAAACACTAAGAAAGAATAATGAACTTCAACGAATGTAATTGGGTTCGAAATAATACTTCTGACGTCGATTAAATATGATAAGTCTATATACACTACATAAGTATAGAATATGATTTCTGACTAACTGTTTGTATGCGATTTGCGTCTGAACAACAGCACAGATAATAATAATAATAATAATAATAATAATAATAATAATAATAATAATAATAATAATAATAATAATAATAATAATAATATTAATTCAAGATAATGGTTTAGACAAATCTGCAGTAGAAGAAAGGGTACGCAAGAGGGAAAGAGCATATGGTATCACAAATAATTGTTATAACAAAAAGTGTCTATCTAAAAATCTTAAATTAAGGCACTACACTACAGTGGTAAAACCGGAATGCTTATATGCAGGTGAATGCCTGGTACTAAACTATAGATTAGATAAACTTGAGGTACTAGAAAGGAGAATCATGAGAAAAATCTTAGGCCCTGTGAAAATAACAGAAGTATGGAAATTAAGATCTAATGATGAAATATACAGGAACATAGAAAAAGCAGAAACCAAAAGAAAAAGGAGATTGGAATTTTTCGGACATAGTTACAGAATGGATGATTCCAGATTTAAAAAAAAGGACCTTCAAGTATCTTTGGGACAAAAAGGCAACAACTAACTGGATTCAAGAAGTAAGGAAAGATTTAGAAAGAAATAATATAAGAGAAGAAGAAACTATGTACAGAGAAACTTTTAGAAAGAGGGTAGTAAGTATGGACGGATTCCAAGGAAGATTGAACAAGAATCCTGGTGCGAAGTGGTCCGAGGACAGAAGGAAACTGCATAGTGAAGGGATGAAAGAATATTGGAAAGAACGGAAGAGAAGACAACAAAGTATGAACTGAACTGAAATTGGCACGTGGTCCTTAGCAGGCCTCATCGGAAAGAAGAAGAATAATACAATTACAGGTTTCCTGAGAAAAAACAGAATGGTACCAACAATGTACCTGAATAAATAACGATATCCAAAAACAAAAGATTAAAAGAGTTAATAAATTCAAATACTTAGCTGAAATAACAACAGTAACAGCGGCAGGAAAGGAGAGCATGAAGGCACGAATTCACAGAACGGAAAAAAATTATCACGCAAATTTTTATATATATATTGGTAGAACAAAAGTTAGTCTCCAGGAATGCTAAATTGAGACACTAAAAGACTGTAATACATCCAGCAGATTTGTATCCAACAGTGTATTTGAATACCTTCCCAGATAGAAGAATAAGGACAACATAAAAGAGAATCCTAAGGAAAATTATGGGACCTATTTGGAAGAACAGTATATTATACAAATTGAGATCAGAACAAGATTTATACAAAGCATCGTAGGTAATGTTTTCAGAAAAAAATCAATATTCTTTGGTCACCTGTGCAGAATGGGCACATTAACACTATGCAGATAGGAAACCAAAGCAACATTTTTCAAATAAGCCGAAGGATATTTAGAACTAGTCAAAATTAAAAAAGAAGAAATTTAAAATAGAAAATAATTTATAAAAGCAATATTTGACTGTGAACTTCCAGGGAAAGCCAAGAAGAAATCAGGCAGTAAATGGACGGAAAAAAGAAACCACCACCACCAAGAAAGGATAAAGAAGTTTTGGGAAGACAAGAAGAAGAAAACTGTTTTATGTGGTCCTAATATGGCCTAACGTAATTAATAATAATAATAATAATAATAATAATAATAATAATAATAATAATAATAATAATAATAATAATATCATTGTACACGGAGTAGACCTTCCCCGGCTAGTTAAACTGCGCGCCTTCTCTAAGGCCATCTATGTAAACAAGTTTGAACTTGTGAACTACCAGAAAATGTTGTTTCTCTACCATCGGTTTACTTGCTCCCTCTCGCGGACTAAACTCTAATTATCGCATAGAGTAATGTTTATTTTTGAAGGTTGTAAACCTAGTTTTGAGGATTGTGTTTTTAAGCTGGCTCCTCCTCGATTGTAATCAACCTATCGAAAACGGAAATATTTTTCCCAGCCAATTAAAACCGGCTGTGTGTTTAGGAATCCGGCCTATCAGTAAAGAATTC
The DNA here is from genome assembly GCF_040414725.1 of Anabrus simplex. NCBI lineage: Eukaryota > Metazoa > Arthropoda > Insecta > Orthoptera > Tettigoniidae > Anabrus > Anabrus simplex. Next base: position 125,382,810 of record NC_090270.1, on the reverse strand, counting down.
TGAAATTTTCCCTTTATGTTACTATAAAAGCAGGGCACTTTATGGCTGTATTGTCTTAATTACTTCAGTGCTTGGGAGTTTGAAGTGACCTAGGGAGGCAGGGATGAGCCCGGCGTGAGGAAGATCTAGCAGCACAAGGTAATGGCAGAATTTATCTAATCATGTGATAGCTTGAGGGGAAGGTTTCAATCTCTTTTCTTTTAATGTAATTTTGTAGAACTGGTGGTTTAAATGTAGAATTTCCGGCAAGTCTAAGAAATCTGTTCTATTCCCTACTGGGAAATATGTAATCTCAGGGAACAAGGGGTGATGACCCTCTGTCGTTTCCCATTCAATCTTGCACTGGGTGACTAAAGTTTGTAAAACTTCAAAATTCAGTAAATCTTGTCTCGGTCTTAAATTTCCTCCTTTAATCACACCTTACAGAAATGGATTAGCCTCTGTATCTTTGGGCCATAAGCCCACTTAGGTGTTTAACAATTTCTATAAGGAGGCAGGTGTTTCGCCTCCAAGTCTTTTGTTTATGGCCGGTCATGCGCAACATTTGCTTTTACCATCAAGGCCACGTAGTATGGGCAATTCTGCCCCTGTATATTCATTTCAGATTGTAAATTTTTCCTTATGTTAGTTCCATTTGTAAACAGTGACTAAAATACCTGCTGTGCAAGCCCATATTGGGGCAACGGTGCATGAACACTTTAATGCGAGGTGGAATTTTTATTGCCCCCTAAGAAACTGATGTCTCCGCGAGGCTAGACTATGGTATTGTGGAGATCAGACTCTTGAGTAGTGTAACTGCTGGCAGCAAATCCTGCTCTTGTAAATATTTATACCTGTCAAGAGCAATAACGCTCTATTCTATGTAAATCAACCAATATGTTAATTATCACAAGATTTGGACCTGATTTTCGGACTTCTAAGTCCCTCTTATTGTTAGAGCTGATGAGCTCATTAATAACCTGTAATATTTGTCTATTATTCATTAAGATATTTCTATCTATAAATTTTAAACTAGAAAAAAAAAGGAAATATATAAAACTTCCAAATTTGTTAAGTTCTGCTCCAGTTAATTCCTTGTCCAGCCATTCAACCCGGGCACCTCCTAATCCTCTACGAGCCATCGAAATACCTGTATTAATAGTAATACTTTATTCTCCTTCAATTGATTCAAACACCTTGTCGGAAGATTGTCCTGCGGATGTTTTTTAACGTGTAAGACGCTAATGTCACAAAGTTGTTTCATTTAAATACCATTAAATGTCACTGATATCAGCCGTGATCGAACCCATTATCTGTACAACAGAGGTACAAAGTCTACCGGAATACGGACGGCACTGAGTTCGGGCTGATAAGCTGTAAGTATGCAATTATAGTCGGTCTGAACGAAAATGAGGGCATGGTATTGTATGTTCCTTGCATTTCACGTGTTATCACTAAATAATTTACTTTAAATTTTAATGATCAAAATTTAATTCGCTTCCTACGTAGACACAAATCCTGTGGATACTCACAATAAATTTATATGCATAGGTTCAATTGTTTGTAAGAAAAGTGCTCCTGCAATGTACTTACCATGCTCTCATTTTGAGCGACTGTATCTATGTTTCTGATTGCAAGTCATGAATTTCTATGACAACGCGTTCTGTAAAATTTGTCCTGCAGGGCATTAGTCAAGCGCCATTGTCACTGGCTTGTCACCAAAGCATCAGCCTTTTAAGTCTTGGTCAATTCGTGCGGAAACTTTTGAAATGAAGTATCATCTCAATGATCAAGATTTCACGTAAACATCTAAGTCCAGTGTATATGGGTACAACATCAACAGTCACCTGAAACTACCAGCGTATATGATTTAATAATAATAATAATAATAATAATAATAATAATAATAATAATAATAATAAAATGAAAACCTACAACCTGTTTTCCACTCAATGACCGGGTCAGGGATGTAATGAATGAATCATATATAGGCTATTAGTACGATGGGGTCGCCACTCCCAAAGTGATTTAATAATAATAATAATAATAATAATAATAATAATAATAATAATAATAATAATAAAATCGAAATCAAACCCGATCTTAAACAGGCAGGACTTACACCAGCCGCTGTCCAAAACCGGGTAATCCTCAGATCCAAAATTTATAAATGGCAAGTTGATAAACAGTAAAGACCAAAGAAGAAGACTGCAACAACCAGGTCTGAAGACAGAAAGAAAGCCCACAATAAAAGAATGAAAGAAACGTGGGCACAAAGGAAGGCAAAAGAAAACCTCGAAGTACTCTGTTTAGTCCTAGTGGGCTTGTTAGCTAATAATAAATAGTTGTAATTATGAAAAGGGGATGTGATTAGCTCAGTGGCTTAGTTGCTGGCTTCCAACTCAGAAGACTGAGGTTCGAATCTCGATTATCCTGGTTTGAGACTTTCATCTCACAAATCACCTGGTGTCACGAAGTACATCCGGCCTTAAACCGCCGGCCAAAACGAAAAGGCCTGGGTGATACCAGTGGTCCGAGAAAGAAAAACTGAAAAAGGTGAAAAAATGCCTTTGTTGGCGAGACCTAGTGATTACAGTGCACTATGTCTACTCGTATGTGCTAGAGCAATTGTGTTACTTCACTGACCTGTCTCAGTTTCATTCTTGGCTTTGACAAAATGAAAGTGACTGAGGTATGAGCGATAATGCCATTCCTTCTGCAGCCAGTCCCTGCTATGAAAATGTGGTCTTGGCAGACTGGTATGTCATAGCAACTTCTGGCTCAGCGAGGAAAGAAACTGGAACCTACTTCACCCCCCATTTCCCAAGTGCACCTCTTCAGCGATGCCTAGGCCATCTATGACAGCTAATGGTGGAGCTGTTGAGGATCCAACCAGCCTTCTGGCTGAGGACTGAAAATACGTGCAAGCTGAAGAAAATTTGCTGACCCTGTATCAGGAAACGAGATTAAGGGGTAGACATAGTAGTAATTAATAACACTTTGCCAGTTCCTACAAAACAGGGTGACACATTCATATGATGCCCATTGTAATAGCACCCGGTAGTTCAGGAGGGAGGTGTGTTTGAATGATCCCGGGAGTAAATACACGGCGATATTAATAATGATGTATCTATCCACTCGAATGAAACAAATATGTATATGAAGTTGTACGATGTACAGTCGCTTAAAAAGGAATAAGCACATGACGTATGTTCCTCGTATTTAATATTTTATAACATCAATTATTATCAAAATATAATTCACCTGCCGTGTAGATACAGACCCTGTGGATATTAACAACAAATATTATATCCATAGGTTCAATTTTTTGAGAAAAGTGCACCTGCGAGGAACTTAAACATGCACTCATCTTTCTTTCTTTCATAGGCCCGGTTTCACAGTTTGAGTTTAAGCCGAAGCTTTAGTAAGCCACGCACGCCGCTTAAGCAAGGCTTACTCTTTGGCTTAAACACTACGAGTTTCACAATAGGGGGACCATGTGCAGCTTGACTAAGCTGAACATCTCCGAAGTTGGTAATGCTTGCGCATGCGCAATGATTCAATTCTCATCTTTGTTTACATCCGTAGCCTATGATTGATTGTCTTGTAGTTTTATCAGCCAAGATAATTTAGAAAAATGAACGGAAAATGTGATTCCAATAATAGTAACAAAAATAAAGTTTAAAAAAGGTCACTCGCCCGTCCTGCTGACACGCATTACCACAACAGTCTAAAATGGCTATAACTTATGAACCATTCATGCAAATAATGTCCTGACAAGGTTATTGTAATCCTTATAAAATACTGGAGGAGGTCAAACAATTTATTTCGATGAGGAATTCGAGGATAATATCGAAATATTTATTTAATGTTAAGGAGTTATATTTTTTTTTTACCGCTGAGTATAGCATAAAATCGCTTCTAGAGGGCAAACGGTTGGAAATAGGTATATACCATCGCGGACTTTTTTGTAGAGGTTTCTATGCTCTACAATTCGTACACTTACACTTGGGGTCTATCGTTGATGGTTCACGCAGCGTAAGCCAAGAAAGCAAGTGACCGACCGACATTTTTGTCTCTTGAGCCTCGAAATATATTCAGAAATATAAGTTATTTAGGGCCATTTTCTCCAAATCGAGTTAAACCTGGTATAAATTAAACCCGTTTAACTTTAGTACCTAGTTTAAAGTTGCGTCCATTTTCTCCACCAATTTCTGACACTCGTTTAGTTTAAACGGGCGAGCTGTCGTTGGCGCTAACGTTGGCTGCACTGAAGGAATAGTCGAAGGCATGGTCGATTGGATTTGGCCAATCAGAGCCAAGTAATTCAATGACCGACATTTTTGTAATAATATCAGCTGTTTGTGGCGAATTAATGCTATCGTATGTAGTGAATGAAGAACAAATTCGGCGGGATATTAGCTTTACTGATAAATAAATTGTTAACATTTGTGCGAAGTGTTGTGTCATATAATTCTACCTATTGCTGTCTACAATTTATTGGAACGCACTTTTATTTATTTTTCTCTGTCATGCTTTACCATAAACAAGTACCGTGGGCCTAATACGTGTCTTTTGATGTCTGTATTGTCTTATGGAACACACGGGAACGTTGAAATCCTGGTCTTCCAGCAATAGGCCTACGGTATTCCTTTCCTCAGAAAATCAACATTTATGTGAATTTCAAGTAAACAAATTCCAAGCATGCTCGGGATCTATCTCCTATCAAAATCCATCGCCCTCGGCCGGGATCAATCTCACAAACCTTGGATCCAGCAGACAGACCACTGAGGATGTATTATTTGGAGATGTATTACTTGATTCCATATTCGTTTATAACATAACCAAGTTCGCGATATGTCGTACTGTATGCATAATACTCTTCTCCCTATAGCATTAATATTTCTATTGCTGGTATGCTGGCAATAGATACGATGAAACATTCTTCACTATAATTTATCCTATTACAAGTTTGCTAGCAAGCATGAAACACTTTTTTGTTTTTCTGATCCTATAAATATATAATCTAGCGATTAGAAATTGTATACCACCGCCTCTCCTACCGTGCCGGTCAACATTCTGATGGTAAAAATATTTTCGACAAATTGGATTCGAACCGTCTTGTCACGGATTCGGACGTTGCAGACTTGACGCTTTAACGACCACAGCCACCAGGTACCGCATGAAGCGCGGACGTATTACACGAGCTATGTAGGAATATTTTTATGCTTCACATTACAGTATTCATACCACCAACAGTATTTTACAGTATATAATATTATAAGGAGACTGCAATTTAAGGTCTGTGGTCCCCGTTGTTAATGAAAAAATGCCTGCTGCATCATATCTTAAAGCAACCAGAATCATTGCTTGTAGCGAAATAGCATTATTTCGTGCAGTTGACGTTTTAAATCAATCCTTCTTCGATACTAGACAATCCTTGCTGTTCACTTATGAATTATAAATCCATCAAAGAACTCCGTTACATCCGATTTTCCAAGATTGTAAACTTTTGTTGGAACGCGGCTTCTTAACCTCTCTTGCACATCAAAATTATTTCCTATAATTCAATAAATTCTCCCATTTTTCTAATGCTAATACTAGGTTATAATTTTAGTACGTTTTTCATTAAAGTGCTGCAGTACTGGTAGTCAAAACTAACCCTTCTATTAGGAAAATCACAGATACGTTAATAAAATGTCAAGAAGGTTGAATATAAACAGCAGTTTAAACCAACAATATAGAAGGTTTAACTCGGAGCCAAGTTTAAACTTGATTCAAAGTTTAAACCAATATGGGGAAAATGAATGTTAGTTTAAACTCAGACTTAAACCAGATTAAAATAAACCTAGTTTAAACTCATTTGGGGAAAACGGCCCTTAATGTTATTGGTTTTATGTCCCACTAACTATGAATTTGAGCACCTTCACCACAGGACTGAGACAGGATCGAACCTGCCAAGTTGGGCTATAAGAGGGCCAGCGCTCTACCATCTGAACTGAATCCTTAGCTTAAACCTCAGTTTCATACAGCTTAAGCCAGTCACAGATAAGCTCGGCTTACCACTTGCACTCCCCACTGTGAAACTCATCCGGAGTTTAAGCTTCCGCTTAAGCCCGATCCAAGGCTTCAGCGTATACTGTGAAACCGGGCCTTAGTCTGTTTACCCTCCAGGGTCGGTTTTTCCCCCGGACTCAGCGAGGGATCCCACTTCTACCGTCTCAAGGGCAGTGTCCTGGAACACGAGACTTTGGCTCGGGGGATACAACTGAGGAGGAGGACCAGTGCCTCGCCCAGGCGGCCTCACCAGCTATTCCCAACAGGAGCCTTGTGGGGGGATGGGAAGAATGGAAAGGATAGGTAAGGAAGAGGGAAGGAGGCGGCCGTGGCCTTAAGTTAGGTACCACCCCGGCATTTGCCTGGAGGAGAAGTGGGAAACCACGGAAAACCACTTCGAGGATGGCTGAGGTGGGAATCGAACCCACCTCTACTCAGTTGGCCTCCCGAGGCTGAGTGGACCCCGTTCCAGCCCTCGTACCACTTTTCCAATTTCGTGGCAGAGTCGGGAATCGAACCCGAGCCTCCGGGAGTGGCAGCTAATCATGCTAACCACTATACCACAGAGGCAGACACATGCACTCATTCCCTTCTTTTTTTGAACTATTGCACATAATGTAGGAGCTTATGTTTATAAAAACATTTTCTCAGCTTTGCTGGATACTATTTACAATGAATCACTTGTAAACTACCTCCGGAGCGTAACGATTAGCACAATTAGCTGCCGTCCTCGGGGGCTCGGGTTCGATACCAGGTAATGCCAGAAATATAAGAATGGCAAGAGGGCTGATAAGTGATTAAAATGGTACATGCAGCTCACCTCCACTGGGGATGTACCTGAAAATAAGCTGCATCACCTCGGGCTGAGAGCACGAATTTACTATTTACTGCTTGTGACCTCAATTCAGGAATGCTCCATGTTCTTCTGATTGTATTTTACACAAATAATTAAATTTTCAATCCCCAATAAGATCGACTAACGGAGAAGAAGTTTGAAATATTAATTGAAGAAACTTTAACCGGGTCTTCTATGTAGGGAAAGGATGTTTAGACACTAGTAGGTTAGAATGCAAACGTATTTAACCAAGGCGCAAGTGTCTTCTACCCGCACAACGGTTCTGCAGTGAGATTTGCATAAGTACAGCACCGGTCAAAATTTAGGATGACATAAAGAAATCGCGAAATATCGTCTAGAACCTAAAATTGTGCCAGTAGACCTCTGTAATTTTCTTCCCTATCTCTCACATCTAATAGGATATATGTCACATCATTTCATTGAATTAGTCCAAGTACTTAAGGAGTTATAAATTTTTAACTCTTGGAACGTCGCACAAAAATGTTTTTAAAAAAATGGTAATATAATGTACTGTAAACTCTTATTGGTTGCAATTATCACCACCAGGATTCCTTTGTAGACCTAGAAATAGGTGGGAGCTATTTTCGTACAAATATAACAATTCCGATAATATGCGGCACCTATTTTTCGCGTGTTTTATATTTTTCGAAGCAGCGCCAAGATTGTTGATTTTTCTTTGTCTCTGTCATGTCTCCGGGCGAGCTATCGGCATCAAACTTATCTGCCCTGATAGTTTCATTTGCACTCTGAAGATGGCATCCAAGAACACATTTCTGATGCCGATAGCTCACACTGAGACCTATGACAAGAACAAGGGAAAATTGACCAGCTTAGCGCTGGTTTGAAAAAAATAAGCACACAAAAATCGGTGCTGCATTTTTCGATTTTTATATTTATAATAAAATGACCCTCACCTATTGATAAGTCTACAAGAGAATCTTGGCAGTGATACTTGAAACCAATGGGAGTATATAGTACATAATATTTCCAAAAGATTTAAATTTCCCATGTGATCTTCCAACAGTTAAAAATGTATAACTTCTACAATACTTGGCTTAAATCAATGAAATAAGGCGACGTATATAATATTAAATTCGAGAGCTCTGAAAAAAAATACAGAGGTCTGGTTGCACGAGTTTAGCTTTTAGATGAAATTTCATTTTTTTTATGTGGTGCTAAACTTTTGACTGGTACTTTATTAGCGATCTGAACTATCAGAACCCCTAAAATGTATGCAACTCTCCTCACCGGCATAACTGTAGCGAGGCTAGGTGATACTTGTTCAAATACGTTTGAATTCTAACCTATAACTGCCTTCCCCTATTTATAGCCTTCTTCCCGGTCTTTTACCCGTTACCTGAGGTCGGCACTTTGTATAGTAGTTCAGTTTTACGGTCGGATCCCTTTCCTGACGGCAGCTCTATATGAAAGGATGTTTTCACTATTTGCCTGTTTCTGTGGTGGTTACTAGTGTGATGTGCTGTAGGTAAATGAATAAATGTATTGAGACGAAGACATACAAGAAGTCCTCAAAAAATAGAAATTAATCAAATGCTGTTAATTAACTAAACTCGGGGCCCTCTGAACCGTTGACCATTCGGCCAAGTGGCCGGACGTGGTATTTTATGAGAGTTAAGTGGAAATGATCTTGCTGCTTCAGAAATGAAGAACATAACTCTCCTTCTAACTGTCGGAGACAGGCAAATAAATTAAAGGAATATACCGTACTGAAGGCTCCTCCGAGAACTGGAGACTTATGTTTTGTCCTGGAAGTAGTAAATAAATCTTACAAAACTTCTGATATGCTAAGTTTTATCTGTGGAAGCATATCAAGATCTAGGTGGGCCGTGTGGTGATTATTGTGGTGGTGGTGGTGATGATGATGATGAAGACGACAATAATAATAATAATAATAATAATAATAATAATAATAATAATAATAATAATATTGTATGTCCAACCCTTGTCCCGTTTCTTTATGGGGTAGGGTACGGAGTGATATGAATCTGTCGGGGCGGGTTTTTATGACCGGATGCCCTTTCTGACGTCAACCTCAACAGATGAGTTATAATCATAATAATCTTCTTCTTCTTCTTCTTCTTCTATTACCGCTTTTCCCACACATGTGGGGTTGCGGGTGTGAACTGCGTCGTACATGTGGATTTGGCCCTGTTTTACGGACGGATGCCCTTCCTGACATTAACCCTCATTGGAGGGATGTAATCACTATTGCATGTTTCTGTAGTGGTTGGTAGTGTAGCGTTGAACCCATGATTCTAAAGTTAAAGGTTTCAGCGTGTTGTGCGAATAAGAAGAGGAGAGTGTTGGGACGGACACAAACACCCAGTCTCTGAGCCAAAAGAATTAATCAGAAGCGATTAAAATCCCCCACCCGGCAGGGAATCGAATTCGGGACGCTCTGAACCAAAGGCCAGTACGCTGACCATTCAGCCAGCGAGTCGGGCAGGAGTTATAATAATAATAATAATAATAATAATAATAATAATAATAATAATAATAATAATAATAATATAGCGAAGCTCTGTGAAATACAAGGCATCATAAAATACGATCTGCCCCTTTGCTCAAGTGTTAAGGAACTCACACTCTACGGTCTCCGAGGAGGTTCGTGGTCTCTGTGTTACAGGCAGTACCCGTCGAATTGGCGTGATATCCCTCTAAGAACATCGAAAGTGTTTTATAACAGACCCGAAAATCAAGCCTGAAACGTGTGAAACATAGCCCAATGAGGTTCACGAGAAAAGGAAAGCACCATAAGAACCAGGCGTCAATAAGAGTACCAGTTGGATGATATCGAAATCATAGGATTAGAGCTTGATGGACGCTAGAGTAACCATTCAACTATTTTTCGTCAAGTTCTGCAAATGATAATGCAAATCATTTAACCTCTATCAGGCATTAATAGGAGAAGTTTCAGTGGCTGCCATGAAATATTCAGCCCAAATCCTGAAGAACTCTATTTCCCAAAACATTTTAATGAAACCACATGTTAAATATAGACTATCAATCATTATGTAATCAATTCCTCACAAATTGCTTTTAAAATTTCTCTTAAAAAAAAACTATATCGGGTTTGCGCCTGGAAAACAGTTATATGATGATAATCATTCAGCTTAGAACTCCGACCAGAAAGGTTCTGTCACGTAAGGTTCGGTATTGCGTGATCTATATCAACGAATTTTCGTTCTGTGATACATGTAGTGCGGGTCAGTATTTCTCCCCACAACATCGTCACGTAGCGGTATTTCAGGCGCAACGACGATATATTTCGTCTACAGGGGCATTCTCCAGTTGGGGAAAGTATAAATAAATAAATAAATAAATAAATAAATAAATAAATAAATAAATAAATAAATAAATAAATAAATAAATGTCCGATTCATTGGCTGAATGATCAGTGTTGAGGCCTTCGGTTCAGAGGTTCCTGGGTTCGATTCCCGGCTGGGTCGGGGCTTTTAATCGCCTCTGATTAATTCTTCTGGCCCGGGGAATGGGTGTTTGTGTTTGTCATAACACTTTCCTCTTCATATTCACACAACACACTAGACTACCAACCACCACAGAAACACACAATAATTATTACATCCCTCCATATAGCGTTGGCGTCAGGAAGAGCATGTGGCCGTAAAGCATGGCCAAATCCATATGTGCGACACAGTTCGCACCCGCGACCCCACAGATGTTGGAAAAGCGGCAGAAAAAGATGAAGAAATAAATACACAAATAAATAGATAAGTAAACAAATAAATAAACGTATGATTTCAGCTATCGTGTGTAGGCATTTTGAATCGACGTAATTTAGGTTGCTTTCGTATCAATTTTACTCTAAATCGCAGGGAATATAGAACTGTAATGAGCAAACTATTGCTGAGTTTCTAAATTAATTTTGTCTTGTAGGAACCACAGAAACACACAATAATTATTACATCCCTCCATATAGCGTTGGCGTCAGGAAGAGCATGTGGCCGTAAAGCATGGCCAAATCCATATGTGCGACACAGTTCGCACCCGCGACCCCACAGATGTTGGAAAAGCGGCAGAAAAAGATGAAGAAATAAATACACAAATAAATAGATAAGTAAACAAATAAATAAACGTATGATTTCAGCTATCGTGTGTAGGCATTTTGAATCGACGTAATTTAGGTTGCTTTCGTGTCAATTTTACTCTAAATCGCAGGGAATATAGAGCTGTAATGAGCAAACTATTGCTGAGTTTCTAAATTAATTTTGTCTTGTAGGAACCGAATGGGTGTAGTAGAAACCAAGTGCCTTATCAAAATTTGGACTTTGGCGACTTACTCATTGCCCCTAGCTAAGTCACTGATCATGTATTCTAAGCCGGAGATTTCTTGTGGTAGGTTGGTCAGTTCCTCTCTGCTCCTCCTCTAGCCAACATCACGAGGGCTACCGATCCGAATGGTGACCACACCGAATGTTGATTAACTTCAGAAATCTCACGGGATCCTGTGTTTGAACATGGTTACGCCTCTGGTCAGTGTGTCTCGACAGATCTCCGACATGACGACGTGTTACCACGAATGCTTACACCCCCCCCCCCCACCTTTTCCAAAATACGACAACCACAACCGTAACGCAACATTACTCCTGGTTCACAGAGTGAGCTTCTTTTAACTGCTGATCGTGTTAAGAATCGCTGGAATTTTTTTTCCACGAGAGGGTCCTTTAATGTGTCAATTAATCTATATCCCCTGGCCTTTCACATTTAAGCATGCTTTTATTATTGATGACCGAGCTCGATAGCTGCAGTCGCTTAAGTGCGGCCAGTATCCAGTATTCGGGAGATAGTAGGTTCGAACCCCACTGTCGGCAGCCCTGAAAATGGTTTTCCGTGGTTTCCCATTTTCACACCAGGCAAATGCTGGGGCTGTACCTTAATTAAGGCCACGGCCGCTTCCTTCCCACTCCTAGCCCTTTCCTGTCCCATCGTCGCCGTAAGACCTATCTGTGTCGGTGCGACGTAAAACAACTAGTAAAAAAAAATTATTGATGACTATATTGGTATTGAGTTTCAAATTTTCGAGAAGCTTTGAACGAGCTTGATATTAACCCAACAGTCCAAACGTGACACCAGGCTTTTATTGCAGGTCGCTATTTACGAAGCAGATAGGCTTAGATACATTTGCCACCCTCCTTCCTCCTTCAACTATCGGAAAACATGCATACACAGGATGTATCTACAATACTTTTGACGAATGTCAGGACGGACATGTTTGAAGGAATAGAACAGAGGCTTGTGCAAGCGGCTTGATTCAGAAGAAATAGGTACTTGGTTGTAAAAGTGTTACGAAATTTCTGAAAAAGGCACTGAGATTGACTGTGCGTGCGACCTTAGCCGTCACCACGAGTGCTTGACCAGCAGCTGGAGCACAGTAGGCAGCGATAGGGGACGCGTACTCTACACTGACACAGACAAATCAGGCGTATGCGGTGGATGCTCTTTTCAGCTCTGTTGATACCACATCACATCGTTTGTTTCATAGGCAGTCTATCTCAAGACAAAGAGCAACGCTTACTTCTTACCACAGTCTACAGTTATAGTGGCGTTTTTACAACAGTTCGTAACTTCTGATTCATTTCTCCCAGATAAATGGCATGCAGAGAACCGATCACATCTCATGCCGTCATATTATGATCCTGTCAATACTTCCACCATGTACAAGCCCGATATTGTTCCAAATTGCGCTTTCACAGAAGAAAATAATGTAGGAACACGTGAACCAATGCTAAGTGTACGACTGATCTTAGACGATCGAATTAAGGACAAGCTCACATAGATGGCATTCGTAGATCCAGAAAACGAATTCTATAATGTTGATTGGACTAAGCTATTTGAGATTTTGAGGATGATCTGGGTCAGAAAATTATCTACATACCGGGCGAGTTGGCAGTGCGGTTAGGAGTGCGTAGCTATGAGCTTGCGTTCGGGAGATAGTGGGTTCGAAGCCCACTGTCGGCAGCCCTGAAGATGGTTTTTCGTAGTTTCCCATTTTCACATCAGGCCGTACCTTAATTAAGGCCAAGGCCGCTTCTTTCCCATTCCCAGGCCTTTCCTCTCCCATCGTCGCCGTAAGACCTATCTGTGTCGATGTGACGCAAAGCAAATTTACAAAAATCAATGTACAATCTGAACAAATATCTGTCTTCAGCGATAAGGATCGGGGGCATGAAAACGAAGCAGAAATCCAGAAAGGAGTGAGACAAGGCTGCAGGTTTTCCTCTCTTCTTTTCAGTGTTTATACAGAACAGACGGTAAAGGAAATCAAAGGGGAATTTGGGAAGGGAATCAAAATCCAAGATCAAAATTCTGAGATTTTCGGATGATACTGTTATTTTATCCGTGTCTCCAGAAAATCTAGACAAATGCTGAATGGTATGGACACAGTCTTGTAGAATGTGTAGAAGATGAAAATAAATAAATACAGAAGAAAAGTGCAGTCAAACGAAGTCAGGTGATGCACGAAATATCATTGGGAAGTAGATGAATATTGTTGTTTGGGTAGTAGAATAACTAACAATGGCAGAAGTAAGGAGGACATAAAATGCAGACTAGCACAAGCGAGAAAGGCCTTTCTGAAGAAAAGAAATTTGCTCACTTCCAACATTCATCTAGGAATTAGAAAGATTTTTTTCGAGACCTTCGTCTGGAGCGTGGCACCGCATAGAAGTGAAATGAGGACGAATGATAGGACACATATTCAAACACTCAGGACTAGTTCAGTTTCTTTTTGAGGGAAATGTGATGATGATGCTTGTTGTTTAAAGGGGCCTAAAATCTAAGGTCATCGGCCCCAGAGGTAAATGTAGGTGGTAAGAACGATAAGGGTAGACCAAGGTATGGATATGACAAATAGATTAGAGTAGATGTAGGATGACGTAGTTTCATAGAAATTAAAAGTTTAGCGCAAGATAGGGTGGCATGGAAAAAAGGATCAAAGGCAACATAAAGCAAGAGTGTTTAGTGTACTCGTGTAATACAGCATTTAGTATTCATACTTATTCATAGAACACATATCTGTAATTTAAAATTCTTCTGGAAGAGAATGGTCTGACGATTTATAGCGTCAGTTTCTTGGCAACGAGATATTTCTTTGCACTCGTTCAAGAAACAAATCCGTCTCTATGTCATTCAGCGATACGTTCCAGAAGGCAATGCCATCTTATTACAGACTATGAAGGTCCTTCGAGGGGTGGAAGATAAAAGTTTCCACTATACTTGACCTCTTCCCTGAGTAAAATACAGTAATTAGCTCTACGTCTGACCGCCTTTGCCCACAAGAATTAAACTGGTACTAACTTTTGGTGTAGGCTGAGTGAACATTAGGTCATGAATCTCTCCAAAATGTTATAATTTTTTGACTGTCTGATGTGGAATCGAACCCATACCCTTCCGGGTGAATCGATGATGATGATGATGATGATGACGACGACGACGACGATTCTTGTTTAATGGGGCCTAAGATCTAGGTCATCGCTCCCTAATGGTACAATATAAAACGAAATGTAAATAATTAAAATTTACCCACTGACTATAATTAAAAGATGAAGATAATGATGAATTTGAAATAATTGAATAATTAGCAATGCCTTCTTATGACATGATTTAGAAATAGATCGGGTGAACCGAGTTTGCCTTAACTGGCTCGACAGGGGAACTTGCGGAACTTAAATGTACTTTACGTCGCACCGACACAGATAAGTCTTATGGCAACAATGGGATAGGAAAGGGCTAGAATGGGAAGAGAGTGGCCGTGGACTTAATTAAGGCAAAGGCCCGGGATTTGTGTTCTTTAAAAATGGGTAACAACGAAAAACCATCTTCAGTGCTACCGACAGTGGGGTTCGAACTCACTATCTCCCGAATGCAATCTCACTGCTACATGACCCAAACCACGCAGCCACTCGCTCGGTCTCTTGTGGAACTACCAAGACAAATACCTGTTCCGAGGAAATTAGAAAGATATATCACAGAGCGAACTTTAATATGTTTCCATAGCAATGAAGCACGTTCAGGTCAATGAAATATCTTTTTATCTTGCAAATGTGTTAACATTCTTAGAAGGAGCATTCGCTCTCTCAAAGAGGAAGCTGTACGCACGGCGCTTGCAAATGGATGTTTGTATTTGCATTTTAAGTTCCCAGAGAATTACACGAATAGAGCATTGCTATTTAATACAGCAAAATTGTTAGTCCTTCCGTGAAACTATAATCCTGTTTACTGGTTGTAAAATTAAGGTATACAGATTCTAAGAAGGATTAAGACTCAATCTTTATAAATATTTTTAGAGGAATGTAGCATGGAATCTGGCGGAAAGAAAAGCATTTTTCATCTTTGAAGTCTCAGTAACGCCCCTTATATTATAGATTCAGTTATCTCCTAAATAGAAAAGCTAGAACATCTACCCATAAAAATTCACCACTTTACAGACTATGCAGTATTTATAACAGGAAAGAGAATACTCTTGATTTCATCACAAACATGACAAATGTTTTAAAGAATTCATGACAACAAGAAACGTTATATAATTGATCCCACAGTCAGAATGGATCTCACACACGTCAGCCTGAGGAGGACATCTACACACCTACCATCGAGTTTTACAGGAGACAGTACTATTTAGAGCGGCTGGAAGTACTGGGTTTAATGGTAGGGGCACGTGGCACTATACGTAGTTTTTATAAAATGAATTTCTGGAACAGATTCGGTTTACAGAAGTCCAGAATCTATCTTTTTTTGCAATTTCGTTTACGTCGCATCGACACAAATACGTCTTGTGGCAACGATGGGATCGGAAAGGGCTAGGAGTGGGAAAGAATCGGCCGTGGCCTTCATTAAGGAACAGCCCCAGCATTTGCCTGGTGGAACAATGGAAAACCACTGAAAGCCAGTTTTAGGGATACCGACAGTGGGGTTCGAACTCACTATCTCCCGAATGCAAGCTCATGGCTGCGAGCCCCTAACCGCATGGCCAACTCGCTCGGTAATCGCCACTTTACCAGGATCATTGTTAATTTTAAAATCACATTTTCATTCACAGTAGTTCCCATTATATTCCCGTTGATATCCTAAAAACCAATGTATTGGTCTTTAATATTACTTCTTTTTTGTATTTCCAAATGATTAATGCTGTAGACTGCAGAAATTACTTTTAGAACTTACCCTCAACTAATGTTTCAACAAGCGTGAATAAAATGTATGGTCCAGACCTAAATATCGATTTATATTAAATTGTATTCGGCCGCTTTCTGATGATCTGCGTACATACATACATACATACATGACGGAAATGTGAAAAGTGCATTTCCTTCTTATTCTGAGACATGAACGACACATACACACTAATATAAAAATATGTGTTCGAAGTACAAAGAGAACTCTCATTTTATTTATATTGTACCCGATCTCCTGTCTCTGAAACGGGTCAAATATACACAGATTGTATCTAAATGTTTATCTCGTAACTCTTTCACAAGATACTATCACGATCATTCATAGCATGCCTTCTTCTCCAGTTAATTAATTGAACATCTCCCTTATCATCTTCATGACTTTGTAAAACTCTATCTCTTGCTGAAGGGAACAATTAGCTCAGTAATACTTCTTTTATCTTGAATAAGGGCCACGGTGTAGTTTCGTATTTTAATTAGAAACTTGTTTTAGGAGAAGCGTTCGCTCTCTTGACCAACGTTGTCTGTCTCTTTGCATTCGCGTAGGCGAGAGCATTTCAAATAAATACCTTCTTCTTCCTGATATTTCCAATGTCTTGAAGTCGGCAATGTGTGTGAATCTGGCCAAGTTTTACGGCAGGAATCCCTTCCTGACACCAGCTCATCAGGAGGGATGTATTCACTATTGTGTGTTCCTGTGGTAGTTGAGGTGTGGTATGTTGTATGTAGATGTGTAATGAACACGAACATCCAGTCCGAGCTAGAGTAATTAACAGTACACAGTTAAAATTCTCAACCGGACTGGGAATCGAACCCGGGACTCTTTGCACTGTGCCAAAGGCTACTACGATGACCACTCAACTAAGGAGGCGGCCATAATTTTAAATTAATATATTAGACAAAATTTTCCAGTGAGCCAAGCAAGCCTCTTTGACCAAAGTACACAAATATTCAAGAAGTGAAATGTAATAAAATAAAAATATGGAATGCATTAATTTAAACACAAATAAAAATGGCGTTTCTTTGTTTTTATATGTTTACAATTTTATTTAAGTCGCACCGAAACAGATAGGTCTTATGGTGAAGATGGGATAGGGAAGGGCTATGAATGGGAAGGAAGTGGTCGTGGAATTAAGGTACAGCCCCATCATTTGCCTGGTGTGAAAATGGGGAACCATGAAAAACCATCTTCAGGATGCCGACAGTGGGATTCCAACCCACTATCTCCCGGATGCAAGCTAACAGCCGCGTGCCTCTAACCGCACGGCCAACTCGCCCAGTGCAGCCATCTCTGACTGCGGCTCAACATTCGGAAGTCAGAACATTTAGATGTGGCCCCTAAATGGATGGCACTATCACTATCGACGACTATGAATAAGACACTTATATTTACTTCGGCCTGGCTGCTGATTGGGCACAGGTAGTGGCAATATACAAGAAAGTAATGGTTTGCCGCACCTAGATATAGGTCCTCACTTTGTATTTCAACTAAGCGAAAATATGATATTCTTATAGTATGACAATATGACGATATTCTCGACGGTCAGAACTTACAAAAACTAATTCATTTTTAATATCTTTGATCTCTGGTTATGTCCGACTCGTTGGCTGAATGGTCAGCGTACTGGCGTTCGGTTCAGAGGGTCCCGGGTTCGATTCCCGGCCGGGTCGGGGATTTTAATCGGTTCTGATGAATTCTTCTGCCTCGGGGACTGGGTGTTTGTGTCCGTCCCAACACGCTCATCTTCATATTCACACAACACACCACACTACCAACACCACAGAAACACGCTATAGTGATTACATCCCTCCATATAGAGCTGGCGTGAGGAGGGGCATCCGACCGTAAAACAGAGCCAAATCCACATGTGCGACGCAGTTCGCATCCGCGACCCCACAGGTGTGGGAAAAGCGGTAGGAAAAGAAGAAGATCGTTGATCTCTGGTTACATAAAATAAAGCTGCTACCCCGAATATTCGGATGAGAGTCAATACAGCATGGTCCAAGTGGAGACATATAACCGGTGTCCTTTGCGATTAGAATATGCCCGAATACCTGAAGGCTAAAGTTTACAAGACATTGAAGAGACCAGTTGCTCTCTATGGAGTAGAAAGTCACCCTTTGACGAGGAAACATGGAGAGATCCCAGTGCTTTGGAGATGAGAATGTTCCGATGGTTATTGGGTCCGACTCTCTTGGATCATATCAAAAATGAAGATGTGCGGCGTAGACTTAGTGTGGCCTCAATCCTAGAAGAAACGAGGGAGGCTCTACTCCGGTGGTACTGTCTTGCCGTAAGGTGCAACGGTAGGAAAAAGACCCTCCAACTTGGCTCAGGAAGACACACAGGCCACGAGCGAACCTCGCGACGTCCCAGAGCGGGCCAAACGGCAAAAATATATCGAAACAGTGGACCCAATTTGAAGGAAAAGGTGCAAGGAAAGAGAAAATATTGAGTTTCCTCTGGTGTAGGAAAATAAATCGAAAGGAGAACAGCCGTTTAAAAGATCGTTAAGTGTACAAAAGTTAAGATATTCAGGATACAGATAGCAGACAATTACCAGTGCCAGTGTGACTGCTCACTTTTTTTTTTCGAATGTCTATTACATGATGGCAAGAGACGCACCTTAGTAGCTCATTTCAACTATTGTGAAATTCACTTCTCACCACCAATTTAGAGATGCCTCTAATAATAATAATAATAATAATAATAATAATAATAATAATAATAATAATAATAATATACTCTTGATTTTTAAGATGCAAACAGACAGATTCGTATTCATTATAGACTGTTATTCCTTTCGGCGTTCAGTCTGCAATCCTCTGAATTTTAATGCTTAATAAAAATTGATTCATAACATTTACTGGAGAGAATCATCAGCATGCACATACTGTATGATGTGAAAGACTAAAAACTAGTTGAAGAAAATTTAGGAGTAAAACGCTTATGAGATTCTGTTCAATTTACATGTAAATAGAATCGTGACCAAAATACATTGATCTAGGACTTTTCATGGGATATACAAATATATTTTAAAAAAATTAAAGCTGTTATACAAGTTTATTATTCTTGGCTATGCATAGTTTGAAAGCCATTATTGAATATTCAAGAAGAATTTATGTCCCCCATAAGTCCAACCCCTCGTCCACGTCGTGGGGGACGGGCAACGGTACGAAGTAGGGGATAGCCTGCAAGGGTGAAGTACAGCGGAGACCTTGTGTCCTCCAAGACCGCTACGGTAGCTGTGAAGGGCTTACAGGAACCCTGAAAAGTAACGACTAACGGGGCTCTGGTGAAGTCCTTAGGCAACTGAGGCGGAGGAGACCTTTGGTACGGCAAAGTTGGCGGAGGACGCAACCCTTCCTTTTCGGGTAAAATAAAGAGGAAAACCACTGCCTTGTGGTGAAGAGGGATCTTCAAAGGCTAAGGGAGACTACCCTAACTGAAAACAGCAGGCTTGGAGGCGTAGGTGGCAGACCCACCACCAAGCTCGGGTGCAGTGGGCCAATAACTCGCACAACCTTAAATTACCTTATTACAGAAACATCAACAATGAGAAACCGGACTGATCCAAAGGCAACAAGATAAGATGGAGATACTTTCTTGATGCCCTATGTTCCACAAAGAACAACACGAATTAAGTCAAGTAAGTCAAGAATTAATTTATGGATTTTTAAAAAAAATTTGTAGTATTTGCTTTACGTCGCATCGACATACTGTAGGTCTTACAGCGAAGATGAGATAGGAAGTGGTTACTAGTGGGAAGGAAGCGGGATTGGCCTTAATTAAGGGACAGATCCAGCATCTGCCTGGTGTGAAAATAAGAAACCACGGAAACCTACCTTCAGGGCTGCCGACAGTGGGGTTCGAACCCACCCTCTCTCGAATGCAAGCTCACACCAACGCGCCCCTAACCGTATGGCCAACTCGCTCGGTCACAAGTTAAATGTCATGAATCTGAATGTTATAACATGAGTGATAAATTTAGCATGCAATAATAATACCTAATAATAATAATAATAATAGTAATAATAATAATAGTAATAATAATAATTGTACCGGGAGGTACACCTCAACGCCGCGCATTCAAAATTAGCGCCTAAAAGAACTCCTCTATCAATCAAAAGTGAAACCAATAATACAACAAGTTAGAACATTAATCAAAAGATGTCACCACCGAAATATTACGTAATTTGGTTATTGTGCAGTTTCCTAACCTGGGTGAATTTCTCCTTGTTTTGTTTGCCGTTCATCAAGGAGTTTGAACATTTTTCTACAGATGACACCACTAAAAATTTATGATCATGCATTCTGGTGCAAAGTGAAAGAACTTATAATTTAAAGAAATTTTGTATTTCTAGGTTTTTGTAACTGACTGATGTTCATTTATTTTTGGGTTGGCAATATTTCCTTTTTCTTTCCGCCAGTTTTGAATCTAACCAATCACTAATTTTTTAAATTAATGTTCAACTTATTACAGGCTTCTTGTTCGATTTTGAGTGTTACTTTTGAACTCAAGAAATAAAATTGAGAGGGTGTGGCTAGTTTAGTCTTGAATGATCTCTAACCTTCCCTGAGGGTTTATAGATTGTGGCTTTTCACGTTTCTTGGCCAATTGATCGTCGTCTATCTGAGTGCGTGTGTCAAGCAGGAGGCGGGCGGCCTCTTTCGTCGGCAACCAGAACATCTATAAGGTAATGGCCACATAACTTTATTCTTTCTTGCTACCTCCGCAGTTTGATCCGAGGGGAAGGTCCGAATCCTTAGTTATGTAACAAACTTTTCTAAAATGTAAACCTTCTTTCGGCTAATGTAAAAATCTCATAAAGCTTTAACTTCAAACCGGGGATAGAGAGTGAAGTACTCTCTCGAGCTCCCCTTCATCTTGGTTTGGGGTGACTACGTTTTTTAAAACTGTTTTTCCTTCTGTAATGTGTTAAGTAATTTCTATACGAGTCGCCTCGTTAGTTTGGGAATAGCCCCTGTTTCATCGGCCTAGAGCCCTTTAGGTTTTTAAGCTTTCATTATCTTGGAGCGCAGTGTACGCCTCCATTCCTTTTGTGTTTGGGCCAGTTATTTAACCTGTTCTTTTCCGCAAAGGCCCTATACGTTGGGTACGAGATACCCCTGTTTCAATTTGTAAGTTGGGCCATTGAAGGCCAGAGAGTGTAAGATTTGTAATGTTGCCTTGAGTAGGCAGTAAGGAACTGAGAGCCTGTTAGATCTTTTTCAAGTTTTGTAATTGTAACGAGTGCCTCTGGAAGGCTAGATATTGTATTTTGGGAGCAAGTGCTCTTGATTTGGGGTATTTCTGTCCTTGATTTTATGGTTCCCAATTTTTAACTTAAATTGTGTAAACTGGATCGGGTATCTCCGGAATTGTATGACTAGGGGCTTGAAGCCCAGAGTCTGTAAATATCAATAATTTTGGATTTTCCCAATCTTGTTTAATGATTGCTGTTTGTACCTGTAATTTTCGGAAAACAAATATAACCTTCTAAAGTTTTAACTCAATTTTTGATATTATAGATATACCCATTCAAGCCCGCACCTTCTTTCACCTCTGCGTTCCACAGATACCCCGGAATAATAATAATAATAATAATAATAATAATAATAATAATAATAATAATAATAATAATAATAATAATAATTACGCACATATTAAAAGGACGGGATCGGAGAGACTCGCCAACAGGATCCTCACCTTCCAGGAGAACAGCAAGACAAAAGTCCCATGGGTAAAATAAGTCCATCGAGATTTAGAAAAATGTGGGTTCACGGCAGAAGATGTAACAAACAGAAAAATCTTCAGGCAGAGAGTTGCGGAGGTGAAGGACCTAACTGATGAGAAAACGAGAAAGAATAGAGTATTCTCGACAGAAGAACGAGCACGAGCAAGCCAACGGATGAAGGAATACTGGCGAAAGAGGCAACGTACGATTGTGACTACGAAGCTTTCCTCGCACAGTTTTCAACGAAATGTTAATTTTTATCACATTATAATAGCAAGAAAACCCTTTTCCTAACATTCGTGCTTGGTTCATTCTGCGCTGGATATGGTTAGACATAGTTTTGTTTCCTTACGTTCATACAGTCAAACGAAACTAAGATATTACAATTTTTATGTTACACTGTACAGTCGCTAAAAAATAACGACCCCATGATATTATATGTTTCTTGCACCACATATTTTATAAGAATTCATTGTAATTAAAAAAATATAATTCCCCTCTCAGGTAGATAAAAACCCGTGGGTACCCACAACAAACATATCTATAGTTTCAACTGATTATGAGAAAAGCGTACCTTCGAAGACCTCATAAAACACCATTCGCATATGCTTTTATTGAGAACTGTACAAAGATACAAGGTAGAAGCTTGCAAACTAAGATTTACGATTTCTTGAATTGGAAAGACGATAATTCGAAGAAGGAAAGGGAAATGCCTGCCCTTCATTCACTAAACGTTATACATAAATCAATAAATCAATCAATGCTTAATTTTGCACATTGTTCTAGTGTTGTGTGACTTTTTCTCTTCACTGAGTTTCTACAGCGATACCCGAGTTCGAATTTGAGGCAATAACTAATGAAAAAAAAAGGGGGCTTAGACGAATCTGACAACAGAGTGCCAGTGGGAAGAACAGTAAGCCTATTTTGGGGCGGGGGGTAGTTTGTTATGTCGAAAAGTTGTAATGTAGAAGTCCACTATCAAAGCAAAATATTCCCATTCACTTGAGATCGCCGCAATGATCGAAACTGACTGGCAGAACTTCGCCCAGCATTCACCTTTATGGCCAGTGACGTAACCACGTCACTGTGGCTAAAACACACAAACTGATCGCCCACCCGCTCACTTATATGCTGTAAACCCCCGGGACGAAAAGGTCAGCACGAGCAAGACTGTCCTATATGCTACGGATGCCATGCGTTGTATACAGTAGGAAAGGTCGGATGGAGAAACTGGAAATAAAAGGAAAGAAAGAAAGAAAGAAAGAAGGAAAGAAAGAAAGAAAGAAAGAAAGATTCCGAGAAGAATCTTGGGTGCGGTAAAAGAAAACGCTGAATACAGAATATGGCATATCCATGGACAGAAACAGGGAAGACGTAGACTGAAGGAAGAAAGACAACTACATCCAGAACGAATGCAGGCTTACCGAAAACATTTTAAACCCTGCGGAAGAAAATTGTTGCAATAATATCCATAGGTGGCCGATACGACAAGAAGAAGAATCGTATGATCTCGACTACCATTTAAACCAGAAGCGGTGCCCTTGAGGCTGGACTGGCTATCATTCATATGTTTCTATTGAACAGTCATCTAACACCGAAGATGGACTGTTTTTATCAAACTGAGTGGTTAATTTTTTCGAGTGGACGACAAATATTCCACCAAAGCCCTTTAATACGCCCACTTTCGGTGAATTTTGTTGTTGTTGTAATGGTTAATAATTGCAGCGAGGGTTTGTGATGTCCGACGGTAATTGCGGAGTAGATGAGAGGTCAGATCACATTACGGCAGTAGGTTCGTAAAGCAGTTGGGTCACGATAGACTCGAGTTACAAGTGTAGCTGGCGAGTTCCTCCTGGTAGTAATGAACCGCCTAGCTCAGCACACGGTCGACACCGCTTGAAGCTTTACGTAACGGGTGTTCGTTTTGTCATTGGTCTATCCAAAGGGGATTCTGGTTCAATGTCGCGCGTTGTAAATATCTGTGATACTGTAACGGCGTTATGTTTTAAATGCATTTTTATATTTATACTTGGGATATTAGTTGGTATTTACCCAAATTTCTATTTGGAAAACAGTTCTATAATTTTATTTAACACCGGGCGAGTTGGCCGTGCGCGTAGAGGCGCGCGGCTGTGAGCTTGCATCCGGGAGATAGTAGGTTCGAATCCCACTATCGGCAGCCCTGAAGATGGTTTTCCGTGGTTTCCCATTTTCACACCAGGCAAATGCTGGGGCTGTACCTTAATTAAGGCCACGGCCGCTTCATTCCAACTCCTAGGCCTTTCCTATCCCATCGTCGCCATAAGACCTATCTGTGTCGGTGCGACGTAAGGCCCCTAGCAAAATAAATATATATATTTAACCTTCAAACAACGTAGTGGAACAATTAGCATAGTAATGAAATTAGTTAAGTACATGTATTTACTGTATTTTTCAGGCATACTACGGACAAGTGACCATCCAACAAAGTGACAAACCTAAATAATTAAATCTTTCTCATGTAAATTAATATCAGAAAGAAAAACATTATTGGACTTTGACAATATACCTGCTATCTGCTTTGAATATGCGGGTCAACATAACTTTGTGTGTAAAATAAATTTGTTTAGGCGAAACTTGTGATAGCTTGTTAACCTAAACCTAAGTGCCGAAAAAGGCGTTAACCTGGAATTCGTTTTATTTTCCATTGTGGAAGCTTCACTTCAGATGAAATGAAATGGCGTATGGCTTTTAGTGCCGGGATATCCCAGGACGGGTTCGGCTCGCCAGGTGCAGGTCTTTCTATTTGACGCCCGTAGGTGACCTGGGCGTCGTGATGAGAATGAAATGATGATGAAGACAACACATACACCCAGCCCCCGGGCCACTGGAATTAACCAATTAAGGTTAAAATCCCCGACTCGGCCGGGAATCGAACACGGGACCCTCTGAACCGAAGGCCAGTACGCTGACCGTTCAGCCAACGAGTCGGACTACTTCAGATTAATTAACATGACTTGTGATTTATTTAAGACCTTACTGTTGAAAAATGCATTTGAGCATTTATTTTTAGTACTAAAATTTCGATCAATTTTTGTTTGACATAGTGATGCATTAACATTTCATTATGATCTTCCAACATACGATAATTTCAGGTTGAGTTATTGTTTGGCCATCAGCTCTATTAGCTTAATTTATTAATGACACTAGTCGATCCACAGTAGAACTGTGGAGTCAATCCGATTCGATTAAGGGTTCAGATGACTTCTGTTATCCTGCGTGATATCCGAGTTAATGAACAGCCTTAAAATTTAGGTGAAAGTCTAGAGCTCGAGTCTCGTGAACTACACTTTCCTGAATCAAGTGGAACAACCCACGGTTACAGGTGGAATTCGACGAAAGGAGTTTCAGGTAGTTGTTGTTGCTTCCGAATATAATTCATTAACGATGCCCTTCAGGCAACATTGTGAACTAGGCAGGCTGTGGGAATCTGAATATTTATATAAATTCAACTTGTCATTGTTATCCACGTTTGATTATTTCATCATTTGTACTTACTTGCTTTTCATTAAATAAATCCCATATTAAGTTACTCAAGCCTTTAATTTCACGTAGTCATGTCAGTAAGTGATGAAGAACCCTACAATCTCCTGACTTAGAAATGCCACCGACTTATCCAGGTAAACTTTTTAATGCCGACTGATTGCAATTAAGTGTTTTATATCAATAAACAAATGCCATTGCTTCTCTGCCGTAACCATACCTGGTCTGGGAGTAAGCTCTTGCGCGATTTTCAGAGAAAAGGTTCGCAAATAAACTTAATATATTTTCAGGTCCATATTTTGAAATAAAACATAGTCATGTCACAGATCCCTCTAAGAATGTATATGCAAAATTTCATGAAATTCCATTCAGCGGTTGTTGTTTTTTTTGCTTTTTACTATTTGCTTTACGTCGCACTGACACAGATAGGTCTTATGGCGACGATGGGATAGGAAATACCTAGGAATAGGAAGGAAGCGGCCGTGGCCTTCACTAAGGTACAGCCCCAGAATTTTCCTAGTGTGAAAATGGGAAACCATGGAAAACCATCTTCAGGGCTGCCGACAGTGGAGTTCGAACCCACTATCTTCTGGATGCAAGCTCACACCTGTGCGCCCCTAACCGCACGCCCAACTCGCCAGGTATTCCGCGATTTAAACGTGATATTGTTTCAGAAGGTAGGCAGACATACATTATTTCATTTTAATAATATTTTTTTTTCAATTTTCTTTACGCCGTACCGACATGGACAGGTCTAACGGTGACGATGGCATAGGGAAGAGCTAGAACTGGGAAGGAGGCGACTGTGGACATAATTAAGGTACAGCTGCAGCATTTGCCTGTTGTGAAAGTGGGAAACCATGGAAAAACCATCTTCAGGGCTGTCGACGGTGGGGTTCGACCCACTATCACCCAAATGTAAGCTGATAGGTACGTAACCCAAACCGCGCATCAACTTGCTCGGTTTTTAATTCCTTGTAACAGAGATGTATAATCAATTAATAGCAATTTCTGCTGAAATTTAACCTGTGAATTTGTATAACCCTCAGAATTTTACTGTCCCACGTTGTGCCTTCAAATGTTGTAAATTTACAGCAATTTTCCAACTCTGAGCCCCCTCGAAGAATGGTCAGCTTTAACCTGGAACCACACTGTGGGGAGGGTGGGGGGGGGGCGGTTGTCGCCCATGATCCTACCATCCTAAAATCGTCTCTGCAAATGCACGAAACGGCATTAGCTTGCTGTTATTTAGTTTACCTTCAGAATTCGGGTGATAGTTTGTTTTCCAGCAACAGTCGAACATCTTTCTTTATGAATTGTGGGTTATTTGTGCGTTTGGGTGAAGGACGACATTTCCAAAATAATGTGAATGATAAAGTAGGACATGAAATGAAAGTGTACAGTGAATTAAGTCATTTTTTATTAATGCAGTGATTAAGGGGCTGATAGTGACAGTGAGGATGAAATAGTTGAGGACGAGTTTGAAGGAGTGTCTACAGATGGCGGGTCCGCCTCTGTAGCGTAACAGTTATTAGCTGCCGTCCTCGGGGGCCCGGGTTCGATACCCGGTACTGCCAGAAATTTAAAACTGACAGGAGGGCTGGTATGTGGTTGATATGGTACATGCAGCTCACCTCCAATTATGGGTGTGCCTGAAAAGAGCTGGACCACCTCGGGATGAGGACACGAATTTTTACAGATGGCGAAAAACCAGTTTCTTGGAAAATACTAAAAAATTAGGTACTAACTCTCTAAATTCAAGAATAAGAAAGTAACTTTGGTTCACCGATATCCAGTAGCCAATAGACAATGCGTACGATTTTTTTATGTTATTCATGTGTACAAGAAAGTAATTTTGAAATAATTATAGGGCGTAAGATGGCAATTATGTAACCCATTTTAGTAGTATTGTAATAACTAAAAAGTATTGAACACACTCATATTTAACAAGAAAACATATAATGTAATGCTGTAACATAAAATTTCAATATGAATGTTTAAATAGTTGCTTAAACTGCGTATTTTAGCTGGGTCATCGATGACACCAGTGTGTGGTTTTTGTCATGAAAGTGATAGGTGTTGTACTAGGGTTAATCCAACATTATGCAAGTTTTAATTTGATGAGCACCGCATTTCTGTCTAAGGTCATTAACTTCGCTAACAGAATACCTGGTAGCAGTCAAATTTTGCATGACATTGCCACATGGATTGTTTCAGAGAAAATATAATTCCCATGAATGAGGATTCATCAGTCCTTTACCTCGCTTCGAGTAAAATTCTAATAATACGCAAGTTTTACTGCGCTAGAGCAAATGGCAGGAGAATGCTTGAAGAAGTCATAATTTCCGTGTCAATAAAAGCTATTTTATCGATCGTATAACGACGGCTGAGCTGTTCTGTTCATGGGAATGTGTTCTACGTAGCCCCTCGTTCGCTAGTATTCCTGGAACGTGTATTTCCTTGAACAGCTGTCCTTCCAATGGGCTTCGGAAAGAAACTCTCTACCCGATGGGAACGCTTACAAAGAACTTTTCAAATATTCATCAATCGACGCTTCATTTACTGAGGACTTGGAAACAAATTCAGCATGCTAATGATGGATTTGGTCGATTAGTCGATTAGTTCACCGTTTTGTCGACATCCATTTCTGAGCGCGACCTCATATATCACACCTCACTGTGCAAACAATGACGTCAGTACCGTTGGAATGATGTCCGTACGATACATTATTAGTGGTCGCGTTTCTGGGAATCTGAAGTAAATACAGTATGTCTATACTGGGAGAATGATCGATTCTCCCTGGAAATGAAAGGCATTATCTCCTTCACCCTTACAACAAACAAAGCTATTGTAATTACAGTCACATGTGAAACACCACTCACTCACTCACTCACTCACTCACCGCGATATCTCAGGGAATTTCCCAACCCATGAGAGCTAAATTCAGCACAAAATTTCCTTTTTGGTCGTAAGTTACAACTAAGAATTTTTTTATTTGTTTACCCTCCAGGGTCGGTTTTTCCTCGTACTCTAGGTCGGGGGATACAACTGAGGAGGATGACCAGTACCTCGCCCAGGCGGCCTCACCTGCTATGCTGAATAGGAGCCTTGCGGGAAGATGAGAATATTGGAAGGGATAGACAAGGAAGAGGGAAGGAAGCGGCCGTGGCCATCCCGATATTTGCCTGGAGGAGAAGTGGGAAACCACGGAAAACCACTTCCAGGATGGCTGAGGTGGGAATCGAACCCTCCTTTACTCAGTTGACCTCCCGAGGCTGAGTGGACCCCGTTGTAGCCCTCGTACCACTTTTCAAATTTCGTGGCAGAGCCGGGAATCGAACCCGGGCCTCCGGGGGTGGCAGCTAACCACACCAAACACTACACCACAGAGACGGACTTGAAAAATCAACAAGGGATAAAAATAAAGGTGTCAACACACGAAACATAGGCAGTGTTCCAGAGCGATGTATCACGGTCTTTATGATACTTAACTGTTTGGAAGTGTTGATATGTCACGAGCTGCTACAATAGGCACTTTTTTATGCCGTTTGGTAGCGTTTAAATCTCACGCCGTAGATTTTTCTGTTCTGACAAACAGACCATGTTTTGAGATGGGACAGTTGACAACGCTGCTCTTTGTTTTGTTCTGTTGGTTGAACGTGAAGGATATTACGCTTCTAATGTCACAAAAAACGTGATAACTCATTATTTAAATATACCTGTCCAATGTATATTTACGGCACGGGTGCCGAACCTTGCCCGCCGTAAGCTCAGGGCCCGTGCTAGAAATACCAGTGCTCGCGGGCGCACGTCTTTTTTCCACTTCAGTAGTGGCGATTAGTGGGAGGCGGGAGGGGGGGTGCTGTCGCCCCTCCACTTTGTGGAGAAACATTCCATTTTATCTCCCTGAAACAAGGAATTATGGGAATTGTTATAACTAGGGTGCGGATTTCTATGACCTAAAAATGTATGAAATATGTATGCATTTATGACCTAAAAACATAAAAATATGACCTATAAAATTCAAAATATGACTTAATGAATAACATCTACGTTAGACAGAAACACTTATTACGATTGCTTCAGGTTGCAATTAATTTAGAGTTTTAAAAGTTTTAATTCTTCGAAATCATTAACCCCAAATCAACTACATTGATGAATATTTCATGAACTCGTTAAGGTTACACTGCATACTCCTAGGCAAGGACGGACTCTGTGGAAGAGATAAACACAACAATTACTTTCACTGTTTATTATTCAATCAGTTTTAATTTATACACAAAACATACGTTATTTGAATGAATCTTTCATACCTCATCTAGTCTCCATTATCAGAATTGTTGCAGTTTATGACCACATCCATCTTAAGATTGTTGAATGAGAATCCCCTCCTGCTGTCGCTGAGTATCGTCTTGTAGCGAGAAAAACTTCTTTCGACATCACATGATGTAACGGGAGCGTATTTGAATAGAGTTAAATCACTTGGAGAAAATTCCTGGAAATCTGCAGATGAAGGGTTTCCACAAAGAATGTTACTTATTCCACGCAGGTACACAAGTCCGCTATTTTTTTCCAGTACACTTTCTAATTTTCTACACACCCTAGATGCTATTGTTCCTTTCGCATGCTTTAATTCCTGTTCAATGCACTCTACAAAATCCAGTGCATCGCTTAGTTCTGCACCTGAAACTTCCAGCTGCGTGATTGCTCCAGATAAAGAATTAAATTGGACTTTATGTAAGCCAGGTCCGCTTTTGATGTAGTGCTTGAAAATAAATTTTGAGTATTTCTATGGAGGACGATTCTGCAGGATCAAAAGACACGTTCTTCTCCACAACATCTAAGTTGTTGCAATAGTACACTGCGGCATCAAGCCAAGTCCCCCATCGCGTTATAACTGGCTTGGGATGTAGGGTTAATAAAGGTGCTTCTCCTTGAAATTTCTGAACGCGAAGTGAAGCTTTGACAAACACTTTCTTACAGTTCAGTATTAATTGATTAACTTCAGGGTAGCTACTTCTAACTTCTTCAGATGGCCTATGCAAGGCATGTGCAAGACTTGTCACATGTATCATTTTCGGGTATAGCATTTTAAGTCCCATGGCTGCCTTCACCATATACGGAGCAGCGTCAGTTACAAATAGAAAAATGTGCTCTCTCTTTGCCCCGTTTGGCCACAACAGATTCATTGAATTGTCGAAGAGAACTGCAATGGTGGAATGGTTTGTCTTCTCTAGCACTTCACATTTTAGGAGAAACTTATCTCCAGGCCGGTCTTCCTTCAGCGTGCCAACGATCACATTTGGTACATATCTCCCATCCACATCTGTGGTCTCGTCTATTGAAACCCATATCTTACTGTCTCCCATGCCACACCTTATTACATCCAACATCTTTTCATAACAAGGGGTCAGATAGTCCTTCCTGAGAGTAGATTCGTTGGGAACAAGATGCTTTGTATATTTTTCAAGAAAATGTCTGTAGCTTCGGCTGTTAAGTTTCTTTAAAGGAATATTAGACGAAACCATCATCTTGCAGAGATCTTGTGAAAATTGTGAACACTGTGAACTTGATGTCGGGGTTTCGAATAGCAGACGTTGCCTATTTTCGAGTGCAGAATATTTAGTTACACAATTCTTATGTTTTACAGTACTACAGTGTTATTCCACAGAGAAGCGTTTTTCGGCAGTAACTTTTACCTCATACAATTTACAGAATAATATCACTCCATCCGTACTGAATATGTTTTCACTGAACTCGCGAACAAAACTTCGCGACTTCCCACAAATTGAGACTTTCGTTTTAGGCATATTGAAAGGAAACGAGTAATGACTGAAGCTCCCTAACGACCAAGGTCATTCAGTGTGTTGAAGGTGGAAGAGGGAAGGGCGAAGGAGAGAGATAAGAACAATGACAAATAACTGCAGAATTACCTCAGCTTCAATGTAAACAATAGCCGGGTTTCCAGGAATTGACCCAGCTAGCAAACAATAGCTCCTACCTGTTAGAAACATTCCCTACACTACTTCAGAATGGTTCTTCAGTAGTATATTCCAGTCTATCCTGAAAAATAATTTCTAGAGCTTATTCTGATTTTTATAAGACGAAATTCAAATGAAAATTACCAAAATATGCCGTTATAATGATATTTTGTTCAAAATATGCCATAAAACTTCAGAAAGCCTAAATATGCATTTATATGCCCAATAAAACCTGTTTAATTTTGATTATCATCCTTGGAAACGTGTTGAAAATACAAGACCATAAGATATAATGTTAAGGGAAAAAAATAGGACTTGTCATAGAAATCCGCCCCCCCCCCTCCTAGTTATAACTAACAACTTGTACAAGCCCTACTCTCCTATCAGGTACTTATTTCCTTTATTTTCTTTAATTATTAAAATAATATTAACGAAATATACATAAAATATCTTTTGTCACGGCTAACCGATTTGTATAGCCCCACAGCAAGTAGTTGACACTGCATATGCTGTGAGGTAGGGAAGCAGGGATATAATTTTTTGCCAAGGTCATGGACACTGAAGTACGATTCACCTGCTTGCCGTGCGCATTTGTCAGTCTGGCAGTCTCTTTAGTGTCTGTTAGTTTCTTAGTGTGTAGTTAAATACTAAATTACTTTTAATTGTAAAATCACACCGTACTGTTATTTAATTGTAATATATGTGTAATTATTGTTCAATTGGTGAAAGTTTTATTGTATAGTACTGAATCAAAATCTCAAAAAATATTATTACCGCACTTAAGTGGTAGGCTGTCAACCTTTAAGTACTTATCTCTATGTCGAAATTCACCACTTAACTTCCCATTTTTGTAGTAGTTTTTTCTTCAGCCGACCCTGGAGGGTAAGCAGATGATGATGATGATGATGATGATGATGATGATGATATATATATCGCCGGTATATATATATACCGGTCCGCCTCTGTGGTGTAGTGATTAGCTGCCACCCCCGGAGACCCGGGTTCGATTCCCGGCTCTGCCATGAAATTTGAAAAGTGGTATGAGGGCTGGAAAGGGGTCCACTCAGCCTCGGGAGGTCAACTGAGTAGAGGTGGGTTCGATTCCCACCTCAGCCATCCTGGAAGTGGTTTTCCGTGGTTTTCCACTTCTCCTCCAGGCGAATGCCGGGATGGTACCTAACATAAGGCCACGGCCGCTTCCTTCCCTCTTCCTTGCCTATCCCTTCCAATCTTCCCATCCCTCCACAAGGCCCCTGTTCAGCATAGCAGGTGAGGCCACCTGGGCGAGGTACTGGTCATTCTCCCCAGTTGTATCCCCGACCAAGAGTCTGAAGCTCCAGGACACTGCCCTTGAGGCGGTAGAGGTGGGATCCCTCGCTGTGTGAGAGGGAAAAGCCGACCCTGGAGGGTAAACAGATGATGATGATGATGATGATGATGATGATGATATATATATCGCCGCTCCCCTCCCTCTCCAGAAATATCCCATAAACCCGGGTACTTTGTTGTTTGCACATTTTTTGCCCCCCTACTTCTAATTCCCAATCGCCGCTACTGTCCGCCTTCATGCTGACTCAGGGTTGTGCGCGCCTACCACTGACGACAGGCTCCGGTTACCGCTATTTTTGTACAAGTCATAGTTGAAGCACACAACACCACACAGTCTTTGGCATAAGGATTGACACAGTAATTTGTTAGTGTGTTTGTACTTATGTACTTAAAAGCTGCCTCTGTGGATCAGTGGTAGAGTGTCGGCCTCCGGACCCCAAGATAGCGGGTTCAAACCCGGCAGAGGTAGTCGGATTTTTGAAGGGGGAAAAAAGTCCATTCGACACTCCATGTCGTACGATGTCGGCATGTAAAAGATTTCTGGTTACACATTTGCTGTTTACCCGACAAAATTCATTAAATCTCAGCCATAGACGCCCAAGAGAGTTTCAGTTTACTCTGCCTGCCATCTAGTGGGCCTATAGTAAAACGGAACGTCAAAATTGACGAGCAGACAGCCAGATGGCGTCAAATTGAAATGTCTGCACACGGTAGCTGAGGCCATACGATTATATTATTATTATTATTATTATTATTATGTACTTTTGTTTCAACACTCTTCCTTAAATAGTTCTGTGAAGCTTAGAAAAGCCTGGCATTTTGCGAAAGAAGCTATATACGAGGGTAATCCAAAAATTAAGGTCTCCTTTTTTTGTTTTTTTGGTTATATAAATACAGAACTCTGTTCGTGTGGCTGTTGGTCACAATATTGTGAAGATTGTTTCCCAAGCTGGCATTAAAACATGCGCACGCCGGGCTGAGGCTCTCAGTCTTGGCTTGGCAGCCGTTGAGAATGAAGCTCCCGCTGGATGTTACCGCCAAGTGCGAAGTGTGCGCAGTTATTCGGATTTTGAACGCAAAAGGCACTGTACCGATTGAAATCCATCGCCAATTGACAGAAATGTATGGTGAGTCGTGCATGGATGTAAAAAATGTGCGTAAGTGGTGTAGAGAGTTTGCAGCCGGTCGGACTGAAATTCACGACGAACGAACAAAGGAGCGGGAGACCGTCAATTTCCGTTGAGACAGTCGTGAAGGTTGAGCAAATCATGCGTGAAGAACGGCGGATCACCCCGGATGATCTCTGCGCTTTCGTTCCTGAGGTTTCCCGAAGCGCCACTCACAACTTCCTGAACAGCATGGCGGCGAGCTGGTATGACATAGGCAAACAAAAACTGCCACAGCGTCTACGGAAATGGTAATTATGTAGAAAAATAGCTAAATGTTCAAGCTATAAAATGATGTAAACCATTGTAGAAATAAACAGGTCTATATATTTATAAAAGAATAGGAGACCTTAATTTTGGGATTACCTTCGTAGTAGCGACATCGTATTCGGTATTATACTGTTTCATAATTGTTCATAGGAGTATTGAGCATGTTCAGCCCCTAAAAACAGCCTTTCATTTTGTACTTCATTGCTTATGGCAACCTTTAAAGTAATTATTTATTTTCCTGGTACACGTTAATTAAAGAGCATGTTGTTTCGCGTATTTTACGCAAACGCCGTGTTGAACAGACTGAAGTAAGTATGTCCTAATATGAAAGAAGATATACATATTGAACCCATGACCTTTGTGCCCTAAGAATATTATGTATTAAATTGTCAATTGGAATAAGAAGTTCGAGTTTTCGATATCACGGGAGTGACAAGTGGCAAGGGGATAGCTACTTTCCGTCCCACGCTCTGGGATACGTGACGTCATCCGCACGTGCCGTACGTGGAAGGATACCGAAGAGAGTTTGAGACTGCTGAGCCATTTTGGTGGGTGATTTCAGAAGAGCGCGTGTGTGTGGCGTACCCACGCTAAGTCGACAAAAATATAGTGCCTATCAAATGAGGTCATTTATCCAGCTAATTTAATATGGATAAATTTTAAATGTCCATGAACACTACCGCCAGCAATGTAGCAAGTATGTGGTTACCTTCAAAACTCTTAATTACAGTTCATTTAAGTCAGAAAAGTTACGAAAATTTTCTTGGCGGCAAAGGGAAATGCCTGGAGAGAGGGGGTAGTTTCTATAAATATAGGAGGGGCGCCATGTTGAAACCCCTGTATTTGGTATCACGAGGCTGAAGACAGAGGGTTGAACTGCTCTGTAAAATCGAACGACAAAAGTAGACTAAGTCCAACCAACAGATTTTAGCCGATGTGGCTGGGGTCTTGACTCCATGTGGAGATAGTTTTTCTTGAGTGGAAGTAATTGTACAAAAAGGACGGTCAAGGTACCGAAGAAATTTGTATAAATTGTGTGTGGTAAGGAAAGTAATTCGTGTGCGGGAAATAATTACAATCCGTCGTTTGCTATCAACAAGAACGACAAGTGAAGGGCATTTTCTTTTTTTAATATGCTTTATTTCCAGGAAACCGGAAGATAAAATGATCTGTACAGCCAGAAGTGTAAAAATGGCTAAATAAAAATGCCAGGGTCACAGGTGAGCCCTAAGATGAATGCTGGCGTGACTTAAGGTGTGTGACTTGCCATCTTAGCGCCTACTATATCTTGTTTCATGATGTCTAACTTATATGTATTTGAAGAGGGGGTATATACGACGCAATTGGTCGCCCCTATGTGGCTTTTGTAAATGTCAGAATACGACGAAAAAGGGTCATTTGTTTTATTTTTCACTTGGATAATTTTTTGCTTGCGAGTGCCGTATGATGTTGTAAAAAGTAATTAAATAGGGTTTCGAAGTGATATCACGTCCAATGTAGATCGTCATTTCCGTGTGTTTATTGCCTATATTTTGTGATGCCAAATTAAGATGTTCATTCGACGTAAAATTTTCAGTTGGATTTTTGATGGAGTTGGTGCAAAAGGGATCCGTGGTCACCCATTTTCAATCGGATGGAAGCGCTGTACGTAGTGTTGAGTAACGCATTTCGGTGAATTTGTCATGAGTGTAATGTATTCTATGTCCGTTTAAACCGTGTCTGCGTGACAATAATATTAGGAAATTTGTCAGTCATTTTCGTGAAAATCCAGTTATTAAAATACGATATCATTTTATGCGAAGTTATTCATTATTAAAGCATTGTGCGTTATTAAACGTCGTGGATTCTAGTAAGGATTTTTATTCCAGTTCTTTTGTCAGTGGTAGTCGTTGAGTTTGGGAAACAGAGGTTAGTTTTGTCGTGTGAGTCGAGATGGGATTTGTGAATCAGGTGTTTGGAAACCTGTCGATGAAGCCGGGACTTGTGGGAGCCCGAGGAAGATTTTATAATGTTGGGAATGGAAAGCAGAATACGAGAATCCGCGCCGGTATTAATTTGCGACGTGTACAATGATTGTGGGACTTTTAAAAGTAAATCTATGTGCATATTTGGTTGGTCAGAATATATCGTATTTTGTAATTAGTCTTTTTGCGAAGTTAAATGTTTCATTCTTTGAGGTCAGTCAGGCAACATGAACAGATGTTTCATATCGAGACTGACAGGTAGAGGAGGGTCGTTTGTGCCGAGACCGTCAGCTGATCGAGGGGGGACAGTTTTGTATAACGGAGCGTGTAATGGTTTACGTGTAGGATGGAGATTGCATTCGTGGCAACGGAGATAAATAATTACGGAATCTAGTTGAAATTTCTATCCCGGAATAACGTGCGAGTTGTTGAATACTGTGAATTTGTTTAATTGAGATCGTAATGTACATTTGAGATCACGAACTTACAGTATAATGAGTAAGGTTAGCACATTTCAGGGTTGTCCAAAATATAGAGCAGTGGTAGTGATGATTGTTCTGTTTGTGAGGGGTGTGCAAACTTTATGAAATGTTATGACGAGATATTACATCGTAATTGGCTTACATTATACGGCGAGTTACTTTTGGTTTGTACGTAATTATTAGGGTTATCCAAGTGTTAATAGTGGCTAGGATTAGATTAGATTTAAAGTGTGAGGTCATGAAACAAGATATAAACTGGACATGAATGATGTAATATCTCTTTTCCAGCAACAGGAATCAACAGATAAACATCAAACATGATTAAAATGAATTACGTCAAGAATTGTGTAGGGACTTGTGAAGAAACCATTCGTCCGTGGAAATAGAATTTGTTGTTCTTTAAGATTTCATTAAATCATTTAAATGTATTTAATTATTAAATTTTGTGAAAACCGTATTTTGAAATAACTGTAAATCAAGCGAATAACTTGAAGATGCATTCTGGATATCGTAGTTTATTTTCTGGGGTATATGTAAATGTTAACGTAACGATTAAGGGGACATATCCGAAGGTAATGGATTTTACTGCCACAAAGTATTGTGAGCATTGTTGCTGTTGCATTATTTAACTTTGATTGATTGAGCCGTGAATGTGCTGGGGTTAGTAAAGTGGAAACTTTGGTCATCAACCGATGTAACTTAATTGTGTTTAGCTTTCAGCTTACAAACTTGGATGGTCATGGGGTCATCTACCTCAGTGACTTAGAGTAGGGCCATATGCCACCGTAGCATCATTTTCCTTGCGATCATCATCCACAATGACTTTAAAGTAACTTAGAAGTTTAGATGTCGGTCCATAACATAGTCGCAGGTCACATCGATGCAATTAAGGGTCCATGCCGTATAACCACTGTGTGGCACACACCGATTGGACTGCCTTAATTATACCCAGAGTCCAGAGTTCGTGTTACGAGGGCTGGACAATAGAGAATCACTATGATGGTACATGTAGTCTCACATGGAAGCCGAATTTAAGGATTTCCAGACTTTCCTTTCTTTAATTAATAATTGAGACAATGGTTTCTAGTGAGGATGCCCCTCAGGCAGTTACGTCAAAGGCTCACACCAGTGTTCTGACCTTCTATGTAAAAATGATTGTGGTGTCCAGTGGACACGATTGAGTTCAATGATACCGTTGATAAATCATAAATGCTTCAGGAATTACTTTAATAAGTAGGAATATTTTTAAACAGACCTTTCATTTGAGTAGATAGATTAGAATTACTGAACCCTACCTTTAGCTCAGCAAGTGACGAAGAACCCTATACGACCCAAGAGACAGATCTCATG
Organism: Anabrus simplex; assembly: GCF_040414725.1. Classification (NCBI taxonomy): domain Eukaryota; kingdom Metazoa; phylum Arthropoda; class Insecta; order Orthoptera; family Tettigoniidae; genus Anabrus; species Anabrus simplex. The sequence continues at coordinate 125,344,906 of NC_090270.1, read as the reverse complement.
AACTTCTGCTGATAGGTAAGAAAGGTAGGTATCCTTCAGTACGGACCAAAGGGTTCAATATATGGTTCGGAATAGCATAGTTATGAACGTTAAATTTACGCCCCTCTAGGCTTGCGCTATTTGATAACGTCTGGCCTCGCACTTGCAACAGCTGTTTCTTATGCACGCGGAACTTCCAGTCAGCTCTTGACCTTGTCATGCCTGATTTATGGACATGGGAGTGACACATCTGTGTGATGGCTGTCAGGGTTCTAGGACATTTCGCACCACGGACATTTCGTACCATCGGACATTTCGTACCACTTTACCGACTGATCACCTGTGAAGTGTCAGTTGATGATTTTAAATACAAATAAATACTTTTGGGAAAGGACATTCCGTACCACTTGAAAGAGTGGGAAGTATTGCGAAGTAAAAACGATATCCTAATGAATGTATTCGTTTGTATATCCAATGTCCGCTATTGGCGCAGAAGCCTCCGCATGGTGTGACCACTACTGATATTTAACATTCCGTCGGGCGCAACTGATCTGATTGGCACACGTGTTTATTCATATCTCATATTTGTCATTCGCGGGGAACCTAGCTACTTCCACCTTTCAGTAGTTTCCTGTTTTCGCGTGACCTTCAAGCCCTATCGGCCAGTTCATCACATTCTTTTATTTTACTTACTTGATAATGAAATAATGCAGTAGTTATATAAATATTCACAATAATAGTAACATTATCCATCCTTATACTCGTCTGGCACATTGCACCCGAACACGATGTATATTTCTATTGCATTGATTTGTTTCAGAATTTATACTTCAAAACATCGACTTTCTTATCGTAATATTTTCGTAAACATAAGTGATGAATATAGTTTAAAGGGCAATCATTAGAATAATATAGAAGTTTTCTTCAGCAAATATCGTAAATTATTTTTATTTCTTATTTCTAAAGTGTATTTGTCAGACTCATCACGCCCGCTGGCGTGGAAATGGAATTCCAATTTGACATCAAGTGGTACGAATTGTCCTGGCGTAAATATTTGGGGATTACTTGAAAACCGTTCGCTGGTAGATAACGGCCTATGTGGTACGAAATGTCCTCAAAAAAATCAAGTGGCACGGAATGTCCGTGGTACGAAATGTCCGGACACCGGCTATCAGATGAGACGGCAGTTGTTGTTTGCCCTCTTTCTTAGTTAATACACGGCGCGGGCAAATGTAGCTTACAAAGGGACTATCTGGGTTTGAACTGACCGATTCAAATGAAACAGCGTGATAAATGAAGACATCATAAACTTAATAAAATATTCATTCTGTCGTAAAATAAAATTTAGGTACTTAAAGATACAGTAATGTTTTAGTGCAGTTGTATATGGTTTTCTTCTTCTTCTCTTCCTCTTCTTCTTCTTGCGTTCCGACCTTCTAAGGACCACGTTACAATTTTAATTCTTCCTCCTTAGTTCTTTCCTTTTCTTCCAGTATTCTTTCATTGTTTCACCGTGCTTCTTTTTCCTGTCTTCAGTCCACTTTGTGCCTGTTTTCTTTTCCTTCCTCCCTTGGAATCCTTCCATTTGTAAGACTTTCTTCCTAAAAATCTTTCTTTACAATAATTCTTCTTCTCGTATGTTGTTCCTTTCCAGGTCTTTCTTGACTTCTTGAATCCAGGTGGTAGTTGGTTTCTTTTCCCAAAGGTACTTGAAGATTCGTTTAGTTAGTCTATTGTCATCCATTCTATAAATGTATCCAAGAAATAGCAGTCTCCTTTTTCTTATTGTTTCTGATATGTTTTCTATGTCCTGGTAAATTTCATTGTTACTTCTGATTTCCAAAACTCTGCAATTCTTAGAGGACCTAATATTTTCCTTATAATTCTTCTTTCTAACATTTCTAATTTATCGAGCTTGTAGTTCAGTGCTAGACATTCGCTGGCATAAAGGCATTCTGGTTTCATTACTGTGTTGTAGTGCTTTATTTTAAGTTTTCTTGATAAGCACGTTTTGTTATAAATATTCTTAGTTATACCGTAAGCTCTTTCCATCTTTTGGTTGGTATATGGTTTTCATTTTTGTTAGAATTTGGTGTACGTCGCACCGACACAGACAGGTCTTATGACGACGATGGGATAGGCCTAGGAATGGAAAGAAAGCGGCCGTGGCCTTAATTAAGGTAGGGGGAGAGAGGGGAAATGAAACGCATCTAAGGCAAAACACCTGTTTAAGGTACTATACAATACTCCAGTATGATAGGAAATATAGTTAGGAATACGGAGTGTGGAAAACAAGTACACAAGGGTGTCCGGACATTTCGTACCACGGACATTCCGTACCACTTGATGTTAAATTGGAATCCCATTTCCACGCCAGCTGCCGTAATGGGCCTTACAGACACACTTTGGAAGTCAGAAACAAAAATAATTCACAGCATTTGCTGAAGAAAACTTCTATATTATTTTAATAATTGCATTTTAAACTATACTTATCACTTGCGTTTACGTAAATATCATAAGAAAGTCGATATTTTGAAGTATAAATCCTCAAACAAAACAATAGGACAATAGAAACATACATAGTGTTCGGGCGCAATGTACCTGACGAGCATAAGGATGGATAATATTACTATTATCGTGAATAGTTATAAACTACTGCATTATTTTAGTATCAAGAAAGTAAAAAGAATATTCTGATGAAGTGGCCGATATGGGCTTAAAGGCCACACGGAAACAGGAAATTACTGGAAGGTGGAAGTAGTTAGGTCCCTGCGAATGACGATTACGAGTCAAGTCAGTTGCGCCTGACGGAAGGTTAACATCAGTAGTGGTCACACCGTGCGGAGGCTTCTGCGCCAGTAGTGGACAATGGATATACAAATGAATACATTCATTAGGATATCGTTTTTACTTCGCAATACTTCTCACTCTCTCGAGAGGTACGGAATGTCCTCTCCTAAATATTTTAAAGTCATTAACTGACACTTCGCAGGTAATCAGCCGGTCAAGTGGTACGAAATGTCCGGTGGTACGAAATGTCCTAGAACCGTACACAAGTAGTAAAGTTCTCGAGTCTTCTACCCACCCATGTGGGGCAATGGCACGCATGTACTTCTTTCACCACAGAAGAGACAAACATTTTTCGTGGTATTCCTGTGGCAACCCAGACACCACTTCTTCCGTGTAATTATCATTATCATCATGTTGACAAAGTTCATCGTCACGTATATCATCTGACGAACTGTTGTTGTCTTGAAAAATACCTTCTTTGTCTTCTTCACTTTCTTAAATTTGCAACTCGAGTCTTCTTGACCATTGTGTACTTGTTTCTCCCTCTTCTTTTCTAACTCCTCTAATATCGATTTTCTGGGTGCTGCTGTCAAAATTTCTGACCTAGACTCTTGTATTTTCGCACAAAATGTTAATGCTCTGATAGGGATAGGAGAGGAATTGATACAAAAACAATTCCGTTTTCCTTGCAAAAATTAAAGGAAGAAATTGATGTGTGACTCGAAAAGAAGAATTTGTTTGTTCAATGATTATTGCGTGTGTGCAGCGAAATGCTTGAGCCACGTCAGGAACAAGTCCTGATTCATTTATCCTGACTTGGAGCACATGTAAATGTTTCCTGGAGGGTCTCCACGTGTTATTGCAGTGGACATCCTCACACCAGGATATACAGTATAAACATGGGTGGTATATAATTACCTGCAGGATTCATGGCGAAACATACAGTAAGCTGGTCGTTGTCCCTACTTGCTTTTGACTTTTGCGGGCAATTATTGGAGGTGGCTTTTGGACGGTCGAAATCCTGGTTTCGTCAACGTTATAAATACGTGACGTAGGAAACTTACGTTTTTCACTGACAGTCAAGGGATTATGATGAAGTCTGTCAACTTCTGCTTTACTGAATGATAAAATTCGTGTTTTCCGCAGACTGAATTCTGGGTTTCTTGTAAAGAAACCTTGCGGCCCAGTCCTTGCCGGCCAGCTAATTTAGTAGTGTTGTTAAAATTGTTAGAAAGATTGTTCTTGTCCGCAAATTCATAGGCAACACAACGTACTTCAATCATCGTCATGCCGTAAAATAGCTTAGCCAACTGAAGAAGGTGAGAACAGAATTGTACGCACTGAAGGGGTAATGAGACGCAGAACGCGTACGATTACCCCTCTAGAGACCTTCATACCTTCTGTCCTGCCATTCTTTAACCGATGAAGGAAAAGTGGAAATTACTTGTGTATCACAAAATATAGCATTTCACATCAAGAAAACTGAAGATTTTCGAGAAAAAAAGTGGACAGTTTAGTACGTACCTTAATACAAATTCAATTCTTCTGATGTAAGATGATGCAACAAAACGAATATTTCTTCACAGTACAAGAAACATACGCAACTCAGGCTAACAGTCTGCTCACATCAACGTTATGGAGACTCCCCATTAGACTGAAGCAGATTACAGAATGCTTGCAACCATGGGAGGGGATTCAGAGGGGTGCGCCCCATTACCCGACGCGTCCCATTGCCCCTCTCTCCCCTACATCCACAGTATTTGCCTGATGAGAAAGTGGGAAACCACAGAAAACCATATTTGGGGCTGCCAACAGTGGAGTTCGAACCCACTATCTCCCAGATGTAAGCTAATATCTGCGCGCCCCTAACCGTACGGCCAACTCGTCCGGTAGTTGTATATGGAAGACTGAAGCGATGTCAATGGGGAAGAAACCTAAAAGGATCGAATGCCAGGTAGGAAAACAGGAAGTAGAGCAGGTGAATTATTTTAAGTATTTAGGATATGTAGCCTATTATCCCAGGATGGTAGCGTACTACGTGCAGCAAAGCCAATGCAGTGAGCTTGCAGTTGTGATCTACGGTACCTTGTAAGGAACTAGTTAGATCCCAAACGAAACATTCTTTTCGTTGGTCTGTTTTCCGATAAAATTTACTGTACTAGAGTGAAAGTTAGGCGGTCTCAGGATATTTTATTCTGCTTATTCATAATTCGAAGTAATGGGTATGAAAGGATTACAGGTATAAATTGGTTAGAACAATGGCAGGTGGGTACTCGAAATGAAGATATAACGGTTAAGTTAGGAACGAAATCGATGTATAAGCCTGTTTCAGTGGTGGGTTCAAGCGAGGAGGACATATTACTTAGAATAATAATAATAATAATAATAATAATAATAATAATTTTAAAAAATTATATTTTTTGGACATTTACACAGAATGGATGACAACAGGTTAGCCAAACAGATCTTCCAATATCTTTGGAACAAGAAGTCAACAAGAACCTGGATTCATGAAGTCAAGAAATATTTGGAAAGAAATAATATAAGAGAAGAAGCAGCAACAGAGAGAGAGAGAGAGAGAGAGAGATTTTTAGAAATAAAGTGTTAAAAATGAAAGGATTCCAAGGTCGGGAGTGAAAGAAAGCAGGCTCAGAATGGTTCGAGGAGGGGAAAAGGAGACTCAGTGAGCAAATGAAGGAGTATTGTAAGAACAAGAAGAAGAAGAAACAACAACAAAGGATGAAGCATTGAAATTGTCATCGCTGGAAGATCCTAACGCAGACAGAAGAAAGAAAAAAGAAATAGCAATAATAATAATCATCATAATAATAATAATAGTTTTACGTACCATTAACTACTTTTGCGGTTTTCAGATGCACCGAGGTGTCGGAATTTTGAACCGCAACAGTTCTCTTACGCGTCAGTAGGCTAAATCTATCAACACGAGGCACATTGAGCACCGTAAAATACCACCGGACTGAGCCAGGATCGAACCCGCTAAGTTGAGCTCAGCGCGTCAGCGCTCTACAGTCTGACCTACTCAGCCGGGCTATAACTGTATAAAATTAATATGCATTTATGTTAAGTGGAACGCAGTGTATCCAAGTCGTCGATCAAAATGAAAGACGGTTGGAAGATCAATTAAGACATCAGATCACTGCTGCATTTCTAATAGGCCGTCCAAGGCACAACAAACAATTTGTGATCTGAACAAGAATTGGGCACTTTCCTCGTGTGTGCTAATAAAATATTATGTTAATAGCATATACGCTTATCTATAGGTGACCAAGATTTCATTCTGCATAATATTTTTAGCTTCTATTATAAACGAAATAATAGGTAGTTTTTCTTTTCTTTTTTTACAAGTTGCTTTACGTCGCACCGACACAAACAGGTCTTATGGCGACGATGGGACAGGACAGGGCTAGGAATTGGAAGGAAGCGACCGTGGTGTGAAAATTGGAAATCACGGGAAACCATTTTCAGAGTTGCCAACAGTGGAGTTTGAACCCACTATATCCCGAATACTGGATCCTGGCCGCACTTAAGCGATTGCAGCTATCGAGCTTGGTGTAGGTAGTATTCAAAGCCTTTACGTATTAGCAAAACAGGTTTGCAGAGCGTCAACGACTGCTCGTGATGTCAAACTCTCATGTTCTTTTTTGCTAGTTGCTTTACGTCGCACCAAATCAGATACGTCTTATGGCGACGATGGGACAGGAAAGGGCTAGGAGTGGGAAGGAAAGCGGCCGTGGCCTTAATTAAGGTACAGCCCCAGCATTTGCCTGGTGTGAAAATGGGAAACCACGGAAAACCATTTTCAGGGCTGCTGACAGTGGGGTTCGAACCTACTATCTCCCGAATACTGGATACTGGCCACACTTAAGCGACTGCAGCTATCGAGCTCGGTACTCTCATGTTCGGTAAGTGTTTTATGCAACTTAAAAAACTACCGATATTTCAATAGTGCATACGCATAATCATTCTATGATGATGATGATGATGATGATGATGATGATGATGATGATGTTTGTTGTTTAAAGGGGTCTAACAGCTAGGTCATTGGTCCCTAATGGTACGAGGTGCAACGAAATGAAACGATAATTAAGACTTCAAAATGTATCCACTAACTAGAATCTAAAAAATAAAAAAAATAAGAAAAAGTGATCACGAATACAAAACAATCAGTGGATCCAATTCACAATGCCTTCTTTTCTGAGGCGATACTTGTTATAAAAAGGAGGTCCAAAATCCAGGTCACCGGCCCCTCAGAATAGTACTGTGTTCACTGGTTAAACAGAACCATGGTTTTCCTCCTATGTATGTATGTTTAGTCCTCAGCCCGAAAGCTGGTTGGATCCTCAACAGCTCCGCCATCAGCTGTCATAGATTGCTCAGGCATCACTGAAGAGGCGTACTAGGGAAATGAGGAGTGAGGTAGTTTCCCGTTGCTTTCCTCACCGAGCCAGAAGTTGCTATTGCATTTCAGTCTGCCAAGCCCACTGAAATGCATGCACCAACCGACCCTATGAACAATATTTTCACACCATTCATAGCAGGGACTGGCTGCAGAAGGAATGGCATTACTAGCATCACTCATACCTCAGTCACTTTCATTTTGTCAAAGCGAAGGATAAAGCTGAGACAGATCAATGAAAGTAACAAGATTGCTCTAGCCCATACCAGAAGACATAGTGCACTGTAAACACTAGGTCCCGCCAGCAAAGGCAATTTCCTCCTATAGTGGTACTGAACACAGGGGAACCGACACATTCCAGCGCAGCGTACGGCACCTTTTCTCGCAGCGGAGTCCAAGCCCCCCCGCGCCACGTTGGAATTCACACGATGGTACCAATCGCAGGCAAACCCCAGACGCGTAGTGTTCCTCACGTAATGGTACTAATCACAAGTAGTCTCATGGTTCTAATACAATCATCCTTTGGTCACCCCTTTTAGTCGCCTCCTACGGTAGGCAAGGTATACCGTGGGTATATTCTTCGTCTGCGTCCCCCACCCACAGGGGTAGACAGAGAAAAAAAGAAAAAGAAGGGATTCGTCACTTCGAAAAATGAAGTAACCCACGAAGAAAGGCAAAGGCAACGAAGGGAGTGAAAATGAAAGACTCCATAGGCCTCGAATGCTCTAATACCCTCGGGTTCGGAAAAGAACTAGAGTTGACCAAGGGAGGTCGGACAGGATAGATGAAAGTGAGAAGCCTGGCATAAGTAAGTGGAACCAATGCGAGGACTCAGTTACGGGCCCCGTGGTCACCAAACCACGCTCCCAAGTTGAGAGCCCCTGGGGCCCCTTTTAGTCACCTCTTACGACAGGCAGGGAATACCGTGGGTGTATTCTTCAGCTGCGTCCCCCAACCACAGGGGGTTTAGTGAGATGAAATGAGTGACTAGATATGTTATAGTAGGAAGGGAAAGTGTGAAACCCGTTGCCGATGCATAGCCTACTCCTATAGAATAGCTCAACGCTTTACGTCCGCGTCCGACGAACGAATCACCATCGACAGCGTTGTATGCCCTCACTGCGTACAGGCCATGAAGGCCCCTGGAGGGGTGGAAGGTAAAGACTTCCACCATCCATAACCTCGGCACTTGGTGGGGTAGAGTGGTTGGCTCTACGCCCGGCCACCTTTGCCCCGAGGAATTAACCTGGTACTCATTTTTGGTGTAGGCTGAACCTCAGGGCCATGTGCACCACCAGAAGTGAAAATCTCGTTTATTAAATTTTACGACTTTCTGACGGGGAATCGAACCCACGTCCCTCCGCCTTGTAGCTATCGATGGCGAAAAATCAGCATCAAACACAGTGTCAGAGTAGCTACGACAGGATTCTGTCAGCTCCGTGGTTCGTGTTGAATCCCTCCTTTAGCGAAGTTTTTTCTTCCATTGGCGCTCTCAAGCAGGTCTTAAACCAGGTACAGATTTAGCAACACCGCCTCACAAAGCCCATTTGAATTCAGCTGCGAAGCGATCTGATTGGCTGATTACATAAGATTGGCGCGCGAGATATCGAATTTATTTTTCAAATTACTTATCAGTATGACCAACTCTCTACCGCTCATATACCCGGTACACATTGTTTCCGACCATCCTGTATAGTCTTGTTGATCATGACCATCAAGAGCGCTAATTAGAGTGAGAAAAGTAAACCACTTACATTCAAACTAGTGTGGGTTCAAACCGTACTCTAAACATGCCCATGGGTCAGGCCATCTGAAGCTCGGTTAGAACAGTGTGTGCCACAAAGCCGACTTCTACTTTGCCTCACCACCGTACCACTCACCTCCACTGGATAAACGAATGACGAAGAGTTGTGCTGAGTGACGACATGCGATTCCAGCTCTGATAATAATGGTCCTTTGTGTGCCCGGTGTCTATCAGATAAACGACACCTCTACTTAACACAGCAGCAGCTCACTGGGCCAGTATCTGATATGACGAACGGGCAACAATCGCTCACTGTCTCAATTCGCCTTTGGTGTTTGTAATCTGTATAGGTAACATCGTCCGACTTGTTCTGTTGCCATAATTGCAACAACAGAGATACGCGGAACTCAAAACCTTTCAAATGAAAATAAATTAACTGCGTAACACCTTTATAAATGATATCTCTTAGGTAAGATTACGTAAGATATTTTTAAGCAGAGAAAGCTGAATTTTATTTGATGGTTTAGAGTGCATAAGTCATTCAAGTTATATAATAAATAAATGAATATTATTCTTTAAACAACCCCAAAGGAAATTAAAACAATGCATTATTATTGGTACAATCTATATATATATAAAATAAGAGTTTTGTCTGTACATTGCTCAAAATTTATAAAGAATGGTATTTCTGTATCAGTCATGTCCATAGTAACAAGGAAATGCATTTTTTATTTTCCGTAATTTCTGTCTGTCTGTCTGTCTGTCTGTCTGTCTGTCTGTCTGTCTGTCTGTCTGTCTGTCTGTATGTATATATGTATGTACACGCATCACGAGAAAACAGCTGAAGATAATTTAATGAAAATTGGTATGTAAAGTCCGGGAGTAAGTCGCTACAAACTAGGCTATAATTAATCTTTTTCACGCTGAGAGAAATGGTAGTTTAGGGGAAGGCCTAAAATTTAAATCTCGAATATTTGTGTTATTGGTGGTCTTATTGACAATTACTATATAAATAAAGTTACATAGTATTAAATTTCCGATCATTTATGTCTTATACATCTTGACCGTACCGTCTATGTTAACGGAGATATTCATGAATATGGATTTTTGTTGCTAAGATCATATCAGCGCCGTCACGAGAAAATGAGTAAACAGAATTTAATGAAAATCGGTATGTAAAGTCGGGGAATAAGGAACTACAGTCTACGCTATAATTCATTTTATAAGATAGCCTTATATTATAGAGTCGAAAGAAAACTGAATGTGAAGGCCTACAATACAGAAAGCTCATAACATTGATCAACAATAACATTACATTGACAATAGTTTGTTGTGATTTGCTTTGTGTGTCTGTTGCCATTCACCTCCGATAGATGGGATTACTGCTGTATACCGAGTTTTTTTAAAAATTTTCTCTACGTCGCGCCGATACAGATAGAACTCATGGCGACGATGGGATACGAAAGAGCTAGGAGTGGGAAGGAAGCTGCCCCTACGTTAATTACGTTACAGCCCCAGCATTTTTTCTGGTGTGAAAATTGGAGACCACGGAAAACCATCTTCATGGCTGTTGACAATGGTGTTCGAACCCACTACCTCCCGGATCCAAGGGCACAGCTATGGGCCCCTAACCGTACAGCCAACTCACCCGGTCGTACCGAGTATAACAGCCTGCCTGAAAATTGGCGGGAAGTAGCTGGGGAGTTAGATAAATTTCTGATACTATTGATACGTAACAAAATGGTTCATCATAGCCTTCGAGCTATTCAATTCCTACCCTGAGGCACTGAGTGGAATGAGCAGTGTGCATATTTAACGGAATAATGGCAGACAAGTGTTCAGGGCTGTCTGCGGTCTGGTCATTGCAGCACTGGAACTTTGGACTGTTAGATCGGCACCGTAGTACTGTTCGTTAAAAGTGAGAAAATGTGCGGTTTATTAATTTGATCGAGTATTTTATATTACAATGCTTTTAATCACTAAATTCCTCCTGACGACTTCAGGTAGGAAAACCACAAAGACAGTCTGAGAATCCCGTAGCGAAACACGGGTACATCAGCTAGTATGCTATATACGACATTCATGTTGGTTTGGTACTGCACGTGCATTTTGTTCTGGAGGAGCATGGGCCTCCCATATACCAGCAATTGGATCCTTGTTGATCTGCGAGATCACTGGAGTCATGCTAGTTACGGAATAACTTACACACAACTCAACGGGTTAGAGTTCCAGTAACTCCACCAACTCTATCAGACAGGGTTTCCTTTTGCTATTTGTTTTACGTCGCAACGAAACAGGCAGGTCTTATAGTGACGATGCGATAGAGCAAATCTAGGACTGGGAAAGAAGTGTAAGTGGCCTTAATTAAGATACAACAGAAAATCACTTCCAGGGCTACTGAGAGTGGGGTTCGAACCCAGCTTTTGTTTACATCGATTTAGTATCCATGGCGACGCCTGTAGATGTTGTTATGCATGTTAGTGTTAGAGAAATTACTATTTTTTAAGGATTTTCTCCTTATACGCAGGAACTTTCACCTCGAAGGACGCATTGTCAATCAGAGTACGAATTTTACTTCTAGCTCCTATTCCCCCCCCCCCCCCCTTCCGTTTCTGAAGAAACACACTGTTAACTATATGACCATCTATTCACATACTGACCATGCACAATATGGCTGATTCCTTTGTCAATGAATAAGTTTGCCGTGAAGACTGCATATCATATGCCTCAACATGCCCATGCCGCTAGCTGAAGATGGCATATGCTTATAATTAGATCCTGGATTCTTAGGCTGTAATAGGTTAGATTGCAAACTAATTTTGTTATAGAAAGTCTCGTCTAGTCCAGCTATCAGAGGGCCCCTCAAACGCCCAAAATCTCACGCGTGCAAACCGAGGCGCAGAGATTCTGTGCACAGTGCATTGGCCCGACTCGGCTCGGTTGGCGGAGCGCTGCAGAGCAAGTGAGGAAGTGGGAGATAGGTCGAGTGAGCGAGACAGGCGTAGGGAAAGAGGGAGACAGATCTATTGCTTCAAATCGAGGAGTGGGAGGTATGCTCTCTAATAAACCTAGTGAAGTCGTCTTTTGGACCATGCGCCGCGCAATGCACTTGTGCATGCACCCTGAGAGGCCCTGAGTTATCGTCAACTCAGAGCAGGAACGAGAGCAGCTGAGCAAGCACGGAGTGGAAGTGCACAACGTAATATGTACGGAAAGCTAGTAGGGATACACGTTATTCTCACGCCACTTCAAGACTGTATTTCCTTTCAATAAATGCACGTATCCAAAAACATTAGTTAATCTTGAACATTTATTTCTTCAGGACATATTCCACACTGATATATTTTTTCTTTGTCAATGAATAAGTTTCTTGCCATGTTATACTCTATAATTTGTGTCCTGTTCATTCAGCATGATTCATGCTCGAATTGTTGGTGTTGTTCATACGGTAGCATTATCTCCGTGTCGTAACTGCAAGTACCGCCACAATAGCCTACGCAACCCGCCTGTCTGCTGCTCTCTTCTCCCGTGGCAGCCTGCCGTCCCGAGCGGAGCAAGTAGCGCCTGTTCCCTGGAACAACTATTATCGGCACACTTTTTCTGGATAGATTTACACCCTAGTGCTGAATCGGTAGACCTCGGCAATCTTAGAGATTCGTACTGGCAACCTTTGAAAGACAAACTATGAATCGCATATGCATCACTGTGTGACATCTGGCGTACACTTTACGTACTAGTACTGTTGTTGTTTACACAGCAAAGCCAAATTATAGAATTCATGCTAGGAACAAGATTCGCATCTAGAAATGTTATATAATGTGTGTGTGACACAGTTGTTGGCTTAACATAATAACGGTTTAGAAACTTCATATCGATCGATCATATTATCGATTCAATTCAGATTTCATTTCCATTCAGTTGGCAGCACTACGGAAGGTGGGAGAGCTCCCTCCTTATTCCTCACCACCGTACACAAATCTATCCAGAAAAAGTGTGCCGATAATACTTGATGACGTCTGGTCTAGACCACTCTTCCATGCTGTGGCGAGAGTAACATAAGTTCTAGGGGTTCTGATGGGCCGAACCCCTAATGTTTATGCAAATCCCATAGCATAACCGTTGTGCAGGCAAGAGTACATTTGTTACTCGCTTCAGTAAGTTTGCATTCTAACCTACTATAGATAAAGCGTGCACAGAACTTGAAGATTCAAGTAAACCGGAGGATTCCTTTGAATACTGAATACATGAGAACGTGATAGCCAAGTGTCTTCGTCTCTGGATTCTCACCAATTTCTGCACTTTCTTTAAAATATGTTATTTAATTTACAATCTGCTTTGCGTCGCAGCAACACAGACAGGTCTTATGGCGACGATGGGATAGGAAAGGGGTAGGGAAGCGTAACTTGCCTTGATTAAGGTACAGCCATTAGCATTTTCCTGGTGTAAAAATGAGAAACCACGCAAAACCATCTTCAGGGCCACCGACAGCGGGATTTGAACCCACCATCTCCCGAATGCAAACTCATAGCTACGTGACCCAAACCGCCCGGCCACTTGACGGTACAATAGGCTGTACGTCGCACCAACGCAGGTAGGTCTTACAGCAATGATGGGAGAGGAAAGGGGTAGGAGTGGAAGGGAAGCGTTCCTTGCCTTGATTAAAGTAAAACCCCAGCATTTGCCTGGTTTGAAAATGAGAAACCATCAAACACCATCTTGCGGGTTGCTGACAATGGGATTCCAAAATTACAATTCCAAATGTTTCTTGTAGGTACGATCACGATATCAACAGTCACTTGAAACTACAAGCTTGCTTGCTTTCGATCCAGGATTACACCATTAGAACCGTTACCTCAGTAATTGCCAATTATAATCCAAAAATCATTATTTTAATTTAATGCTTTGAATGTTTATGATCAACTTCTGTGATATCTAATTTTGAAGGCAGTATGAAAGATGTGTCTTGGTTGAATGCCTTCCTTAATTGGCTCTAAAAAACAGCTTTATAGCACACTATGTCTGTAAAGCGAATATTCATCCATCAATTGGATTTATCACCAACATTCACTAATACTAATAGAGAAAACAGATATGAAGCGATATCCGAATTCTTAGCAGAATGGTCAGCAGAGCTGCCTACAGTTCGTGTCCCGACCAGACCAGAAATTTCAGCAGGGTCTGATTAATTTCTCTAGCTCGAGAACTGGATGGCTGTGTGCGTCCTAATTCACAAACAACATACTACTCTACGCTAAGTATCATCGCAGGAACATGCAGGCGAATACATTCCTCTACGTGTGGTAGGCACTAGAACAGGGAGCCAAACTGGACTTAAATCCGCATGTAGTGCTGGTTTCAAGTATTTGAGAGAATGCAAAGATGCAAGTGATTGTACCTCTGTGTGTGTGTGTGTGTGTGTGTGTGTGTGTGTAAGAGAGAGAGATTTGATTGCCATCGCGGTCTAATATTAGCAGATGTGAACGTGTACTTCTGCTCTGAAACGAATTCGCCAACAAGGTTAAGTTTTTGCCTAACCCAAAAATTCAATCCAAAACCAAGCTCCTGCCGTGACCTCCAACGTAAAAGCAGGAACAATTACGTGACTGTTGATTTCGCAACCATAGCCGTGGGACCTGCAACGTATGTTTCGCAACGTTTCCAGCACGGTCCGATGTGCAGCTCGAACGTCCGCTCCTTTCGCATTCAATGATGGAGAACATCAGGGGTCAGCTTTCACCGGTCCCCCGTAAGTCCAACCCCTCGTCCACGTCGTGGGGGACGGGCAACGAAACGAAGCAGGGGATAGCCTGTAAGGGTGAAGTACAGCGGGGAACTTGTGTAACCCGGGACCGCTACGGTAGCTGTAAAGGGCTTACAGGAACCCTGAAAAGTGACGGCTAACGGAGCTCTGGTGAAGTCCTTAACGGCAACTGAGGAGGAGAAGGAGTCCTTTGGTACGGCAAAGTTGGCGGAGGAGGCAACCCTTCCTCTTGGGGTAAAATAAAGAGGAAAACCACTGCCTTGTGGTGAAGAGGGATCTTCAAAGGCTAAGGGAGACTACACCAACAGAAAACAGCAGGCTTTGAGGCGTAGGTGCAGCCCCACCAGCAAGCTCGGGTTCTGTGGGCCAATAACTCGCACAACCTTAAATTACCTTATTACAGAAACAGCTTTCACCTCCTCTGTTTGCCATCAGCATGGATACTATTGCCTGTGACCTTCCATCATCCCGTCGGTGAATACTTCACCATGCCGATGACGTCTTTTTGGGTAGAAAGAGCAGAATGACAAATTTGGGCTTCTACTCATTCTCAAGAAAACAAAATCTGACACCCAAACTGATGGAATCATCAGCATCAGTGGAGATCTGAAGAAAGCGGAGCAATTAAAGTACCTCGGCTCCCTTCCAGATGCCCGACACAGAGTCAACGCCACCTGGATGAAATTGCGCCAGTTGACTGGAGTGCTGTGTAATCGTCGAATGCCCTTACACCTAAAGCCAAAGGTACAAAGAATCGTAATGCAGCCAGTCGTCCTCTACGGATCGGAGTGCTGGCCGGCAACTGCAAAGAATGAGCAGGTTCTGCGCACTAAGGGAATGAGAATACTCCGCAGGAACTTTGGACGAACGTGATTCGGACACGCAAGAACGATGTTGTCCGACGACGACTAGGGGTCGTATCAATTGTGGCAAAACTATGGGAAGGTAGAGTTAGACGGCATGACCACGTCGTTCGTAGCAAAGAGAGTTCTGTAGCGAGGACAGGGTGGTCTAGAGCCTGAGGGCCAGCGACCATGTGGTCGACCAAAAAAGCGGTGGGTGGATCGCAATAAAGGGGACATGGAGTATATAATAAAGGCCACCCTAGAAGATGTCCCTGATCGATCTAAATGAAGACGAGCGCGACAAGCAGATAATAATAATAATAATAATAATAATATCAATAATAACAATAGAAAGAAGAAGAAACCACGGAACTTCCAATTCACGCAGAATTCGAACCATGGGGATGTGATTTTTCACTTCAAAAGTTCCCCGTGCTTTGACTGGGATTCAAATCGCGTCCGCTTTGGTGAGAATCCAGAAACAATACTACTCGACTGTCATACCCCACGCGGTTTTTGAATCTACGGAGCCCGAAAATAGCGATCTTCTGTCAATTGAGAAGCTGCGGCCGTTCACAGTAAGAAACTCGTTTCGATCTAGAATTTCTAGTCCAGGCATATTATCCTCTGTAAATGTAACGTACTCCAGAGAAATTTGACTAATTTTGTAAATCTGCAAATGTGAATACTTATGTCGAGCGAAAACAGGACTCTGTACGTAAGTAAAAAGGCTGTCAAATTATTTCTCACAGCTCCTATCTGTAATCACTCAGCTTTTAGCATTTGCAACAACAACAACAACAACAACACCTACTACTACTACTACTACTACTACTACTACTACTACTACTACTACTACTACTCTTCCAAACGCTTTGATGGTTGATACATATTAGTCATTCGTACATCAATAATTTACTCTAATATCTTGAAAATTCAGAAAACCAGGCGAGTTGGCCGTGCGGTTAGGGGCGCGCAGTTGTGAGATTGCATCCGGGAGACAGTGGGTTCGAGCCCCACTGTCGGCAGCCCTGAAGAATATTTTCCGTTGTTTCCCATTTTCACACCAGCCAGATGCTGAGGCTGTACCTTAATTAAGGCCATGGCCGCTTCCTTCCCACTCCTAGCCCTTTCCTGTCCCATCGTCGCCGTAAGTCTTACCTGTGTCGGTGCGACGTAAAGCAAGTTGTTAAAATATAGAAAAACTGGAGCGTGATTAGCATGGTGGCTTAGCTGTTGGCTTTCCACCCGAGCAGACGGGGTTCGATTCCCGGTCGATCCCGGGGTAGAACTTTCACTTGAAATGTCACATGGTTTACGGAAAGGCATTATCCTTAAAACTCCTGGCCAGGTGGCTCCAATGAAGCCAGAAATACGTGATATATCCTGAAGACAGTTTATCTTCAAATACAGTACATGGGTTGTTCAATAAATAAGATAACACGATGTCTTACATTTGTGTTACCTCCTACTACATTCTAATTTCCCACCAAACAAAATCAAATTCACAACGGCAATCTCCTCCTCAACCCTACCTCGCCGTCCAATGGCCGTCAGATCACATGTCTTATCAATCACATGTTAGTATTATGATATCAGTTCGAGGATGGCGGAAATGATGGAGATTGGTCGAACTTTAAGGTTAGTGGTGTGATCCGACCACTGCTTCTAAAATGTACATCTAATCCTGAATGAGTCGTAGAAAAGGGCCTCAGTTGCCGTAAACAGAGAGCATGCTGTTTGCTACTGAACATCGCCTGTCACCCCGCAGACAAGGAATATAAACACAGTCGGCGGGGCTAGGCTTCAAAAGCGTGCCGGTCGTTAACGAGGAAATTGCAAGAGCTATAACTAATTAATTGGACTTGATGGCTGTATCAGCAATACGTGATAGACCCATTTAGGCTAATAAATGCCCGAGCGAGTTTATTAGGCGGTACGATCCGTGTGCCTGTAAGCTTGTATTCGGGAGATGGTGAGTTCAAATATCACCTTCAGTAGCCCTGAAAATGATTTTCAGTGGCTTCTCCTCTTCACACCGGGCAAACACTGAGCCTCTACCTTGATTAAGGCCATAGCCATTTTCTTTCTAGTCCTTGTTCTTTCCTATCTGACTGCCGCCGAAAAATCGAAATTAATGCGTCGTAAAATCACCAGCAAAAGGAAAAACTAATAATGATTTATAACGGCAGCTATAAAACAAAGTAGTAATGCATTTATGAGAGGCTTCTAGAAACCATACACACTTAAATCTTTGTAATACCTGAAAATCTGACACCACCAATAATCCACGGAAAAATTAAAACCTTCCAAAGCGTTCCCAAATACCTGAAGTGAGGATGCTCGAAATTGGAGTTCAATGCAGAAAATCATAAATACGCTAGAGTAATCATTCTTTAATATGGTGGAAAACATCTCCAAAACGATTACCTGTAGTTTTCATGGACTTAAAAATATCCGTATATCACAAAAAAGACAAAGAAATTAACATCAAACCTCAAGAAAGTGTTGAAGGAATCTTACGGCGTATTCAGGCGGTAAGGATGCACATTTTTAAATAAAGCGATATGGAGGTGGTGATTAACACGAATCAGAGGGAAAAAAATGGAAGGGATCCGACACTTCGAAAAATGAAAGTATGGCCAAAGGAAGGAAAGGGCCTCGAAGGGCCTGAAAATGAAAGTCTCCTTAGACCGCGAAAGTTCTAATACCGTAGGGGTCGGAAAAGAGGAAGAGTAGGCTAAGGGAGGTCCGATAGGATGGATGGAAGTAAGGGGCTTGGCACAGGTAAATGGAAGCAATGCTAGGACTCAGCTAAGGGCCCCATAGTCGACAACCGACGCTCCCAGGTTAAGCGCCCCTGGGCCTTCAATGCTCCATTGAAGAGATTCTATTGGTGGGCATGAGCCCTTTGCTGTGGATCAGAGGTAGAGTGTTGCCCTCCGGATCCCAAGATCGCGGATTCAAACCATCAGATGTCAAATTTTTGAAGGGCTACAAAAAAGTCTGTTCGGCACTCCATGTTGTACGAAGTCGGCATGTAAGCGATCGCTGGTGACACATTTGGTGTTTACCTCACAAAATGAATTCAAACCCTGCCATAGATCGTCTAACAGAGAACTGTTCCTCTGCCATCTGGAGCTGTAAAATTGACATGCAGGCAAAAATAAAAATGTTTGCACACGGTAACTGTGGTCATGTGATTATTATTACTCGTATCAGGCCTTTTATTATTATTGTCCATTCAATCAGCGCTCTGGAACTTGTTATTTGGCTTGATCACTTGATGTCTTTCGTCTTATTATCCTCCCAAAATCTCACATGAATTCGCTATGTTGTTTCTTGCGTTCTTTTGAAAATTTCTTACCAGTTTCTTTCTAGGTTTCACCGTAAATTTGTGCTTAGATACTAAGTCTCAAAGGTTCCGACATTTCTTATGTTCATTTCTTGTAGGTCTTCCTTTGTTTTTTCTTGCCAGTTTATCTTGGTATTCTGTTGCTTTATTTTATTAAATACTTTTTTGGTGAGACTATTGTTATCCATTCTGTAGGTATATCCATTGAATTTCAAGCATCTCTTATGTTCGATATCAATGAACCTGTCTGCTGGACTGTAGACAATCATCGCCATAAGACCTATCTTTGTCGGTGGGGTATGAAAGAAATTGTGTAAGACTGTAGTAGTGGTCTGAGGTTCTCGTTTTGATCCAGACTCCATTTTCTCGCGTCAGGCTGCATATTTACCCAAGAATCTTCCGTTCATCGAGTGAGTAGTTGCGCGGTCTGAGTCACATAGCTGTCAGCTTACATTTGGGAGATAGTAGGTTCGAACCCCACTGTCGGCAAGCCTGAAGATCGTTCCCCGCGGTTTCCCATTTTCACCCCAGGCAAATGCTGGAGTTGTACCGTATTTACGGCCACGGCCGCCTTTTTCACGCTCCTAGCCCTTTTCTACCCCATCATCACCATAATATGATTTTAGAATGGTCTCCTAAATTTGTAGTTTCCATTGCCATTATCATTATGATTGTTATAAACATTTTTAACACGGGGATATTTATTTGGAGGCGTGATTAGTTCAGTGGCTTAGCTGCTGGCTTCCCATCCGAAAGGCTGAGATTCGAATTCCAGTCCATCCTGGGTTGAGATTTTCATCTCAAGAATCACGTGGTGTCAGGAAGGGCATCCAGTCTTAAACACGCGGCCAAAAGCAAACAAAAATATGCCAGTCTGTGTGGCTCAGACGGTTGAGGCGCTGGCCTTTTGACACCAATATGGCAGGTTCGATCCTGGCTCAGTCCGGTAGTACTTGAAAGTGCTCAAATACGTCAGCTTCGTGTCGGTAGATTTACTGGCACGTAAAAGAACTCCTGTGGGACTAAGCTCCGGCACCACGACGTCTCATAAAACCGTAGAAGTAGTTAGTGAGACATAAAGAAAATAACATTATTACTATAAAAACCAAAATGAGCCTTGGGGTCTCCAGCGACCCCAGAAATAACTGGAATAAGCTGAAGAAAGTTACTTGGAGATATTGTGAAGATCGCTTCCCGTGGTGTCCCATTTTCACACCAGGCAAATGCCGGGGCTGTACCGTATATGGAGACGTGGATTGTGAGTAAATTAAATTAAAATGTCGTAATTTGATCCCATATTCACATTTGCCATGTACTGTGCCGTACTGGCATTTGAAACGTTGATGCTATGGGAAATTAACTTGAATCAATGGTAGACGTGATGTGTCAGTTCTAGCGGGGTCATCACCCCTAGTTCTACGAACTGCAGACCCCTCCTCTACAACATTCCACCGTCAATAGAAGTCGATTCAATTTACGCTGAGTGCCTCTGATATCACTTCTTATAAAACTGGCTCGATCGAAAATTGTGTGCTGCGTGCGTTCTCGGAAGTTGCCCTTCCTTGGAAGTGCGAGTCTTCTCGATATTGTCCGCCGGTGCGGTGGAGAGAGGGAAGCTATTCAAAAATGGGGCTGGTATTGTACACCAAACAATGCGACAAAGTAGATATGGAACCTTTTGTCATTTGTTTATCTTCAGTTGTTTGCATTGTCGGATATTTAACATAAAAGTATGCTGAAAATATTTATTATTCTGCTGCTAAATATTGGCAGTGTCTTTATCTTCATTTCCTTTCCTTAAAGAAGATAAAAACATTTTAGCGTGGCAAATGAAAAGGATAACTTACGGGGATTAAAATATATGGTAAGGCAAGCACAGAAACCATTCCGCATTCAATTACATTATTTCTTGCTTCACTTTTTAATGTCGTATTAACTCGTTCAGGTTTTCGGTAAAGATGGGACTGGGAAGGTCTTAGACAGTGAAGGAAACAGCCCCGGCATTTATATGGTGTGAAAATGCAAAACCACTTCAAACCATGCTTAGGGATGCCAGCGGTGAGGTAGGAATCATCTCCCGAACTCAGGAGCATACAGTAGGTATGACCCGCATACTAAGTAGTCAAATCACTGGGCAAACTATTAAATCCAACACTTGTTGTTCTTTCTCGTCAGATAAACTGGTTCATCAGAACGGCTGTCAATTATTCCCACACTAACACATGTATACTCAATTGCACAAAAATTGTCCTTCGCAGAAGATGGCTTTGTTTTAAAACTCCTTTATTTGAAATAGGATGTGACATAAAAACTTTCCTTTCCGTCAAACACACAACAATTTAAATTATTTTTATAATAGTGTGAATTGTTTTACAGGTATGTTTATAGTGTTATAATTTATATTGAAATTGTTGTGTGTATTTGACAGACTGGAAAGTTTTTATGTTACATTTTATTAAGTCGCCGACTATCCACAGTTTACGAATAACCACGCGCTTCGAGAATGTATAATATTAAATATTTATTTGCCGGCCAATTTAAGTGCGGTTAAGTGCACATAGTGACAAACTTCCGCTCTCATCGTCACCAGTATGGAAGTATGAATAGCCTGTGACGAAGATTCACGTTACATGACATGACAAGTGGTGGTGGTGGTGGTAGTGATTACTGTTTTAGGAGGAAGTAGGCCTACAACTGGCCAATCATCCTCCATTAATACCAATCATAGGAAAAAAAGTGGAAGGGACCCAACACTTCGAAAAATGAAGGTATTGTCAAGGAAAAATAAGGGCCACGAAAGACGTGAGATTCGCAATCTAATACCGTCGGGGATGGAAAGAACGAGAGTTGACCAAGGGAGGTCGGACAGAATATATGATAGATGAAAGTGAGGAGTCTGGCACAAGAAAGTGGAAGCAATGCCACAACTCAGTTAAGGGCCCCGTGGTCACCACCCCATGCTCCCAAGTTGAGAGCTTCTGGGGTCCGTTTTAGTCACCTCTTACGACAGACAGGGGATATCGTTTGTGTTATTCTACCGCCGCCACTCACAACGGATCTGGAACCGACGAAGCCCGGCTTTCTTCTGGAATCGTACTGAATACAAAGCTAGTTTGTTTAACTTTAAATTACTGAAACCAGAAACGCTCATATCTCAAACGAGGTAATTCCCTAGAACAGATTTTTCATATTTTCTTTCAAATCCGCAACTCTCCCTCTAAAAAGTTTTCTGCCGTTAATTTCAGCTGATGTTACGCTTTCTTCCTATAGATGTTGCTGCACATCTTTAAACCATCGGGGGCGGATTTTCCATTTCTCTTGAAGTGCAAGTATCTTATATGCCAATCTTTTCAGGTTCATACTCTTCAAATGGCCGTAAAAGGTCAACTTCTTCTTTCACACGGTTGTGAATGTGTCTTCTGTGTTTGCATAAAACTCCTTGTTGGACCTTGGATTGTAAACACTTCTAACGTTTCTTCCTTTTTTCAACCAGAGAATACATTTTGGCGATTACTGTGAATGTTTCACTGTAAGTGTTTAGGATATTGTTATAAACACCCACGCAAATCTAATACACGTGTAAATTCTATCTAATAACTTTGCGTAATTAGGAATGAACGCTGAATGTTATTTCTAAGATGTTCGGATGTGGTATTACACAACCCGTCTCTCCCCCACATCCCACGAACCTGCAGGCGTAGCAGGGAGAGAGGTGATACTCCCACGTGGAGCGTCCCAGGTGGCGGATAGGGGGGTCCTAACCGGCTTGTCGGCGGACTTGAGGGAAATAAAATACCTCTCGCGGACCAAACACAAACCCCCTGTGGGTGGGGGAGGCAGACGAAGAATTCACCCACGGTATCCCCTGCCTGTCGTAAGAGGCGACTAAAAGGGGCGACCAAGGGGGTGATTGAATCAGAACCATGAAACTACTTGTGATTAGTACCATCACGCTGGGAACATCATAGGTCGCCTTTACTTGCGCGTACTACCACTCTGTTAGGTACTCCATAGTTTTGTGATTCGTAGCAGTCAAGCGGGGTTCACTGTGGGTTTCCAGTTCCTGTGATTCGTACCACTAAATGCTGAACACCACGGGTCTGGGCGTTGCTTCTGGTTAGTAACACAATATGAGCGACACCGTGTCTCTTCGTTGCCTATGTTTAATACCCACTATGTGAGGAACACCACGGGAATACCGGCGCCCGTGATTAGTACACCTAGGTGGGGAACACTATGGGTTTGCGTTGGCTATGAGTGGCGACATTCTGTGAGAAACACCAGAGGTCTGCGTTACCTGTACGACGTACAATACTTGTGAGTAGTACCATAATGTTTGGAACACCGTGAGTTTACGCTACCTTTGCTTAGTACCGCAACTTGAGAGACACTATGGTTCTGTTTTGCTAGCGATAAGTGCCATTATGAGGGACCGTTGACATGGATATTGAACCCCTTTAGACGAGCATCATCGTTTCAGGATTGTGCTTTGGGAACAGTCCCTTGGTCAGTAACATTGTTTCTGGGATTGTGAGGCAATGCGGGTCAGATCCACTGATTGTTTTAAATTCATATTCATCAATTCATTCCTCATCATCACGTTTTGAATTCTGGTCAGTTGATGAATTTTGTACTTTTAAATCACAGGCAACGCAGACCCATACCATAGGGGCCGATGACCTCGATGTTAGGCCCCTTTAAACAACAAGCATCATCATCATCATCATCATCATCACCACCATCATCATCATCTCCCCAAATCAGCCGTGACACCTTGATCAGTGACTAACCAAGTCCTTAAAAGAAAATACATCTGCATTAAATGACTTTAAATACGTTTGTAAAAAATAGGAGATGCGAACAAAGTCAACTCGAATAAAATAAATATTTGCCATAATAAAACAGCATTAAATATACTTATATTCACACAGGTACAATGCACTATAGTCTGCAAATATCGTTATGTGATATCATGCGAAAATTTCCAGTCGGCGAGGTCATGACTTGTTGATAAGGTCGTTTACATTCGAACCGAATGCTCCAAGCACATGTTAATCACTCCCACTGATATGAAAGTCGTAAAACTGAACAATGATGTTCTGTTGATACATATTGTCCGACTCCTTGCCTGAATGATCAGTATACTAGCCTACGTTTCAGAGGGCCCGGATCAGATTCCGGACCACGCAGAGGATTTTAACCGAGTTCGATTAATTCCTCTCGCTCGGGGACTGGGTGTTCGTGTTTTTCTTCATATACACTTCTCTTCACCTGTACGAAACATTCCACACTACCACACTACCAATCTATACATAAGAATGGCATCAGGAAGGATGTCCAACCGTAAAACTAGCCAAATGCACACCCCAATCAAGTGGGAGGAAACGAAAATAATCGATATATGTTATGGCTGTAAATTATGAAAGTATTTCACGAAGAAAACCTTTCGTGTCATACTAAGACCTTACAGACCGAATTTCTATTATATGATACAATTCATTAAAACTATGTACGAATAATAATAATAATAATAATAATAATAATAATAATAATAATAATAATAATAATAATAATAATAATAATAATAATAATAATAATAATAATAATAATAATAATAATATCAGTACCATGTCCCAGTAACTACTTTCACGGTTTCCGGAGAGGCCGAGTGCCAGAATTTTGTCCTGCAGGAGACTTTTTACGTGCCGGTAAATCTACCAATACGGGGCTGACGTATAGACTGAACCAGGGTCGAACCTACCAACTTGGGCTCAGAAAGCCAGCGCCTGAACCGTCTGACCCAGTCAGCTCGGCTGTATGTATGTATGTATTTATTGCACCCATAAGCGAATGTGCATAATAGATGCATAAATGAAATGTTTAATAATTCGCATATGGGAATACTGCAGAAGGCTGGGAAAAGCTTGCAGTCTCACAAAGCAACATTCAGGCGCCGTTCAGACTGAAAATATATCCACAGAATACGTCTTAAGGCACGATCAGGAAGTAGCTGGCCTGAGTGGTACGTCCAATTATGTTTATGATGCCGACGAGAGGTGGAAACTTTCTATCCAGTTCCCACGTGAATCCGCACATCGGAATCTGCCCTACCTAGATGTGCGAGAGAGAAACGAATAATGCCCGTCATCCCTTAGCAGAAAGTGGGAGAATACAAGTTACTAAGAGCGCGAACGTCTCAGCCAATCACAAAATTGCAAATTTTAATGTCTTGTCATAGCGGGAATCTACAGCTAGTATTTCGCGATTTTGTGCCCGAAGTAGCTGTGAAAGATTATGTCCTGACTTCCAAACAATATTTGAGGATTTATCAGTGCAAATGTGTGGTTAATCAGTGGTTAAATAAGAAATTTTCAATTTTACATGGAAGAGTGGTATCGCCCAGGAAAAGAACAGTCATGGCGCGAAGGTGCCATAGTCTTAAAGAAAATAGAACCAGTGACGCGCGCCATCATATAAATTAACCTGTGATCGTTTCTCATAACGCAGTGTAACACGTAAATCGGACCAAAATTAGGAATGTTTACAACACATTTCCTAAAATTCTAACCTACGGACGTATGGTAAATCGGTCCTAAGTGCAGGATTATTACGCCACATCCCTTCCACAGAACTATTTTCGAAGTGGGGGAGGACAGTTTACAAAACCAACGACACCAGTGTGGTGAATCTTCAGTCTTGTAAGAATCTCCGGTCTTGTTTGAGAATTTGCTCTTGTCCAAGCCGACAGTCTTGTGGGAGACCTTAAATGTACGGAGGCGACTCTACGGAACGCGATAGGAGATAGTTGTTGGCATCCGAGTGAGTAATGTATTTACTTGTGTGAGTAATATCTTAGCCGAAATGAACACTTTGACAAACTTTTATTCAACTTTAGTTTATGCAGAGATAATCAGGCAATTAAATTAACAAATGACAATGGTAGTTACATTCTCAACACTTGCCTTGAATGAACTTATAACGTGCTAGGACCGAGATGAACAATGAATCTCTTCGTAACACGTAGTTGCATAACATTTTCCCTAGTTCATGTGTAGCTTGTATATTTCGTGGACAAGTCATATTTTGGAGGACGATTATTATAAAAAGTCTCCACATATCATCGGGAACATTACATTTAAATTTTTCCACACTCTCATAGAACTACTATTGCAAGTGAAATATTTGAGAGCAGAATTAGTCAAGCCAGTTACAGGGAGAAGAACTTTGTTTTCGCTAGTGGAATGCTGCGGCACTAAGACCTTGAGTCCAGTGTTATGGTCAGAGAAGGAGAATAACCAATAATCCTTTACACAAGCAAACAGAGGGGTGAGAGAGACGACAGTAGGAGGCTAGGCAGGTAGCGGAGTCCAGACTTTCAACTTCACGTCAGATGCTCAATGCAGTGTCATTGAATAATCTTCATAGGAGTGTTAAAATGCGAGTGCTAATATAAATGTGGACGTGTGCAACGCTATCGTAAAAATGCATCAAGTTTGTGCGTGTGACATCTCGGATAACCACATCAGCTTGAAGATGGAGTACTAAATTCATCATGACGGAGGCCGGAGTGTGATCCGACCTGCCTCCAGCACAAATAAGGTAAATGAGCAGAATATAAATATGTAAATATGTAGGACTATGAAAAATCGATGATCAAAAATGTAGTTTAGAATTTTAGATAGGATTGTAAACAATTCACGTGTCGGATGGTATTAATTGTAGCTTGATATCATTTTCATTTTGAGTTAAACGTGAGACTACGACAATTATATTTGACGACTCGGAATATAAATGCCATAGTGTCACAATAATAGTAATTATAAAAATTAGGATCGTAATAATAATAATAAATAAGTGTTAGCGCGTGTTATTGCGTAGTTTCCTTAAGTAAATGTTTTTCATATTATTTCTGGATCATTTTGAAATAAGTCATTTTGACATATGAGAATCCTATTTTACTGAGAAATTTACATACAGTGTAGTGCAGATTTTAAAGTGATGATAATAATAATAATAATAACTATGGTAATGAGCGTTATTTTTGTTGACGTTTTGATTTTGTAGATGCCGCCATGTTAGTTTAAATGTTTACTTTTGCTATTAGCGCATCCAGTATATTATTTCATGTTATGTATTCATTATTCAGATGACCGTTTCCGGTAGCTCTCATACTTTGTATTTCGCGACGATCTGGTTGATACGCAAAATTTAATTTCTTTATGTAAACGTGGTTACACATTTCGATAGCCGTGTTTTTGAGAGGCAATCTCGTTATTTCAGTTAAATAATTAGTGACAGGAAGCCATTGATAAGTTAGCTCTGATATTTCATAATATGTGAAACGGTAGATGATCAAAATAACTAGCAAAGTAATAGTAATATCCCTGATGATCTGCGTTGAAAAATGGAAAATGTGATATTTGGACCATGTCATGAATAATGTCGTAAAATGGATATGTGAACGACACAGTTATTTCGCCCACCTGATACGAGCGAGGCCTTACTATGAGTTACTACGTCGAGAATATTGATGAATAAATAGAATTGAGAGATGAATAATTTAACCGAGAGTGTTAAATACGCGACGACATATGTGATGGTTGTAGGTGAGAAGCCTGTATTGTTTCAAATAGTTTCCAGGGAAAATATGCAAGTTAAAGTCCGAAGTGAATCGTGAACAGAGCGACCGATCAATGTGTGTTTCGACAGTCATGTATAATCATTGATGACATGTAATACCAATTATTATCGTCCGTAAATATTGAATAGTGTCATGTCCAGACTTTTTCGTCTGATGTTAGAAGATTGCCATCAAATTCACATAATTTTGTTACTTGAATCAGTGTGGGGGTAATATTTTATATTTCGATATTGCACATTTGTTATTTTAAAATTTTATCAGGCAGCGATTTTTGGGATCTGGATTTTTGTTACAATATCCTTTCTCTGCATATATTTGGTCACCGTATTATTTTAGATTCTGATGATACGTGAATAGTGTTTGTATTTAATTTATGTAAATAAAATAGGTGTAGTCAGGTTATTATGTTCATTTATGTAAATAAGATTTCATGTGTTAGGGTGATAGATCATCGATTAGTTCATAGTCAAAACCATAGTAGTGGTATGCTCACACCAGAAGACAGTTAGTAATCACCAAGCCTTAGAAATCCACTACATTTCAGTTAGGCAAATGAAGCGATCTTTAATAAGCAGTTGTATCACAAGTGCCGCAAATGAGTTACATAAATAAGATTGAATCTTCCTACATCTAGAGTTGGTACCACACAAATATGCATTCGCAATGAAAATGCAGGCAGCGGCAAACTAGGTAAAGTTAACGATGTAAAGGGATCGCTTTCATTTAAGGAGTAAACATGAGACACTTGGCCTAATTAATTTAAGTATTCTAAGAGTCCAGACTATCACAGTTAAATAAGTAAGGTTTAACTAATTAAATGAGTGATGGTAGCACTCAGGTTTTTGGTTCAATAATTTTCTTGTTTTCAGCCACGAGTAGTTTAAGTATGTGGCAAAGGTTATATAACGGATAAAGTACCATGTTCATGGTTTTTCTTTTTTGTCTCTTCTTTTTATTGTTACACATGGTTAATGCATTCTATTATTATTTTAGAGTTGGGTGTTTCCCAACTGAATTTGAATATGGGTTAAATATTTGATTGACACCTCAAAGTCAATGTCAATTTGACGAATTAACAAATTAACTAATCAATTACTAAAATTTATTTGAGAGGACATTTTCCAAGGTACTGTAAATCATTTATTCAAATGAGGCTGTATTTTTGACCAGTGTTTTGAATGTGGTCACGTCATCGTCATGGAGACAGTGGTTCGATGTAATCCAGAATACTTAAATTTAAGCGACCTTCAGTCGAAATTTATTAAGGCAGATAATTAACTTATTTTAATGCAGATCTTTTATTAAATTTTAATTTCATTTCATATTATTTTATTTTACACCATTTTACTTTCATTTTACACTTTGAAAATTTTGTTAAATAAATCATTTTATTTATTTAAATTTTAATTCAGTCTTTGGGTACCGTCATTTAATAGTTTAGTTTACCCCATCTTTCATTTCCTTACCTCGATCGACGTGTGGCCCATCAACCCGAGAGATCCAAGAACGCACCACCCCTGAGGAGAAGAGTCTACATGAGGCGGTAGGTATTTTTAAATGTCATTCTTTGCAGGAGTAGCCGGCGCACATGTCAAGAAAGAAGACCACCTCATTGGGTGCCTTGTAAAGGCCACAGTATGTATGTATGTATGTATGTATGTATGTATGTACGTATGTATGTATTGCATCCGTTCCCTACCCATATGGGTCTCCGGCGATATATCTACAGAGTCGTGAACTGGGTTTCATATCTATTCAAATCTATTGGCTTGAAGGGTAGGAAAATACGGGTGTCATCTAACTAAAAACGAATGGGAACGTTATTTAAAATTGGAAAATGAAAGGTTTATTATACTCCTGATGATTATGGAACGTAATGCAAAATAACCATGTTGAATACACATGAATAATTACAAATTTCGCAGCTAACATGTTGAGAATGGTTTAAATATGTTGAGGACGAGGCTAAGAACAACCGTTGTACAATGTCGTTATCATGATCTGACATCATAATAATAAAAACAAATAAATTCACTCAAACTATACCCACCGACACTGGGGTACAATTATACCATTACACAACTTACAAACAAGTCTGAGTGAATCCTAACATAAATCTAACCCATTACCTTATGAAACAGCATACATCGTCCTAAATAAACAAACCTCATCATACAAAATGCCACGGGTCAAAATAAATCAATAATTTTGGACACAAAACATGAATTGGGTCAGAACCAACGTCATTCCAGAACACAATCAACAAATATATAACACAACCAATACACAAAGAAAAGTAATACACTGAATACATCTGGTTGCCGTGGAAAACCACCCGCTCTTGGCGAATGCCAACGAGATCCGTACTACTACTACTACTACTACTACTACTACTACTACTTATAATGTATTTCTCAAAGAGATCACTGGCCTCTGTCGGTAATCAACTTCAACTGAAATAGATGGGTGTTTAATATTCCATAATGAAACAATTCTAAAAATTCGCCATGTTACTCAATAAATGCGGCACTGCGTCCTCGCCATATGGGCCGACACAAAAATAACATCTATTCCTCCTAGGGGAGCGAATAAAAATACACGCGGGCCTCTCTCTGGTTTTCAGGGGGCGTTCCTATCCACATAACTGAATTGAATTGAATTTACTGATGATTTACATGCCACTGAGGCTGAAAAGCCCCTTTATGTAGCGTTTTCGTATAACACAATACAAGTTTATGAACACACTAACTACATTTTTATAAAATTAAAAAAATTTAACTAAGCATTCAACTTAACAAAATGAAAATACAGATACCAAATCCAGTAAAATTAAAACATACATTATATCATAATTAAGAATGTAAATCATTAAGCCTATGGATCTAAAGTATATAAAGCTAAATCAGAGAAATAATTTTCTTCGAAATATACATAGTTCTGATTGTTAGACACTAGAATGCCTGATCTCAGCCTCTTGCGCACTACTCCAGAAAGATAGATGTTAAGGACTGCTTTAGTTCGGTACAGTTAGTTTTATTTGCGAAACGGTGAAGATTAAAGACGCTAATGATACGTGATGCAGTGCAAACAAAGGATTTGTTAAA
Source organism: Anabrus simplex (assembly GCF_040414725.1). NCBI lineage: Eukaryota > Metazoa > Arthropoda > Insecta > Orthoptera > Tettigoniidae > Anabrus > Anabrus simplex. Next base: position 125,314,270 of record NC_090270.1, on the reverse strand, counting down.
TTTAGTGGTACGATGAAGGGGTATTTGAAAGGTAGTTTTTATAAACCTCTTATCTCTGTTATGTACTGACTCCATATGTTTAAATGCATGATAAAGGTAGGATGGAGTCTTCAGTTCGAGAATTTTGTGCGTAGCAACAGCTACTAAGATTCCCGACGTTCATGGAGTTTCAACCATTGTAGCTGTATGTAATAGGGTGTTGTGTGTTCATCACGCCTGGCATTTGTCACATAACGAAGACATGCGTTTTTACCCTCTGTAATTTTATGTTCAAAGCTTCAGATAAGTCATTGTATACGACTGCACCATATTCAATAATAATAATAATAATAATATCAGTACTATGTCCACTAACTACTTTCACGGTTTTCGGAGAGGCCGAGTGCCAGTATTACACAGTTTCTTGCGGAGTCTCTCCGATCCTTCTTTAACACGTCGTCTCTTGAAACAATAACTTAATACGCTCCCTCACTTCAATGTGGCAACACGTAATTCATCAATCACTTTATCTCATTAATAAAGCCCTGAATACCGGGCGAGTTGGCCGTGCGCGTAGAGGCGCGCGGCTGTGAGCTTGCATCCGGGAGATAGTAGCTTCGAATCCCACTATCGGCAGCCCTAAAGATGGTTTTCCGTGGTTTCCCATTTTCACACCAGGCAAATGCTGGGGCTGTACCTTAATTAAGGCCACGGCCGCTTCCTTCCAACTCCTAGGCATTTCATTTCCCATCGTTGCCATAAGACCTATCTATGTCGGTGCGACGTAAAGCCCCTAGCAAAAAGAAAAAAGCCCTGAATATCTCGACCCACCACATGGATTTTATATTTTCCATCGGAAGTCCCAGCTCTCACATAACGCGGCAGCTGGATAACCCAAAAAGGAGCAAAATATACGATAGCAAAATACCATCTTGTTGTTTGTTATTTAAAAGGGCCCTAAAATCTAAGTCATCGGCCAGCATGATACCACGCCTACGTGATAATTAAAATCCGTCTTTACAACTAATTCTTGACAAATACGGAATCAAATATAACTACGTAGACAAACACAAATAATGCGCGGACACCTCTAAAATCCAAAGAAACAAGGGCCTGGCTATTATTCAATGGAGAACGACGGTTCGGATCTCCGAAGATTCACTACAGCATTCCTTCCATCCGGAATGACTTTAAATATAACTCGCATGCATGATAATACAACTGGTTGAGTACCTCTTAAATGGGCATTCCCGTGGAAACTAATGGCACTCAAGCATTTTACACGGTCAAACTACAAAAACAGATCCGAGAAAATTCCCGAGAATAAAATAAAATAATAAATTCCCAAAACAAATCTTTCCGTATTTACGAAAATCTAATTCACACACACTTGATAGTGACTGAACAGTGTGCCCGTAATTTAGCACATTTACATTTTAGTAAAAGAGACCCTATTAATTATTATTTAGAAATTAATGAACTTTAAATGGAAATTCCGTTATTATACGAGTCATGCTGATAAAATGGATGTACTCAGCCTCATTCTCCATGACACCTTGGGTAACTCCAGGGAATCCATTGGTCATTGGTCATTCTTTACTGCCTTAAACACGCACTTTACGGCCCGATTTTTGATCCAATGTCCCGGGATCAGAAATACTAATACAGGGTTATTAATTCAACACCCACATTTAATGTAGTAGTGACACGTCTTGGTGTCAACCCCTGTGTCTCTGCTCACTATATTAATTATTGTGCTGGTTCCAATAGTCCCTTCTTTGTTTCAGATGATGAAGATAATTATAATAATATCAGTTCGTGCTCTAAATGAAGGTCAAATAACCCGAATGTATACTGTATTATTTAACAGTATTAGTTCTTCTTATACATCATTTGAATTAAGTAATCTCAACTATTCCCTACATTAAAAGATCACACACATAGCAAACTCTAGCCCGGGACTGACACACCTCTGTCCCTCACGAGATAAAAGCGAAGAATGCTGTAGGGTAACGCTTCCCACCTCTTATATCAACTAGAAGGATTCCCCCTCTCAAAATTTCTGTACATCCTAATCACGGGGTATTAGAGGAGCAATAGTGTGGCAATCAGGCGACCAGGGATCTTATGAGATGGTTAAGACTCGCCCGGACAAATCCGATCGCACAATTCAGAGTAATAAATAAATATATGTCCTCATTTTCAACTCACTCAAGGGACTTTCCCGCTGTCCAGTGGCTGTCGAGACACTATACAAATTGCCTCTGTAACTTTCCACTCTTATATAACCACATATTCCTTCTTTTGTAGGAAATTATCGCCATAAAGGACGTCACAAACCCCAATGAAATTCAATGATGACGAACAGCTCTTTTGGATCTCTGTACATTGCAATGTTATTAAAATCATTAATTACATGACATGAAAAACGAAGTTGGCCATGCTGTTTTAAAGATGGTTTCAAGATTACGATGGTGAAAAATTTTACGTCTCCCCCTCACAAACGGCTTGTGGTCGGGATAACCCCTCCCCTCTTTTCATCCTGGGGTTCCCTCGCTCAGCTTGGTGGAGACACGTCCTAGTTTCACGCTTGGCGTTCGACGCTTCGAATTCCCGCGTACCTGCCTCCAGACAAATAAAATGCGTGTTCTCTTGATCCCTAGTCCTAGCTTCTTGTCCCTGTCGGGTACAGTATGTATGTATAAGATCCAAACACGCGCAGAGGGGACAGTATTTGCTTCCCGCCTGCCCGCAAGCTCCCGGCAAAGTGTAGTTACTTAGTGCATTCTTCTTCTTCTTCTTCTTCTTCTTCTTCTTCCGGTTTTCCCACGTGGGTTGCGAATGCGAAATGCGTCGAACACACGTAGATTTGGCCCTGTATTACGGCCGGATGCTCTTTCTGTCGCCAAACCTATTGCGTTTCTGTGGCGTGTTGTGTGAGTATATTCACAATTGTGTGCTTCTGTGGTGGGATGAACACTAACACCCAGTCCCCGAGCGGAAATAAGTAATCAGACCCCGATTAAAATCCCCGACCCGGCCGGGAATCGAACCCGGGACCCTCTGACCATTCAGCGCACTCAACTTCCGCCAACATAAAATGATATACTGTAAACCCTTTTCAGTATAGTACGTATAAGGCAGTTACTGAGATACTTACCAGTTGACTACAATGCGTAATGCAGGCGAGGCAGTGCATCCATTGAATGATTCTGGAATGATATTGCTCCTTCCATTGATTACGTCGAATGTTTGAATTAGGCCTGCGCAACTGGGCTTTCCTAGTGCAACAGTTACGGGCAGTAGTGGGCCTTACCTGCGATACGTGCCACACTGCGCGTATTCGCGCTTGGTAAGTGCTCGCAATGATGAAACACTGGACGCTGTTTTCCAGCCGCAGATCTCCAACCGCCAGGAGGCGGTGTAGTCAACAACTGCCTCCTTCCTGTTTATTCTTGTATACGTTTGTAACACGACCTACAACATAAAACAAGTACAGAAGTTATGTTTGTAAATTAGAATACCGATACTGGACTGTAAAGTCATAAAAAAAACATTCATTCACGTCAAACTCAGTGAAAAACAAACGCATTGAACATTGAACATTATGAAAAATAACGAATATATATTAAAACAAATTGGATGAATCTGTTATAGCCCTCGGTACTCTGCCATATGCCTTTCCTAGAGCTACGAAACATAAGCATAACTGTCTATTCCTCTCGTAGATGTTTAAATTACCTGGAGCATACTGAACATCTTATCCTGACAGCCCTTCTGTGGTCTGAAACAACATTGGTTTCCACTCAATTTACTCTCATCATTGATCGCACCCTCGCTTCCAAAATGACAGTGAACACCTTGCCTGGGATATTGAATAATGCCATATCTCGATAGTTATTGCAACCCTTCCTGTTCCCATGCTTTCAGAGAAGTACAATTATTGCTTTGTAAATATTTGTCATTTTCCACGCTTGGCAATAAGTGTTTTTAAGAAAGGCAATCGATGGTGCTCAGCACCTAATTACAAAAATGTTCCACGCAAATGAAGAATAGTGTTTTTTAGCTCTCATTAAGACTAGTTTGGCGATTAAACTGAATTTACTAATAAATCAGCAGCAACACAATATTTATGAAAAAAGTCTGAACAATTCAAATTAGCGACAAGCTTAATTATAAAATTGTAAATCCTATATTTTTCCACTGAAAAGAAACGGACTGCAAACTTCAGAAGAGAGGATTTGTCACAAATTGTAAAACATATATTTAAATAAAAACTGCACGATATCTGGTGTGCAGTTCGAAGATGTTTGTTTTTATATTTTCAAAAACTTAATGAATACAAAAAGAAAGAAAGAAAGAAAGATAGAATAGCACTTACAGAGAGGAACAGTGAAACATATCAAAAGTTAAAACTGATGAACACGAAATTATTATTATTATTATTATTATTATTATTATTATTATTATTTAAACATTTTATACTAAACTAGAGCCCTGGATCTCATTAATTACCGTTTGAGCCAAACCCGACTATTTTTTCTTCTTCTTCTTCTTCTCCTCCACCGTCCTTCTTCTTCTTCTTCTTATTCTAGTCCCTATATTGGCTGTGTCTTCTCTGTTGTGAGCTGCTTGGAGTAACTCTGCCGATGTCTTGAGGGTCCAGTCTCTGAGGTTTTTTAGCCAGGAGATTCGTCTCCTGCCAACAATTCTCTTTCCAGGTATCTTTCCTTGCAGGATTTCTTGCAGTAGATGGTACCTGCTTCTGTTTCTCATCATGTGACCGAGGTATTGTAGTTTTCTCGTTTTTACAGTGGCCAGTACTTCCTTACCTACTCTCATTCTGCGATGGATCTCTGCATTTATGACATCCTTCGGTATAGCACATCTCAAAGGCCTCTAATATTTACTGGGAGACATAGCAGCGAAGGAGTCTCGTTTTTGTAACTGGTGTTAAGTCACAGTTTTCCAATTTTGTTGAAATCAGTCCTAGCTTTTCCAATGCGGGACTTCACTTCAACCGACGTATCCCATTGATCATTAACGGTGGTGCCGAGATAAGTGTATTTCCGGACTTGTTCAACAGGTTTATGGTCAATTACTAGAAGGCATGCAGCGATAATATTTTTAATTATAACCATAACTCTGGTTTTCTTTTTATTAATGTCAAACCGTATTCATGGCCAATGAATGTTACTCTTTCAATGAGATATTGTAAACTTTCTACACTCTCTGCAAAAATAACAGTGTCATCCGCATATCGAATGTTGTTTATTCATTGTTATCGATTTAAGAGCACTCCCTTTTGTATATCATCCAGGGCTTCCCTGAAGATACAAGGTGTACAACTTTGCTTCCGCCGTTTGCCGATGGATGGCAACAACGGTACGTAGCGGTCGAACGAAACAGATCGCAGACGTCAGGCAGTTAGCTTGGACCTCAGTCAACACAACCCCATTCAAACATTAGTCGATGTGTGTCTGCATCATAAAGTTGTTCTCGATTGAGCATGGCAGTGTACGAGCCAAATTCTCGGCATTTTCGGGAGGTGTTACTGTTTTGTTTCAATATGAAGAGAACAGCGGCTGAGTCTCATCGAATGCTCTCACGTACGTATGGTGAGGACGCTATTGGTGGAAGAACGTGTCGTGAGTGGTTTCAATGCTTCAAGAACGGTGATTTTAACGTCGAAGACCGGCATAGTGGTGAAAGAGGGAAAGTTTTCGAAGATGCAGAATTGGAGACATTGCTGAGTGAAGACTCGCGTCAAACTCAAGAAGAATTGGCACGATCAGTGGGAGTGACACAGCAAGCCATTTCGAAACGTCTCAAGACCATGGGCATGATTCAGAAAGAAGGAACTTGGGTCCCGTATGAGTTGAAACCAAGAGACGTTGAACGGGGACGAAAAATGGGTTCATTACGATAACCCTAAACGCAAAAAATCATGGGGATATCTCGGCCATGCTTCAACGATGACGGCAAAACCGAATATTCACGGCTCCAAGATCATGCTCTGCATTTGGTGGGACCAGCTCGGCGTCGTGTACTACAAGGTATGAGGTGTTAAAACCCGGTGAAACAATCACAGGTGCTCGTTATCGAACGCAATTAATGCGTTTGAGCAGAGCATTGAAAGACAAAGGGCCGCAATACAGCGAGAGGCACGATAAAGTGATTTTGCAACACGACAACGCTCGACCCGACGTTGCAAAAGAGGTCAAAACATACCTGGGAATGTTAAATGGGACGTCCTACCCCACCCGCCGTATTCTCCAGACATTGCTCCCTCTGATTATCACCTGTTTCGATCAATGGCGCATGGCCTGGCTGACCGACACTTCCGATCTCATGAAGAAGTCACAAATTGGATCGATTCGTGGATCGCTTCAAAAAACGAACAATTTTTTGGACACGGGATTAGAACACTGCCCGAAAGATGGGAGAGAGTCGTGGCCAGCGATGGACACTACTTTGAATGATACATGTGTAAGTAATCTGTTTCATTAAAGCCTCCAATGTTGGGGAGAAAACGGCGGAAGCAAATTTGTACACCTTGTATATTCTGAATATATGTTAAATAGCAATGGAGACATTATACAACCTTGGCCGTACACCCCGTTGGATATGGAAGTCTTCCGGATTTTCCTCTCCTTATCATCTAGACCAATACGTCTTAATATTTCGATCATCTTGTGATGTTGCACTCCATCAAAGGCCTTCTGATAGTCAATAAAGCAGGCACAAATACTTAAATGAAAAACTCTATTCAGTGGGCACATTCTGCTTATGTAAAAAGGAGACAGTAAGAAAATGCCCTTAATTAACTTAAAATATCTTGTTGTTTTAACATGAAATTAATGAGAATTTCTTCAGTGTGTTATAAAGCAACTGATTTGATCGGAAGTCAAGCAGGCTTTTTAGCTCACAAGAATCTAGGTTTCTTAGATAGACTATAGCCTACGTTCGTATTCGAATGTCGTTCTTTCAAAACCTCTATGGAATTCTGCACTTTCTTCGAACTTTTGAATGACTGTACATAGTATGTACGTACTGTACGTATGAATACAGGGTGAAGCGAAATTCGCGCACTCGGGCATCGCAGCGCGACTCCTCACATGCCAGCAATAAAAAAATGTCTCTCACAAAAGTTCGTCCTGCGAGTATATCCAGGAGAAAAAGGACGTTGAAGAGTGGCAATCTGGCAACACTGTAACCACATGTAGTGTAACTACCTCTGTCAGCACATATAAGTCGTACTGTACAGTTGGTGCAGTGGATAAGAGTTTTGGGTTAGCATGCAGGAGGTCGAGGGGGTCGATCCTGGTTTGAGGCGTATGTTTTTTATTTCGTAAATGTAGTCCAGGTGGTATGGAATCTGGCATCGTAATCGTGAACAGCGATTGCAGTGGGTCCTCTAGAAACCTTTTGCACTTACATACTACGATCCTAGATATGCACCAACATTCGTTTTCATTGGTCAGCTTTGAAAGACGCCCTTTCCACGTCGTAGGCGTGAATTTATTCGCACCACTTCATCTACTAGATGCGTTACAACGTGTTCAGCGTTACTAAATTTTGTAAATGTAGGATAAATGTGGCCTAAGAAACGATGTCTTACTGTATTACAGAATGTAATGTCCGACGGAAATTAGCAAATAAAAAAGTGCGTCTCAACCCAGGATCGAACCCTCAACCTACTGCACGCTAACCCAAAACTCTATCCACTGCACCAACTGTACCGCACGCCTAATGTGTGCTCACAGAGGAAGTTACCCTACATGTGGTTACAGTGTTGCAAGATTGCCACGCTTAAACGTCCTTTTTCTCCCGGATATACTCGCAGGACGAACTTTTGTGAGAGACATTTCTTTATTGCTGGCATGTGAGGAGTCGCGCAGCGACGCCCGAGTGCGCGAATTTCGCTTCATCCTGTATACATGTTTCGTCTTTAGCTGTTAGCTTATTCTACCTCCCATTCGTAAACTAAACAGTTCATGATCATTCAATTCTTGGAAAACAACAGCTTGCCTCATATATTGATGGATGCCTTCTTGGGATGAATATAATGACCATTTTGTCGACCACTTTGGTAAATGAATGACGTAGGCTTGTATCGTCTGATATTTTATTTTATGAAAATGCGTGTTTTGTATTATGATGCCACTGCGAGACCAGGAAGCGTGGCGATCCACGTGCCGTCCTTTCCCACTTCTCGGAAAGACATTTGAAGCTACTAGTAAACACTAGGTTTTCTTCCTGCAAGCGACGCCACGTCGCGCCAGCTTCCCAAACCCATAGACCTAATTACATAATGGCAAATTACGCAGTTCAGGCATAATAACAATAATTGTCTCAATGATAGCCTGTGCTGAAAGCCTGCATCCAACATATTGGTGCAGCGTGCATATTATGAAAGTTAGCATTTCCAAGGCCGGTGTAGGGGTACGTGCCTAGCTCTTAGCCGGAGACCCCGGGTTCGATTCCCGGCCAGGTCAGGGACTTATACCTGGATCGGAGGGCTTATTCGAGGTCCACTTAGCCTACGTGATCACAGTTGATGAGCTATCTGACGGCGAGAGTGCGGCCCCGGTCTCGAAAGCCAAGAATAACGGCAGAAAAGATTCGTCATGCTGACCACACGACATCTCATAATCTGCAAGGTTTTGGGGCTGAGCAGCGGTCGCTTGATAGGCCATGGCCTTTCGGGGCTGTTGCGCCATGTCTTTTTTAAAGCATTTCGACGACTGAAGTAATGCCAGTAGAAAAGAAGCTTACAAGGTGAATCATTCATCATCATCATCTTCTGTTTACCCTCCAGGTTCGGTTTTTCCCTCGGACTCGGCGAGGGATCCCACCTCTACCGCCTCAAGCTTCCTGGAGCTTCAGACTTTGGGTCGGGGATACAACTGGGGAGAATGACCAGTACCTCGCCCAGGCGGCCTCACCTGCTATGCTGAACAGGGGCCTTGTGGAGGGATGGGAAGATAGGATGGGACAGGTAAGGAAGCGGCCGTGGCCTTAAGTTACGTACCATCCCGGCATTTGCCTGGAGGAGAAGTGGGAAACCACGGAAAACCACTTCGAGGATGGCTGAGGTGGGAATCGAACCCTCCTCTACTCAGTTGTCCTCCCGAGGCTGAGTGGACCGCGTTCCAGCCCTCGTACCACTTTTCAAATTTCGTGGCAGAGCCGGGAATCGAACCCGGACCTCCAGGGGGTGGCAGCTAATCACGCTAACCACTACACCACAGAGGCGGACGTGAATCATTTCAAGTGTGAATAGTGTATATTCTCCCGAGATTGTGATATAGGCTAACTTTATTTTTCACCTCCGTAGAGGCCATGAAGGCCCTTGGAGGAGTGGAAGGTAAAGGCTTCCACCATTGCTGACCTCGGCATGTGATGGGGTAGAGTGGTTAGCTCTACGCCCGGCCGCCTTTGCCCCCAGGCTGAGTGAACCTCAGGGCCATATGCACCTCCGGAAGTGGAAATCTCGTTTCTTAAATTTTACGACTTCCTGACGGAGATTCGAACCCACGTCCTTCTGGGCGAACCGAGCACGCCTTTACCAGCTCGGCCAGGCAGCCCCTATAGGCTAACGTACTACGCGAAAAAGAAAGTGCAGTGCATTAAAACTAATGGCGTGAACTGCCAGATGGGACTAACGGTATTCTGTAATAATAATAATAATAATAATAATAATAATAATATTTTATGGAAATGCGTGTTTTGTATTACGATGCTACTGCTAGACCAGGAAGCGTGGCGATCCACGTTCTTTATTATTATTATTATTATTATTATTATTATTATTATTATTATTATTATTATTATTATTATTATTATTATTATTATTTTACATCCCACTAGCAACTTTTATGGTTTTCAGAGACACCGAGGTGCCGGGTTGTGGTCCCGCAGTATTTCGTTTTCGTGCCGACATATCTAAGAACACGAACCTGTCGTATTTGAGTACCTTCAAATACCACCAGACTGAGCTGTGATCAAACCCACCCACTTGGGTTTAAGTAAGTGTTTTCGGAAGAAAATATCCTTACATCGGTCTGATTTCAGAACAACTTAGTTGTATGGGAGTGAAAGGTGTGTGGACTCAAGAGTTTCTTATTAGTGAGTTAGAAATAACACTCGTCGCCATAAGACCTATCTGTGTCGGTGCGACGTAAAGCCCCTAGAAAAAAAAAAAGGAAAGAAATAACAGACATGAAAGAAGCGAGAATGATTGGTGGTACAAATAGATGGGAACAATAGTACGAGGAGGTAAAAGCTAAGTTCAGAATAAATCGATGGATGAAGCTGTGCTCTGCTACGGTCAATCGAAGTGGAAGGAAGAGGATGGATTCCCTTTTACTAGAAGAATAACGGACTCGATCATGGAGCGTAGGAGAAGTAGAGGGAGATCAAGGCAACAATATTCAGACTCACTTTGTAATTATGTATTAATACGAGGTGTGGGACTTAACTAGTCCACTCAGTCATTAATAGAGGATTGCATGGTCGCTTACAGTGGTTAATTCACTTTTGCAAGTTGCTTTACGTCGCACCGACAATGGATAGGAAAGGCCTAGGAGTAGGGTTCAAATCCACTATTTCCCGGATGCAAACTCACAGCTGCGCACCTCTAACAATAAATAAATAAATAAATAAATAAATAAATAAATAAATAAATAAATAAATAAATAAATAAATAAATAACGCCCTTACCAGAATTCTACAATGGCCAAATTCACCAATCTCGAGCGTCAGAAGGGGCTTATCGGGCGGGTCAAGTTAGGGCGGCAGAGTTTCTTCAGAATGAAGAAATAACATTTCAAACTCCTACCGACTAGATACTTTATTTGACTATATCTATCACGTGGTGCGTATTTTACGTCAAAACTTGAGGCCGTGACCCCGACACAGCCCCGTTCAAATTCCTTTAAAAGTCAAAAATGGAACTGATATGCATCTCCTGTATTGATAGTCACATTACGAAATCATTTTATAGACTATATTTTGAGATGATAACAATAACATTGGGGGACAACTAATGACCTCTTTACCGACTGCAGAACATGATACCGGAGCTCAAGTAATAGCAGACTGCACAGAACGTGGGAGCCACCCTAAACCCTTCGGACCCTAATGGGCTAGTTCCTAGAAGGCAGGTGATGGCACGGCCCTCCCCGTGTGACATATGAAGTCCCCCCACCAACACAGCTCAGCCATTGTGGATGGCAAATGACGCAACCGTAGTGTTCCAGGAATGTTCCGGTGGCGCTGCGTGTACAATGTCCCCTCTTCAAGGAAACGGTAAAGTTGAGGGGGAAACAGTCCGTTGCAACACAGTCTGATTTTTCCACGTGCCCATTGTTTTGTTCTTAATAATCCAATGTCAAGTTTGTCGTTCTGAGAACACTCACTTGCATACATAAATGCGCGACATACATTTTACAGGCTACAAATGGCTGACGGATCGTACTAAACTATTTTATGTTTCTGTCGCGTCAGTCATAAGGACATCGACACTTCTGTGAAAGATATGACCCCTTTTCTAAAATGAATGGACCGATTCTTTTTCATTGTCGGTTCAGTTAATATAATTTACAAGCCTTTTAGTCTTTCGAATACGAATATAATAGAATACTATAAAATACCTGTAAAGTTATTGGAACACGAATATACTACTTAGAATACTATAAAATACCTGTTAAGTTACTGGAACACTAATATAATACTTAGAATACTATAAAATATAGTACCGGGCGAGTTGGCCGTGCGGTTAAGGGCCCGCAGCTGTGAGCTTGCATCCGGGAGATAGTGGGTTCGAATCCCACTGTCGGCAGCCCTGAAGATGGTTTTCCATGGTTTCCCATTTTCACACCAGGCAAATGCTGGGGCTGTACCTTAATTAAGGCCACGGCCGCTTCCTTCCAACTCTTAGCCCTTTCCTATCCTATCGTCGCCAAAAACCTATCTGTGTCGGTGCGACGTAAAGCCACTAGCAATATATATATATATAGTAAGCTTACCGGACAAAAAGTGAGTGACCTCTGGAGAAATCATTACAAGCATCATATAATTTAAAACCGTTTAACTCCGCCTCTAATCTTGATAACCGTTTGGATTCGGTTATGAAGTGAGTCCACAAGGTTGTGCACGTACGTCGTATCCAGGTTAAGCTACTCGCCGAGGATTTGATCGCGCAGTTCCACCAAATTGCGGGGATACTGATGTCGGCGTTTTACTCGCTGTTCCATGTCCCATAGATTTTCAATGGGGTTCAAGTCAGGTGATTTTGCAGGCCATTCGAGATGTAATTATAGGGTGGGGGAGTGTTCATAAAATCAGACACACATGTGTCCATCTCAATGAACTTCGCTGTTGTCATCTTGAAAAGTCGGGGTATCAATAGCATACTCATCCTGCAGATGTTGACTGAAAAAAAACAACACCTTATTATCCAGAATGTTTAAATAAACATGCTGGTGCATATTACTGGTCACCTTAGTGAGCGGGCCCGATCCATCATACGAAAAACAGCCTAAAATATCACAGACCCACCTCCAGCTTGAACCTGTCTTTGCACACATCCAAGATGAAATGCTTCATTTGACCTTCGGTGCACTCGACAGGCAAAAACGTGATTCGGTAGGCGGTGGGCGGTAAAGCCACGTTCGAAGTCCAAAAGGCGACCTTTCAATTTCCACCCATTATTTCTCATCTATGCAACCTTGTTTCACTTCTTCCTGCTTTATGTTCGAGTTCTTGATAATTCTTACATCCTGTTATGGATGTTATTTCATCCACCATTTTCTTGGTCTCTACTGATTTCCTTCCCCAAGATATTGCCCCTAAATTTTTCTGCCTTCGCAAACGACCAAAAAGTATTATGGTCTTTCTCTAAATTGTTCTATAAGATGCCTGCATTCTCGGAGTACGTTTAGAACATTTTCGTTAAGTTTTCCTTTCTGTCCAAGAAACACATATCTCCATTGCAGCCAGAGGTATGTGGTCTCTCTTTAAGAACGTCCAGCAGACTCCAGACGAATGTCTTCACAGATTGCTTTAGTATTTCGACGTCGAATGGCTGATCAATGAGTAGCTGTTCTTTCTCTCGAAATGCATTTTTAACCAGGGCTATTCTTTTCCTAATTTCCGTGCTGTGTTCAGTAATGACTGTGCCCAAGTAACAGGAACTGTGAATCTACCTTATAATTTCAGACTTGATATTATTAATTCTTTTCTCACTTAATTTTGTTCATGCCTATGATTTTGGTTTCATATAGACCGTTTTACTCATACTGATGTATATTCTGAAATATTTTGTGGGAGCTGCGAGAGTATTCAGATTTTTATCCATAGATTTTTCATTGTTGCTATGTCATCTAATCTGAAGCCTCCGTGGCTAAGGCGACAGGACGTCGGCCTCTCACCGCTGGGTTTCTTGGTTCAAATTCCGGGCACTCCACGTGATATTTGTGCTGGACAAAGTAGAGACGGGACAGCTTTTTCTCCGGATACTCCGGTGTTTCCTGTCATTTTTCATTCCAGCAACACTCGCCGATATCATTTCATTTTATCTCTCAGCTATTAATCGTTGTACCAGAAGAGTGCGACAGGTTTCGGCAGCCAGCACCGTTCCCATCCTCAGAGCTATACCCGTAATATTAAAATATGTGTTTCGACAGATAGGACTGGAGTGAGTGGCATTGCACGGTGTTGACACATTCCTGCGTTACTTTCTCCTTCCCTTCCCTTATGACTCACTTGCTCGTTCGTTCAGACTGCTGCGTAACTCAGAAGTGAGAGGTTTGGCAACTCCAAGCAACACGAGCCGGCCAGCAGGCTTATCTCCGTGGCAACCGTAGTGGGCCCGCCCACGTTTCCGTGGCACCCACACACCCTACTCCTCACCCAGGCAGGCAGTAAACGGACCCTCCTTCTAAAAACTGTCAGAACGCCTACTTCAATATTACGACTGTATATATATGGGCTTCATTTATTCCATTCCTGACCCGGTCGAGTGAGCGGAAACAGGCTGTGGATTTTCACTATGTCACCTAATTCCCAGCACCATCTTCTTTAAAGCCTTCGTTCCAACCTGGCGTCGGCACTTGATGTGAACTGGTCCACTTTTACAGCCGTCGTATTATTTTCCTTCTCTAAACGTTACTGTATGGTGCGGCTTTGATGGTCCTTGCCGTGTGCTTCAGTAGGCTAGAGGAAAATATTCTTCGAGCTAAGCCGCACCAGTGTGAGCTCTGCGCTATCCAATACAACCCTGAGAATGCTGGATGACAGTTTCTTGTCAACTCCGCGTGGAGTGGCGTGCTGAGTTGCGATGTCTTGCCATCTTGTTTCGTATTGTGCTAAGTCGCTTGAAATCTTGGGTGGTGGCATTATTAGCGTTCTGTCAAGAGGTATTATTATTATGTGGAGATGGTGGGATGTTAGTGTACTTCAAGATTGATCAAACCATAAAATAAATATGAAGTGAGCAGTAAACTTGAAAAAAAAAAAAGAAAAGAAAAGAAAACATTGCACTACAGAAATAAAACTAACAACCCCGCTTCCTCCTCTTCCAATCTCACTCACTTCAAGGCAGCCTTTTCAGGTGCCGATTGTAAGCCTATAGAGAAGCACAATAGTACATAACTTTGGTGTCACCGAGCAGGTTATTACCAACGACGACTTTGTAATTTACGTTGACACTCTCAGTTTTTAAACCGGGTATTAATCATATTGTTTTACGTCTCACTAATTGCTGTTGACGGTTTTCGGAGATGCCGAAGTGCCAGAATTTAGTTCCTTTACGCGCCAGTATATCTACTGTCGCGAGGCTGACGTATTTAACCACCTGCAAATACCACCGGACTGAACCAGGATCGAACCTGCCAAGTTGGCGCCAGAAGGCCAGCGCCTCAAACGTCTGAACCACTCAGTCCGGCAGTTCTTAAACCTGATTTGAGACATATCAGCTTTCGTAATATCCCCATGAGACCGGATCATCGCCATTCTAATTTACTTGCCAATCTTCAATCTACGTCAGGTAAAAAATCGGGCCGTTGTTTATGGCTGTACTTAAGGACAATGCTAACCACGAAAACAAGGTGATCGGTAGCTGTGAGCTTGCGTTCAGGAGATGGTGGGT
Organism: Anabrus simplex; assembly: GCF_040414725.1. Classification (NCBI taxonomy): domain Eukaryota; kingdom Metazoa; phylum Arthropoda; class Insecta; order Orthoptera; family Tettigoniidae; genus Anabrus; species Anabrus simplex. The sequence continues at coordinate 125,299,137 of NC_090270.1, read as the reverse complement.
TTGAATTTCACTGTTGGGAGCCCTGAAGAATGTTTTCCCATTTTCCCTAATTAAGGCCACCTGATGGCCCTGAACGTTAAGGCGGGAACTTTCTGTAGTCTGACGCCTTGCTTGTCCCGTTGGTGGAAAAAAAAATGCTACCGTTACAATGTCAGTCAACAGGACAGCAGAGGTGGTGGCATACGATTTCAAATTACTAGCTTGCGTGCCAAAGGCCTGGATTCAATTCTGAACTCCTCCTCAATGTTCATATAGAGTGAGGGCACATACGAAGCTATTGATGGTGATTCGTCCGACGGATTCGCTCGACAAGAGTAGGCTATGTGCCAACACCTGGTTTCACCCTCTCCCTGCCTCATTATCATCTCACACTTAGAAGTGCAGGTAGCCCATGGGTATGAAATAGAAAGACCGCATCAGGTGAGCCGAACATATCCCGGTACTAAAAACCACACGCTAAATAAACTAAAATAAAATGTATTATTATCAAAATTATTTTCACAACGTTGTGTCTAAATAAAGAGCTCGATTGAACTCATTTAGAAGATGAATTTGCTTTTTTCTCTTCCCAGAATCACTTCATTTTCTCACTGCGATTTTTCCGTTATTATTATTATTATTATAATTATTATTAATATTGGCTATGTAATTAACTATTTATGTGGGGATGCATACAACCTTTTGCGCGCCCTTCTACACCCTTGGCGCTTCCCTTATGGATCGCGCTCCACTATTTGAGAACCAATGAGTCAGGAGAGTTTGTTTGAAAATGAAAAGTGACGATTATACATGCATAATACATCGCTGAAGAACAGAATTCAAACTTTGATATGAAAGCTGTCTATGAACGTTACTTGAGAAGTGTGTTGATCAAGGCGGTGACTGGATCAGTATATTCCAGCTTAATGAATCATGCAGTTCATGCTCGTGTTTACGTGTCTCAGTTTAAGTGATGGCATCATCTAACGCGAAATGCAATGGTACGTTGAAAGTAATCCCTTGCAGGCTACTTCGGATGTGTGATGTTTGTGTACTTTCCTGAATGATTGACTCTATGTTGAAATACGGTCGAAATTCACGTGGGAAAATATAATGTATCTCAACTTACAATAATTCATGTAAGCCTATATTTTGTAGAAGATATTAAATTTTTAGCAGCCTCCGTGGCTCAGACGGCAGCGCGTCGGCCTCTCAGCGCTGGATACCGTGGTTCAAATCCCGGTCACTCCATGTGAGATTTGTGCTGGACAAAGCGGAGGCGGGACAGGTTTTTCTCCGGGTACTCCGATTTTCCCTGTCACCTTTCATTCCAGCAACACTCTCCATTCTAATTTCATTGCATCTATTATTCATTAATAAATCACTTTGGGAGTGGCGACCCCATCGTACTAACAGCCTATATCTGCTTCATTCATTACATCCCTGACCCGGTCAATGACTGGAAAACAGGTTGTAGGTTTTCATTTTCATTACATTTTAAAATTCAATCGACTTTTCTGAAGCCCGACTGAGTAACTGTCAGAACGCCGGCTTCCTGAGCCCAAGTTGGCAGGTTCGATAATGATGATGACGATGATGATGATGATGCTTGTTGTTTAAAGCGGCCTAACATCTAGGTTATCGGACTCTAATGGTACAAAATGAGACGAAGTGTAATGACATTTTAAAGGTCCAAAATCATCCACTGACCAGAATACTATTTGCTTTAGGACGCACCGACACAGATAGGTCTTATGGCGACGATGGGATAGGAAAGGCCTAGGAGTGGGAAGGAAGCGGCCGTGGCCTTAATTAAGGTACAGCCCCAGCATTTTCCTGGTGTGAAAATGGGAAACCACGGAAAACCATCTTCAGGGCTGCCGACAGTGGGACTCGAACCCACTACCTCCCGATTACTGGATACTGGCCGCACTTAAGCGACTGCAGCTATCGAGCTCGGCCTGACCAGAATACAAAACATGATGACGAAGAATGAATGCACGGATATGAATTAAAAATAATCTGTGGATCCGACCCACAAAGCCCCACGTTCCCAGAAACTAGGGTTAAACAATAGTGTTACTGATCAAGGGACTGCTTGTAAAGCACAATCCTGAATCGATGATGTTTGTAGTCTATAAGGGTCCAAAATCATGCTCATTGGCCACTCATAATGGTACTTATTGCTAGGAAAGTAGAACCATGGTATTTGTCATGTTGCGGTACCAATCAAAAGTAGCGTAGACTCGCGGTAGTCCCACACATTATAGTACTGCTCACAGGTAATGTAATACGCACATTTAACACAGACCTATGGTGTTATTATTATCAATCAATCACTACTAATCTGCATTTAGGGCAGTCGCCCAGGTGGCAGATTCCCTATCTGTTGTTTTCCTAGTCTTTTCTTAAATGATCGCAAAGAAATTCGAAAATTATTGAACATTTCCCTTGGTAAGTTATTCCAATCCCTAACTCCCCTTCCTGTAAACAAATATTTGCCCCAATTTGTCCTCTTGAATTCCAACTTTATCTTCATATTGTGATCTTTCCTACTTTTAAAGACACCACTCAGACTTATTCGTTTACCGGTGTCCTCCCACGCCATCTTTCCACTGACAGCTCGGAACATACCATTTAAACGAGCAGCTCGTCTCCTTTCTCCCAAGTCTTCCCAGCCCAAACTTTGAAACAGTTTTGTAACGCTGCTCTTTTGTCGGAAATCACCCAGAACAAATCGAGCTGCTTTCCTTTGGATTTTTTCCAGTTCTTGAATCAAGTAATCCTGGTGAGGGTCCCATTCACTGGAACCATACTCTAGTTGGGGTCTTACCAGAGACTTATATGCCCTCTCCTTTATATCCTTACTACAATCCCTAAATACCCTCATAACCATTTGCAGAGATCTGTACCCTTTATTAACAATCATATTTGTGCGATTACCCCAATGAAGGTCTTTTCTTATATTAACACCTAGGTACTTACAATGATCCCCAAAAGGAACTTTCACCCCATCAACGCAGTAATTAAAACTGAGGGGAATTTTCCTATTTGTGAAACTCACAACCTGACTTTTAACCCCGTTTATCATCATACCATTGCCTAACGTCCATCTCAGAACACTATCGAGATCAACCTGCAGCCGCTCACAATCTTGTAACTTATTTATTACTCTGTGCAGAATAACATCATCTCCAAACAGCCTTATCTCCGATTCCACTTCTTTACACATATCATTGATATATATAAGAAAACATAAAGGTCCAATAATACTGCCTTGAGGAATTCCCCCTCTTAATTATTACAGGGTCAGATAAAGCTTCGCCTACTCTAATTCTCTGAGTTCTATTTTCTAGAAATATAGCCACCCATTCAGTCACTCTTTTTCTAGTCCAATTGCACTCATTTTTGCCAGTAGTCTTCCATGATCTACCCTATCAAATGCCTTAGATAGGTCAATCGCAATACAGTCCATTTGGCCTCCTGATTCCAGAATATCTGCTATATCTTGCTGAAATCCTACAAGCTGAGGTTCAGTCGAACAACCTCTCCTATATCCAAACTGCCTTCTGTCAAACCATATTAATTTCGCAAACATTGTGACTTCCCCTCTCGGAGAACAATCATCAAATGAGAAATGCAACCAAGCAAGCAAAGGGCGCCAATCTTTAAGTTGAGGACTTAAAGATAAAATTTATAATCAAGCTTGGACAGACTCTTATCACAGGGGTGAGGTGATAGTGCACTAATCATTAAGCAGGAGAATTAGAAATTAAAAGGCTAATTAAGGCAGATTGATTAAGGTAAACTAGAAAAATACTATTTATTATATTTAATATAAATGACGACGGTTTAACGAGAACTGAATTAAAATGGAAAATGAATTTAACAAAAAATTGAATGACTCTACTTCGCGAAAACTTGCAATATCTTTAACTCGCTTGCTCACCATGTAGTCTTGTTCTGCTGGTCCTTGGAAAGCTTCCACCCTTGTAGCTGGAACATCACCGGTCGTCTTTGATATCTCTTCATCTGCAGCTCAGTACCATTCCTGCCTTGCAAATTGCACCCACCACTAATTGGAAGATGACTTCAAAACTAACACTCCCTATTATGCTTTATCCCATATATTGGAGATAAGCCCTAAGTCATAGTTAGAAAAACCACCTTGGGTTATATGGAGAGGATACTCAATTAAGAATCCTTCCAACTTTACTGAAAATGTTCTCTGAAGTTTCATTTCAATCTGGATTAAAACTATCTATTGACTTAGACTGGTTCAAACCGGTCTTGTAGCCGTGCTGTACGTAATTCCTGATGAGAGTGGCTATACACCCCTCATTCAGAATTTCTAAGTACCGAGACGAAGAATCAAGTAGATTATCACGTAGAAGATCAAGTAGCGAATGAATACGTAGAATAATGTAGAGAGCGAATAAGAATGAATAAGTCATGCCACGAGCTCCAACACGTCCTTTTATAACCTTCTCTCGCGCTAATTACAGGTCGCTTACACGTGGTCCAATCAGATGACACGTCTCTCCCCACTCCAGATATTAGAGTTGACGGGCCAAAACCATGATATCAACTGTTCTTCTATTCGTCCTTTCACTCAGTATCCATGGCAACATGACGCTCCTTTGAAAATATAGGCGTTGATCAGTTCGAATAATTCTGGTCGAAATACGGTAGCTTACGTTAGGACGCGTGAACACGTGCTCGCATTTCTCAGAACTTGGTGTCTAAATTTGTCCTTCCAACTTCCTCGGTGATGTGGCAAGATAAAGGAAATCTACTGCAAGTTAATTTTAACCGACTGTCGCAAGAATCTAAGTGAATATGAGGATATTCAGCCCTCGTTTACAGGTCGTAGTTACAAAGTAATGAAATGATAGTGAGCAAATGATTAAACATGAATTATAATACAATTACATACCAAAATAAATATCATGACGTTAAATTCCTGAATTAATTACACATAATAAAATTAATATAATTACACTGTAACGTCTGGAACGTTACATACGCCCCCATGAGTTCTTAACAAATATCACATGAGTTGAGAACTCACACACTTACTCCCACATTGACTTGAAATACCTCTATTACCTGCCCATAACGAGCGACAGTATTTTCATACAATTAATTATATCTCACTCTTTCCATATCTCTCTTAGACTGCTTCCCATTGCGACTGTCTGTTATTTCAGTTCATCTTGAGGTTTAGATGCTAAATTATGCCCATCATAAGCAACTTTTCACTTTTGTAAAAAAAAAAACAAGATTATCCTAGAGAATATAACATAATATATACAATTCAGATTACAAACTCTGCCGAGTGTCTTTTTGTCCTTTTTCCCCATCTTTCCGACATTCTTTGCTAGATAGCAGTAACACGTTCTCTTCCAATCTTTTACATAAAAAAAAAATGGAAAACATATGATACAAACAATTTACACTTTTATCACTCTTTCGAATGTTTCAACCTTATCTTGAAGCAGGATGTAATACACTTCACACAAATACACACGTGATTTAAGCTCACGGTAAAATTATTGCAAGTTAGAAATGCACATACGGGAAAATTAATTATTTGCCGTCGTCAGCTTTAATTAGCCTTATGTAACATCTCAGAAAACAAATATATATAAAATTTCATGGCCTCACATACGGAAAACAGATGATCTATCGTCAATGAACGAGCGTAAATCTACCGCCACACAAAACATCTCCCTTGTTTACAAACACAACTAGGAAATACCACCACGATTGAGACGTAAACACATACCGCTCGTAGTCTGACATAACAAGTAGCAACTTCCCCGAGTTACTGACCTATATCTCACAATCCGGTTCAGCCACCTCACACGACAGGTATCTCCTTAAACTACTAATGTTATATGAACCATTCATTACGCTCTCGCCATCCGCTAACTTGTAAGCACAGGGTCCAAGTTTTCTATGTACCTTATAAGGGCCTTGATATAACAGAAAAAATTTCTTAGTCACCTTATCCTCACTGTTTGACAACATGGGAACTCTCACCAAAACCATATCACCTACCTCAAAGTTATACCGTACCTTACGTTTCTGTTGCCTTTTACGTTTATCTCCAGATTTAATCAGGTTCTCCCGTGCCAGTCGTACGTAAAATTCAGCATTACGAGGCGGTTCCTCAGGCAAACCTAACACTCTCACTAGTTCATTCTGAGGCTTACAACCAAAATGAACTTGTGACGGCGTCAATCTCGTGCTTTCATGTTGAACTGCATTGATCCATGCCTCTATGCGGGATAAATGAGCCACCCAGGCTGTATGCTTATCGAACACTAAGCATCTAAACATGCGAGATAACTCCTTCATAACGCGCTCACACATATTGCCCTGAGGGTATCTAATAGATGAATGAACCTGTGTGATACCTAGCTCTCTAATTATGGACTTCCATTTTCTCGAAATAAATTGCGGTCCACTGTCTGATAATATTCTAAGAGGAGTACCTAATTCAGGGATATACTTCTCTTTGATTATACGACTACAAGATTTTCCAGTGGCTTTTCTCATACCGTATAATCTGACTAATTTCGAGAAGGCATCAATAATGACTAAAATATATTGGAAGCCAAACTGTCCCTTAACCACAGGTCCAAATAAATCAGTACACACCAAGTCACCAGGTCTTTCTGAGATTACTGCTTGACGAGGTCCTTCTAAATAGCGGTTAGGAACTTTGCTACGCTGACACAGATCGCAAGTGGAAAGAATTTTTCTTATATCTCTTCCCATCTTGTCCCATATAAAATTCTGTCGGATCTCATACAGAACTTTATTAGCTCCAAAATGTCCTAATTCCTTGTGGATAAACCAAATCAATTCCACACGTAGCGCTTTGGGTACACAAATCCCCCAGAGATCCTCGCCACATTTCCTGGCTAGAAACCCGTTAACCAGTTTGTACGTGTGCCTACCATGCGACACAGTGAGCTGCTCTCCTCCCTGAAGTACAGACAAAGGTTCCCGACATTCTTCGTCTACCGACTGTTCAACCAATAGGTTACGTAGTCTCTTTAGAGCAGTTTCATTTTCCTTAGACAGACATGTACATATAATAATGCCCTCACGTGGCTCTAGAAGGCTACCTTCTTCGCACAACTTCGGATCACGTGACAATAAATCAGCAAGGACATTATTCTTTCCCTTAATGTGAGTTACCTTAAAATCATACTCTTGTAGGGCGAGTATCCATCTACTAACTCTGTTAGATGATAATTTACACTTGGATACAAAAGAAAGAGCATGATGATCCGTCCTAACTTCAAATTCGGTACCTAAAACATACATCCTAAATTTACTGAGGGAGTATACGATAGCTAGGAATTCAAGTTCCGTTATAGTATAACGCTTTTCAGCAGCACTTAAACCTCTGGAAGCTAAAGACACAATCCCTAAATTACCATCATCATCTACTTGACATAGTGCACCAGCGATACCACAGTGAGATGCGTCCGTCAGCAACACATACTTCCTATCGGGCATGGAGTATCTCAAAACAACCGCCTGCCTGAATCCTCCTTTTAATTTTAGGAAAGCTATATCATGATCTTGTGTCCATTCCCACTTACTGCCAGCTTTCAATAGTTCTCTAAATGGCTCTAGTAAGTTACCAAATCTCACTACAAATCGTCTGAAAAAATTACATACACCAATATACGATCTGAGCTCCTTAATATTTCTAGGTGTCGTGGTATTCAATATTTTTTCAATTCTTGTGCTCTCAGGCGTCACTCCCATTGCCGATACACGGTGCCCCAAAAAAGTCACCTCTCGTCTACTGAAAACACATTTGTCAAGTTTCAGAGTAAAACCAGCATACTTTAATTTAGAAAAAACCCTCTCCAAGTGGTCCAAGTGCTCTTCAAAGGTACTAGATCCTATAACCAAATCATCGATATAAATAGTAGCATAATCTCCAGTATCATCTCCCAAGGCAATACTAAGTGCGCGAATAAGAGCTGCCGAACTCGTACGGGTCCCAAAAGGAACACGCCTAAATTGGTACAAACTATGCTTATAGCTGAAAGCAGTAAGAGGCCTGTCTTCTGATCTTAAAGGTATCTGCCAAAAACTACTCCTAAGATCTAACGTAGAAAACCAACTCTTACCCTGAAAATTCTGTATCAACTCTTCAATGGTTTGTGATCTCAACTGATCAGCACCAATGCGTCTGTTCATCTCCCTGCCATCAATACACAAACGTATTGATCCATCAGACTTAGGCACGACAATTAAGGGATTAACATATTGACTGTTTGATAATTCAATCACATCGTCTGCTAACATAGCTTGAATTTGATCCTCTACAGCTTTTGCATATTTGTGTGGTATCGGATACCGCGGTCCGCTGAATGGAGTCTTATCCAGCACAGAAAAAGAATGTTCATACAGATGGGTAACACCAGGTTTCTCGGAGAAAATCTCCACGTGTTCACACAACACTTCAAATAACTTGTCCTTCTGGATTTCATTTACTTCACTTCTACTTACGGCTTCTTTCAAGCCACATATCTTATCCTCATTAATCCACAACTGACACAACTTCAGGCCCTCACTAGCCTCTTCATTTACTTTAGAAACCTCTCTCATTCTCCACACTGTACTAACTTCCGTTTTCCTCTGAATTTCCTCCTCAAACTTGACTTTGATATCCTCATTATTCCACCTCAAATTTAGCACAAGATCATTGTAATTTAACTGAGCCAATTTTAACGTTAACCAGTCAGATCCCAAGATAAGATCAAATATCAAATGCGGAATTACCAAACATATCTGAACGCTAATAGAATTATTAATGCAGATCGGGACAGCTACTTGTTTACAAATTTGCTTAGACCTCTTTCCAACAGCCGTAATGATGAAAGTAGACTTAACAGGCATTTCCTCCAACTGAATACCCTGTTTCACTAATGACTCATACCACTGAGAACTAATACATGATATTTGGCTACCAGAATCAATCAAAACTTTAACCCACGCCCCCCAAACTTTCAATTTAACCACGGGATTGACTACTTTATTACTTGAATCTCCATTATTCTGCTCGGGTTCATCCAACAAATCGTCTTTAACATCGAGGTCATATGGTAACACTTTCATGGCAAGACACTTCGCTACCTTCGCACTAGGCTGGAATTCTGACCTAACATTACAGCCTCTAGTTAGTTTAAAGGTTCCCTTTGTGTATTGACGTTGGACTCATTAGTACATTGCTCTGGCCTCCGTTGGGAATTTCCTGTCCTATATTCAGATGCTCCTCTCCTGCTGTTCTGCTGAGGTCTGAACTGATTGCGAGTTTCGTGATCCTGTGTACTACCGTTATGTCTCATTCCGTTGTGATGACTAAAGTTCTGAATATTCTCCGTTCTACTCCTAAGGTTACCTAACGCATCAAAACTGCCTAGTAGGTTCTCCATCTCCTGAATAGTACCAACTTTTTGCATGCAGGCTGCTTCTCTCACCCTGTCCGGAAAATGTCTTAAAAGTAGTCTTACAACATCAGACCCCTCGGTTATACCATCTAAGTTCTGACAAATCATGACATGTGCCAGGAAGTACTCGGTCATAGTAACTCCTTCATGCTGTTTGTACCTCCCAAATACCACCCTTTCTCTCTCCCGAGCTTGTATCGCTTCATTCCAGAATTTCTCTCTAAACTTATTTCTGAATTCTTTCAGGTTCGTCATCGTCTGCCTATATACCATGAACCAAGACCGAGTTTCTCCTACAAAAGCATGGTCAATATTTTCCATAACGTCTTCCCAGTCCATAGACCCTTCCTCTAGACGCTTTTCAAACCGTTTTTCTATTATCTTAAGAAAATCTAGCGGGTTCGTTTGTTTCCCATTAAATTTAGGTAGTTCAATTTCCCTAATGTAGCTAGTTCCTAGACATTGCCTTCCCGTGAAAACCTGTTTATCCTTTGCCACCTGTTTTAACTTATTTTCTGCTTTCTCCATCCGGCATTCTACATCTCTGTCTCTCCTATCAATTTCTCTCTCCAAATTAACCTGCTTCTCTTTCAATGTCCGAATTTCAATCTTATTCTCTTCAGCTATCGCAAACCTTTCTTCACTTGCCCGGGTCTCATCTTCTATTCTAAGCTTTACCGTGTCAATCTCTTGTTGTACGTGGTCTTTAAATATCCGTATTTCCCCTCTTTGAGTCTCAACTCTCTTATCAATACTAGTGACCTGCCTCATTACTTCCTCCCTAGTAGAGTTGTTTTCCTTCCCCATTAATTCCAAGAATTCACTTCTCTGTTCCGCAAACTTTTCTTCTACCTCTTTCCCTTGTCGTACATATTCACATTTCTGGTCCTTTAATCGCTTATTAAAATGTTCATTTTTTACCACCAGATCGCGTAACTGCCTACTGTGTTCGTCCATTCTCCGATTCGCTTCCTCCTTATTTTCCTTCATCTCCCTACTTAATTCAGCTTTAGTTTGCTCTAACTGTTCTTTAAGTTCAGATTTAGTTTGTTCTAATTCACCTTTAAGCTCAGATTTAGTTTGTTCCAATTCATTTTTAATTTCAGTTTTACTGTCCTCTATCTTACTTAACATTAACTGCATCATTCCCATTAACTGATCATTATTATTACTTTCATTGTTAGTGTTTACTTCCGCTTCGCCCCCCATCCTACTATCATCTGACTCCATACTGACTTCTTTCTGCTTGCCTTCACTCTCCATACTACTTACACTTCTATCTTCAATTTCCTCTACAAGACTACACAGCTCTTCTTCTGAACTCAATACATTATTGCCTTTTATCGCCCGTCCACTGCGCAACATCCTCTCCTCTTTCGTCTGATCAGCCATGACCCTTCCCACAATCAAACACTCTTAATGAAACGTGGATATCCAAATTTTGCCCATAATACGAATTCTGATATTGTCATTAACTGTTATTAACTGCTCCGTACTTAATGATTTTCTCGCCACACGTTGGAGCGGCATTTATGTGACTTCCCCTCTCGGAGAACAATCATCAAATGAGAAATGCAACCAAGCAAGCAAAGGGCGCCAATCTTTAAGTTGAGGACTTAAAGATAAAATTTATAATCAAGCTTGGACAGACTCTTATCACAGGGGTGAGGTGATAGTGCACTAATCATTAAGCAGGAGAATTAGAAATTAAAAGGCTAATTAAGGCAGATTGATTAAGGTAAACTAGAAAAATACTATTTATTATATTTAATATAAATGACGACGGTTTAACGAGAACTGAATTAAAATGGAAAATGAATTTAACAAAAAATTGAATGACTCTACTTCGCGAAAACTTGCAATATCTTTAACTCGCTTGCTCACCATGTAGTCTTGTTCTGCTGGTCCTTGGAAAGCTTCCACCCTTGTAGCTGGAACATCACCGGTCGTCTTTGATATCTCTTCATCTGCAGCTCAGTACCATTCCTGCCTTGCAAATTGCACCCACCACTAATTGGAAGATGACTTCAAAACTAACACTCCCTATTATGCTTTATCCCATATATTGGAGATAAGCCCTAAGTCATAGTTAGAAGAACCACCTTGGGTTATATGGAGAGGATACTCAATTAAGAATCCTTCCAACTTTACTGAAAATGTTCTCTGAAGTTTCATTTCAATCTGGATTAAAACTATCTATTGACTTAGACTGGTTCAAACCGGTCTTGTAGCCGTGCTGTACGTAATTCCTGATGAGAGTGGCTATACACCCCTCATTCAGAATTTCTAAGTACCGAGACGAAGAATCAAGTAGATTATCACGTAGAAGATCAAGTAGCGAATGAATACGTAGAATAATGTAGAGAGCGAATAAGAATGAATAAGTCATGCCACGAGCTCCAACACGTCCTTTTATAACCTTCTCTCGCGCTAATTACAGGTCGCTTACACGTGGTCCAATCAGATGACACGTCTCTCCCCACTCCAGATATTAGAGTTGACGGGCCAAAACCATGATATCAACTGTTCTTCTATTCGTCCTTTCACTCAGTATCCATGGCAACATGACGCTCCTTTGAAAATATAGGCGTTGATCAGTTCGAATAATTCTGGTCGAAATACGGTAGCTTACGTTAGGACGCGTGAACACGTGCTCGCATTTCTCAGAACTTGGTGTCTAAATTTGTCCTTCCAACTTCCTCGGTGATGTGGCAAGATAAAGGAAATCTACTGCAAGTTAATTTTAACCGACTGTCGCAAGAATCTAAGTGAATATGAGGATATTCAGCCCTCGTTTACAGGTCGTAGTTACAAAGTAATGAAATGATAGTGAGCAAATGATTAAACATGAATTATAATACAATTACATACCAAAATAAATATCATGACGTTAAATTCCTGAATTAATTACACATAATAAAATTAATATAATTACACTGTAACGTCTGGAACGTTACAACATGTCTAATATAATCAGAAAGAATGCTTTCCCTAAGCTTACATACAATGCATGTCAAACTGACTGGCCTGTAATTTTCAGCTTTATGTCTATCACCCTTTCCTTTATACACAGGGGCTACAATAGCAACTCTCCATTCATTTGGTATAGCTCCTTCAACCAAACAATAATGAAATAAGTATTTCAGATATGGTACCATATCCCAACCCATTGCCTTTAGTATATTCCCAGAAATCTTATAAATTCCAGCTGCTTTTCTAGTTTTCAACTTTTGTATCGTACTGTAAATGTCATTGTTATCATAGGTAAATTTTAATACTTCTTCAGTATTACTCACCTCCCCTATCTGGACATTATCCTTGTATCCAACCATCTTTACATACTGCTGACTGAATACTTCTGTTTCTCACATTGTGGCGCCATTTACAGGCAACGCACACCTGTGGTGTTCCTCACATACTGTAGATGTACTAATCACAGGGACTCGTACTATCCCGTGGTGTTCCTCACATAGCGGGTACTAATTATAGACAAGGCAGACCCATGGTGTCGCTCATAGAGTGGTACTAATCACAGGTGCTGTAAAACTCGCCCTGATTCACACACTGTCGCTGCTAATCACAAACCTATTGTGTACCTAACATAGCGTGTCGTCTCAAAACTCACGAGTCTCAGAACTCAAAAATTCCAGGAAGAGGTTTAGTAAGAGTAAGTTCCTCTACCTGGGCCAGCCTCAAAACTCACGAGCAGGGCCAGTTGTTTTTTGAATGGATAAATGTCCACCATATTAGTGGTGAGATAATGGAATACTTTTAATAATCGAATAACTTCCATCCGATTATTTAAATAATCAAATAATCGAATGAGTTTAAAATATCATTCGGTTATATCGCGCAGAATAATCGGATGCGGTATGAATACATTTTCCGGTTTAAGTGTGTCGGGTAGATTATCGATTGAAGTACGAGGTAAGCGAATAGATGAACGCTTGCGAAAAATAGAAATACGGGATTTTTTTCGAAATGCATCTCCAAATGTTGAAACTAAATGTGAGAATTAACTGTCTTGATCTCTATTGTCATCATCATCATCATCATCATCATCTGTTTACCCTCCAGGTTCGGCTTTTCCCTCGGACTCAGCGAGGGATCCCACCTCTACCGCCTCGAGGGCAGTGTCCTGGAGCTTCAGACTCTTGGTCGGGGGATACAACTGGGGAGAATGACCAGTACCTCGTCCAGGCGGCCTCACCTGCTATGCTGAACAGGGGCCTTGTGGAGGGATAGGAAAATTGGAAGGGATAGGCAAGGAAGAGGGAAGGAAGCGGCCGTGGCCTTAAGTTAGGTACCATCCCGGCATTCGCCTGGAGGAGAAGTGGGAAACCACGGAAAACCACTTCCAGGATGGCTGAGGTGGGAATCGAACCCACTTCTACTCAGTTGACCTCCCGAGGCTGAGTGGACCCCGTTCCAGCCCTCGTACCACTTTTCAAATTTCGTGGCAGAGCTGGGAATCGAACCCGGGCCTCCGGGGGTGGCAGCTAATCACGCTAACCACTACACCACAGAGGCGGACATCTCTAATGTCTCTAAATAAAATTCCTTATTGGAGTAAATGCCGCCTTCTGGCCGCATAATAGGACTAAGCCCCAGTACTACCAAGTGCCAGTTTCTTTTAACTAGCAGCGGGCAATATAGCTTACCTACAGTACTTTAATTTTATGTCGTTCGGCTGCATGCATAAATGGTTAGCATGCTGGTCTTTGGTCCAAGGGGTCCAGGGGGTCCACGGTTCGATTTCCGGTAGGTTCGGAGATTTTAACTTTCATTAGTTAATTCCTATGGCTCGGGGACTGGGAGTTCGTGCCGTCTTCAGTATGAGACTTCATCTTAGGTAGGGCCTCATCCTCACAGGTGTGCAGGACACCTATACGGCGTCAACTCCAAGGACCTGCACCAGACCTCTCCGGAGGCAGCACGTCCTTATTATAAATTTATGTGAAAGAGAAAAATGCATTATATTAGCTTTAAGACAACAGCAAAATATTGTAAAATAATCATAATAATACATATCGGTCTCTTTCATTCACTAACCATTATTTTTCCCCTGTGGGTTGGGGTGGCAGAATAATATTCACAGCATCCCCTGCCTGTCGTAAGAGGCTACTAAAAGGAGGGCCCAGAGGCTCTTAAATTATTTAAGAAAAGACCACATAAACAAGTGATAGGCAATCTGCCGTATGTCTGTGAAAAAACATGGATTGAAGGGAAGCGTCAGTCACCGCGCGCCTCATCCCTCCTGCAGTCATCGCAAGCACCTGCTGTCCGGATTCGTGAATTTTGAGACTCATTAGAATATTTACTTTAGCTACCATTTTTTAGTCGTAAGTTTTGATACCATTTGTTACTAATTATAGTCCGTGAGTTTTGGAACTCGTAAGTTTTGAGACGTAACCTAACATAGTGGTACTACGCGCAAGTAAAAGCGACCCACGGTGTTCCCCGCGTGGTGGTAATAATATTACAAGTAGTCTCATGGTTCTAATTCGATCATCCCTTCTAGTCGCCTCTTACGACAGGCAGGGGATACCGTGGGTGTATTCTTCGCCTGCGTCCCCCGCCCACAGGGGGATGTGTATTTGGTCCGCGAGAGCTATTTTTCTTTTCCGCTCAAGTCCACCCGCAAGCCGGTTAGGACCCCCCCTATCCGCCACCTGGGACGCGCCACGTGGGAGTATCACATCTCCCCCTGCTACGCCAGCGAAGTAGGTTCGTGGTTGGCAGGTTCGATCCTGGCTCAGTTTGAAGGTGTTCCAGTCTGTCTTGTATCGGTTGATTAACTGACACGTAAACGAATTCAGTGGGCCACGGAAAGGAGCACGCTTGGGATCTCTCCTCAAGACAGAATACCTAACAAGGAAATACGAAGAAAAACTAGGACGGGTGAGGTGATCCAGCGCATACGCACTCAATTGGAAATGGGCAGAGCAAGATGGAAGCCGATGGACAAGCAGGGTATTCAATCCAGAACCCGGTACAGTGTCGAATCCACCGGGCGAGATGGCCGTGCGTGTAGAGGCGCGCGGCTGTGAGCTTGCATCCGGGAGATAGTAGGTTCGAATCCCACTATCGGCAGCCCTGAAAAGGGTTTTCCGTGGTTTCTCATTTTCACACCAGGCAAATGCTGGGGTTGTACCTTAATTAAGGCCACGGCCGCTTCCTTCCAACTCCTAGGCCTTTCCTATCCCATCGTCGCCATAAGACCTATCTGTGTTGGTGCGACGTAAAGCCCCTAGCAAAAAAAAAAAAATATATGTCGAATCCCGCAATTTCGGGGGCTGACAAGATGCGAAAGACTGGAGGGAAGATCTGACTCCAGATAGCAACAAACCGAGATGCATGGAGAAAATTGGACGAATGGATGACTACAGGCCGGAAGCAGAAGAAGAAGAAATCCTTCGGGAAAAATATCCGGCATCTCCACGTCTTCGAACACAAATTTAGCAGTTTTTGGGACGTAAAAGGAAGAACACTATGGCCAACAATTTTTGCGCGCACAAACACTTGGTCCCAATTACAGTTGTCGCTAAATTGAAATTTACAAAATGCTACGGTGACAGTGGCTGAAACCAACGGTGTGTTTGTGTTTGATGCTGAATTTTTGCCGTGGCTTTCAAGCTGTTCTTAAGTCACGTGGAGATTTAGCAACACCGCCCGCAAAGCCCATTTGAATTCGCCTCCGAAGTCATCTAATCGGCTAACTTCAGCAGGTCATAACGGTGCGAGATCGAATTATTTATCAGTATGATCGACTCTGTAAGGCTCATATATCCGGTTCACTTTGTTTCCGACCACACGGTATATACATTTGAAAGGGATATCCGCAGCACGCTAAATCATTACACACGAAATAAATTTTACGAGGCTATTTATAAACACACAAAATAAACTCCAGAAAAGTTAGCAATTTTGATATTTTGTGCTTGCGTTCTGGTAGGTAAAAACAACTGTGTTGTCAACTTACATCAATTAAACACAGCAAAATTCATTACTAGAAGAGAAATATGTATTTCTGCCGCTAATATTAATTAGAAAATAAATCGCTAGGTGTCTATTTTAACATGAGAGAACGAAGAATACCTTTACACACAGTTAAGCAGTGGTTTTCAACAGTGTTGTGCTGGAACGTGAAGGTCAGCATGTACCTATCTACTGTATATGAGAAGCCTTAACAGCTATTGCAGAACTGAAACAAAAACTTTCTAACAGACATAATGCTGCATTCTTACCGCAGGTACTCAGAACAAAATTTAAAGAATGTGAAGGAGGATTAGTTTCTATCACCCGCTTCAAGAATAACTTACGTCTCATTCTACTAAACTTGTCTCGATTATCTGGAGCAGTGGACTTCTCCCCTTACTGAGGTTGGTTTATTTATTTATTTATTTATTTATTTATTTATTTATTTATTTATTTTATGCCATTGTATGTGGCGAAGTTAGGGCTCACGGCCCTCTCTTACACTTAAGCACAACATACAGTAGGCTTACATAGTCACATAATATGGAAAAATAACACTCTATAAACTCTATAAACTACCTAAATTAATGGAGTAAAAGAGTATTATGTCAGCCTCTGTGGTGTAGTGGTTAGTAGAATGATTAGCTGCCACCCACGGAGGCCCGGGTTCGATTCCCGGCTCTGCCACGAAATTTGCAAAGTGGCACGAGGGCTGGTATGGGGTTCACTCTGCCTCGGGAGGTCAACTAAGTAGAGGAGGGTTCGATTCCCACCTCAGCCATCCTCGAAGTGGTTTTCCGTAGTTTTCCACTTCTTCAGGCAAATAGAGTACCGGAATGGAATGGTACCTAACTTAAAGCCACGGCCGCTTCCTTCCCTCTTCCTTGTTTATCCCTTCAAATCTTCTCATCTCCGCCCCTCCCCCCACAAGGCCCCTGTTTAACATGGTAGATGGGGCCGCCTTGCGAGGTACTGGTCCTCCTCCCCAGTTGTAACCCACTACCCAAAATCTCACGTTCCAGGACACTGCCCTTGAGGCGGTAGAGGTGGGATCCCTTGCTGAGTACGAGGCGAAAAAACAACGGTGGAGGGTAAACAGAAAGAAAGAAAGAAAGAAAGAAAGAAAGAAAGAAAGAAAGAAAGAAAGAAAGAGACAAACAAACAAACAAACAAACAAAGAAGAAATAGTATTATAATAGTTATTTTGCTAACGAAAAAATGAAATGGCCGGGATGGCTAATTTCGCTGACACGGGGGCTGGGTGTTTGTGTCGTCTTCATCATTTCATCCTCATCACGACGCGCAGGACGCCCGCGGGAGTCAAATCATGCTTGCTCTCTTTCCCACTAACATTCATACAAGCTGGCGGGAGTGTCCGAGGACAAGTTCGGCTCGGCAGATGCAGGTCTTTTGATTTGACTCCCGCAGGCGACCTTCGCGTCGTAATGAGAATGAAATGATGATGAAGACGACACATACACCCAGCCCCCGTGTCAGCGGAATTAACCAATTATGGTCAAAATTCCCGACCCTGCCGGGAATCGAACCCGGGACCCCTGTGACCAAAGGCCAGCACACTAACCATTTAGCCATGGAGCCGGACATTTTGTTGATGATTAATATTAACTATCTACATCACCTAAAAATACAGTAACGCTAAATCATACTTGCTCTCATTCATACAAGCTGTTCACGTATTTAAGGGGAAATCTCGACAATACCGTTTAAATGAGACTATTGAAGTGCTATTACGTATACCGGCAGGGAGCTATCGGCCCCATTACCTATAATGTTAGTGTTCACCAGTACACATGACTACTACTACTACTATTACTACTACTACTAAACGTTTTCATTCCTCTCTGAAGGGGGAGGCGGGCCTCTTAGACGCTGACGCCGTCTCTCAGGCCGGGAGATTTGTTGCGGTGAAGGAGATGTGAGGAGAAGGTGAGGGAGTGGGCGGCCGTGGCCTATACTACGAACTGTCCCGGCATTCGCCTTAGTGTAGGGAATGGAAAACCACGGAAAACCATTCTCAGGACAGCCAACGGGTGGGACTAGGCGTGTAGTCCGGCACTGTGCCCCAGACCCGTCTCCCGAATGCTGAGGCGTAGAGCCACGGTAGAGCCGTGGCCAACTTTCCTCTGCTCGGTTGGCCGGTCAGAGTACAGAACATATGGGACAACAAGCCGCTCTGCATCTACCGACACTTGAAGTGTCTTCTAGTATCATTGTAGTGGGACTACACTTCGTACACTAAGTACAAGCAACATCCTTACCGATACAATCACACGACACAAACATTTAAGAAAGAAAAGAAAAACATTCCCCATTTGATCTACTGTTCGCAGCTGCTTGTCCTTACTGAAATAGTAAATAGGTTTTCCTTTGTGCCATATGTGAGTTTATGTTATGAACTTTCAAACTTTGTATGAAAACTCATCAGAACGCGATCTCTTCCCGATTTTCCACTGCTTACTTTCTCGAACTCCACTTCCGAACTGGCTGTATTAGCTGTTGAAGATCACGAGCTAAACTCGGTTATTTCACACGTCAGAAAACATTTGACTACCAAGTTACCAACCTAAAAATCAAAATGTTTCGTATGAAGCAAAACAGGACCTTCTTAATACAACACTGTACAGGCCGCAGTAATATAAGACTGGTAGAGACTTGAAAAATCAGTCGATCACCACTGATCTGCTGCTGCCCTAGCAGTAGGTCCCCTGTCAGTTGTTTATCCGGACTTTTCCTAAATTATTTCAAAGAAGTAGGAAATGTGTCTGAAAATTGGGAAATTATCCTTACTTCCTCTTTCTATACAACGAATATATGCCCCAGTTTGTCCTCTTGAATCCGAACTTTTTAGTTTTAAGAACTCCTCCATTCAAGCGTATTCGACTTCTAATGTCATTCTCAACCATCTCCCCACTGACAATTCCAAACGTACCGCTTATATGAGCAGCTCGTCTCCTTACCTCCAAGTCTTCCCAGCCCAAAGTTTGCAACATTTTTGATGGTAGAGTGCCCCCTCATATCTCTCTCTCTCTCTCTTACAGTTCGTGGCACTTACCATGGAACCAACTCACTGGGTAACAGGTCAGAGATTTTCACCTGGATCTAAGGGCTGGTTAGCATCTATTCTTCATCAAAATAAGATCAATTCTTCGGGAACTCCTACATATACTACTACTACTACTACTACTACTAATAATAATAATAATAAAGGTCGGTTTTTCTCTCGAACTTAGTGAGGGATCGCACCTCTACCGCCTCAAGGGCAGTGTCCTGAAGCGTGAGACTTTGGATCGGGAGATAAAACCCAGAGGAGGACCAGTACCCCACCCAGGTGGCCTCACCTGCTATGCTGAACAGGGGCCTTGTGGGGATGGGAATATCGGAAGGGATAGACAAGGAAGTGGGAAGGAAGCGGCCTTGGTCTTAAGTTAGTTAGTATCCCGGCATTTGCCTGGAAGATAAGTGGAAAACCATGGAAAACTACTTCGAGGATGGCTGAAGTGGGAATCGAACCCCCCTCTACTCAGTTGACCTCCCGAGGCTGAGTGAACCCGGTTTCAGCCCTGGTACCCTGGTACCACTTTTCAAATTTCGTGGCAGAGCCGAGAATTGAACCCAGGCCTCCAGGGGTGGCAGCTAATCACCCTAACTACTGCACCACAGACGCGGAATAATAATAATAATAATAATAATAATAATAATAATAATAATAATAATAATAATAATAATAAAGCCTTACAGATGCAGCAATGCAGTCGATCTCCTTGAAAAGACAGCCAACATGACAGGCTTGAGAATCTCTGCCGAGAAAACAAAATTTTTGACGAATATAAAAAGTGCCCCAAAGTTTTTTTAGTAACGGATATTGGTCAAATAGAAAAGGTAAAGAAATACAAATATTTGGGTGAGACAATTCAAGAAAATTGTTTAGCAAAATCTGCTATAGAGGAGAGGATACAAAAGATAGAAAGAGCGTACGGTATAACTAAGAATACTTACAACAAAAAGTGCTTATAAAGAAAACTTAAAATAAAGCGCTACAACACAGTAGTGAAACCAGAATGCCTTTATGCCAGTGAATGTCTAGCACTGAACTACAAGCTTGATAAATTTGGACCGGGCGAGTTGGCCGTGCGCGTAGAGGCGCGCGGCTGTGAGCTTGCATCCGGGAGATAGTAGGTTCGAATCCCACTACCGGCAGCCCTGAAAATGGTTTTCCGTGGTTACCCATTTTCACACCAGGCAAATGCTGGGGCTGTACCTTAATTAAGGCTACGGCCGCTTCCTTCCAACTCCTAGTCCTTTCCTATCCCATCGTCGCCATAAGACCTATCTGTGTCGGCGCGAAGTAAAGCCCCTAGCAAAAAAAAAAAAAAAAAAAGAAATATTAGAAAGAAGAATTATAAGGAAAATATTTGGTCCTCTAAGAATTGCAGAGTTTTGTAAATTAAGAAGTAACAATGAAATTTACCAGAACGTAGAAAACATATCAGAAACAATGAAAATGGAGATTGCTATTTCTTGGACACATTTAGAGAATGGATGACAATAGACTAACTAAACGAATCTTCAAGTACCTTTGGGAAAAGAAATCAACTACCACCTGGATTCAAGAAGTCAAGAAAGACCTGCAAAAGAACAACATACGAGAAGAAGAATTATTGGAAAGAAAGATTTTTAGGAAGAAAGTCTTAAAAATGGAAGGATTCCAAGGGAGGAAGGAAAAGAAAACAGGCACAAAGTGGACTGAAGACAGGAAAAAGAAACCCAGTGAAACAATGAAAGAATACTGGAAGAAAAGGAAAGAACAACTAAGGAGGAACAATTGAAATTGTAACGTGGTCCTTAGAAGGCCGGAACGCAAGAATAATAATAATAATAATAATAATAATAATAATAATAATAATAATAATAATAATAATAATAATAATAATAATAATAATAATAATAATAATAATAATTGTACCGGGCGGTACACCTCTACTCTGTTTATTTAAAAGTTGCGCCAGTTGAAACACCTCTTCTGGAGGAAGGTTGAACTTTATCTATTCTATTAATTCTCTACTTTCTCAGAAGATGTCACCACGTGGAAAATTTTGAGTTTTTGAACTGTGTCACTTTTGATGTGTTTTTGTTTCGCTTGAAGTAAGAAGTGGGAACTTTCTCTTCTAGAGGACACTACTGAAGAATTACAATAGTGCAACCTAGTGCGAAATCAAAGAACTATTTTGTTGGAGAAATTTTTATTTCAAAAGTTTGTTTCTTGTTAAATTTCTTTCTGTCATGGTTTAAGTTGGCTGTATACCCCTCTTTTTCCCCTTATTTTGGATCTAGCCAATCCCGAGTTTCTTTAATTAATTTTCCACCAATAATGTGTTTCTTCTTCCTCTATGTAGGGGTTTCTTTTCCCTAGCCAATAAAAACTTTGAGGGAGGGTGTTTTATTTCCCCTAACGCCTAGAATCTTCCGCGAGAGGATATAAACTGCTGATTTTGGGGTCTCCGGGCCACTTCTGTTCCATCTTTCAGTGTATTAAGTACATAGCAGGAGGCGGGAAGCGCCTCTTTCCTCGGCAGCGATCTACTACCAGGTAATGGCCTATTAATATCTTCTTTTCTTGCTAGGTCGGCAGTTTAACTCTCGCGGCGGGTTCGAAGCGTTTTCCATCATGTAACCTTTTCCTAAAATGTAACTACTCTTTTCTTCTTTTTCTTGTAAAGTTACATATTGGGATAGAGAGTGCTAACCCTCTCGAGCTCCCACTCACATTTGTTTTGAGGTGAACTTATTTTCTCAAACTTTTCTTCGTTTATGTAATGTAAAGTGTTCTTCTCTAAGTCACCTCTGTAGTATGGGATTAGCCCTTGCGTTAGTGGCCCAGAGCCAGATTAGGTTTTAAAAGCAAAGTGTATTAGGAGTGCAAGTTCGCCTCCTCTCAAGTTGTATTTTAGAGGTCATGTATTAATCTTTTCTCACCTAATAGACCTCAGTAGGTTGGGTATTTTACCCCTGTGTATATGTCCTTTGAGGACAACTTGAAAGTCGAGTTTGGTGTGGCCTGGGAGAGGCTTAACTTTAAGAGCGAGTGGCTCTTTTCTAAAACTGAGAGTTGTATGCCTCGAGGAGGCTTTGCTGTGTAATTTGGAGCAAGGGCTCCAGGGTTTGAGTGGGGTCTTCTGCCCCTTTTGTTGAAATTGGTATATCGTAAAGTTGAGCTAGTTGCTCAAGAATTGTGTTTTCAGGGCTCGAAGCCCAAATTCTTTAATCCCTGTAATTGTACATTTCAAGTTGTATTTCGGCTACTAAGTACCTGTTCTATTTGTTGTTACCTAATTTTGAAAAGAAAATATAACCTAGTTAAATTTTAAATTAATTTTACATTAACTTTGATTCCGTAGTTTGAAACCCATTCACGCCCGCACCTTCTTACGCCTCTACCTACCGCTAAAACACGGTAACAATAATAATAATCGTATGGTCTCAGCTACCGCGATACAGACGTTCTGAAGTGATGCCATCTAGCCGGACTGTCTACCAATTTCGACATTCCGAATGTGTCGCTATCTAGCATCGAAACGGATACTATTTAGGCTGAAGGGATTTCACGAGTCCGCCGTCCCCAATACTATATAATAGTGAAGTTAGGACGGTCGAAATGACGGGCAATTCGGCTAACCGTCCACTAAACCTTGCCTTTCGCAGTCTGGCTACACAGTCTCTCTCAAGCTTTATTAGTTATTTGGACTGATGTCTTACGCGTCTTCTAGTCATGTCTTTTGTTCACAAATGAAATGTGGTGCATGTTGTGCATACCACATCACGTGAGCGCTGTTCATATAAACTGCAGGACGAAGGGAATAGACGCCCTCGTAAAAAACATGTGCATCAGCCATGGCACAAAACTGTAACCGTCTGCATCTTCCAAAATTGAAGATATTTTTCACCTTTTTCAATGATCGAAAGTTCTTCCACATGGGAAGGTAAGGGTGTATTCTGCCCAAAGGCAGGTCCGAACCTCCGCAGAGGTGTGCCTGAGCCGGAGTTTACGTAAGGTAGAGTGGCCAGTTCCTTTCCGCTCCTCCATTCCTTTACCCCCCACCGACAGCGCGCGGCAAATCATCCAAATCTTGACCACGCCCAATGTTGCTTAACTTCGGAGATCTCACGGGATTCGGTGTTTCAACACAGCTACGGCCGTTCGCTTTCCAAAGAGTGCACTCATTTTTTACATTAATCTGTCAATCATAGACTACAATATAATAATCAAATCTACGTACAATACTATCCAAACATTTGTGTAACGAAGTAGTGTCATGTAACAAAATGTGTGACGCGATGTTACATTGACAGCTGTCATGGCCATCCGTCAATACTTCACATCACAACCTGCACGGTTGATAGGTAACATCACGTCAAATTTTATTGGTCCGCCTCTGTGGTGTAGTGGTTAGCGTGATTAGATGCCACCCCCGGAGGTCTGGGTTCGATTCCCGGCTCTGCCACTAAATTTGAAAAGTGGTACGAGGGCTGGAACAGAATTGAACCCAGGCCTCCGGGGGTCAACTGAGTAGGGGTGGGTTCGATTCCCACCTCAGCCATTCTGGAAGTGGTTTTCCGTGGTTTCCCACTTCTCCTCCAGGCAAATGCCGGGATGGTACCTAACGTAAGGCCACGGCCGCTTCCTTCCCTCTTTGCATAGCATGTGAGGCCACCTGGGCGAGGTACTGGTCATTCTCCCCGGTTGTATCCCCGACTCAAAGTCTGAAGCTCCAGGACACTGCCCTGAGTCCGAGGGGAAAACCGATCCTGGATGGTAAACAGATAAAAAAGAAGAAGATAAACATTTGATTTATTTATCATCTTTCACTGATGATAATTCGTTTTTTTAAAAAAATTCAGTAGAAATGAGGCAATCTAATTCCTAGATCAACTCATACTAATGTTTTAAGAAATCTCTTCTTATTGTGGACGTTGATGTGCTTGTTACGTGGAAGGCTATTTTTATTCTGGAAAGCGTCTTGGTCAGTGCTATTCTTCTCATGATTTCCTTGTGACTTTTCCTCAGTACTGCTACCGAGATAGCAAATATTGGATACTTCCTCGAGTCGCTCTCTGCCTATTCTTGTCAGTCCTTCCTCCGCCTCCCTTCTTGTCTATAACTATCTTTTTATTCGATTTTTTTGTTTTGTTTCAGCTTTGTTATCTCTCGGTTTACGACCTTAAGCATTTTATTTAGTAATAATGGCAGACTCGGAGAAGGAGCTTAGCTTAGGGCAA
Organism: Anabrus simplex; assembly: GCF_040414725.1. Taxonomy (NCBI): domain Eukaryota; kingdom Metazoa; phylum Arthropoda; class Insecta; order Orthoptera; family Tettigoniidae; genus Anabrus; species Anabrus simplex. The sequence continues at coordinate 125,274,400 of NC_090270.1, read as the reverse complement.
AATAAAGGTACCCGCGAAAGGGAAGGCCCATGAAGGACGTGAAAAGATTGTAAGTGAACATAACGTCGTCGAGTTCGGATGAGAACAGGAGTTGACCAAGTGAGGTCGGATAGGAAAGATGAAAGTGAGGAGCCTGGCAGACGTAACTGGAAGCAATGTCAGACTCAGCAAGGGAGTCCTTGGTCACTAACACATGCTCCAAAGTCGACAGCCCTCCCCCTTTTATCACCTAGTACGATGTATTCTACCGTCTCCATACGCTGCGGATAAAACGAATAAATCGACCTTAGTACAAATTAATAGCAGCAAAATTAGAGTCTGTTAGGATTACAAGACGAGCATCTTGAAGGGGGACAACCGACGGCTGCGAGTTTAAGTCCTAGATCTTACATTTAGAAGTCACCGATCCACTAGCGTGTACCCGCACATCCCACAATTAACTCAGCTACACCTTCTATGCATATTTTCATTATATAAGATTGTAACCTTGAATTGTTCTCTCTTTGCTTTTCCCTTACAAGAATGCCTTTCTCCGAAACCATTTATCATTTTATAATAGCAGCGGGTTTTGCTAACCTTTTGACTTAACTGTGTCGTAAAAATGACGTCACATGCAAGGCCATCTGTGAGATGCATCGCTAATTACCATGCCGTGCTGTTTCTGGAAACTACTTAGTTCATGTTCTGAAGGTCTTCGATCTCTCAGTGAATTTCAGTAAAATACCCATTAGTCTGGTAGACTGAAGGGCTCCAATTGTGCGTTAGATCACTCAAGAGTTTTAGTTGGAATAGAAATATTTGGAGGAACTCATTTTTATTTAATAAAAAAACGAATAGTGGCTTGCTCAAAATACCAGTGCCACTATTTATTATTTCATAGAGAACGCATATGCCAGAGTGTTTGTTTGTCCAACCCTCGTCCCGTTTCCCTACGGGGTCGGGTATGAGGTGAGATGAATCTGTCGACCGGTTTTTTTTAATGAACTGATGCCCTTCCTGACGTCAACCACATTAGAGGAGTTAATGAGATGAAATGAATGACGTGATGTATGATAGCAGGGAGAGGGTGAAACCCGGTGCCGGCACATAGCCTGCTCCTGTCGAATAGCACCAAGGGGTCTGCTCAAGGCTTAACGTCCCCATCCGACGGGCAAATCACCATCAACAGCGTCATATGCCCTCACTCCATATGAGCACTGCGGAGAGGTTTGGAATTTAATCCAGGCTTTTGGCACGCAATCTAGTGATTAGAAATTGTATACCACCACCTCCCCTACCCTGCCGCACAACATTCTGATGGTGAAAATGTTTCCGTCCAACGGGACTCGAAACGGCTAACCTCGGTATCACACCCATTTAGACTTCAGTGTCTTAACGATCATGGCCACCAGGCGGGCAAGGCATATGCCAGAGGACCGAAGGAAAAACGAAAAACACTGGCGGAAAATGAAATCCCAGCACCAAAAAGGCATTCGTTTAGAATAGGAATGTTATTGGCTTTACGTCCCACTAACTGTTTTTGGTTTTCGAAGACGCCTGGGTGCCGGAATTTTGTCCCGCAGGAGTCATTTGACGTGCCAGTAAATCTACAGACATGAGGCTGACGCATATGAGCACCTTCAAATACCACCGGACTGAGCCAGGATCGAAACTGCCATGCTGGTGTCAGAAGGCCAGGGCCTCAACCGTCTGAGCCACTCAGCCCGGCCATTAGTTTAGTGGAATGCAATTTAGGCTAAGCAATTGTCTAGGAAACACATTTCTATGATTAAAGTTTCCAGGTCACAGGTTCAAGACATTATAGCCACGATTTGGAATGAAAGCATACAAACACGGATGCATTGTATCGTACAGATGCCGTAATTCATTTTGTGGGATGGAGTTCCACGCCTGTTCCACTTGGTCAGTCAAATCAGCAACGGTTAATGCTGGTATTGGATGACGCGGGATTTGTCGTTCCATAATGTCCCATTCGTGCTCAATTGGCGAAAGCTCTGATGATTTCGTTGGCCAAGGCTGGTCGACACTCTGTAGAGCACGTTGGGTGAGAGCAGCGGTATCAGAACGAGCATTAGCCTGTTGGAAAATACTTCCTTGAATACTGCGAATGCAGCACAGCCTGTTCGGTCACCAGTCTGACGTGCAAATCCGCTGTCAAAGTTCTTGGAATAACGACGAGATTGCTCCTGCTGTCGAAGGAAATTGCTTCCCAGACCATAACTCCTGGTGTAGGTCGAATGTGTCGATGCCGCAGACAGTTTGGTTCCAAGCTCTCAGCTGGCCGCCTTATTACCAATCTACGGCCATCACTGGCACCAAGATAGAAACGGATCTCATCTGCGAGCACAACAGATCTCCACTCCGCCTTCCAGTGAGCTCTAACTTGACACGACTGAAGTCGCAGATGGCAGTGATTCCGAGTTAGTGGTATGAACGCTACACGCCGTAAAGTAATGGATTTGTTACAGTTCACTATGTCCTCTGATGCCAACTGAACCTCTAATTGTTGCTGGTACCGGGCGAGTTGGCCGTGCGCGTAGAGGCGTGCAGCTGTGAGCTTGCATCCGGGAGATAGTAGGTTCGAATCCCACTATCGGCAGCCCTGAAGATGGTTTTCCGTGGTTTCCCATTTTCACACCAGGCAAATGCTGGGGCTGTACCTTAATTAAGGCCACGGCCGCTTCCTTCCAACTCCTAGGCCTTTCCCATCCCATCGTCGCCATAAGACCTATCTGTGTCGGTGCGACGTAAAGCCCCTAGCAAAAAAAAAAAAAAAAATTGTTGCTGCTGATGCAGTACGATCCACCACAGTCATGCGGTGAATTAGGCTGTCTTCCCTCTCCGTAGTGGCCCGTGTGCGGCCGGACCTCGTCCTTCTTGAGACAGTGTCTTCCCGTGACCAGTGTTGCCAACACCGATGCACTGTAGGCACATCGCTGCCAAGCCTTTCTGCAATATCGCGGAAAGAACATCCAACTTTTCGTAACCCAAATACGCAGCCTCGTTCAAATTCAGTAAGCTGCTGATACTGCCTTCTTCATCTCCTTAAAGGCATGTTGAATCACACTTGCCTCACAACGTCAACATCGGACGATGAATAACGCTCATGAAGTGTACAGCGCATATTTAAATCAAACTTGCTTTGCAAGGTCATACTGGCGCTACTAGCACCGCTCTTCGTCAACTAGCGCGCAAATCTGAATATGCGTCATCTTTCAGATGTGCAAACACACCTTCCTGATTTCGTTTACCTTCTTTCTTTGTTTTGGGATTTCATTTTCCGCCACTGTATGTTAGCCGTACCGAGAGATTATGGGGTTTAGGGACGATTATTAGAAGCAATCAAACGGATTCATATTGACAATTGGGCTGCAGTGGGAGTTGATTGTAGAATGAATTCTTGGTTCAAGGCAGTTATAGGGGTTGGTCAAGGCCGTAACGTATCGCCTTTGTTGTTCATAGTTTACATGGTTCATCTACTGAAAGGTATGAAGAAGTAGCAGGGAGGGGATCAGTTAGGTGGAAATGTAGGAAGCAGCTGGCCTATCCCGACGACTTCCTATTTGATGTCAGTAGGAAAGAAGCCGACGAGAATGTCAGGTTGGGAATACAAAATTTGAACAGTTAGATCATTTCAAGCACTTAGGACGCGTATTTTCCCAGGATAGTAGTATAGTAAGTGAGATTGTATCGAGGTGCAGTAAAGCTAATGTAGTGAGCTCGCAGTTGCGATCAAGAACATTCTGTAAGAAAGAAGCTAGCTCTTGGACGAAACTGTCTTTGCATTGGTCTGTTTTCAGACGGACTTTGCCGAATGGGAGTGAAATGTGGATAGACTCAGGATACTTATTCATTAGATTTAACAGATATGAAAGTAGGGAGAATGATCGATTGTACGAAAAGGTGGGAACAATGGCAGGAGTGTCCTCGGAATGAGGATATAAAGGCTATGTTAGGAATATACCCGATGGATGAAGCTGTACGCATAAACTGGCTTCGGTGGTGGGGTCATGTGAGGGGAACGGAGGAGGATAGTTTACCCAGGATAATAATAATAATAATAATAATAATAATAATAATAATAATAATAATAATAATAATATTGGTTTTACTGCCCACTAACTACTTTTATGATTTTTGTAGACGCTGAGGTGCCGGAATTGAATCCCGCAGGAGTTCTTTTACCTTCAAGTAAATCCACCGACACGATGCTAACGTATTTGAGCACCTTCATATACCGCCGGACTGAGCCAGGATCAAATCTGCCAAGTTGGGGTCAGAGAGCCAGCGCCTTAATCGTCTAAACCACTCAGCTAGGCAGGAGAATAATAGACTCGTGAAGTGTAAGAAAAGTAGAGGGAGACTAAGACTAAGACTCAATTTCTAATTATTTAAATATAAGAGATATAAAACAATATGTGACCACAGAGCTAGTTACAAATAGAGGATTGTGCAGGCATTCAGTAAATTCACAGGGGCTTGCAGACTGAACGCTGAAAGGCATAAGAGTCTATAATGGAGATGTTTGTATGTAATACATAGTGGCGTATGGCCTCAGAGAAATCCAGTGCACATCTTTCCAGTTGACGCCCATGGGCGAATTGCGCCTCTACGAGCATTGGACACTACCTATGTTCAAAGCTAATGATGAAGACAGCACAGACACACAATCCGTTAACCATAGGAAATAACCAATGAAGTTTAAAATCCGGTCGGGAGTCGTACCCAGGACCCCGTGACTTCAAGATATTATTGTCAAATACTCAGTAGTAGTTATTTACGGTACAAGGGCCGAAAATAAGTTTTTTTGAATGAGTTGAGATGATTTCGAAACGAATACATGAAACTCTTTTGCCCTTCTAACGTACAATATTACATTTCACACTGCATTGAATGTATTTTTCATTTAAATAATATTAAGATTAAAAAATATGCTCAGTTCAGGGTCCACCATCCAAACAATCGACGCCATCCATAAAAGGAATGATATCATTCAATAACACAAGCCTGCAAAAAAAAAAAATTGTGCGGTAAAAACGATAATAGGTGGGTTTTATGAATTTCTTAACGCAGAATTCGATAAAAAAATTAGTTTTGGGCGTATCACGTCTGGTTTAGTGACAATTTTACAAAATGTTATTTTGTTCTTACGTAAAATTGTTGATACTTAGTATTGATTAAATTTGATGTATTAATGTAAATTTCAGCTTCCAAAACGTAATCATATTTTGCATGCATTAAATACACACAAATGCTGCTTTGTAAGTAAGTTGATGGTTTGTATTATATTTTTAATGTATATTGAAATTCGTGAAACTGAAGCATAAAGCGCCTTTTTAGTTTCGGCTGTACAGTTTCTATTAAATTAATATAACCGTGCCTTGAATAAAAATTACATGGTTAAACATACATAGTTTTTTTACTTAGATTATGTGCAGGTTAGATTCACACCTCCCGTCTTTTCCCGTTTTCCGTGGAATTTCCGAGTTTTTGAAGTTCCCGAATGATCTCTAGAAGGGTCGTCTCGTGCAATCGACCAACAGTATTCGGCCATCATATTCATATCCCAACGTCCCTGATAGCGTCGTTCTGCATCTTTGAGGTCCTGGTGAAACCTGTCACCTTGTTCTTCACTGACAGGTCCTAAATTTAGAGGGAAATAATCCAGATGCGAAGCTAAGAAATGAAGCTTAAGGCTCATATTACAACTGAGTTCATTAAACATTACCAACACTTTCCTTACAATTTCTTTGTATTGTACCAGGAAAGCCTAGGTCCTGGTCCATATTAATCGAAAGAAACGTTATTCCAGCATAAAAGATCCGACCGACGTACGAACATCTATGTAAAGAATGTTCCAGTATGTGCCAGACCCCACGAGTGCACTAGGCGGAGTCAAGTGACGTCACCTGTCGCTCGAAGCTCACCTCCCCTAGAGATATTTCTCGAAAAGAATTTTCTTTTGTCAGCTTTTCAACGCCTTAACCAATTTCAACGGGACAAACGCTGAATCGTAGCGGACGTCATAAAAGTTAATCCCTGTGAATTTCGAATTAATACATCCCATGGTTGTTGAGTTATAATAATTTAAAGTCTAAAAGATATTACGCACTCGCGGTCACATGGCCAAGAGATGCTACCCCTCCCAGCGCTGGTATCTATATATGTCAAGGCCAGCCAGCAAGCAGGCCAGTACAAGGACGAGTATACAGCTGTGTGTGAGTGAGACAGAGGAGAGACCGACCCGCGTACAGTATGTTCGCGCAGTCACGGTGAAAGTACTTGCCGTCGCATTTCCGGAACACGAAGTTATATCGCCGACAGAATTATAAAAGACGTCGCACTGTGTTTAGTACATCGCGTCGCGACTACAGTCTAATCCTAAAGACATTTAAGAATATAATACGAGTGAACTTATTGAAGTGCAAATATCAACTATTTAACGTTCACAGAATATGTCATTACGTGTAGACTTAGGTTACTTCAAATGATATTGAACTTCTACAGAAACTAATGTGTAGAATCACCAGAACTCATTTCTTTTCGAGTATTGAACTGTATTTCTTTATTCACGCCACATCAGTATACGACTTACAGTAGTAATTTGAGTGAAAACTAAGAACTTTTTCTGAGGTAATATGACGTTATAATAACAAGATAAGCAGAAAATAATCCTTAGTGACTTAATGACTGTGTTCAAAGACTGTGATTATCGACTATGATTTGCCTTTTCAAGTGTGAACTGTGTAATTATGAACGTTTCAGTAACGATTTTAAATAGTATTTCATACAGGAAGGACTGTGATTCTTTATTTAACGTCTTGAAATTCAATTACGCCATAAATAGTGTTCAACAGTAAATGACAGTGTCAGTGATAACTACTCGCACTAAGTGAATTTTTCGTGTGCGAAAAATCACCCTAACAAGCTGCAATTCTACATGATCCAGTTCCAGCCGTCATCACCTCATCGGGAACGTCAACATGGTGTGTTAAGGGAACATCGCCGATCCTGATTCTCCACGGAACATTCCAGATGTTCATCCTTCGACATTTTGTAGCAACATTTCTTTCCGTAAGTGAGTAGTAACAAACTGACTAAAATTTTTTTCATTAATTTTGAACAGTGGAAACTTCAGTGCCGCGTGTGAACAAATATTTCAGAGTTCTCATAATTTCTCAGAAGTGATTAATTTAATTTCAAATTTCATTTTTATATCTCACAGAAGGAATTTAGGCTTTTCAAGTGTGCTATATATATCAAGGTTTACAAACTGAAAACTGAAAACTTTTAACAGAAATTTAATTTCTCATATCAACTTACAATTACAAGTGTGTGCTTAGGTTTGGAAAGACTTTAGGTGGAAATTCAATACCTCATATTCTCACATATGAAAGACTTTGGAATCAGTGATATTTATTCAGGAAGATTACGTTCAAACTTGTAATGCCAGATTTGAGTCCAATAATCATATTGCAGGGTGAAGAATTAATAAATTGTTGTGAAAAAAATTTTTTAACCATCTATTATTCGCTCTGCGAGTCTATCCTACTCTGTATCGGCTCCAAAACCAAGTTCCACTCCCTGAGGTCCTACTCATGCCCTTTACCCAAAAACTTTTCCTGGTACAGTATTGAGGGTCCTTAATGTTGCCAAGGAATTTAGAATGCGTTCCATGCCTCTTTCTCAATTTTGGTCATCGTGTCCGTGAAATTTTTTCCTTCATCAGTTTACGAATCTGTGATTTTTGCATATGATAATGAGGGAAATTTAGTGGATAATATTGGAAGCATAGGCTACTTTTATCTAATGCCTTGACATACTGTTTCATCAATCCTAATTTGATGTGCAAGGGTGGAAGTAGAATTTTTTCACGGTCAATAAGACATTCATGACATTTTTGGATCCTGGTTGTAGTTGTTTCCTTTCTGGCCGATTCACTGTATCCCAGTGTTTATCCCATGCCTTGCTATCCCATTCGCATAGGAAACAGGGACATTTTGTATAGCCTTTTTGTTGTCCCAGCAACAATCCAATGATCTTCAAATCACCGCAAATTTGCCACCCATGCTCGTGATATTTAATTTTTTCAAGCAACAACTTTAAGGTCTCGTATGTTTCAGACATTTTTGTGGAATGTGCAAGTAGTACGGATGCCAGAAAATTTGTATTATGAAGCAAAACAGCCTTTAAACTTCTTTTGGAAGAGTCAATAAAACCACGCAAGTTACTAGGATCATACTCTTTCACTCCCAGTTGACGTAGAAGATTTGAAACATCCGTGCAAAATGCAAGTTCATCTTCGTGAGTATAATACTTCTGGACTGTTATCTTTGCAAGGAAACTGCTTTATCAGTCCATCATAAACATTGCTTAAGGGCTGGGGCTTTTGACACGTCTGTTCATTCAAGTGGTCTAAGATGAAAGACAAACGCTCAACTGTCTTAACTTCAATCCTACATACCTCGCGGTCTATTGCGTATCTGGGGGAGTTTGTTGTGAATTTACCAGGAAACCTCCAACTACAAAATGAAAATTTAGACAGCAATAAACCTATAATAAAATACAAACAATAACAAATCAAATCACATAATTGTATTCTAAAAAACGTTGCGCGAGAACATCTCTCAACATTACATCTTACGAATTCATGCAGATACTAAAACACTGAATTGCGTCAAAACTAGACGTGATAGGAAAAATATAGCATCATTTTCGGAATCAGGGCAGCGATTTGTAAAAGAATTACATATTTTCTTTTTTACCGCAAAATCATGTTGGCTAGTGTAATCAGCCCATCGACGCACTGACTTGCCGACATGACTCAATATGGCCATCGCGTAAGTACCTAGGTAATTGTGTTGTATGTACTGAGAAAGGTTTCAGATGGAACATTTATATGTTGGTAAAAGCTGTGTGCGCTAAGTAACTACAATATCGCAAAGATTCACTTTCCACATTATTTTGAAGCATGTAAACATATGAAGCCCGCCTCTGTGGTGTAGTGGTTAGCGTGATTAGCTGCACCCCCCGTCCAGGAGGCCCGGGTTCGATTTCCGGCTCTGCCACGGAATTTAAAAAGTGGTACGAGGGATGGAACGGGGTCCACTCAGGCTCGGGAAGTCAACTGAATAGAGGTGGGTTCGATTCCCACCTCACCTATACTCCAAGTGGTTTTCCGCGGTTTCCCACTTCTTCTCTAGGCAAATGCCGGGATGGTACCTAACTTAAGGCCACGGCCGCTTCCCCCCCCCTCCCTCTTCCAAACTTCCCATCCCTCCACAAGGCCCCTGTTTAGCATAGCAGGTAAGGCCGCCTGGGTGAGGTACTGGTCCTCATTCCCAGTTTTATCCCCTCGACCCAAAGTCTCATGCTCCAGGGCACTGTCCTTGAGGCGGTAGAGGTGGGATCCCTCGCTGAGTCCGAGATAAAAATCGACTCTGGAGGATAAACAGATTAAGAAAGAAAGAAAGAAAGACAGATAGAAGAAGAAAGTTAACTATGAAATCCGATATTAATACGAAGTAGAATGACATTTAAAATCAAAATATTTCGCGCGAGAGCGCTCCACCTCTCCAACCGAAGCACCAAGGTCAGTGCTTGGAATCGTGGCCACAACAGTTGACAAAGACTTCTTCTTCTTCTTGGTTAGTTGTTGGACATCGTCGCAAGACGCTACGTCCAGTCACTGGTAGTTGACAAAGACTACTCTGATCCTCAAATACGAGGGTTGCGTCGTAAGTCTTGCCAACTGGTTTTTTTTGTTCTTTGTTTGTTTTTGGCACAAAGACGGGATCTACCAGACAAATGGAAATATACAGATGGGAGTGAAGAGCATAAGTTACTGTGGAATGTGTGAATAATGCCGAGTGGATTATCCACGTGTAGGATATGAAAGGAGGAAACTGTCATCCTTAAAGTATTCCTCTAAATTGTCCACAGCACGTTGCCAACGATGCAGTAGACATGGAATACCAGTCACTTCACCATGTGCGAATTTTGCAATCTCATGTTTCACAGCGTTGTCAATATCCTCTCGTGTCCCATATTTTATTAACATTTGTTTTACGTCCCACCGACACAGACAGGACAAAAGATGAGAGAGAAAAGGCCTAGGAGTAGGAAGGAAGCGGTCGTGGACTTAATTAATGTACAGCCCCACGATTTGTCTGCTGTGAAAATGTGAAATCACGGAAAACCCTCTTCAGGGCTGCCGACAGTGGGGCTCGAACCCACTACGTCCTGGATGCGGACGGCCAACTCGCCCGGTCTCGTGTCCCAAACTGGCTCTCATGCAATGGTTCTTTCACTAGGGCGATGAGGTCAAAATCGCTCAGAGAAAGGTCAGGTGAGTATGGCGGGTGTTCCACCACTTCTCACCCCCCAACGCTGATGAGTCCTCGTCACATCCATTCTGCACGGAGCCTGACTCACTATTGCTGTTCCGTCGCCCTGTACTTGAGTGCTCGTTACCGGTCCAGCACACCGCCATCACACGTACTTTGAGTGCCATGTGCTCCAGGGCATATGACCACTGCATGATAGCACTGTGCAATTGTGAGGTAAAAACAAGTTGCCATGAGTTATGTGCTTCATTGATAGCTATCAGTCTTTAAGACACTAGAATACAGTAACTTTTTTTTTTTTCTTTCTGGCAAGTTGCTTTTACGTCGCACCGACACAGATAGGTCTTATGGCGACGATGGGACAGGAAAGGGCTAGGAGTGGGAAGAAAGCGGCCGTGGCCTTAATTAAGGTACAGCCCCAGCATTTACCTGGTGTGAAAATGGGAAACCACGAAAAACCATCTTCAGGGCTGCCGACAGTGGGGTTCGAACCTACTGTCTCCCGAATACTGGGTACTGGCCGCACTTAAGCGACTGCAGCTATCGAGCTCGGTCGTAACTTTTCTAGTAGCTTTCTTCTGTCTCAGTTCTCATAAGAATAATGTGTAAAACAACACATACCGTTGGTGATACCTAGGGCTGGGAAGTTGAGGAAAAATCCTTTTCTTTCCTCGAGTGTCCGAAGACGAGGCCCAACATAATATATGTGGACCAGTGGTAGAGTGTTGGCCTCCGGATCCCAAGACAGAGGGTTCAAAAACCCAGCGGAGGTAGTCGGACTCCATGTCGTACGATGTCGGCATGTAAAAGATCTCTGGTGACACATTTGGTGTTTCCCGACAAAATTCATTAAACCTCAGCCACAGACGCCCAAGACAGATTCGGTTTACACTGTCTGCCATCTAGTAGGCCTAGAGTAAAACGAAACGTCGAAATTGACGAGCAGACAGCCAGATGGCGTCAGATTGAAATGTCTGGACTCGGTAGCTGACGCCATACAATTATTATTTTTTATTGTTATTGTGTTTTCATTCTGGGTCATTGTAGGCCAGAAAATGGTATGTTTTATTTATCCTTTTTGCCTTTTTGGCTTATTGGCCCTTTTTAGCCTTAACGATTTTTTTTTGCATCTTCACCTTCTTTCAACTACTTTTGTACTGTCCATTCTCAATTGGAATCAACATTAGTTCATCCATCACCTCTTAAACATATTTTATCTAATAAATACATATATGTCCGCCTCTGTGGTGTAGTGGTTAATGTGATTAGCTGCCACCCCGGAGGCCCGGGTGCAATTCCCGGCTCAGGCACAAAATTTGAAAAGTTGTACGAGGGGTGGAACGGGGTCCACTCAGCCTCGGGAGGTCAACTGAGTAGAGGTGGGTTCGATTCCCACCTCAACCATCCTAGAAGTGGTTTTCCGTGGAATCCCACTTCTCCTCCAGGCACATGCCGGGATGGTACCTAACTTAAGACCACGGCCGCTTCCTTCCCTCTTCCTTGTCTATCCTTTCCAATCTCCCCATCCCCCACCAAGGTCCCTGTTCAGCATAGCAGGTGAGGCCGCCTGGGCGAGGTACTGGTCATTCTCCCCAGGGGTCCCCCCCCCCCCGGCCCAATGTCTCAAGCACCAGGACACTGCCCTTGAGGCGGTAGATGTGGGATCCCTCGTTGAATCCGAGGGAAAAACCAACTCTGGAGGGTAAGTAGATTAAGAAAGGAAGAAATACATATATTTGAACCATATCTGAAGAGAGAAAATTAAATTTAAACGAAATGATGTGAAAAAATGAAACTAGCGCTTAAAAACCAGGGGTATCAAATTATGTGTAACATAAGTGAAATACTGAAAGGAGAAAAATTTTATGTGAGTGGATCTGAGAAGGAAGTATGAACCCTTAAGATCCGTTAATGTGGAAAAAAAGTTTCTCGATGTTTCGCTACGTGCTCTCTGAAAGCCGAAGATGCTATACACCCAAGAAACTGGAGTTGACTATTGTGATATACTGCAAAGCCAACTGAGGTAAGGTTTCTGAATTCCAGTTTCTGTAATCCTAGTGTCGCCATAAGACATATCTGTATCGGTGCGACGCAAAAAAAAAGGCCCTATAATTTTTCCCAGACTATCACTACACCCACAACAGTAGTCCTATAAAGTAATGTGAATACTCAGAACATCCCACACTAAATGTTATAACTGGTAAATTAAATACCGGTACAGCAAATGCTTAAATCAGTAAGATATAAATCACCCCGAAAAAATCTATTTCATTTATAAATAGCAAAGATATAAGAGACCTATCCACAAAACCTTTCACAAGCTTTGGATGAGATAAAGGTGCAGTCAATAATTTCCCATTTCTCTCATCATACATGCTGGGCATCCATTCAACCTCATGAGTTTTGAAATGGAGCTCGCATACCTACAGCACAGGGCTCCATTTCAAGGACCATTCCACAACTTAAGTCATTGAATGAATGAAATCAGATATAATACACTAATAACTAAGACTTACTTTTGCATTTTTGGAAGGAACGAAATCATCTCGGCGAATAGCTCTTAACCACTTAGCTCACTCCGAGTCGTCAGCTGGAAACGAGAAAACACTAACTTTAGGGCCAGTGCGATAATTGCCCTTACAATTTGGAACACTGCAGTTCTAACCTCAGGTGGTGGCCATGCCGGCACTTTACGCACAATTTATTAATATTAACAATTTATAAGTACTAACACCTTTAACTGAACTAATTGGAATATTGAGCAAGTGTTAAAACACAAGACTCGATTAAGATTAATATAATCGATGAAAAACACACATAACAGGGAAACGCGTCCTAATACACCAAGCGGCAACAAGCTAACTAAGTTACTGACATGGGTCCATTTGGACATACGTCATCAGCTACTCTCATTCGTATTACCAGGCCTTGTTCTCCAGGAGGTGCTGGCCGAGCCGAGTGGGATCGATGCACTGTGCACAGGACCGGCACTAAAAGCCATACGTCATTTCATTTCATTGGGAGCAGAGCTTAAGAGTACTTAAAAATACATAGTCAATAATATATTCCTCTTTCCTACCTCACATTCACTCATCCAATCATACAAATTAGTCAGCTGAATTCAGCAGGTAGTCCTGGCAAGCAGGCTTAAATTTAAGTAATGAGGTGGGATTTCTAACACCCACGGGCAGGGAATTCCTAAGTCTAGAACCCCTCACAACAAAGGAACTGTTATACGTAAGAGGATTGATGAACAGGAATAGATACGGAGGAACCAGAGTGGGTATTACTGCTGTGAAAAGAGGACAAATACTTTGCAGGAATGAAATGTATCATGGTTTGTCTTCAGAGAGCAGTCTGTATATCTGTATCAGAATGTGATACGTTCGTTGTTTATCAGGTTTCAGCCATGAACTAGTGTGACATTATGGGGTGACATGTGGCAGACTAAATAAATCTAAGGCAACAATTGTGCGCTCGCTGAAGTTTCGAAGTCTGCTCTTTTGTTGCATCTACAAGAATGACGTCACAGTAGTCACGGATGGGAAACACTAGTGTTTGTATGAGTTTGACTCTCATATTACAAGGCAAAATATTACTGTTTCCAGTCCTTGAGGCAGACGTAATAATCAATGAAGGTGAACATCTCCAACACAGCCGGCAATCGAATCCGGCACCCCGTCACTTCAAGACATTGTTTTTTACATTTACAGAAATAATTACTTACAATACAAGAGTGGAAAGTGAGGTTTTACCAGTTAAGCATGGAGCTAGACTCATTTTGTAATTGAACTGTTAAAACTGTCTGTGCCGGTAATATTTCGTGGCATCATCTGCACACATTAATTTAAATCTAGAAGCACTGAAAGCATCACAGCACGTACGGTAACAAATAAAAAGCCCACATGTTACTCGTGAGCTCCCATACAGAATAATTAAAAGAGTGAGATGGGCTTATTGTATAAATCTGTGGTGTATTAAAACACGGAGATGAGGGAATTTAATAATGTTACATGGAGCACTGGATTTGCGACGCAGTTGATGATTCTATTTTACGCGCAAAACAACTACAGTATTGAAAATCTTATACACAAGGTAAATATGTGTATGTATGAGGTTGCCTGGTTCTATTTTCCCTTAAAGCAATATATATATATATATAAAATAACATGACATGACTGATTGGCTAACTGATTCATCATCGCCGAGCCAAAACTACCGGACACAAAGAAATGAAATTTTGGGGGTACATTTATATTAGGGTATGTGCTCACTGAGGGAGGATTTTTGGATATTCCGGCGCTAGGGGGTGAAAAGGAGGTTGAATTTTTAAAATGAGGATATCTATATCTCAAAAGCTTAAAAGTTTGCAGACGTAAAAATTGGTATTTGGAATCTCTTCTAAAAATAAAGAAACACAAACTTTTGGGGAGGGGGAATCAACTGAATGGGTAGGAAGGCGGGGATGGTGAAAAGGAGTTGAATTACTTTTATGAGGATACTTATATCTCAAAACTGAAGATGTTACAGATATGAAAATTAATATTTGGAATCTTCAAAAATAAAGAAACACGCATTTGCTTTTTAGGAAAATCGACGTAAGGGGTATGGGATTGAAAATAAGTAAATAAGGAGTTGAAATATGTTTACGAGGATATTTTATCTTAAAAACTGTAGCTGTTACAGATGTGAAAGTTGGTATTTTGAATTTCCTTTCAAAATAAAGAAACACGTATTTTTTTTTTGTTTTTGGATGGTCCACTTAAGGCGGGAGAGGGGTAGAAAGAAGTGAAGAAGTTGAAGGAGAGGGGTAGAAAGAAGTGAAGAAAAAGTTGAATTATTTTTAAGAGTATACATTCATCTGAAAAACTGAAGGTGTTACAGAGGTACAGGCATGAAAACTGGTATTTGGAATCTCCTTTAAAAATAATGAAACACGTATTTTTTTCGGAAAATCCAGTTAAGGGGCTGAAAGGAATTGGAAAATTGGAAAAGTCATTATATGTCAAAACTTAACATGTTAGAGACGAGAAACTTGGTATTTGGAAAGTCCTTTAAAAATACAGGAACATGTACCTTTTTGGTTTCAGAGGAGGCACTTAATGGCGGGTGGTAAGAAGAGAAAAATAGTTGAATTATTTTTTTATGAGGATACTTATATCTTAAAAATTGAAGATGTTACAGACGTGAAAATTGGTATTTGGAATCTACTTTAAACATAAAGAAACTTGTATTCTTGTTTTCGGAAAATATACATAAATGGGGGTGGGGGTGGAGGAAGGACTGATCAGGGGGTTGAATTCTTTTTATGGGGATACTTATGTATATATCAAAAACAGAAGATGTTACAGATGTGGGAATAGGTATTTGGATTCTCCTTTAAAAATAAAGAAACTTGAATTTATTTTTTCGACTTGAGAGAAGACTGTTTCTCACATGTACAGTTCTATGTCGCATTGTCGTCTTAGCCCCAAAAGGTAATACCACAAACATGGTTTACAAAGAATTTCTGGGGTAAGTGAAACTCAATTTTAGGGTACGTTTTTATACTGTAGGAATTTTCAGATAATGTTTTAGTACGGTACCGAGGAACGATTTGATCAAATTATGAAATCCACGCGAGCGAAGCCGCGGGTAATTGCTAGTGGCATTCAAAAGGAAACGATCCGGAGGCTATAAAATGAAGACCTGTACCGTTATTTCGCTATTTTTTTTTTTGCTATGGGCTTTAAGTCGCACCGACACAGATAGGTCTTATGGCGACGATGGGATAGGAAAGGCCTAGGAGTTGGAAGGAAGCGGCCGTGGCCTTAATTAAGGTACAGCCCCAGCATTTGCCTCGTGTGAAAATGGGAAACCACGGAAAACCATTTTCAGGGCTGCCGATAGTGGGATTCGAACCTACTATCTCCCGGATGCAAGCTCACAGCCGCGCGCCTCTACGCGCACGGCTAACTCGCCCGGTCCGTTATTTCGAAAGTACTGTCCGGCACTGTTGAGGCACTTGTCCCACTGCGACACAAGGCGGTGAATGGCCCATCTCGTAAAATTCCTGGGGCTGCATTGTGAACCAGTTCCGAACGTACTGCTTGACGTCGGTGTCTGAGGTAAATCCTTTGCCTGTCAGAGCCTTCTTTAGCTCACATTGTCTTTTTTTAGGGTGGCAGCAACTCTGCATGCTTCCACTGGAGACTGTCGTTTTGACTCGGGTTCTAAGTGATGACACCATGTCTCGTCTCCAGCGACCACTGGTGACAAGAACTCATTACCTTCCTAGGCACGGCGCAGCAGATGTTCAAGAGAGAGGTCCATTAAATATGCTTCCTGTACTGGTTGAATACTGTGAGACACGCATTGGGCGCACTTTTAGCGAAATTTCAATCTGTCTTTAATGATGGCGTGAACAATTCCGACGCTCTCTCCGACCTCTGCGGCAATGGCTGCTCCTGTAACTCGCTGGTCTTGCATAATGGGGGCATCCACCTGCTGGACAATGGCATCGGTAATGCGGTGTGGCGTTCCAGACTAGTGATGGGACATTCGATTCATTTTACTGAATCGATTCATTTGATTCCGTTCACATTACTGAATCGATACAGTGATCCGATTCACGGCACATTAGAGTCACCGCTCTTACTGCATCTGTGTAGTATGTACTGGTAAGACAGCAGCAACAGCATTCAGTGCTCGCAGCTGCCGTCTGGTCTTCATACTATGAACTCCTTTCTTAGAAAAGAATGCTAGTCACTCTAGTACATCGAAGGTTTCCGGCGACGCATGATGGAAAAGGTCTAGGATTAGGAAGGTAACAGCCATGGCCTTAATTAAGGCACAGTCCCAGCATTTCCCGGTGTGAAAATGGGGAAACTACGGAAAACCATCTTAACGGCTGCTGACGGTGGGATTCGAACCCACCATACCCCGAATGCAAGCGCATAGCTAAGCGATACTAACCGCACGTCCAACTCGCTCAGTCATTTTTGAAAATATGTATTTTTCTATCAGCTGACGATTTTTTAAAATCGTCATATTTTGTACAGGCTACCCGAGATGTACCGTAGCCCGCTGGTTTTCTGATTCAACATACTGTTGGTTAAGTTACTGCGTCAGTCGGCTCACTTACTGTCTACATATGATTGAAGTCTTGTGCAACGATGTGCCATATGAACTGAGAGAATGCTGAGCCGTTCTTCCCAATATAAAACAGGTACTTTTGAGTGGTCATGAGCATGATTCATAGTCATAAGGCAGGCTAGAGTCGAGTTTAATTGTCAAATGTCAACTAAGTTATAATACTAAGATTCATTAAATTAATAAACTAACCTACCTACTTACTAGCTACTTCAGAATTATGTTTTGACTACCTTTTTAACACTGCAAATAAATCCATCTGTTATTTAAACCTCCCTGTATGAAGAGGACAGTGAATGCAAATGGGTATTATTTTCAAATGAGCTGAGCTCAAGAGTCCATTACAGCATACGATTCTTTCAGTGTGCTATGACTCACTGCATGTCTCGCAGCAGCGGAAACTCGGCTCGCCGTCAACGTCCAGTGAGTGCGCCACTCAGCACTGTCCGCTGGCAGTAAACCGAATCGTGTGCCGTGAGCTCGTCGTTTTTGTGAATCAATTCACTCGGACACTTGAATGAATCGATACACTTTTCCAGAGCGTGTATCATTGGCCAACGACATGCATCCTTCCCTGAATCGCTTGAGCCATGGGTTGATCCTTGCAACGGACATGCGTTGCTCTCCGTACATTTGTGCCATTCTTCGATGAATTTTCGTTCCCCTCGCTCCTTCTTCCGTCAAGAAACGCTCTACATCCCTTTGCTCTTCTTTTGAAGCCTCCATTTCACTGTTTCCAGCACGACTGGGTGCAGTGCGCGTGCTCGCTCTGTCGTAACGTGGTGTGAATCCACCAGCGGCGAGTTTAGGACCTCAGCGTTCTTATATGGATCGCACCTTCTTCCTCAGGCAATTGCATTACGGTCCTTTCAGAGGTTTTTATTTTATAGCCTCCGGCTCATTTCTTTTTACATGGACCTCATACATACATAGATAGTCGGACTGAGTAGTTCAAACGGGTGAGCATTGACAATTTTTTTTTTTTTTTTTTTTTTTTACAAGTTGCTTGACGTCGCACCGACACAGGTAGGTCTTATAGCGACGATGGGACAGGAAGGGGCTAGGAGTGGAAAGGAAGCGATCGTGGCCTTTCTCATCACAAGCTGGTGAGTTCAATCTTGGCTCAGTCCGGTGGTATTTGTAGGTGTTCAAACACCCAGCCTTGCGTCGGTAGATTTTTTTTTTTTGCTAGTGACTTTACGTCGCACCGACACAGATATGTCTTATGGCAACGATGGGATAGGAAAGGACTGAGAGTGGGAAGGAAGCGACCATGGCCTTAATTAAGTTACAGGCCCAGCATTTGTCTGGTGTGAAAATGGGAAACCATGGAAAAGCATCTTCAGAGCTGCCGACAGTGGGATTCGAACCCACTATCTACCGGATGCAAGCTCACAGCCGCGCGTCCCTAACCACACGGCCAACTCACCCGGTTCGGTAGATTTACTGGCACGTAAACGAACTCGTACGAAGCTGAATTCTGACACCTCGGCCTTTCCAGAGTCCATAAACGTAGTTTTTCTTACGTCGCACCGACACAGATAGGTCTTATTGCGACGATGGGATAGGAAAGGGCTGAGAGTGGGAAGGAAGCGACCCTGTCCTTAATTAAAGGTACAGCCCCAGGATTTGGCTAGTGTGAAAATGGGAAACCATGGAAAAAATCTTCAGGGCTGCCGACTGTGAGGTTCGCACCCACTATCTGTCGAATGCAAGCTGACAGCTGTGTGACCCAAACCGCGCAGCTACTCGCTCGGTGGGTTGGTTATTAATGGACCCCTAGCTGAGTCTGGTATTGCTTCCACTTGTGTCAGGACTTCACATTCATCTTTCCCATCCGACCTCTCTTGGTCAAATCAAGTTTTTTCCTACCCCGATGGTATTGAACATAAGATTTGCGAGGCTTTCTTCCCATGCTCTTCGTGGCTCCCCATTTCTTTTACAGATATTCTCATTCTTCGAAGGGTCACATTTCTTCCATTTCGCCTTGTGATTAGTGTTCGTAAATATCCAGACTTCTATTAAAGGCAGCTTTTTTATTTTTTTTATTTTTTTTACAGAAATACAATTCGCTTTAGGTCGCACCGACACGTATAGGGCTTATGGTGTCAATGGTATAGGTAAGGGCTAGGAGTTACAAGGAAGCGGCCGTGGCCTTAATTAAGGTACAAGCCCCAGCGTTTGCCTAGTGTGTAAATGGGAAACCACGGAAAACGATCTTCAGGACTGCCGATAGTGAGGTTCGAACCCACTATCTCCCGAATGCAAGCTCACAACTGCAAGGCCAACTCGCTGGGTCTGTACAGACTAGTAGTAACGAGATAATTAGCAGTAAAGTCATATCAAGTAAAGCCAAACTGAAAAGGACCTCGACATTAAAATCACCACCGGAGTTCGACAAGGATACATCCTCTCACCTCTTCAGTCCATCGTTCCATTAGAGGAAGGCCATGTCACATGCGGTAGCGGTCATCAGCTAAGCTGATCGAAGTCGATTGACGGACTCGGATTTTGCAGACGACATTGCTCTTATGGCTCAAGCGCCAGGTCTACGAGATCACAACAGGACACGACCTTGAAGCCAACATAATCGGTCTATTTATAAGCACTGATCAGTCAAAACTCATGAGATTCGTGGTTGTAGGTATACATTGCGCCTCGACGTCGCATACCTTGACTGGGTCCCTCCAGAAGCCAGACGGACTAGAGGCCACTCCCGAAATACCTGGCGGCGAACATTCACCAACAACCTGAAACCTGATCGACTATCTCGGAGCAGTGCTGAAACTCTCTAGGTAGACAGACAGCTGTGGACAGAGTTCGTCACCTGATGTCTTCAACAGCTATTTGCTTTACGTCGCACCGACACAGATATGTCTTACGGCGACAATGGGATGGGAAAGGCTTAAGAATGGGAAGGAAGCGGCCGTGGCCTTAATTAAGGTACAGCCCCAGCATTTGCCTGGTGTGAAAATGGGAAACCACGGAAAACCATCTTCAGGGCTGCCGACAGTGGGGTTCGAACCCACTATCTCCCGATTACTGGATACTGGCCGCACTTAAGCGACTGCAGCTATCGAGCTCGGTGTTCAACAGCAAGAAGGGCCTTGTTTATAAGATTAATTTCTCCTGGCGGCTAACTGAACACTAGGGCCATAAGAATCTCCAGATGTGGAAGTCTCGCGCATACATTTCTCAACTTTCAGTTGAAGAATTCAATCCAAAATAATATTATTATTATTCATGTCGTTTGGGCCAATTAAGGACCACGTCATTTCAACTCTCTCCTTCCCCGGGCTTTAACATTTCTCCAGTACTCCCGCACTCGTTGCCGGTGTTGTTGCTTTCTTGCTTCGAACCACGCCTTTCCTGAGTAGAGGGGGTTCGATTTTGCACCTCAGCCATCCTCAAAGTGGTTTTCTGTGGTTTCCCACTTCTCCAGGCAAATGCCGGGATTGTGCCTAACTTAAGGCCAAGGCCACTTCCTTCCTCTTCCTTGTGTATCCCTTCCAGTCTTCCCATCTCCCTACAAGGGCCCTAAGATAGCGGGTTCAAACCCTGCAGAGGTAGTCGGATTTTTGAAGGGCGGAAAAAAGTCCATTCGACACTCCATGTCGTACGATGTCGGCATGTAAAAGATCTCTGGTGACACATTTGGTGCTTACGCGACAAAATTCATTAAATCTCAGCCATAGACGCCCAAGAGAGTTTCGGTTTACTCGGTCTGCCATCTAGTGGGGGCCTAGAGTAAAGCGGAACGTCTAAATTGACGAGCAGACAGCCAGATGGCGTCAAATAGAAATGTCTGCACACGGTAGCTGAGACCATACGATTATTATTATTATTATTTACAAGGGCCCTGTTCAGCATAGCAGGTTAGGCCACCTGTTCGAGCTATTGATCCTAATCCCCAATTGCAATCCCTACCCTAAGTTTCACGCTCCAGGACACGACCCTTGCAGCAGTAGAGATGGGATCCCTCGCTGAGTCCGAGAGAAAAGCCAACCCTGAGGGTAAAGGGATTAAGAAAGAAAGAAAGAAAGAAAGAAAGAAAGAAAGAAAGACAGACAGACAGACAGACCTACCTTTATATCCCACTACACTTCCATTTCCAGTCATTAGTATTGAACCCATGACCTTTGGTGGCCCAAGGGTTCATTAAAGATTACACGTCCTAACAATTACATTCTGAACCCCAAAACTGTTCAGCATTAACCAATCTGTAGCGAATTGTTTACGCGTGTTTGTGAGAATAAGCGTAAAGCCCTACTCTACTAAATAAATTAATGTGCTCACATTATTCCGGTAGTGCTGCGTCGTCGCCTGCACTTTCGCCAAGTGACCGACTGTTGTAATGGGCCGTATTACAGGATGCATACCTAAGTGACAGTAACATTCTTGGAAGCAGGGCGACCCGTAAGTCACGTAACCAAGAGTATTGTATTATTGCTTTCTTAGAATCATCTGTAAGCATTGTTCAGCACGAACAAAGAGGACTCTTCGTGTTCAAATACTGAGCACAGTAATATGATAACAAAATATTAGTCATTTTGTAAATTAACTATTGTTCCGAACTAACTTCCTGCTGTCTTGTTTCTGGAACTATTGCAACAAGAAATCTTAGAAGAAAACATCTACCCTGCTCGAGCTAGGTCATGAGAAACATGGTCATTAAACTGTGCAGTCACGAGTTGAGAAGGAACAGAGTCGGCGCTGACTTGAGCTATACACTGTCTGATGTAACTTGAATAACACCGTGTGTCATGTAGGTAAAAACTTGAATTCTGATACTCTCCAGAAGTGTAAAATATTCGCGATTCGTTATTACTTTCCACAAGAAATGATATCATAGAAATATAGGGTTGCCTTAATTCTAGAAGCAAAAATACAGCGTGTCCGCCTTGAATGTATAACAACATAAAAATGAATATCTTGAGAAGTAATCATTGGCGATTTGGTTTTACAAGTAGAGAAACTCAAAATATTTCTTTACATATCTAATACACTTCGATATGAGCATCGTTAATGGTGTGACAGACGCCCCGTCGGCGTGTTTGGTGTAGTGGCCCTATATCGAAAGCGAACTGTCAGTTTCCCGAAGGCATCTGTGCCACTTCCTGATTGATATGTACGTGGGGAACATCGTCACTTAGTTTCAGTGGAGTTAATAATCCACCAGCTGAAAGCGACGTTGTACATACCTTTCAGACAGCTAGCGGGACACGTGCTATTTTGCGTCGCCTTCTGAGCTGCCTAACATCAAAGAAACAGTTGGGACACTTATCTCGCAGACCAGCTGTAAGTTGAGATGCTTACATATTTAACAATTCACGCGTTAAATGCAGTTTCACATTTAAATGCGCATTCGAGCAGCTATCGCAAATGCTGTATCTGCAATGAAACGAAACATATGGAGAGAAGTGGACTACAGTTGCGACGTGTGTCGCCCCATTAATGGTGTGCATATCGAGGTGTATCAGATATGTAAAAACCATTTTGAGTTTCTTTACTTGTAAAAACAAACCGCCAATAATTATCTCTATTACTTCTCAAGATATTCAGATTGCGTGCCAAAAGCCTGGATTAAATTCCAAACCTCTCCGCAGTGCTCATATGGAGTGAGGGCATATGACGCTGTTGATGGTGATTCGTCCGTCGGATGGGGACGTTAAGCCTTGAGCAGACCCCTTGGTGCTATTCGACAGGAGCAGGCTATGTGCCGGCACCGGGTTTCACCCTCTCCCTACTATCATATATCACGTCATTCATTTCATCTCCCATTAACTCCTCTGATGAGGTTGACGTCAGGAAGGGCATCCGGTCATAAAAAACCGCCACGACAAATTCATCTCACCTCATACCCGACCCCGTAGGGAAACGGGACAAGGGTTGGACAAACTTCTCAAGATATTCACTTTTATTTTATTACACATTCAAGCCGGACACCTGTGCATTCTTTCGAGGATTTTAAAATCGAGGAAATTAAATCACCGATGCAGAAATTAAGACCTGAGGAAGAAATTAATATCAGTGAACATTTATTGATATATCCGATAAACGTGTAAGCATATCTGCAGGAAGACAATCCCACTCTGAAAATGTTATTGTTTCCTTTTATTGAATCCAATAATTGCATGTCAGGAGTGAGTTTACTTAAATTTGCTGGGGGAAAAAGTACTTACTTATGATAATCATGATGATGATGATAATAAAATGACGAATGTAACGAACGTCAAGTATAGTGAGAAGTGGAATGTTCGCAACCGTCGCTGATTACTTGAACTGAAATAAAGTCGGCAACATAACAACGAACTGTTTGTGGGCAAGGAAATAATAATAATAAAAAATAATAATCATGCATTCCGGAGATGGTCGGTTCGAATTCCACTGTCAGCAGCTCTGAAGGTGGTTTCCCGTGGTTTCGCTGGTAAATGCTGGGAGGGTACCTTAATAGCCGCTACTTTCCGTTTTCCAACCATTGAGTCGGCGAAGAAATTGAATTTGTTATTGCGACAATAAAACACCAAATAAATAAATAAATAAATAAATAAATAAATAAATAAATAAATAAATAAATAAATAAATAAATAAATAAATAAATAAATAATCACTCGTGCTTACTTTTCTGAATTTCGTTCTCCCCTTGTACTGTACTTGTTTGTTAATTTATCATCCTTTCCTCCTTATTTATCTTTTTTTTTGCAGTTTATTAGTTTCTAGTTACGTTTGTGAATCAGTGGTAGAGTATCGGTCTCAAGATCCGAAGATCGCGAGTTCAAACCTGCAGAGGTGGTCGGATATTTGAAGGTTGGGAAAAAAGTCAATTGGGCACCCCATGTCGTACGATGCTGACATGTAAAAGATTTCTGGTGAAATATTTCGCGTTTGCCAGACAAAATTAAGTGAAAACTCAGCCATAGACGGCCAGGAGATATTCGGTTACTCTGCCACGGAACGTCAAGCTGACGCGCAGGCAACCTAGATAAAATTCCTTCACACGGTAGCCGATGCCACACGATTATTATTATTATTATTATTATTATTATTATTATTATTATTATTTATTATTATTATTATTTCGAAATGTTCACGTTGTTCTCCATCCCTTTCTTTGCACTAAACCGTATAACCACGCCTTTAGTCTACATGACGTGAGAGGACTCGAATTATGAGTAGTCCCGAATTCTTGTTGGTTTTTAAGGCTTATTTTATTTTGCATGGCCGTTTCATCAGTTTTGTTCTCATATTATTCCATTTTAATCAATCTCACCTTCTCCCTGACAGTCCATTATGCACTTGATTTCACATCCGTTCATGTTCACGGACAAAGGATAAGAGAGAGATGAAATGACGTGATGATTGCGTAATTTGGCGGCCCTCTAAATGACTTGTCCGCCGTTAATGAATCAGACAGTTAACAGCTGGTTCCAGGAGCACTCACCTTACTTGTTATTCGCCCACCAAACGACCGCAAAGGAATGTGTTTGACATAGTCATGCTGAAGTTTAGAATTACAGTGAGATCACCTTCCTTCATACCAACCGAAAGCCGCAAAATATGACGTAAAACAGATAATTTCACTTAATCTACCAATTAAGATAGATTACCACGCATTGGCCTCAAGGATGTTCAAATATAGAAATTTGCAAGGATTTAAATTCTTATGCTTTTCAGCCTAGACTTCTCTCTGTGTAGGATACAGTCTGGGGGGCTGCTGTCTCTTGAAAAGGATGTGCTCAAAGGAACATCTCAGGAATTCAGACAAGGAGACGATTCACAGATATGGGTACAATTCTGTCTCTTTCAGGGATAGGTAAATGGTAATCTGTTTGTTACAACGGCATTCCCTTATGCTGGTCATTGATAGACTGTCGCCCTTCGGGTCCCCCAAGACCATGGGTTCAAACCCGGTGGAGGTAGTGGGATTTTGAATGGCGGAGAAGTGTGCATTCGACACTCCACGCCGTATGATATCGGCATGTAAAATATGTCTGATGACGCATGTGGTATTCAACGGATAAAATCAATAAGAAAATAATTTCGCCGTCCAGTTCTTTTCCCAATTAGGCCTAGTTCGGGTCGGCACTAAATGTAAATTAAGCCGAGTTTGACGGCTGGATGCCCTTCCTGGCTCCAAAGTTATGCGAAAAGGAAATACTACTGCGTGTTTCTACGGTGGATTGTATTGTGCCGTGTTGTGTGTGAGTGGAGGTGTGTATTAAGACGTACACACACATCCAGCCCACGAGTTAGAGGAATAAACCAGATGCGGCTAAAATCTCCAACCTGTCTGGGAATCGAACTCGGGGCGCCTGATCATTCAGGCAAGGAACTAAACAACAACAACAACAACAACAACAACAACAACAACAACAACAAGACCGCTTGGCCTTTTCCGGCCGGATGGTTTTCCTGACGCCAACCCTACATAGAGGGATATATTTGCTACTGCGTGTTTGCCACTTTTCCTTAAAGCAATTTACAATTTACTTTACGTCGCACCGAGACAGGTAGGTCTTATGGCGACGATGGGATAGGAAAGGGTTGTGTCTTGAGTGCTAACAGTCCAGATTGCGAACAAGGCAAAAACCGTCCAGATTGCGAACAACTAAATATACCCTGTCCAGATTGCGAACAAGAGATTAGTGTTGACGTGAGATACATAAAACAGATACAATTTTCAAAACAGTCTCATAAGTAATTTTTGTTCTAGTAGTATTAACATTAACTGGTAGGCCTACATTGGGATGTTTTAGATAACCTAACCATATTTAAAAAAAAATTTCTCTTATTGAAAATGTTAAATAATTTAGTTTGAAGTAATCTTACCATTTAGAAGATTATCGTTTTTATTGTATAACATAACTAGAGGGCTAGTTGTTTATGGTGGATCAGTGGGAGTCCCTTCCTTCCTTCCTTCCTTCCTTCCTTCCTTCCTTCCTTCCTTCCTTCCTTCCTTCCTTCCTTCCTTCAATAAATGTACTGAGAAATATATCAATAAGATGGCTAGGCTATTTTCTCTCCTAAACACTCATTTCCAGCATATGTTGCTACTGAAGGAACACTAAGCATAATTATTCTCTTTGTTGCTGTTCTTCTTCTTCTTCGTGGTATTATTATTATTATTATTATTATTATTATTATTCAAAATAATACATAAGAAATGAAATAGTGAGTTTATTTGAAAACGAGTGGGTTTTTTCTGACATAATTTTAACTTTCTTTGTGTATTACGCAGTATTCCAATTGTGTGTACCAGAACTTTTTGTACCAACTGAGGGTTATTTTTTCTGGCCGCTTTCTTTATTGTCAGAGCTGGTTTGTGAATAAATTCAAATCTCCCTGGTAATAATTAAAGCGGTTTTCTAAAGAACTTCAGAAGACTGTAGGTGCCTCTAATGATGCATACTGCTGCCACAATCCACCTAGATAAGCAGCGTGACATATATAAAATAATAGGCTATATTCTTACTCATTATACTCTCGCTTAAGTGCCTCTACTTTATGCCTGGCCGCAATCTCGACTCATTAATGTTTGTCATGAAACCCAAATCATCCCCTTCAGGTACCCACTTGTTCGCAATCAGGACGACTGCTAGGAAAGGGCTAGGAGTGGGAAGGAACCGGCCGTGGCCTTAATTAAGGTACAGCCAAGGCATTTGCCTGCTGTGAAAATGGGAGAGCGCGAAAAATCATCTTTAGAGCTGCCGACAGTGGGGTTTGAACCCACTATCTTCCGAATGCAAGCTCACAGCCAACTCGCTCGGTTTTCCTTAAAATAGCACCAGAATTTTGTATGCATGTTGCATTAGGACGCACCCTGCCTGTCTTCGTCTACTCGATGGCAAGAGCTTTCTGTAGTAGATGGTGTTCATCACGACTTCTGACGTGGCCGAACCGCGCAGCTGTTTTTCTTTCATCTTGTCGCTAATGGGCACCACTTTTAAAAGTTTCTCGCACATGCTCATTGGGCATTTCGTCAAGCAGAGTGATACTCACCGATCTCACACCGCCCGCATCGCTGTGCCATAGATTCGCTGGTTATGCTTCTTCTGTCTTGTTCAACATTCGGAGGCGCACATGAGGGCAGGCCGTATAGTGGTTTTATACACTTTTTCCTTCCTCTGGCATCAGCTGTCACATAGAACAACACTAAGGGACCGCAGTTTCGTCCAACCAATAGTGATGTGGTGCTTGAAGTCCGAGTTGATATTACCATCAGTTGTGTTGACTGAAACGAGATACATGAACTTGTCGGACATCATCAGCGGTTTTCCAGCAAGGAAGACAGTGTTGCGTAGGCCCGTTTGCCCGGAATGTACAAAGTTGGAAAACATGTACGTTGTCGTCTTCTTGCAACTTATTCAGTACACATTTGCCTTTAGCATTTTCTCGCTGTCGTTCTAAGACTGCGTCAATTTCCTCACAAGACTCACCAATCAAAATTATGTCGTCTACGTAAAGGTATGGTCCACGGCAGATCTGTCATCAACTGCTCTGTGAGGTACTTGACAACAATGTTGAAAAATATCTTCTTATCCTTAGTTCTTCACTGGACTTAATTCCTTTAAAATCTTTTTTTTCAATCAAGTCACAAGGAAACAACTGAAATGAAGCTCCGTGAAAAGAGGACCTTCCTATTTTTCTCAAAATTCTAGAAACAAAACTTGGTAGAATCACTTCTCGGCTAATCAGTATTATAATATACAGTAGAACCTAGTGTTAGGAAAATTTTACCATGTAATTTTAGGTTAGATTAATTTTTAGTCTTAAGTTGGCAACAAAACAAATAAACCAGGGAGTAAGGAATACAGGGAGCTGCCCGCTACACTACTCTCTGTGGCTATCGCTTGAAGCCAACGGCCACGCCCCCCATGGTTACCGAAACATGGCAATTCTTACGCTGTGGATATAAACAAACTAAAACATTTTCTTGGGAGTAGAAAAACTTTGAATCGCTCAATGAAGTACAGTCGTTTTCAAAATAACACGGCGATTAACTGTAACAAAACTTTCTGGCAAACAGACCTATTAATGCTTTTTTCCTGAGCTCTAAGGAAGCGTTTCTCATGACACGCAGCCTTCAATCTACTCTCTCGCTAGTTGACTATCGGTACTAGGCTATAAACCGAGTATATTAAAAACAGTAGATGCAAATCTTCAACAGATATCAGTAAAGATAAGGAGTAGGCTATTAATAATGACATTCCGCAATCTGAATGCTTTACGGGAATGCGCAATAAATCACCAAACTGGGCTTAGCAACATTGCTTACTACATATTTTGGAGTGATGGTGGTGGTGATTATTGTTTTAATAGGAAGTAAAACCATCAAGTGAGCCATCCTCTGACACAAGTGGAAACAATGCAGGACTCAGCTAAGGTCCCCTTGGACGCCAACCCACACTCCGAAGTTAAGAGCCCCTTAGGCCCTTAATTGCCCTTTACGACACGTGGTGGTGATTATTGTTTTAAGAGGGAATACAACTAGACAACCATCCTTTAGGAACACTAATCAGAGAGAAATGAAGATATCGGCCAAAGAAAGACAAGGGCCGTGAAGGGCGAGAAAATGAAAGACTCTCTAGCCCTCGAATCTACTTAAAGCCTCAGGGTCGGAAAAGAACAAGAGTTGACCATCGGAGGTCGGACATTATAGATTAAAATTAGCCTGGCAAGGGTAAGTGAAAGGAATGCCAGGACTCTGCTAAGGGGCCCGTGGTTGCCAACCCATGCTCCCAAACTGAGAGCTCCTGGGGCCCCTTTCAGCCGCCTCTTACGAAAAGCAGGGGATACCGTGGGTGCTGTCCTACTACCCCTACATCCCCAGAGACTTTTACGACAGGCAGGGTATACCGTGGGCCTTATTCTACCGTACAAGAAGTACAACTGGGCAATCATCCTCTATTAACACTAATTAGGAGGAAAAATGGAAGGGATCCGACACTTCGAAAAATGAAGGTATCGGCCAAAGGAAGACAAGGGCCACGAAAGGCGTGAAAATGAAAAACTCCCTTGGCCTCGAGTGCTCTAATTCTGTAGGTAAGAAGGGAATGCTTCAAAAATAGTAGGTACTGCATTCTCCTTCAAAACAACTTTCTTCATGGACCGATCAAATAATTCCGGTTTGAAATGTGCTGCAGCTGTTCTGGTGTAAGGTTAAGGCATCCAATTTTCCCTTCTAATGGCCTTAACCCACTCTGATCTCCTTTCTTCATGAACAGGAAACCTCAGGAAAAATTGACGATAAACAACAAGACTAACCTAAAAGCTCTTACAAAAAGTGGACGGTGCTTCTGAGAGTTCGAAATACAATGGAGGTAATATAATGTACTGTACTACATATTACAAGCCATACTTAGAATCTTACCTGTGAAATGTTATTCCAGGAATATTTTTGGACTTACGATTCTTGCAACCGTATGCACAACACGACATTGTAAGTGCTACAACTAAATATTAGTATCTCTGACATTTTAGCGTGTCGTGCAGTACACTGAATTCACTTCAATGAGCTGTGATAGATTTGACTGTCAAGAAGGAGCATGTGTTCTCGCGCCTATTTACGACCACACACCCCATGTAGACCACTGTCACAGGGCTTCACTCTTCAAAGCTCCAAGGCATCTGCCTGTATTCTTTACTCCCTGAAATAAACAGAGAGTTCCAAGTTGGCGATTGTGTTGATGTTACTTTTTTCATGGTCATCCGGCCCGGAGAAACGCATGAAAAAATAACATCAACACAATCTCTATCTTCGAACTCTCTGTTTATTTGTTTTGTTGCTAACTTAGAGTAGTAATTAATCTAACCTAAAACTACATACTAAAATTTTCCTAACACATAGAATCGGGGAAAGAAATACAATTGCTGGAAAATTCAAAATATAAATTTTCATTTTGATGTTTGTTAGAGTACACATTTTTTCTTATCACAGGGTACGCCACTATATTTTCATGTAACACTCATCATCATCATCATCATCATCATCATCATCATCTAAAGGCTTCGCCTTGTCGCTGCAACCATTGATCTCTTCTCTCTGCGATCCTTTTCATCTCTCCATAACCTTGGCATCCCATCATCTCAACTACCTCTTCAATGATCTTCTTCCGTGGTTTTCCTCTGCCTTTCTTTCCCATCACCTTGCCTTCGAACAAGTTCTTTATGAAGTTATTATGCCGGAGAATGTGACCGAAAACTGATGCTTTTCTCCTTTTTATCGCTGTTATTAAATGCCTCTGGGTGTTTATTTCTCTAAGCACTGCTTCATTAGTTTTCTTCTCAATCCAGCTAGTTCTAGTCATCTTCCTCCATAGCCACATTTCCACTGCCTCTAGTCGTTTCACGTCCTCCTTCAAGAGAGTCTATCCTTCACAGCCGTATAGCAGCACACTCCAAATGAACGTTTTGATAAATAATTTCTTTTGTTCAGTATTTAAGGATTTATTAGTTAAGAGCTGCTTCTTCTCCTCAAAGGCTTTCTTACACAGGGAAATCCTTTTTTTTATTTCCACAGTGCATCTGTTGTCATCGGTAATAACTGATCCTAAATAGCAGAACTTGTGCACCTGTTTTATTAAAATATTTCCAATTCTGAGCTGTGCCTCTGGCTTCATTTTAGATTTGCTTACAACCATAACATTAGTTTTATTTACATTAATGTTAAGTTGGAAATCTTTTAAGATGGATGTTAATTTGTTGAGCATGATCTGCATGTTCTTCTCATTGTCAGCCAGAAGTGCAATATCGTCGGCAAATCTAATACAGTGTACAGTTGTTCCATTTATTTTAATGCCAGGTGTTTTGGATTTAAAAATTTTCATGGCCTCTTCAATGTACAGATTAAATAGAAATGGTGATAAGGAACACCCCTGTCTTACTCCTTTCCTTATTCTCACCTTGCATACTTTATCATTACTTTCGATGTTTATTCTTTGATTGATGTAGAGGTTGAGTATTGCTTTTCTGTCTTTCCAGTCCAAATGAATGTCCTTCATAAGTATAAATTCAGTAGGAGGAATGAGGGTGGAGAAATATGGCAGCCGTCTCACAGGCGTATGATACCAGCTGAGAGTGAAAACTGTTCAGAAACCCTGGTCTAGATATAAATGCATTCAAGGCTCCATATAGGATTCAGAATAGTTCTCCCTTGTGAGATTCAGAAGAGCGGGTGTTCTTTGATGTCTTCATCGGCAGCCAGTTCCGCTCCGAGATCAGTGCTGTACGATCGCTGGCTCGGTACTCCCTCGCAGTGATGTAACCCAGTGAGATGGAGGGCGCGATAATCGTGTCCTGTCCTATCCTACTTGCGAACCGCACCATATGTGCACCCCGGGGCGAAGGCTGAGATTACGTTGTGAAAGGCACGCAGCTGTTTCGTACATAATCTATGCGAGGTGAATTTGGTCTTATATGGCCATACGGATGTTCACTAGCACGTTATGAATGATGTCCAGGAATTTTGACATTCCTATTCTCTTCATATGAAAGCCCGTAACATATTTAGTGACTACGGCAACTTCTCTTTCAAGGAAGTACAGCGCATTAAGGAAAAAAGCTACAAAATTCTTCTTGGGAAGAGCTAGCGTGCAAAACATGGTCTTCCTCTACATGGGAGATGACCTAATTTCAGTACAGTGACATCACCCGTCAGGAATTACAAAACAATAGCTCCTTTCATAAACTACGTATCTTTCCTATTAATAATGGAACAATTGGGATAAAAAGTCGGTTAGTAACCTATTCTTGTCCATCCTATGTGCCAATTACAAGCTTGATGCAGTCTTTGTAACAAACCCGGATTTGTTGATAAACTTAACCATATGGTTGTTTGATCCCGTATTGACTTGTCTGAATCTATTACAGAACTATTTTGGCATTTTGGGCGGGTTGGCAATGTCATTTTCCCCACTTAAATAATATAATTTTCTCTAATGTTTATATTTTCTTTTTTTCTTTTTGCTAGTTGTTTTACGTCGCACCGACACAGATAGGTCTTATGGCGACGATGGGATAGGAAAGGGCTAGGAGTTGGAAGGAAGCGGCCATGCCCTTAATTGAGGTACAGCCACAGCATTTGCCTGGTGTGAAAATGGGAAACCGTGGAAAACCATCTTCAGGGCTGCCGACAGTGGGATTCGAACCTACTATCTCCCGGGTGCAAGCTCATAGATGCGCGCTCCTAACCGCACGGCCAACTCGCCCGGTCTCATATTTTCTGAACACATGAATGACCTCATGAAGCATTCAAACCATTACGAAGAATATTTGTAATGCATGGTATAGGAAGAATAATTAATTGTATTAATATTATAGACTTCCTTGTCAACAATTAGGCCGAGGAAGTGGCTGTGCGGTTTGGACCATGTAGCTATCAGCTTGCGTTCGGGAGGTAGTGGGTTCGAAACCGACTGACGGCAGCCCTGAAGATGGTCTTCCGTGGTTTCCCATTTTCACACCACGCAAATGATGGGGCTGTACTTTAATTAAGGCCACGGCCACTTCCTTCCAATTCCTAAGCATTTCCTATCCCACCGTCGCCATAAGACCTATCTGTTTTGGTGCGGCGTGAAGCAAGTTGTTGTCAACAATATTAAAAATTTAAACGATCTTGACTACCTTGCTCGATGAATGTTTAGATATAGACTCCTATCTGTAACTTTTATAATAATGTTATTGGTTTCACGTGTCACTAACTAACTTTTGAAGGCTTTTGGAGACACCGAAGTGCCAGAATTCTGTCTCTCAGAACTTCTACGCACGAGTAAATCTACCGACACGAGACTGGCATACTTGAGCATTTTCAAATACCACCGGACTGAGCGGGATCGAACCCGCCAGCGCTCTACCGTCGGAACTACTCAGCACGCCTCTGTTACTCTGCAACGAGAAGGCTGCTAATGTCATAATTATGTCTGTCAATTTCTTCATGAGAGAAATCTTGTGGAGGTTCATCCAAAAATACTGATATAATCCTTCGGAAGGGACAAAGTACTCCAGCCACCAACTGCTCAGGGGAATACTCTTATCCAACTCTGAAGTGCGTCGAAAAGTGAGGAACAGACTTCGGTTTTCACACTTCTTATCAGTGAAGGAAAGTAGATGCAGAAGATTAAATTTGGTGACGTGAAAGATGACTTTGCACGCCATGAAGAAAGGTCTTTTCATCAAACAGAGTTTTCTTTTTTACATTTATCTGGTGTGAAAATGGGAAACTACGGAAGACCGTCTTCAGATATGCCGACAGTGGGGTTCGAACCCACTATCTCCCGAATGCAAGATCACAGCTGTGCGACCCAAACTGCGCGGCCAATTCGCTCGGTATGTTAAAATTTCATATTACTGATGTATCGCTTTGATGCGTCTTTCAGGTCTTGCACGTACCTGTATTTTAATTCACAGCCTCCTACACTTGCTCGCCGTTGATAATTAAAGTAAATATCCTTTATGTTTTGAAAAGGAAGGGGTAAGGACCGACAAGTGATGTTTGGGCTAGGGGCGGGAAAGAGATTCTACCTTGCAAGGATTGTAAGACGTTCAGTGGCGCGCAATTACACGTAAAATAGAAGTTATCTACGTGACAGGAAAACACGGGTAGAAACGCGCAAATACATGAAGTACGTAAAAACTAGAAACAAAATGAAAATTCATTAAAAAACACATTTTTTTCGAAGGTTCCTGTTATACAGGATTATTCAGCTAATATGTCCACCTAAATCAATCAATCAATCAATCAATCAATCAATCAATCAATCAATCAATCAATCAATCAATCAATCAATCAATCAATCAATCAATCAATCAATCAATCAATCAATCAATCAATCAATCAATCAATCAATCAATCAATCAATCAATCAATCAATCAATCAATCAATCAATCAATCAATCAATCAATCAATCAATCAATCAATCAATCAATCATTAACTGCAAATTATAATAACATTCTGCCTTCACTTTTATTCCTTGATCACAAGGG
Organism: Anabrus simplex; assembly: GCF_040414725.1. Lineage (NCBI taxonomy): Eukaryota > Metazoa > Arthropoda > Insecta > Orthoptera > Tettigoniidae > Anabrus > Anabrus simplex. The sequence goes on along the minus strand of NC_090270.1, from coordinate 125,239,941 downwards.
GCTCATAATTGAACTTGCAGTACATTTGCAGAGTGTGAATATCTGCTGATACCATGGCACTAACTTTGTAATTTTTTAAAGGGAACTCTCATATTTTGTACACCTAGTTTTAAACTTATGATCATTACAAATTCAGCGCTGTGATTATTTTGAAAATCGGACAAGTACTTCTCGAGAAAATGGACATATTCAAAAGTGCTTCAGTTGCCAGCTGTAGGCTGTTCTGTTGGATTGACTCATGAACTAATGTAAATGCCTAAAAGATACGTTTACGTGTAACACTTGATCTGCTGGCGTACATAGCTCTTTCACCTTCTAATAGCTACTGTGCCCATGAACTACCAACCCCTCCCCGGAGGCACGGGTTCGATTCCCGGCTCTGCCACGAAAATTGAAAAGTGGTACGAGGGCTGGAACGGGGTCCACTCAGCCTCGGGATGTCAACTGGGTAGAGAGAGGGTTCGATTCCCTCCTCAGCCATCTTCGAAGTGGTTTTCCGTGGTTTCCCACTTCTCCAGACAAATACCGGGATGGTACCTAACTTAAGACCACGGCCGCTTCGTTCCCTCTTCCTTGTCTATCCCTTCCAATCTTCCCATCCCCCGACAAGGCCCCTGTTCAGCAATGCAGGTGAGGACGCCTGGGCGAGGTACTGGTTATTCTCCCCAGTTGTATCACCCGACCCAAAGTCTCACGCTCTAGGACACTGCCCTTGAGGCGGTGGAGGTGGGATCCCTCGCTGAGTCCGAGGGAATAACCAAACCTGGAGGGCAAGCAAGCAAGCACCACTGATCTGCATTTACGGCTGCCACCTAAGTGCTGATTCCCTGTCAGTTGTTTAAAAAAAATTAAATTACCTCAAACAAGTTTATAATATGAGCTACAAATCAATGCCTGATATTCACAGCGACGCTGATCATAGAAGGCATTTGCCGCGTCGGTCTGTTTAACAACATAACATCTGCGGTGTACAGACAGCACGTGCATCTTTTTCATCTTTTCCTGAGTCGTACACGAGGTGTCAGAAATTCTGCTACTGACCGCACTCGAATTGTGACATTACTAAAAGAAGGATGGCGGCAAGTGAACGTCGTCGCTCGTGTTGAAGGGAGTCAGACAGATGTCTCCAGAGTTTGGAAAACGTTCAAGGAAACGCATACGATTGCTGATCGACAACGGACGTTCCGTTAAACAAGGAATACCAAAGAGGATCCGTATGTGTTGCTTTCAGCGCGTCGTATGCCCACTGTTACAGACACCTCGATCCGCCAGGATCTGCGAAAGGCCACCAGTGACTGAGCCAGATTTGCCCGGCTCCTTGGCTGAATGGTCAGCGTAGTGGTATTTTGTTCGGGGGGGGGGGGCGGGTTCGTTTCCCGGCCGTGTCGGGGATTTTAATTTCAAACAGTCAATTTCTCTGGCTCGGGGGCTGGGTGTTTCTGTGCGTCTTAAATGTGTAAGTTCAAATGACCGAGTCAATTCATAATTAATAATAAGAAAAGTACAAAACTGTAGCTGGCTGCATGGTTGATAAGCCCGAAAGAACAACAACAATTAAACCCGATCAGACAGTACGAAATTGACTGCACGACGAGGGTCTGATATCTGTGAAGGTTGCCATAAGCGTGCACACCTACAATACGGGTGTTAATAGTCTGGAGGCGAGCCGAAATGGAACGAGCTCTTCATTCCAGAGCGCCATCTGCAGCAAAGGGATTCGTTCCATCATGTTTTGGAGTGGGATCACGTTTGATCGATGCACGCCTCTAATCACTATCCAGAGTAATGTGGGGGTCTGGTAAACAGAAGCAACATTCTCCAGCCTGCAGTTATAGGATTTGCTGCTACTGTGTCTGTACACTAGTGGATGATAATGCTCGTGCCGATCGAGCCAGAGTGGTCAATCACTTCCTTGAGACGTATGGCATAAAGTGAAAGGTGTGTCTGCTGAAATGAACTGTGTTCAACATGCATGATGTCAACTGAAGGGGACAGGTGCCCTCCGTCCTAATCCTCCTTTTAGCATTCAGCAATTAACTGAAGTTGCTATCCAAGTGTGGGATAATCTGCCCCAAAACAAATTCTTTGTGCTGAATATATTCCATCGTGTCCAAACATGCCTCAGGGCTGGATGTGGCTATACACTGTATTCATCTGCCGCACAATGGACAATAATTCTGTGGCTTGGGTCTAACTTCGCCACTACAAATAATGGCAAATATAATATAAAATAATAAAAGGGCCAATGTCACTTTTTATCGAAATTGAGATATTAACTGATACAAACGCGTTTTATCCTGGCTTGCAACATGTTAAAGTACTAAACGAACAGTTAACGTCTAATTAAATAAGCCCTTTCCAATAATGTTAGATTACCAATAAAGATTAGAGACCTGGCCATTTTTAAAGAATACGATAGAAAAAAATAGCGTTTAATAAGGTGACTTCCACAAAGAAAGTATAAAGTTATTTAAAGTTAAATATTGAAAAAAATAATTGGAATACTATAAGCAAAACTTCAAATGCTCATAGCTCAAAAACAGGTCTTTTGACATTGGCCCTTTTAGAACCAAGCCACAGAATTATGTGTTTAAATTTTCGCATTACCAACAATGTGCTTAGGCTGATTTTCTATTGTTTTTGCATAGCTGACTGCATGCCATTTTTCTTTATATTTATCCTTCATAATGTAAAATGTACTTACATACACATAGCAAAGTAAGAAAGTACATTAATCTAGAATCCTGCACGAGAAAGAAGTACACGTTCAATCTTCCGAAGTTAGGACTGAGCCATTGGCCCATTCAGGCTTTGCGTACACTAAACCAATTTGATATAGTGGAGTGAGAAAGATATGTGAACGGATGAGTACACGGGCGGACATTGTCAAACGAATAACTAAATATTGGTGGAGGCTAAAGACGAAGACAGGGGGTGAAAATTCTAAGGATAGCATCCCAGCACCAAATAAAACACCAAAATGAGGGTTGCTGGGTGGACGGAGTGAAGAAGCTACTGGAAGAGATAGGAATGGGGGTACCATTGGGAAAGAAATTTATCAAGAAATGACAAGGGATTGTGTAAAACGGTGGTTCAAAGAGTAAAAAGTATTGAAAGACAAACAATAAGGTCAGACTGTAACAGCAAGAGAACACTGGTTGAATTTTGTAAAGTAAGTGAAAATTTGACAATAAAGAACTGAAATGTTAACAAAAGGGGAAATAGAAGGACAATTTGCTGGCTGATGTGAGTATATAAGAATAAAGCTCTAAGACAGAAAAATGAGGAAAATCTCTGCATTTTTTACAATAAGGACATGGAAGTTGCTCACTTACTAAAAGACTGTAAAGAAACATGAAAGGTAAGAGAGAAATATATAGGCTAGATGGAAAAGATATAAGTAAAATCGATAATGAACATGAATTTTACACAATTGGTAAATTAATAGACAGAGAATGGAAGGTACCAAGAAAAATAGCAAAACATTGTAATATAAGAGGTTGTGTGAATTGAAATTAAAGGATGAAGAAAGAGAAAATAAGGACGGAGAAGGTACATAATTATGTGAAGGTATAAATATATTATTAAATGTAGCAATAGATAAATTGTTGTATTTTAGGGTTGCATTTCACTTTTTCTCAACTATTAAACTGCATGTGAATTAAATATACTCAGGCATTCTTCCAGTTATTCAATTAATTCAAAAGGTAGAAAATTTAAGCACTAACACAACTCAGGAAGGGTAAGATACATCCATGTCCTGGACTATATAACGAGGTTTACGTCTAGGACAAAACAAGTAAATAATCTTAAAAGATAAAAAACAAAATACAGTCTAGAAATAGATTGAAATAGTGAATAAGTTAAATTGTAAATGTTTGATGTTGTATATGCATGAACCAAATCATATTGGAGTACAATATATGATCACTCCCTCCTCAGTTTCGGGTGATCCGAGACTGGGGGAGGGGATTATTCTATTCTAAACCAATTGAATGAGGGCACGGATTTATTCCACGCCCCTCCTAATGCGGTATGGGGGCTGGAACGTAATAATAGAATTAATGCTGCTCACAAATGAAAATATTGAATGTGCATTTTTAATCTTGTTAATACTTTTTTCACTGTTTAGTGGTTAAGTTAAATGCAGTTTGGTATGGATTTCTTTAACGTTATGTCTCTCTTTAGCGATTAGTTTCGATAAACAATTGCTAGGGTAACTTTCACATGGGCGACAGTCCTAAATGAAGATCAATGATGAATGACTGATTTCTTTTACTTACTTCTACGTTTATTTATTTATTTATTTATTTATTTAATTAATTAATTAATTAATTTATTTATTTATTTATTTATTTATTTATTTATTTATTTATTTATTTATTTCATGCCTTCATTGTGGCGAAATTAAGGCTCACGGCCCTCTCTTACACTTAACGACATATTATCTAAAAAAAACTTCATAAAACAGAATAATGAAATAATATAACAAAATATAAATCCTAACCTCATTCATTCTTCGTGTGTTATGTTCATAAGAGGAGGAGAGTAAATTAAACTTTGAGGATAAATACTGAGTTTTAGATTCATTCAACAGACGAAATACGGTTGAGTTCGTTATACTTGCCATCTGATTTAATTTCTCACCTCATTATGTCACCTACAATAGGGATTTATCTGATTGTTGTTAAATAAAGTTATCTATCTGTATACAAAACATTTTTCGAGTCCGTATTTATTAACGTGACAGTTCCCACTACAATACCATTTGCCTGACTTTGTAGTTATCACCGACGACTTGTGAAGAAAATGGTACTCAATAATCCATCTAACATGTCCATCATTTCACCCTTAATCAGACTTCCACCGGTGACGTTGTCACGAAAATCTAGCTGGACCGTCCCTCCCCTGTCCTCACCCATATTTTCCCCTACATTTTTTTCCAGTTTCGGGCACAATAGCAGGGTAAGGGATGTGAACAATAGGCATGAAGAGGTGGGGACTGGATTAAATGAGCCTCTGTTAGTGGGGCGTGGATCAGCTCGGATAGGAAAGGATGTTGACGGTTTTATGATACGCCGGGGTGTCGATATTTTGTCCCACAGGAGGTCTTTAATGCGCTGCAAGCACAGACTAAAGGGATCAATTGCGTGCACACTAACTTTTGAAATAGTGGGTTTTAGAACAAAGACGATAGAAACAGGTGAATTTTGAGGTTTTGTTATTGTATTTTGTATGCTAGTCAGAAAAACTGTTTTCCTGTGATTAAATACGGAATTCACGACATAGTGTCACAGAGCCATCCTTACTCGGTAGCAGGAACAAAGGACAGACGTAAGCGGTTTTGGTGATTGTATGTGTTCAAAGAAAGTGTCTCTAAGCTCACAATTATTTTCAGGTCGGTAAAAGAGATAATAACAGAGTGTGTCTTACTACTGTGAGAAAGCCGACGGAAATGTTCCGGAAAGCAAACACCACTGTGTGAGAATGTGTCACGTGTCTGACAGGACAACGTTACGTGCTGACACGGAATATATTGTCATCCACTGCATTTGAACGTACATTCATCGCAGCCGTGTGCAGTACAATGACATCAAACTTTATCGCAAGAAATGACTCCCATAATTACTGATTTTTACTCCATATTTTAAGTTATAAGCCTACAAGTAATACATGAATACCGGCAGTCTATTTAATGGCGGTAAACGTTAACGAGTGTTGTAATTATTGATTTTTTTTACAGGTTGCTTTCAGTCGCACCTACACAGATAGGTCTTATGGTGGCGATGGGATAGGAAAAGGCTAGGAGTGGGAAGGAAGCAGCCGTGTCCTTAATTAAGGTACAGTCCCATCATTTGCCTAGTGTGAAAATGGGAAACCACGGAAAATTATCTTCAGGGCTACCGACAGTGGGGTTGAAAATAATTTAAAACTATATTATAGTGACTAAGTGTATCTGCATTGGCATTTCAACATAATAATAATAATAATAATAATAATAATAATAATAATAATAATGTCATTCTTGTATTCAAATTATATAGATAATATGGATAATACAAGTATTTTAAATGAAGCTGAAAAGCAGCCCACGTCCTTTTCTTAACAGAACTCTACGTTTGAGTAGTATGAAATTACTTACGGTTATGGGTGGTTTATACTTACTTACATTTTTACTGTGTTTAATGGCATTGAGTAAAGAGAATATCTGTGTTTTATGCCCTAACTTTGTTTGTCACTTCCTCACTTATATCCGACGTACGAGGAATTTGTTTCATCCCAGGATGGTGAAAATGTAGAGGTACCGTACTTTTTAGACATTTTAGGTATTATATATGCATCATTCTTTCAATGATTGACATTAGTGGTATTAACGAATTCAATAATATGTTTTACAGTTGAATTATAGTGAAATTAAAGTATTTTGAATAATAATGTTATTTGTTTTGACGCCCCACTAATTACTTTTTAGGGTTTTCGTAGACTCCGAAGTGTCGGAATATAGTTCCACCGGAGTTCTTTTACTGCCAATAAATCTACCGTCACGAGGCTGACGTATTTGAGCACCTTTAAATACCACTGGATTTAGCCAGGATCGAACCTGCCAAGATGGGGTCAGAAGGCCACCGCCTCAACCGTCTGAGGCTCTCAGGTCGGTAGAGATCTTTTGAGAAAACCATGAAATAAATTGTCGCCTGACTTTGATCTAAACATTTATCTTTTACAATTTCAGGCACCACAACTTGTTGTTATCAAAATTCCAGTATCTCTGAGATTCCTACTGTAATTTAAGTGGGGATAGAAACACCTTTGTGTACGTGCCATTTCTTCATTCATCATCCCTAAATTGTAATCAAATTTTGGATAAATAAATAAATAAATAAATAAATAAATAAATAAATAAATAAATAAATAAATAAATAAATAAATAAATAAATAAATAAATAAATAAATAAATAAATAAATAAATAAATAAATAAATAAATAAATAAATACTTAAATAAATAAATAAATAAATAAATAAATAAATAAATAAATAAATAAATAAATAAATAAATCATTTCACGAATCAAATAATGTTCCACTTCTGGTAAATAATTAGGTTTTAAATACTGAATAATGACAATTTGTTATAACATGTATACGTCCTCAAAAACAATCAATATAATTATACTTATGGAATTATAATTTTAGGATTACTACTGAATGAATCGAAGATCAACATAAGAATCCATGAGAACGATAGCTCCATTGAGCACACTGAACCCGATTATATCCACAGAAAGGTGATTTAATACTTATTGCCATTACATTTAATAGTGCTGGACTGAACCTTCAGTTGTTCGTTCTTAAGAAAGAGCATAGTAGTTGGTCAGTAACACACAATTTTATTGTTATTATTGTTTCTGTTGTAGTTATTGTTATTTTAACATTTAGAACAGTACTTCCGATCAAAATTAAACGTGATCTATACTTGCTTTACCAAGAAAGCACTACGTGAGCTGGGGGCGGACGAAGGTGACATTCTGGTAAGCTTTGATATTACACCACTTCTTACCACTATACCTGTAGAAGAAACGCTTGCTTACATGAGACAATACCTGTCTGAAGACTTGACCAATCTGGCAGAAGTTTGTTTAAAATCGACATATTTCTACTACTGTCTATTACGAACAGACAGAAGGAGCATCAATGGGTTCACCTATGTCACTAGTGGCTGCTAATATTTTTATGTAACACTTTGAGTCTGCTGCATTAACTACAGCGCCATTGAAACCTAAGTGTTTCTGTCGTTACGTGGATGACACATTTTCGGTCTGGCTACATCACCACTCCTGCCAAAAAGCAGCTCTCCTTCGAACGTTATTTACTAGGGTGAATAAGGATGCAGACGCTGATAACCGCTCAAGTGCATTAAGAGAACTGACAGCATTCATGAAGAAAAACGGATATACGTCAGGAGACATAGCACGAGCTGTGATCAAGGAGCCTAACAGGGATAGTATCAGTCAGGACTACAATAAAAGGAAGAAAGTATTCCTTCCTTACATGGCAGGAATAATTGATAGAATAGGGCGCATTCTTAAGAAGTACAATATAATTCCAGTTTTCACCACAGACTGGAAGCTCAAATCCCAGTTTCGACCATTCAAAGAAAAACCACATCTTGAAATACCGGGCGTGTACGAAGTTCCATGTGGTTGTGGTTGCTCTTATATTGGCATGACGAAAAGGCTTGTCAGTACCAGGGTGAAAGAACACATTAGGTCGGTGAAGAATATCGCTCTTTCATCCTCTACTTAGAAGGCCATAAGCCAGTCTCCCATAGCAGAACATTTCTACAGTAAAGGCCATGAAATCCTCTTTGACCAGGTGAAGGTCATCACGCCTGTAAAAGACTTCTATGCTCGACTTGTGAGGGAAGCCGTAGAGATAGAGCTGCGCCCAAATAACATCAACAGGGAAAACGGCTTCAAGTTATCAAATTCCTGTACTGCAGAAATACATGCATAACACCACCATGGCACAGCGGGACGCACTCAAAAACTGTCGACAGAGGGCGGTCAATCAGTAACTTCCCTCCCAACCACCACAGTACAACGCGACGATCCTTGAGTCCAATTAGTTGGGTAAGCCGTGGATAGTACGGTCATGACTTCCACGTTCCTTCCTTGCTCACTGTCGGAGGCAGAACTTCACATGCCCTGATGAAGGCAAATGCAATTTGGCTGAAAGCTCGGCTTCATTAAATAAATATATATAGTGGCTTTAATCCAGTATTCATTTATTTATTTCTTTACGTTAATACAATTAGCCACGAAAACCTAAGTAACGAATATCTTGACAGGTCGGTAAATTTCACACGAATGTATGAATTTAAGGAAAATATGTTTTCAAGACCACGTAGAACCTTTGGAAAAATCCCATTATGTTTCCATGTCCGATAATCATTTTTATTAGCACCAGGTAATCAAATTTATTTTTATAAACCATAAGAAGTAAAAAGAATGATCAGAATAACGTTTGTGTAAACTACGAGTATAAACAAAGGAATCCACAAGAAAGAAAAAATGAGAGGTAAATATGAGAAGCCATCTAAAAGAGAAACAACGCTGCAGAGAAGAAGTAAATGAATGATAAAAACAGCACGCTGATGGCAAAACTGCGGTTTGCGGTTTTGATATTGAAGTAGTGCTTCCACTACCATGTTTAGAATGTTAATCAACTTGTTGAAGAATAAATCTCGTGCTTTCATTTCAGTGCATCTGATATTTAATTTTTATTGGCCCGAAGGGATTGCTAAATGGGGATTCAATGAAATATGTCCTTTTCTGATTAAATTGCTTACAGTGATTGAGAAATGCAAAGGCGATTTTATATTTTATGCTGATAATTTCATTGGCCAACATAACAACAAAAATATTGCGGTGCCCTTTATGTAGATAGTAATGCTCACGGCAGTTGCATCCATTGTACAAAGGTATTTTATGACAAGGCATACACGAAATGAAAACGATTCTTTTCATTCCAATGTTGGGAGAGAAAAAAAGAGGGTTAATAATCATAATAATCATAATAATAATAATAATAATAATAATCGTATGGCCTCAGCTACCGTGTGCAGACATTTCAATTTGACGCCATCTGGCTGTCTGCTCGTCAATGTCGACGTTCCGTTTTACTCTAGGCCCACTAGATGGCAGACAGAGTAAACCGGATCTCTCTTGGGCGTCTGTGGCTGAGATTTTAATGAATTTTGTCGGGTAAATACCAAATGTGTCACCAGAGATCTTTTACATGCAGTCATCGTACGACATGGAGTGTCGAATGGACTTTTTTCCGCCCTTCAAAAATCCGACTACCTCTGCCGGGTTTGAACCCGCTATCTTGGGATCCGGAGGCCGACACTCTACCACGGATCCACAGAGGCAGACAAAAAAAAGAGGGTTATGAACAGTGGAATGATTTCCCATCCTTCACAATGGGTATCAGTGATGCAGATAGCAAAGAAAAGCGGGAACTCCATGCAAGTAACTGAAATGCTAACACAGGAGTTTCTTAGTTTCAAAACGATAGCAGGTTTTACAGGTGAAAACTACACCCTTAATGAGCAAGGAGAGAAAATAGTTTGGAATTATATCAAAGCTAAGCATTTTTATATAATAATATCTGTTCAAAATTCTTTACAAAACTCCAACGCCATTCTCATAAGAAGACTTTTCAGAGACACACATACAAATGATAGAACTGAAAAAGGCTTACGCTCAACTTCCTGAAACTGATACAACAAAAAGAAATTATTCAATTGCATAGTGCAAAAAGTACGTAATTTTGGGTGTTCATTGAAAGTTTTATAAAAACTTAACATCAAAATAATAAAAGCAGGCTGAATTATCAAACTATTTCTGTGGTGGTTATTAATGTATGTTTCTTGTTCGGTACTTTGCAGAGAATGCAACTGTGATATACTTTTTCTGAATTTCCATTACATGTTATACTAAGTAAAAATCTATTATTATATTTGATGGAAGACACCAACACGTTGTAGAGATTACAAGGTACGTTTAAAAGCTAAACGGCAGAGTGAGCGCTGTACTACGTTCGGAGTCATCGAGGGCGCTTCTACGTCCACGGTACTGATAGATAAAAGCTTGTCAGAATGTCAATAAATTCAAATGAAATATTAAGAAACATTTATGGACATGGATTTAACCTCTTTAGATGAAATGATCAGGTTTCGTTTCCAGCTATATGGTTCTGTTTATGTAAACTTCTAAACGCACAGTTGCATCCTTGAAAAATGTTTGTATTTTAGATTTTATAAATTTTCATCAGCTCTGTATCAACCATAATTTAATTTGTCTTTAGTAATGTAACTATGCCAGCTTTTTTAATGCACTGTCCCAATACAAGCATTAGCTCATGGGATATTTGAAACAGTAATATAAATATCGACGATAATGACCACAGTGCCAATACGGAATTTTCTGAGGACTGCAAGGGAGAGGACTGTTTCAAGTTCGACCGTGGTCTGAGATATGGACATTTTAATGAAAGTTGGTATTTAAGTTTAGGATAAAGGCAAGTAGGATTCAGTTGTAAGTTGGCGACAATAGGAGGGGAGAGGGGACCTGGAACATAAAACTCGACGTCTCCTCTCTTCTCCCTTACGGTTGGTTTTACAGGAAAAATGACTGTCTGTAAGGGATTTCCTAAGGAAGGCTACATCTATTTGTGTACATAACGAGTTCATTGGTGGCAATGACCAGGCTGTGTTTAAAGGGATGTGTTTGCTAATTAAACGTTCTGCTCGTCGCTGGATACCCTCTAGTTTCTTCATATTTTATGTTGTCGTTGGATGCCAGGAAGGAAGGTCATATAGTAGTATGGGCCGCATCAGGGAAATATAAGCCGTTCGTAGGGCTTTACTTCTTCCTCCCGAGAGACATCTACGGACAAACCTAGCGCTCTGTATGCCTTACACCTCACTTCCTCCACGTGTTTATTCCATTTCAGATTGTCCGTAAATGTGAATACCGACCAGTTTGATGGAGTTAAAAGTCGGCAGTTGGATTCCACATAGAGTAGGTTAGTTCTGAAGTGGTTGTCTAGCTATGCTTAGTCTTATATATTTACACTTCCTAATATGTATATACATTTTATTTACCTCACACCACAGAGCTATACTATCCAGATCCGATTGACTGTTTTTCATGGCTCTGTAAATGACTGTGTCATCGGCATACTACGCCATGGTCGAATTTACACAATCCGGTAAGTTGAGAGCATAAAACGTGTACAGGAGGGGCCCTATCACACTGCCCTGAATTACACCAGAAGTAGTTATGGTTTGGTCTGAAAATGACAGAATGTTCCGACATTGCTGCGATCGTTTATAAGACCTGCTTTGAAAACTGTAGTTACGTTAACATATATTTTGATGGCCGGTGAAACCCCCACTCTGTAAGCAGTCAGTGAGAAGTATATGGAATTTTATCTTGAGGAAGTTATTTGACATAGGCCTACAATATATATCTTATTAAGTATCAGCATTTTTAAATATCTCACTATACATTTTACTTTATTTTCTGTTGCAGTGTTCCACTCCAAATCCTGCTGAGGTATCCTTTTCAGTGGCAGGAATATAGCCATAATTTACAAATTAAATACCGGTAAAGTAGTTATTGACTTCATCTGGTATAATCTCAACTTTGGGCCGGCTATATTTCACTCCTATTATTCTCTCTGTTACCTACTTCACATGCTGATTTACTAATGTCGACCCCAAGTAATTGGAAAAACACCACGAAGAAGAAGAAGAAGATGATGATGATGATGATTTAAGCACCAAATACCATTTAAATAGCAACATGGTGCTTTCAAGTTCAAGGCTGAAAACAACTGGTGTAAAGTATAGGGTAAGGTGTTCGAATACTGGATACTTATATGTCCTCTCCTTTACATCCTTACTACAACCCCTAAATAGCCTCATAACCATGTGCAGAGATCTGTACCCTTTATTAAAAATCATATTTATGTGATTACCCTAATGAAGGTCTTTTCTTATATTAACACCTAGGTACTTACAATGATCCCCAAAAGGAACTTTCACCCCATCAACGCAGTAATTAAAACTGAGAGGACTTTTCCTATTTGAGAAAATCACAACCTGACTTTTAACCCCGTTTATCATCATACAATTGCCCACTGTCCATCTCACAACATTATCGAGGTCATTTTTCACTTGCTTACAATCTTGTAACTTATTTATTACTTGTGCAGAATAACATCATCTGCAAACAGCCTTATCTCTGATTCCACTTCTTTACATATATCATTGATATATATAAGAAAACAAAGGTCCAATAATACTGCCTTGAGGAATTCCCCTCTTAATTATTACAGGGTCAGATAAAGCTTCACCTACTCTAATTCTCTGAGTTCTATTTTCTAGAAATATAGCCACCCATTCAGTCACTCTTTTCTCTAGTCCAATTGTACTTATTTTTGCCAGTAGTCTTCCATGATTTACCCTATCAAATGCCTTAGATAGGTCAATCGCAATACAGTCCATTTGGCCTCCTGAACCCAGGATATCTGCTATATCTTGCTGAAATCCTACAAGCTGAGCTTCAGTCGAATAACCTTTCCTACACTCAAACTGCCTTCTGTCAAACCAGTTATTAATTTCGCAAACATGTCTAATATAATCAGAAAGAATGCTTTCCCAAAGCTTACATGCAATGCATGTCAAACTGACTGGCCTGTAATTTTCAGCTTTATGTCTATCACCCTTTCCTTTATACACAGGGGTTACTATAGCAACTTTCCATTCGAGGAACAAATTGAAGCCATAAATAAGGATTGCAAGGCAAATAATTTTGAGAGAGTTTGGGACAAGATTAATAAAATTATTAAGGGTGGAAGGAATAAAGAGAAAACGAGTATTGAGGAAGAGCAATGGATGAGGCACTTTGATGAATTACTAGGGGAAAAGGGGGAAGAAGGATGGAGAGGGACGGGGAAAGAGGTAATTTGGAGGAATAGGAGAGTGGCAATATATGATCTGGATAAAGAAATCTCAAGGGAGGAAATCCAGGGAGTGATACGCAGAGTTAGAGCCAAGTCGGCCGGGGGATGTAATGGTATAAATAACAAGTTTTGGAAAGAAATTGGCAAAAATGAGATAATGATAGAGGGCATAGTTAAACTATTCAATAAGATATTTGAGGGAGGGAAGTTCCCGAAGGAATGGGAAACAGGAATTATATGCCCAATATACAAAGGGAAGGGTAGTAGGAGTAGTGTGAACAATTACAGGGGCATATCTCTGCTGGATTCCTTAAGTAAAATATACACTGGAGTGCTAGCGAACAGGATAAGTAGGTGGGCGGAAGAAAATGAAATATTGACAGATTATCAAGGAGGATTTAGGAAAAGGAAAAGAACGGCGGACAACATTATGATAGTAAAGACTATTCTAGAAAAGTATAAAAGTATGGCTAGAAGTAAGGTTTACGTAGCAGCAATAGATTTTGAGAAAGCTTTTGACAAGGTGAATAGAGAGGCCCTATTAGAGAAATTAGGCAGGTTAGGGATTTCAGAAAAGAAGTTGAGGGCTGTGGAAGGAATATATAGGGTGGTTAGGTTTTGTGTTAAATTGGGAGAAGAGAGACTGAGTAGACCCTTAGAGTCCAGGGTGGGTTTAAAGCAAGGGTGTAAATTATCGCCAATACTGTTTATTTTATTTATCAACGATATTTTAGAGGGATTTGGGGCTGAAAATTGGGCTGTGCCGGTAATTAATGGTTTAGAGGTACCAGGACTGATATTTGCGGATGATGTATTATTGATGACGCTAACTTCGGGGGGGATGAATAGAGCGTTAAATGCAGTGACGTTTTTTGCGAGTAAATGGGGATTGAGAATTAATGGAAATAAGTCTAAATTATTAGTAGTCCAGGTAGACAAAAGAAGAAAGATAGAAGGTAATTGGGTAATACAGGGAGAAAGTTTGGAACAGGTAAGGAAGTTGGAATATCTAGGAGTTATTTTTAATGACAAAGGAACGTGGAATGACCAGATCAGAAGGGCGAAAAACAGGGGATTGGCAGCCCTAGCCTCAGTCAGAAACATGCTAACCAAATATCCGGGTATCAGTTATAAAACCCTGAGGCTAGTGTTAAGGTCGGTAATTTTTGGGAGGGTGTTGTACGGCGCTGAAGTTTGGGGGCTGGATGAGAAAAGAGAGGAACTAAGAAGGATTGTTAGTAGTTTTGCTAAGTTAGTAATGGGCTTACCGAGGTGCACATCAAAGTCAGGGGCGGAACTAATGTGTGGGGAGGATTTGGAATCAGAGGGGGTAAAAAGAATAGTGAGATACTGGATGAATTTAAAAAGACAGGAAGGTGGGAAGATAGTCCAGGCAGCGTATGAACAGCAATGTAAGAGCATGTATAGAGGGGGCTGGCTAGAAAAAATAAAGGGATATGTGGAGAGGATAGGATTAGGACACCTGTGGGGGGAGGTATGGTCGAAGACAGAAGTTAGAGGGATGAAGATATTGGAAAGGAGGATTAGAGATATACATAGGCAGAAATTATTAGGGGAAAGCAGACTGAGAAATTCGTTAAAGGTTTTGACGAAAATAGAGGAGATAGCAGGGTTGAATATTAGATACGTTGATAGGTCAAAACGATATGGAATGATGTGGTGGTTGTTAGGTTTGCCAAGGAATACAGGCTGGATGCAGGGGAGGGATAAGACAAGATGTATACTTTGTGGAACATGGAATGATGAATTTCATTTGCTAAGAGATTGCGAGGAAACAAGGGAGATAAGACCTGGATTATTGAGTGAAGAGCATCGGAAAATATTGGGAAGGGGGGATGAGAAAGCAATCTTGAGATGGATTATTAAGCAGTGGGAAAAAGGGGGTGAATTGAACAGATATTTATGCGCGGCAAAGAAGGCCTGCGAGAGTAAAATGAAGGAGGCTGAGTTAGAGGTTGGACAAGGGAGTAGGGGGGTGGAATAGTTTTGTATGTATATGGGAAGAGTGGGTATAAAAGGGAAGGGGATAGTATGATAAGATTCAAATGAGCTAGGGAAGATAGGAGTTGTGTACTTAGTTGAGTATGGGGAGCTGGGTAATGATATGGGATTACATGAAGGCAAGGTCTTTCTGTTTGTGTTAGAGTTGGTGGGAATGCAAGTGTTGAAATGCTGAGTGGTGTTGTTTGCAGTATTGAATAGATGTAGGTCAGTAACAATAAAGTGACGAAAGCGCAGAACGAAATAAGGACACTTGATGAGCATGCTTGAATATTGAATAAGAGACTGCTGCAGCAAACGACTGTTACGAATAATACTCTTATACATAGATTATTATTATTACTATTATTATTACTATGATTCTCTTTTTTTAGTTTTACTCTCTTGATTCTGGGGTGTTAATTCTACGGAAGGAGGGGCATGGCACGAGGCTCTGAGGATGACTGCTGTGGTGGCTCTACTTTAAGGGTTTCACATTTCCGGAGTGTCCAAACGAGCCTTATGACATGCCCAGGGGATACGATAATTTTCTCTTCTATTTCTTTTTTTGGTGATCTGAGTGGTTTATTATTATTATTATTATTATTATTATTATTATTATTATTATTATTGCAGTAGTTAGTAAATTTGTATTCTCTATTGTTTATTTTTCCTTTTCTCTGTATGTGAACATGTATAGGGGCGAAATCGCCTGTTATGTTCAACAAATGTTCAAATGTTCAAACTTTCCATTCATTTGGTATAGCTCCTTCAACCAAACAATAATCAAATAAGTATTTCAGATATGGTAATATATCCCAACCCATTGCCTTTAGTATATTCCTAGAAATCTTATAAATTCCAGCTGCTTTTCTAGTTTTCAACTTTTGTATCTTACTGTAAATGTCATTGTTATCATAGGTAAATTTTAATACTTCTTTAGTATTATTCACATCCTCTATCTGGACATTATCCTTGTAACCAACCATCTTTACATACTGCTGACCGAATACTTCTGTTTCTCACATTGTGGCGCCATTTACAGGCAACGCACACCTGTGGTGTTCCTCACATACTGCAGATGTACTAATCACAGGGACTCGTATTATCCCGTGGTGTTCCTCACATAGAGGGTACTAATCATAGACAAGGCAGACCCATGGTGTCGCTCATAGAGTGGTACTAATCACAGGTGCTGTAAAACTCGCCCTGATTCACACACTGTCGCTGCTAATCACAAACCTATTGTGTACCTAACATAGCGTGTCGTCTCAAAACTCACAAGTCTCAGAACTCAAAAATTACAGGAAGAGGTTTAGTAAGAGTTTCTCTACCTGGGCCACATCCCCTATCTGAACATTATCCTTGTAACCAACAATCTTTACATACTGCTGACTGAATACTTCTGCCTTTTGAAGATCCTCGCATACACACTCCCCTTGTTCATTAATGATTCCTGGAATGTCCTTTGAACCTGTTTCTGCCTTAAAGTACCTATACTCTTCCATTTTTCACGAAAATTTGTATGGCCACCAAATATGCTTACCATCATGTTATCCTTAGCTGACTTCTTTGCTAGATTCAATTTCCTAGTAAGTTCCTTCAATTTCTCCTTACTTCCATAACCATTTCTAACCATATTTCTTTCCAGTCTGCACCTCCTTCTTAGTCTCTTTACTTCTCTATTATAATATAGTCGATCCTTACCATTCCTTACCACCTTTAAAGGAACAAACATGTTTTCACATTCCTCAACAATTGCTTTAAACCCATCCCAGAGTCTGTTTACATTTTTATTTATCATTTTCCAGCGATCATAGTTACTTTTTTAAAACTCCCTCATGCCTGTTTCATCAGCCATATGGTACTGCCTAATAGTCCTAATTTTAATACCTTCCTTTCTTCCACATTTATTTTTAACTACGACAAAAACAGCTTCGTGATCACTAATACCATCTATTACTTCGGTTTCTCTATAGAGCTCATCTGGTTTTATCAGCACCCCATCCAAAATATTCTTTCCTCTAGTTGGTTCCACCACTTTCTGAATCAGGTACCTTTCCCATATTAACTTATTTGCCATTTATTGGTCATGCTTCCTGTCGTTCGCATTACCTTCCCAATTGACATTTGGTAAATTGAGATCACATGCTACTATTACATTCCTTTCCGTATCATTTCCAACATAGCTGATTATCTTATCAAATAATTCTGAATCAGCGTCAGCGCTACCCTTTCCCGGTCTGTACACTCCAAAGACATTAAGTTGCCTATTATCTTTAGAGAAGAGCCTTACAGCCAGAATTTCATGTTTTTCATCCTTAACTTTTTCGAAGCTTACAAATCCTTCTTTCACCAGAATGAATACTCCCCCTTCTACTATTCCTATCCTATCTCTACAATACACACTTCAGTTCCGTAAGAATATCTCTGCATCCATTATATCATTTCTCAGCCATGATTCAACTCCTATTACAATATCTGGTAAGTATATATATTAAATTACTTAATTCGATTCCTTTCTTTACAATGCTTCTACAGTTGAGCACTAACATTTTATGTCATCCCTACTTCATTTCCAGTTCCCTGTTCGCTTAACACCGCTCCCTAGGCCACCTCGTTTCCTAACTTATATGTACCACCGCGGTTTAAGTGAAAGCCATCTGGGCGCAGATCCCTGTCTTACCCACCCATTAGGATCTAGAAATCTCACTCCCAGTTTCCCACATACCCACTCCGTATTCTCATTTAACTCTCCAATCACCTTCCAGTCAGTATCCCTCCTACAGATTATTCCACTGATAACAATAACCGCTTCCTTAAACTTCATCCGTGCTGCATTTACCAGATCCCACACATCCCCAACTATGTTAGTACTTATACCTGCTTGTCTTACGTTGTTAATACCAACGTGAAACACTACCACCTTCTCCTTTCCTTCCTCCTTCTCTTCTACTTTCCTCAACATCTGCCTCAACCTAATTCCTGGATAACACTCTACCCTAGTTCCCTTTCCTCCACACACTTTCCCTACATGTCTAACGATGGAATCCCCCATGACCAGAGCCTCAACCCTACCCACCTCATTTGATCCCCTCCCCTCCTGGTCAGCCCTATCTTCTTTCACTGCTGCAGAAGCTACTTCCTCCTCCCTCTCTCTCCCATGACCCTGTTCCACCTGTCTTTTCCTTTCCACTACACTACATTTCCCTTTCCTACCTTTTCCCTTCCTCCTACTTCACACATCTCAGCAACAGTTCCCTGTTCCTCATCTTCCATCAGTTGTTCTACCTGCAGTGACTTGTACCGGTTTCTAACAGACACCTGTCCTGAATTCTGATCCTGAACAGAGCCCTTAGCCTGCAATCTCCTTCCCCTTAAAACATTAGACCACTTGTCTTCTACAATTCCCCCATTTCCTTCTCATCCCTTCTTTACACCTGCTGTATCCTGTACATTATTTGAGGGAGGCCTACTTTCCTTCCTGTCCTCTGAGAGAATCCTAATTATCTCCCTCAAACTCTCCAACTCCTCCCTCATACTCCTTAATGCCTGGCCACACCTACAGTTCCTACAGTTGCACTGCTTGGCCATTATTTACGGAATAATGGAAAGAAAAGGAAAAATAAAATAACTTATCCTGTGCAAATAAAAATGAAAGGAAAGAAATATTGTCTAGGATAGTTCACAAAAACCACACAACAACAGGGTAATTAATATAAGCTACTACTACACTACAATACTACCGGTACTTAGCTGTACAATTTTTTTTCCTACAACACCCTAACAGAATGAAAATTGCTGTTAATGACTGAAAACCGAAAGTAATACACAAGAATTAGGTCTACACAATTCTAAACTGCAGTTAAGTCTGTCCTAATTACTGCAACAGAATTCTAGTAAGAGAGTTAATACAGATACTATAGATACTACAGATCTAATATCGAATATCGAAAATTAAGATTCCACCTACTACCCGATAATGGGAAGTTACGCTGAAATAAAAATAACGGCTCATAAAATCCAATAATATGTTACGTACAAACAAGAAACGACTTGCTTGTACATACAGTACCGGTATTTGAAACGTAAGCATTGGAACTGTATAGCCTACAGGAAGTTACACTCTGATGACATCTTCAGACACTGTGAGTGATCCAAAACATTTTTCAACTGTCTTATGGCGACGATGGGATGGGAAAGGCCTAGGAATGGGAAGGAAGCGGCCGTGGCCTTAATTAAGGTACAGCCCCAGCATTTGCCTGGTGTGAAAGTGGAAAACCATTTTTAGGGCTGCCGACAGTGGGGTTCGAACCCACTATCTCCCGATTACTGGATACTCAACTGAGTTCAGTGAGAGTCTAAATCATTAAAATGCAGCAGGAGACAATCCAATAAATCCCCAACTTAAAATTTGAGGTTCTGTCGATTAGAAAAGAGGTAAGAAATCGAATTCTGCCTACCCAGTAGGATAGCTACTGTTCTGACTCCTAGAACACGCTGGCCGGCAGTGTTAGTGTCACAAAGAAGTATTGCAGTGCCTGCTGGGGCCTTAATCACCTTCACATTCTTTCAGGAACAGGTGCGTATAATCTATGTGCAACTAGACCATTACATCAATATCGGAGCTGCAGCCGTCATGAATTAAACATACACTACCAGCGATAACCAAATTACTTCTGTGAACGCCTCAATGCACTTCCAGCCACGTAAATCAAGCGCCAAGGACTGTTATGAGCAAAGTAGTCGGCTAATAGGAGGTTGACTTGATTGCTACATAAACATATCCACTTATCTGGGTTAAGCATTACGGCTTTATTAACATTGTGGAACATCTGTGTCTAACTTTCGTTCGGGCTAGCCGCGGGCAACTATATTGGGTACCTGAATATTAGCATTTAAGGATGGAATTATTAATAGTTAACCCTGTCCACCCCATACCATCTGAAATTATTATTGTACCGGGGGTACACCTTCTCCGGCCAGTTAAACTGCGCGCCTTCTATACGGCCATGTAGGCAAATTAAATGGCGTATGGCTTTTAGTGCCGGGAGTGTCCATGGACTGGTTCGGCTTGCCAGGTGCAGGTCTTTTGATTTGCCTGCGCGTCGTGATGAGGATGAAATCATGATGAAGACACATACACCCAGTCCCCATGCCAGCGAAATTAACCAATTATGGTTAAAATTCCCGACCCTGCCGGGAATTGAACCCGGGACCCCTGTGACCAAAGGCCAGCCAGCTAACCATTTAGCCATGGAGCCGAATGCCATCTAGGTAAACAAACTTGAGCTGGTGAACTACAAGATACGTTGGTCTTCAACTGTTAGATGTCTCTATCATCGGTTTAATTGCCCCCCCCCCCCTAGTCGGATGAACTCTAATTTATATATATATAAAATAAGAGTTTTGTCTGTACATTGCTCAGAATTTTTTTTTTTTGCTATTGTCCTTACGTCGCTCCGACACAGATAGGTCTTATGGCGACGATGGGACAGGAAAGGGCTAGGACTGGGAGGGAAGCGGCCGTGGCCTTAATTAAGGTACAGCCTTTGCCTGGTGTGAAAACGGGAAACCACGGAAAACCATCTTCAGGGCTGCCGACAGTGGGATTTGAACCCACTATCTCCAGAATACTGTTGCTCAGAATTTAGAAAGAAGAATGATATCGGTTTTTAATTTTACATAATGTCTGTCTATATGTATGTACACATATCACGAGAAAACAGCTGAATATAATGAAATGGAAATCGGATATGTCCGCCCGCCTCTGTGGTGTAGTGGTTAGTGTGATTACCTGCCAACCCCAGAGGCCCGGGTTCGATTCCCGGCTCTGCTACGAAATTTGAAAAGTGGTGCGAGGGCTGGAACGGGGTCCACTCAGCCTCGGGAGTTTAACTGAGTAGAGGGGGGTTCGATTCCCTCCTCAGCCATCCTGGAAGTGGTTTTCCGTGGTTTCCCACTTCTTCTCCAGGCAAATGCCGGGATGGTACCTAACTTAAGGCCACGGCCGCTTCCTACCCTCTTCCTTGCCTATCCCTTCCAAACTTCCCATCCCCCCACAAGGCCCCTGTTCAGCCTAGCAGGTGAGGCCGCCTGGGCGAGGTACTGGTCATCCCCCCAGTTGTATCCCCGACCAAGAGTTTGAAGCTCCAGGACACTGCCATTGAGGCGGTAGAGGTGGGATCCCTCGCTGAGTCCGAGGGAGTCCGAGTCTCGGATTCATATTAAGCAGCTTCTTTAGATTCTTGTTCATTCATCAGAAATATGTTGTTTTTCAAAATTTGTTTTAACTTTTTTTGGAGTCCGTGAGTGGGATCTTTTTTAACTGTTGTAATATTGCTTTCTGCGAAGAATAGTTCAGTTTTTTTCAACATATTGAGTTTTGTCCATAATGACTGTAACATTACCTTTATCGGCTTTTGTAATTATAAAATTATTATCTTGAATCTTTCGTTTAAGTTCTTTTATTGTCTATTATTAGTGTGTTTAGGTTCAATTTTGCTATCAGGATTGACTAAAACATCCTTTAGTTTCTTTTTGATTTCATATCGTGTTTCTTCTTGTTGATCTAAGGGTAATTTTTGTATTGAGTGTTCTATTTCTGCCACTGTATCCATCTTATCTTTTAATTTATTAGAGTGGGGCCAATTATATTTGGGTCCGTTACTAAGGATAGCTTCTTCTGTTGTACGGAAGGATATATCAGATACAATCTTTTACCAAGAGATACAAATCAAGTGTGCTATTTACAACAAATGAAATTTTAAGATTTTATAAGCAAAACTGGTATTTTCCAAGAACATCAACAAGAGAAATATGGACAATTTAACTGTTTTATCTGTCTTATGACTTACAATTTGCGTTCTTATGCTGAGCCCAAAATTTGAAGCCCCCAGCGTGCCCCCTTCGGGAATTTTGAGAATTTTCGATTTTTCTAGGTATCCTGGGGTCATCAGCTTCTCCGGTACCAAGTTTCAAATTTCAGATATTTCTGGAAATGCCTCATTAATTCACGTATATTTTCATTTTTATACGTTTATATACATTTCTTGCTCCAGATCGACTTGCTTTTATATATAGAGAGATAATCTATCCTTAATCCCAATGTGCCCGTGTACGGCGAGCATCTTTTTGATACTCTGCCATTTGCCTTCCACAGATCTATGAAACATAAACATAACTGTCTATTCCTATCGTAGCACTTTTCAGTTACCTGGCACGTACTGAAAATCTTATCCCGACAGCCATTCTGTGGTCTGAAACCACACTAGTGTTCATCCAACCTACTCTCAACCACTGATCGCACCCCCCGTTCGAGGATGCCAGTGAACACATTGCCTATTACACTGATCAATCAACTACCTCGACAGTTGTTACAATCCTTCCTGTCCGCTTGCTTATAGATAGTTGCAATTACTGTTTTCATCCAATCAGTAGGTATCTTACCGATATTCCGTGCTAGTCCTAATACTCTATGAATCCACTTCATCCCTGCATTCCTACTATATTTCACCATTTAGGTCTAACTTCACCCATTCCTGCTGCTTTATGACTATGGAGTTTATTTACCATCATTTCCACTTCCTCAAGCGTAACTTCATCAACATCATTGCCCTCCTCCCCATGAGCTGAGTTGTTAGCGACGTCAACAGGAAGATTTCCTTTTACATTGAGAAGATTTTCAAAATATTCCTTCCACCTGTCCATGGTATCTATTTTGAGTTCACTTGATTTACCCAAAACACTATTCATTTCCTTTTTCCCTCCCTGTCTAAGATTTTTATTACTGTCCAGAAAGATTTCCCTGCTGCTGACCTAGACTTTCCAGGTTATTACCGAAATCTTCCCACGACTTCTTCTTGGATTCAACAATCATTTGTTTCGCTCTGTTTCTTTCATGTACGTACAATTCTCTGTGTTAGCATCAGTCCTTCTTTGAAGCCATTTGCAATATGCCTCCTTTTATGTTTACAAGCTAAACTCACTTCGTCGTTCCACAAAGACGTTCACTTTTTCCTATCTTAACACACTTGTTCCCGCTTACTGTCCATGTTTGGAACTTTTTACTAATCAAATCCATGTATTTCTGTCTGGAGATTTTCTACCCCGTAGGCCTATTCATCTGCAGGCAGATTTCATTTTCTCTTTCCTACCCCTTAATTTAGTTCACTACAGATCAGATAGTGGTCCATATCACCGAAACATCTCAGGAAACTCGCACATTCCCAGTGGTTTTCCTGAATTCGAAATCGGTTAAGGTACAGTCTATTATGGACCTGGTGCCCCAATCTTTCCATACGTAGCGGTGAACAGCCTTATTCTTCAAGAATGTAATGTAAATGCTAATCCCACACTAGCACGTAAGTCCAGCAAACGCTTCCCACTCCCACACCCATCACCTTCACCAGTTGTATTTCCAACTCTCCCATGGAAATCGCTCATTACCACCATACTATACTTGCTGTTGACCCTGACTACGATGTCACTGATGCTTCATGGGGCCAATGACCTTCGATGTTAGGCCCTTTAAAACAACAAGCATCATCATCATCATCATCATCATCAATGCTTCATGAAACTTATCAACTTCCTCCTCATCTGCACTCTCACATGGTGAATACACTGAGGCAATTCTCATCCCAATTCCTCCAACTGCCAAATCTACCCACATCAATAGCTCATTTTCGTATCTAACAAACAGTATTTTGCGTGCATGGTATATTTGGTGGACAGGCCTACCCAACACTCTGCCCTTTTCTTTCTAAAACCCGTCAAGAATACTCTATTATCTCCTATCTCTTTCTCGTTTTCTCCCGTTACCCGAATAGCATTAATTTCTAAGACATACAGATGCAACCTCCTTGCCGACTCAGCCAGTTCTACTGTCTTTCTTCCATAAGCCCCACTGCAATTTACATGTCTGTTGGTACCATGATCAGATCCACGTGACCTCTACCTTTACATGGCTGTTAATAACGTAATCATAGCCACGTGACCTTGTGATGTTTGGAACATCACAGCATGTACTGAATTATCGAACTGTGTAATTAATTGGAAAGATGTATATATTTAATTAGTGGTAGGTCATTTTAAATTATTATGTTTATATATAGGGTTTTTAGTCATCCATGTCAGATCATCATTTCATTTCTTTGTATCACGGCTATAACGTATTCTGAACGAATGACTTCTTGAGTAAAGTATTACAACATCAATAGTATTAATAGCTTGCAGTAAATTTCCAGTAGCCGAGGTCAGGTGACCGGAC
This sequence comes from Anabrus simplex, assembly GCF_040414725.1. Lineage (NCBI taxonomy): Eukaryota > Metazoa > Arthropoda > Insecta > Orthoptera > Tettigoniidae > Anabrus > Anabrus simplex. The sequence continues at coordinate 125,215,136 of NC_090270.1, read as the reverse complement.
TCACCATGCTAATTTTAGGCAGTTACCAGGAAAGAGAAGTCATCAAGCTTGCAAGAGTCCTTACCCCTTCCATAGTCTGAAGAGACAGTTAAAGCCTTGTTGATGCCTACTTTTCGAAGTTCGCTACATGACGCTTTGATTGCCCGGTAAAGTTCAACCTATGTGAATGGACTTTATGGAACGAGATGGTGGATCTACAACGACGAATAGGAGAAAGGATAGTACTTCAGATTTTACTGGACCATATGATATGGTAAATGGAGGGAGATTTTGGAACCTATATAAAACTTACATCACCGACAAGAGCTGGAGAGCGTCTATCGGTTAATTCTAATCTATTCTATCATTACATCGAAGGAGGGCTGTACGTCTTGAAATCGGAGAAGATCTTCACAGCTGAAGATCTTAACTTAGTTCACTTCGCATCTGAGTAGAGCACTATTCAAAATTACTCTCATTGTGACCTGGTTATCGCAATGACGAGAGTTAAAATCAACGAGAGACCGGTTTTGACTGGTATAGGACAGGAAATGAAATGGCGCATGGCATTTAGTGCCGGGAGTGTCGGAAGGCATGTTCGGCTCGCCAGGTGCAGGTATTTTGATTTGACTCCCGTAGGCGACCTGCGTGTCGTGATGAGGATGAAATGACAACAAATACACCCAGCCCCAGTGCCAGCGAAATTAACCAATGATGGTTAAAATTCCCGGCCCCACCGGGAATCGAACATAGGACGCCTGTGACCAAAGGCCAGCACGCTAACCATTTAGCCATGGAGCCGGACATAAGACAGGAGAAATTTTGTTACGTAGTTAGTTACGCTACAATTCTGTAATACGGAAGACTACAAGTGTATTCTCTCCATGAACGTTTTTCAAGGTGGTTTTGGTATTTAATTAAGGGCTCATTACAAGTTCATATAAGGAGTATCATAGGAAGTGTTAAAGTCAGGAAAGTCGTAATACAATTAGTGGGCTATGCACGAATCAGAAATAGGACTGGTACCAACAACGAGAGATGACGACGCCTGTACGAGAGGTCCATCAAACATCAGCTGCTACATCGAACGTGTCCAGATAACAGAATCTACTAATGGTGAGCTAATGGCATAAATTGCTGCACGTCCCCGAGTAACAGTTTATTTCTTTACGATTTATTTCATTCAAAATTCCTTTCGTTTCCGTAAGTTCAGAGCTCGTAAATACGCCGTCACACTTTCATCATAATAAATAGTTATTTTATTGGTTATTGCAGAAATTCTTATTAACGATCCTTAATTTCCAAGATAGAGCGTACTTAATGGTTAGTGTTTCGTCACCCCACCTCTGAGAGTATTTAGAGTCTCATTACATATTATTATTATTATTATTATTATTATTATTATTATTATTATTATTATTATTATTATTATTATTTTATCAACTATCGTCTTCAGGCCATACGTTTCAAGGCTGGTGCCCATGGGATATTGTTTATGGATTAGTATATGAGCAAATACGTACTTATGTTAAAATTAAGGTGACCCAGCACATCACATATTGTTGCACATCCGTGTTGGGAAGAATGCGTACGTCACAACCTCTACTTTTACATGGCTGTTAATACCGGAATCACAGTTACGTGAATTCCAGTTTTACATGGTTGTAAATACCGCAATCACAGTTACGTGATTTCCAGTTTTACATGGCTGTCCTTACCGTAATCACAGTTACGTGATTTCCAGTTTTACATGGCTGTTTATATCGCAGTCACAGTTACGTGATTTCCTGTTTTACATGGCTGTTTATACCGCAATCACAGTTACGTTATTTCCAATTTTACATGACTGTGAATACCGCAATGACAGTTACGTGATTTCTAGATTTACATGGCTATTAATACCAAAATCACAGTTCCGTGATTTCCAGTTTTACATGGCTGTTTATACCGCAATCACAGTTACGTGACTTCCAGTTTTACATGGCTGTGAATACCGCAATCACAGTTACGTGATTTCCAGATTTACATGGCTGTAAATACCGCAATCACAGTTACGTGACTTCCAGATTTACATGGCTGTAAATACCAAAATCACAGTTACGTGACTTCCAGATTTACATGGCTGTAAATACCAAAATCACAGTTACGTGACTTCCAGTTTTACATGGCTGTCTACACCGCAATCACAGTTACGTGACTTCCAGTTTTAAATGGCCGTCTATACCGCAGTCACAGTTACGTAATTTCTAGATTTACATGGGTAATAATACCAAAATCACAATTCCGTGATTTCCAGTTTTACATGGCTGTCTTCCAGTTTTACATGGCTGTTTATATCGCTATCACAATTACGTGATTTCCAGTTTTACATGGCTGTTTATACCGCAATCACAGTTCCGCGATTTCCAGTTTTACATGGCCGTCTATACCGCAATCACACTTACGTGATTTCCAGTTTTACATGGCTGTTTTGTACCGCAGTCACAGTTACGTGACTTCCAGTTTTACATGGCTATAAATACCAAAATCACAGTTACGTGACTTCCAGATTTACATGGCTGTAAATACCGTAATCACAATAACATGATGTCCAGTTTCACATGGCTTTAAATATCGTAATCACAGTAACATGACCTCTAGTTTTACATGGCTGTGAATACCGTAATCACAGTAACGTGATCTCCGGTTTTACGTGAATATTGATGTCATGATCATACCCACGCGACTTCCAATTTTGTGTGCCCGATATTGTGAGCATAGTCTAGGTTTACGCGACTGTCGATATAGTCATCGAAGCCTCGTAACCTATTACGTTACTTTTGATATAGTGATCACAGACAGGGGACTTCCTGTTTTATATGATTACTAATAATAATAATAATAATAATAATAATAATAATAATAATAATAATGTTATTGGCTTAACCTCCCACTACGTACTGTATGATTACTGACATCGTTATCATATGAACGGGGCGTTCAGTTTTCACGGAATTATAGCCAAATGGACGTTACTTGTCACTTCATAATCACCACATACACCGCAGGAGATTCGAACCACGGTATCTAGGAGAGGAATCAGTGGCGATATGACTTGGCTATAATTATCCCTCTTTTGTAACCAGCAGCCAGATGGGAAAAAATTAGTCACATTAACAAAGTTTCTTTTAATTCAATTGGGTGTGATTGTACAAACTATGTTAATCGGGTTAGCCTCATAACCGGTATACACTGCATCGCTTTGTCTGCTATGTCCCTTAAGAAAACGACACTGTACTGGAATGACGTCGACAAAACGTAACTCAAATCTTCCCCTATGGAAGCTGAATACAAAAATAATAATTGAAACTTAACAGTACACCCTGTCAGTTCAAGGGAAGTCTGATCAGTTTCTCGGTATATTCACAAGTATATGCTATTCACATTTCAAGTTTGATAAGAATTGAATAGTAAGTCAATACAGGTACATACATGAATTCCCAGAATGCCTGTGATTTAATTTCGACTGCAGTTATATGAGCACTGAAATGTTATTTAATATCGTGGATCTGATTCAAACCATATTGTACAATATTACGTATTCGAGGAATTCGTGCAATGGCAGAATTTCAGATAACTACACCTGTCGGATGTTTCGATTAAACAGGGCACTGAGGACTGAGATCAGCTCTTCATTGCTTGGTATTAATATTCTCTTAAGATATATCCTTATATTTCACAATGTTATTTAACTGTCCTACAACACACAGTTTGATAACGATTGAAGTCTACTAAATCCAATCAGGAGCTTTTGGTAGGGAATATAAATCATGCTGAAAGATCCAAGGAACATCTCTGAGCCGGTTTTCTATCGTAGACAATATGCAGTGGATCGAAATGGCCTTATAGAATAATCTTCTGACTTGAAGGTACTCTATACAGTAGTATTAATAATGTCCAGCTCCATGGCTAAATGGTCAGCGTACTGGCCTTGGGTCTAGAGAGTCCCGGGTTCGATTCCCGGTCGGGTATGGGATTTTAACCTCGAGGGCTGGATGTGTGTGACGTCATCAGCCTTAGAATTCATAATCGGTAGTGCCCCATTCTCACCGACGTGCAGGTCGCCTATACGCGTCAACTTTGAACGACCTGCACCAGGTCTCTTCGGAGGTCGCACACCATTATTATAACTATTCTTCTTATTATTGTTGTTCTTCTTCTTCTTGCATTAGGGCCTACTTGGGACCACTTTCCAATTTCAATTCTTCATCCTTTGTTGTTGTTTCTTCCTTTTCTTCCAATATTCCTTCATTGTTTCACTATGTTTCTTGTTTCTTTCTTCAGACCACTTTGTGCTGGTTTTCTTTGCCTCCCTCGCTTGGAATCCTTTCATCTTTAAAACTTTCTTCCTGAAAATTTCTCTTTCCATTACTACTACTTCTCCAATTTCGTTTCTTTCTAAGTCTTTTTTGATCTCTTGAATCCAGGTGGTTGTTGACGTTTTCTTCCAAAGATACGTGAAGATCTTTTCGGTTAGTCTATTGTCGTCCATTCTGTAAATATGTCCAAATATTATTACTATTATGAATAATATTATTTATTTTACTTCCCATTAACTACTTTTTGTGGTATTCGGAGACGCCGAGGTGCCAGAAATTGGCCTCGCAGGAGTTATTTCATGTACCGGCTTATCTACCGACACGAGGCTGACGTACTTACACACCTTCAAATACTACCGGCCTGAGGCAGGATCGAACCTGCCAAGTTGGGCTCAGAAGACCAACATTTTACCGCCTGAGCTACTCAGTCCGGCGCTCTGTAATAATACGAGAGGACTAAGTTAAGTTCATTCCATGAAAAACATCCTCCATACTGCCGAAAAAGAAATTACTTTGGGCGCTATGCAAGCTGACTTGTATCGTTCACCTGGCATTCCCCACACCCAAATTCTTTCATCTGGCTGCTTCGTGGTACAGTGCGATTAATCACTACAAACCACGTGTCTCCAGATGTTCAGTGACCAGTGGCACGGTTCTGTACACCATCGAACGCGGCGCTTAGCATTCACCGGCGAAATGTGCGATCCTCATATCTTCGTTTTTACTATTTGCTTCACGTCGCACCGACACCGATAGGTATTATGGCGACGATGGGACAGGAGAGGGCGAGGAGTGAGAAGGGAGCGGCCGCGGCCTTCATTAAGGTACAGCCCCAGCATTTGCCTGGTGTGAAAATAGAAAACCACGGAAAACCATCTTCAGGGCTGCCGACAGTGGGGTTCGAACCCACTATCTCCCGAATACTGGACACTGGCCGCACTTAAGCGACTGCAGCTATCGAGCTCGGTCCTCATAACTTCTGGCGCACAGTCGTGTAACTGCACAATTAGTGGCACTGTGGAATTCGCGGTGATGTTATGACACAATGTCTTGCAATTTTCCCGTACCACCTTCTTCAGTGCTCGACAGTCCGCATTGGTCAACACAAGCGGGTTTGGTGTGGTTCTGTCTTCCCTATCGCCTTCGAGAACCGTAAAAGTAGTTAGTGCAACGTGAAGCCAATAACATCATTTCTTCTCTATCGCTCTTTACAATCACTCCCCGACAGCAGACTTCGGTAACCTGAGAAAGGCTTGCTGATGTGACATCCAGTAACAATTCCACGTTCGAAGTTCATCTCTGAGTTGGGGCGGTGGAATACATCTACGGTATTCCCCCATCTGTCGTAAGAGTTGACTGAAAGGGACGACCAAGGACTCTCAACTTAGGAGCGTATGTTGGCAACCATGCCGACAAGTCATAAGTCTGTAAAACTGGGAAGGAAAATGTGTATACAGTGGGGATTGAGCCATTTTCTGTGGGGGCAATTAGAAGTAGTCGATCTGGAGGTTATATTTTATTCTGGGAGGGAATTCAGATGCAGTAATAACTTGCACAATATGAAACTTCATGTACAGACATCGTCAGTGTTGATAGGTCGATATAAAGAACGCAGGGTTGCGTACCTGCTATAGGGCGAGGTTACTACAGCACATTCTCTTCCTCATTAGTGGTGGATAAGCTATTCCGTAAATACGAACAGGATGGCTCCAATGCTTCTTTTTACTAGTGAATTTACCCATATCTATAACAACACATGAAATTATTCCTTTTGCTGACAGTTAATAATTTGATTGTTTGTGTCCTCCGAACAGCCCTGATGCAGGTCTTTCGAGTTGACTATAGACGCCCTGCGCATCTCGGAGGTTGAGGCATTATCTATGACGCATTCTAATGCATAAAACTATACCCCTCCCCACTCCAAACCCCGAACCAATTAAACAATGAAGGTTAAAATCCCCGACCGGGCCGGGAATCGAACCCGAGACACTTTGGAGAAAAGTACGTAGAGATATCATGATATTAAAACATACACATCTAATAAAACTACTGTATATTCAATTGACATCAACTTCAAAACGATCTGGATTCTCCCTTAGACTGGAGCAAACAGAGAAGTTACCTTTTAATATATAGTAGATGTGTAACTATGATATTTATTAGGAATAAACGAAAGATTTATTGTAAGTATGCAGTGGCTACTACCGTATTAACTCCTGTCAAGACGAAAATGGGTTTAGGAATAACATTCAATAAACATTTAACGACCGCACTCAAAAATGACGAAAACACGGACTATAACGGAGTTCTTTATAATTTTGTTAAAAGTGCTCTTCAACGTAATTTAACACATCTTGAAGGTACAAACTTGGATACAGCTCAATTATGTGGAACACAGTGACCACTAAGAACATCTCTCTTACCGAAAGTGTTCGAAACAAGATTCTAAAACTGACAGGGAATTACCCAAAATCCATAAATTACTCAACTAACCCAAGGAAGATGGTGTGAATAGCTTGCGCTGCAGAAGAAATTACAAATATGTGAATTTCCTGCAAAAAGTAATTATTTATACAATTAATGACTCAGATACTGTATGTTGCAGACAGTCTCTTTCTCTTTCTGTATACCACAGGAACTAAGCTGACCTAGACATATCTTCTTTCAAAGGCTGACTGAATATCACTTTTCTTTTCACTTACAATATGCTTTACGTCGCACCGGCAGAGATAGGTCTTATGGGGTGACGATGGGATACGAAAGGGAAGGAAACGACCATGGCCTTAATTAAGTTACAGCTCCAGCGTTTGCCTGGTATAAAAATGGCAAATCACGGAAAACCGTCTTCAGGGTTGTTGACATTGAAGTTCGAACTCACTATCTCCCACAAGAGTGTTTTGTCTGAAAAGCTAAGTTTACAGAAACTGAGACAAATTTGCCAATTTTTGAAAGGTTATCTCTCAGTCCATCTGTATTACCTTAATTTAAATATTAACCTCCATCACAAACCCTATTTTAAATTGAGTGCCCTGCGGAAATTCATAGGCAAATTCTTGATGCTTATGGGAACATTATGAATGAACAAGGTAGTGATGTCAAGAATTCTCTGGAGGCAGGACCGATATTTTTGACGAGGAAATGAGCGGTACGCGTTTGTGATCTTTTGCCTAACGACATTCATTACTTACATTACCCGAAGAAATACCTTGGCCGACAAAGGTCCGTCGACAATGACGATTTAAATGAAAAGTCAAGACATGATTGAAGTTAAGAGGCAGGTGGCAGACTTTTATGACTTTGAAATACAGAAGCTGCAGCTGAGGTAAAATAATTACACGTCAGGACAATGGCGACAATAAAGTTGGAAAGTCAAGTGTATTCCGATAATTCATTTAATGTGAAAGTTTTGTTAACTAAACATTATAAGAATGCATACCATGTACAACCGGATTAATCCGGTGAGAGATGGTATGGCTTTCTTTTTTAGCACCGGGAGTGTCCGAGGACAAGTTCGGCTCGCCAGTTACAGGTCTTTTGATTTGACTCCCGTAGGCGACCTGCGCGTCGTGATGAGGATGACATCATGATGAAGACGACACATACACCCAGCCCCCGCGCCAGCGAAATGAACCGATTATGGTTAAAATTCCTGACCCTGCCAGGAATCGAACCCGGGACTCCTGTGACCAAAGGCCAGCACGCTAAAAATTTAGCAATTAATCCGGAACCACCAAGGCTACCCACTCTATCGTCTGAGCCACTCGGTTCGGGTATAATGATAGCTTGCAAGGGGCTTATAAGGAAGATCTTCCTGACATTTAAACCAATTCTAGGAACTTAATGTTATTGTAAATATAAAAATACTATGATTTATGGACCATTAAAACCTGGCGAGGTCGGGTGCTATCGTTCATCCGGGAGCGACCGTAACTGCTGTTAACCACAATGCTCTCTCTAGAAGTTCTCTTGATTTGTTGAACTTGGATAAAGACCACTGACTTGCACCTCTTTATCGACGCTGTCCGCTTGGCAAGCTTGAATAAACGTTCATTCTAGGAACCACTAGATATATTTATTTATAGGTAAGTAGAGAGACCTTGTAGGTCATCCTGCAATTACTGGAATGGATATTGCCTGATATCTGTGCATGTTTTAAGGATTCTTGGAAAGTGTAGGGCTTCCGGTTAAACTATTTATAGTTATGTTCTTTACTGAAAGACTTTAGGACCGGATGATTAATTAGACTGAGTGTGTTATTGATTGACACGTTCCTGAATAAGCAAACACTAAGTAAATCGTGATTAACAATTCATTTATTCTCTTCGTTTATTTACAAGTTGAGATTTTCTGTCCCTGACCTTTTCCTACTTCCCTATGGTTGGCACTTTATGAATTTAGTTCAGTTTTACGGCCGAAAACTTTTCCTGACGCCAAGCCTGTGTGGAGGGATGTATTTACTACTGCGTGTTACTGATGTGGTTGGAAGTGTGATATGATAAATGCCTTTGAATGTATCACATTTACCGGATATCATGGATAATCGTTGACTCTTGATGGTAAAAAATACTAAAATTATTCTAGATGTACACTAGAAACCAATCTGCACTTTGTGAGAAACGCTTTATTTCATTATATAGGTAATAATAATAATAATAATAATAATAATAATAATAATAATAATAATAATAATAATAATGCTGTTATCAAACCTGAAGCACTATACGCCTCAGAAACCTTGATCATCGGGGCAGATCACTTATTAAAGACATAGAGAAACAGGAGAGGAAAATGTTGAGAAAAATCTTTGGTCCAGTCTACTCAGAGAGAATCTGGATGAACGGAAGTGTCGGGGGCTTTATCAGCATTCTAAAAAGATCGCTGACACCACCAGGAAAAGGCGATTGAAGTTCTATGGCCACATTCTCAGAATGAACAATGACAGGCTCAGCAAAAGGATTCTCAACCTTGGTCTCTCAATGAAAGTCAAGAGCAACTGGCTTAGTGAAATAGACAAGTGCCTTCAGGAAATTGTATCGCTTTCAGCAAGAGTTGCTGTTCAAAAAGGAAATCGCAGAATTCATGGCAGTTGTAAATAAGATTAGGAATTACGTATTGCAGATTAAATATCTGAATTGAGAACTCATATGGCTTTAATTTTTGGCTTCTAAGATCGCGCCAGATTTGTTCTTTACTCTGATGTGGGTTGAAAATTGGTGATATTAATGGAAATCCGAACCGGGAACCTGCGTCGCTTCCGTCACCGTCACTGACAGCAGATATTCTATCTGACTATTCTATAATAGATGACAACAGTGGCGAAAAACTCGTGCGAAGCGACTTTTGTAATACTCTCTGTTTTATGTTATGTTAATCATATGTGAAATACGTCTAAATCTTTCCCAACTGAACATATTTTTTGTTGAATTCTTTTCTTTAAAATACATTTTTGGCATCGGTACCAGATCTAGAAAAGAGAAAAAAAATAGATTTTGAAATATTTCTGGCATACTTGTTCTGGAATGGTAGGGATTGGGTGTTTCTTGAGCAACATTTCCCATTATTTGTCACAAGTCATAACTAACTCTTTTGGGATGGAATATAAAATAATTACAACAAATTATACTGCTGATAATTTTAACATAAATGGAGTAATTTCTGAAGATTACACACGTGTCTAGAACATTATTGAAAACACTTGTTTTCTTTGGAGAGGTACAGACAGACATTGCACTTTACACAGCAAGTTTAGCCTCTCCTTTTGCACCGTACTAGGCAACCACAGCAGCTGATACAGTAGAAACACACAGTGCGACATCTGCACAATCATTGCGTGCATCGACGATTGGTCACACACACTTCGTTATGCACAACATCGATACACATTTAATCCTCGTAACGCGACACTTGATCACATATTAAATCATCGCCGTACGAAACTTTGTAATACATTACATTTTTGTCACAAGACACTTTTGACTCACGCGACATTATGTCACAGTGGTGTATAAAACGAAATTAAAACCAAACGAACTTTGTAATGAAAAAACAGGTAACAAAATTGAACCAATTCTAAATTTTCTGCTGGAAATCTAAATTATCAGGTACTTATTAACATGGAACGGCCTTGACTCACAACTTCCACCAAGAGAAAGGCCACCGAGCTCGATAGCTGCAGTCGCTTAAGTGCGGCCATTATCCAGTAATCGGGAAATAGTGGGTTCGAGCCCCACTGTCGACAGCCCTGAAGATGGTTTTCCGTGGTTTCCCATTTTCACACCAGGCAAATGCCGGGGCTGTACCTTAATTAAGGCCACGGCCGCTTCCTTCCACTTCCTCGGCCTTTCCTCTCCCATCGTCGCCATAAGACATATCTGTCGGTGCGACGTAAAACAAAATAGCACAAAAAAAAAGAGTAAGCCGAAATTAATTTGGAAAGGTTGTATGTTCAACAAAGACATATCGAGTAGTTTTAGTGATAAAACTATATGGAGGTGCGAGCGCCGTTCGGTTTGTAATGGAATATTATATTTTGCAGCAGTGACATGCAACGTATTGAAGGAACGAGATCACTTTCACCCACCAGAACGGAGTAATTGTAGGGCTACCGAGGTGATGACGGCTATAAGAGAGGAGGCGCAAACAGCGAAGGAAGCAACGGCTTCTGTCATCAATCGATGGGTGTCCAACGTTAACAGTGAAAAATGTATAAAATTACCAAAAAACTGGAGCTGTACTAAGGATAGAGATAGATTTAGTAGGCATTCTCAATCAACATAAGTAGACACAGACGGAAATCACTGGTTTCTACATTTTAATGTAGAAAGTAAATTAATAATTTTTGCAAGAAGTAACGTAAGCTTTTGCCGTTACTGGATATGCGATGGAACTTTCAGTTCAGCTTCCAAACTAATGTTTCAATTACACAGTAAACATGCAAACTTAAGGATCAATGGCTTCCACTTGTCTTGCATTACTGAATGGTAAGACATAAGGAACTTACCATGAATTATTCAGTTTCCGGCTTGAAAAATCACAAGTCTCGTAATTAATTTGTCACCTATGTACATTTCCACACATTATGAGATCACAACTAAAAATGCTGTCCACTAAGTATTTTTCAAACGTCAAATATCTTTTCCAAAGTATGTTGTGAAAGTTGCAGAGTTTGAATCTGTCTGTGGCCGTATGCAAAAAGAAAACACTGAACATAAGAATGAGTTTTATACCTTTTATCCCCAATGACAATAACGGTCAAAATGTGAAATACCTCCTTGAATTCTTTAATTAGTCTTCGAATAATTTACTAGCCCCAGTTCTTCGTCATATTATGGAGGAGAATTACATCAGAGGGAGGCCAAGAGAGAAAGGTTTTCAAACACCGCTGTTTCCAATAATTACTTGGAATTACTACCAACGAGTTGTACTTGGTCACCTAAGAACGATGAATCCCGTCGAAAGATGGCATTACAAGCTAAACATACTGATGGAAAAGCCTATGCTGTCTATGACGGCATTTCTTCAAACGTTGTAGAGCGAGGATGCAGAAGTATCCAGAATAATGCAGCGTTTGGGGGCTGGAGGTTCCTCGAAGAAGAAAAACATGATGTGTGGGCAAACCGATTGTAAAACTCAGAAAATTGTTCCTCGTTACCAAGAATACAAATACAGAACTTTTTTTGGGGCGTACTGTAACAGGAAACATTCTGTAACATTTCAGTTTGAGACTAAATAAAAATGAACTAATTTAATAGCCTACTTACTTGGTTCTCTATGAGTCGAAGTATCCTTCATGACCGAAGATATTCTGTGACAACAGAGACATACGACTATTTTGTCTTTGTGACCAAATCACATTTTTACGAAATTTTTGTGACAAACTATAGCGTGAAAAAGTTACTGACACAATATTACTGGGCAATCTGGGTTGATGCTGCAAAAGCGACTCGTTAGGGTACCAGATTCTTTTAAAACTCACTGTCAGGTGGGAAAGGGAAACTAATACGCCACGACGTGTGCTCCTTTCCAGATTGAGCTGACCTAATGCAATTCAACAGAGGTTAATCACCATAATACCATAATCTTGTGAACGTTGAGCAACTGCGCTACTGGCAACGATTCACTATATACCCTCTTCAGTCCCGAGCCTGCTGATGCATTCGATGTGTTATATTTTGCTCAAATATTTTTTTTAAATTCACTATAGAAAATTAGTGTGTTTCACTAAGTTGTTTTATTCGTGTAGCATATATGCTACATCAGGACTCAGAGTTGACTTTCCTACCATTATTACTTTTTTCCTTAAATTACTTTGTTTTATTGTAAGTAGAAAAAACCACATGTAGAGCATATGCTACATACGGACTGAGGAGGACACATGAAGAAAGTATTAGCAATAGTAGAACAGTTTACAGAACTAAACGATTCTGTAATGGAACAATGAAATGAAATGGCGTATGGCTTTTAGTGCCGGGAGTGTCCGAAGACATGTTCGGCTCGCCAGGTGCAGGTCTTTCGAGTTGACACCCGTAGGTAGGCGACCTGCGCGTCGTGATGATGATGATGAAATGATGATGAAGACAACACATACACCCAGCCCCCGTGCCATTGGAATTAACCAATTAAGGTTAAAATCCACGACCCGGCCGGGAATCGAACCCAGGACCCTCTGAACCGAAGGCCAGTACGCTGACCGTTCAGCCAAGGAGTCAATGGAACAATGATGAAATTTTAATTACTTGACAGCCTCCTGAAGTTCTTCGTTTGTACGCCACAAATGGAGGCTTACGATCAGTGAACATTCTGCAGCAATCCCAGATATTTCAAGGTCTTATCTGTATACAATTGCGGCTCAACAGTTAGGATGCTGGAAATTTTGTTCACGTTGGGTCCCAAAAATTTTTACTGGCGATCGCAAAACTCAGCCAGTGGCCTTAACCGTAATGTTTCTCAAGCGTTACCACAGTGAGGCGGAAGAGTTTTTTAAGTCTATCGTTACCGGCAGTGAAACTTATTTTTTCCTGTTTGACACTCAAGAAACCAAAGAACAGTCTAAGCATTGGTTGCATCCTTCTCCAAACAAGCTGCCTCACTGGCGGCAGAATTCTTTGCTGAGAGCATCGGAAAGCTGTTGTCACGATACGATAAATTCCTAAATCGTTTTGGCGATTATGTGGAAAGTAAGTATGAAACTACTAAACTTTTAGTTATAAAATCATTTTGTTATGTCAATGTGTCTTTTTTTGTCACCCATCGGAGGTTAAAGAAACAGCCTTCGTGTATGTTACCGTACAGAATAAGTTTTATTAGAGAATCTAATTACTGTTATTTACGTCAAGGAGTTCTGGATGTTTGACAAGCGTTTTTCCAGGAATTGTTTACATTCTGATACAAGCTGCGCAGTAGCGGTGCTAAGAAGCTCGCCCCCCCCCCTCACCAATAATTGAAAATGGCCCCCTAGTTTCCTGGTAAGGAAAGTTACAACATTACTTCGTAGTACAAGGTTATATATTATTACAATGAATAGCAATAATAATAATAATAATAATAATAATAATAATAATAATAATAATAATAAGCTGCAAAGGCGGGCCTCCAAATCTCCTTTGAGAAAACGAAATTCATTACAAACATCAAACTGGCGCCAAGTGAGCTAGAAGGGACTCACGGAAAAGTCAAGCGAGTTGAAAAATTTAAGTATCTTGGTGAATGGATAGAACCTAACTTGTCCGAAAAAGAAGCCTTTTCTTCACGCATGAATAAAATGGAAATGGCTTACCATCTAACTAAGAATGTCTATAACAAAAGATCTATATCTCTGAATGCAAAAATCAAACACTATTGCACTGTTATCCGGTCAGAGGCTCTATATGCTGCGGAATGTCTCGCCATGAACAAAAAAGGCATGATGGAGAAATTGGAGGCCAAGGAAAGAAAGATTGAGAAAAATCTTAGGTCCAGTCAAAGACAACGGCGAGTTTAGGAGACGGCACAACCAGGAGTTGTACTCGCATGTGGAGAAAATAACTGATGTGATGCGGAAAAGGAGGATTTTTTTTTATGGACACATGGTCCGAATGAATTCAACACCGTTAACCAACCGCATTTTCACTTTCCTCCAAGAGAAAAAGGCAAAGGGGGCATGGTTCAGTGAGGTACAGAAAGATCTGCAGGAGATTGGGATCTCATTTGAAGATATCCAGGAGCGTGTCCCACTTAAGAAAAAACTCCAAGAACATCAGAGTTTCCTACCAAAGCCGAAGATGAAAACTGGAAAGGCATGGACGGAAGAACGAAAGGAGCAACACCGTATACGAATGAAGGAATACTGGACCAACATTAAAGCTCAAGGGAAACAGTTGAAATGACGTGGTCCTTAGTTGGCCGAAACGAAACAATAATAATAATAATAATAATAATAATAATAATAATAATAATAATAATAATAATAATAATAATGTTACCCAATTTAGTTTTCAAATCCGAATGAATTAAAATAATGTACTTATGACACACACACACATATACACACACACTCAAGAAATGCGTATTCCAATTGGGAACATGCATCATTTTCAAAAATATTTTTTTTGAAAAGTACACCAATGAAATAGTACGTAAACGTATTACATTGTGGTATGTTGCCTTGTTTTCTACCATTAAAAAAATATTTAATAGTGCCTTTCCGCAAGGCGAGTGAAACGGCCTCTGACGTAAGCGGCGCGCTGTGACGTCGCGATCCAGTACCGCATGGAGCTCTACCAGCCGTTGTGCATCAGCCGTTGCTAAAAGCCGATTGTTTATTATTCATGATCGCGAATAACTTCGAAATGACAGAAGAAACGTTCAAAACAGCACAGTCAGACAATCTACCATGTGTAGATGTCATCATTCTTGAAAAATGTGACTTTTGTGGTCGCAGAAATTCGCGGATAACAAGCAAGTTTGTAAGTGGCGTCTTTTATATACGTGCAATGTACTGTAACCCATAGTATTAGGATAACAACTAACCTGGATAGATATCACATCACTTTCAACATTTCCTTCTAGACTGATTCCCCTATTAAAGAATAACATTACATTTTCGGGCTTTCAGCATTAGTAAAGTAAGAAATCGGATTTCAGCACCAACATAAACATATAGGTAGCATTATAGTACTAGTCCGCTTCTGTGGTGTAGTGGTTAATGTGTGCCACTCCCGGAGGCCCGGTTTCGATTCCCGGCTCTGCCATGAAAGTTGAAAACAAATAGTACGAGGGCTGGAACGGGCTCTACTCAGCCTCGGGAGGTCAACTGAGTAGAACGGTTTCGAATCCCACCTCAGCCATCCTTGAAGTGGTTTTTCGTATTTTCCTACTTCTCCTCCAGGCACCTAAGGCCACGGCCGTTTCCTTCCCTCTTCCTTGTCTATCCCTTCCGATCATCCCATCCTCCAACAAGGCCCCTGTTGAGCATAACAGGTGAGGCCGCCTGGGCGAGGTAATGGCCCTCCTCATCAGTTTCATCACCATACTCAAAGTCTCACGTTCCAGGACACTGCCCTTGAAGTGGTAGAGGTGAAATCCCTCGCAGAGTCCGAGAGAAAACCAACCCTGAAGGATAAATTGATTAAGAAAGAAAGAAAGAAAGAAAGAAAGAAAGATCATAGTACTATAGGGCTATAATCTATCATTCCCCCCCAAAAAAATATTTATGGTTGGGACAACTGGCCTACCCACTTCCGGGGCCCTTGAAAGAGAATTAAATATCTTTGTGGAGGGAAAAAATTAAACATGATAAAAATAAATATGACTTCATCTAGTTTTCACAAGTCGGGCTGAGTGGTTCAGACGGTTGAGGTGCTGGCCTTCTGACCCCAACTTGGCAGGTTCGATCCTGGTTCAGTCCGGTGGTAGTTGAAGGTGCTCAAATACGTCAGCCTCGTGTCGGTAGATTTACTGGCACGTAAAAGAACTCCTGCAGGACTAAATTCCTGCACATCGGCGTCTCCCAAAAATCGTAGAAGTAGTTAGCGGGGCGTGAAGCCAATAACATTAAATACATTTGACTTTTAACAAGCTGAGCATATCAGGAAAGAAAAGTGTCCTGGTGACATTTTAGTCGCTCAATACAGGAATGTCTTTGGGTGCTGTGACTTTTACTTTTTTTTTTTTTTTTTTTGCTGTTTGCTTTACGTCACACCGTCACGTATAGGTCTTATGGCGACGATGGGACAGGAAAGGCCTAGGAATGGGAACAAAGCGACCGTGGCCTTAGGTACAGCCTCAGCATTTGCCTGGTGTGAAAATGGGAAACCACGGAAAACCATCTTCAGGGCTGCCGGCAGTGGGGTTCAAAACCCACTATCTCCCGGATGCGAGCTCACAGCTGCGCGCTCCTAACCGCACGGCCAACTCGCGCGGTATTTTTACCCTTCGGTTTATTGACTTGGCTTGTATAACCTAAAACTTAGGCTAAGTAGGATAATATTTTAAACACCTACATCACTATTTTCACCTGTGTGCAATTATGTTATTTATTTCATTAGTATTATGATAATTATTATAATTGAGCATTGTTAACTTATAAGACCCCAACAGACAAGCATTGGTTTTGTGTAGAGTTATACATTTGTTAAATTCACGTTGTTTCCTTTCATGATGTACACGCCTATTCTTTGTTACATTATAGAGTATTTAGATATAGCCTACATTTCTTTACCAATTAAGCTCTTCAATAGAGACATACATAACTGTCCCATGCCAAGATATATTGGTAGAATTAGAGCTGTCAAAATGGTTCATAACCCCTTTGATTTATTATCTTGACATGGATCACCCAAAACATAGGTTAGGTTTGGAGAATACTTTAATAATCAGCATTATTTAATGCACTGTTTATTACTTTCATATTCCAAGATGTAATTGAAGCGTTTAAATAAAGCATCATACATTAAAATTTAAAGTTTTACCACTAGAACAAGCTGACATGGAAAAGTGATTTGAAAATTCAAACAAATTCATCTTACGTTAAAATCTTCAAAAACATAAACTGTAGACTTTTCCGATATATCACCAGCATTTCTCCGGCTCGCCAAAATCCATTTCTCCCTAGTTTTAGCGTCTTTGGAACATTTATAAACAATTTGTTTGGTATGGTATGCGATGTGCTATTGCACATCGGAACTCTACACCATTTATAAGTTTTCTGCCTCACTGTCTGCGCAGGATTCATTTTAAGTCTAAAATATACCACTCAGATTATTATCCAATGTATAGACCTCGAATTTAACCATACCAGACACTAACATAAAGTAGAAATACGCGAAGTGTATCCTGCTTCTCACAGCACACTATGTGTTATTTCGTCTGCTAATGCAGTCAACCTGTACGATGACGTCAGACCAATGAGATCGCGTACTTGCGTGACATGACATTTTCGTAGATTTTTATCATGTTTCGAGTTATTATTTGTACATTCTGATCACATTTTTGAATTCTGCATGAAATTTTGAATCAGATTAGCATATTTTTAATTAAAACCCCGGATCATGCATGTTCCCTATTATAGTTACCAAAACACGCTGACCGTCACAATATTAGGAAATAATCTCGTTCCTAGGACAACATAATTTACTACTATTTACAACTCAACTATCCATTGTAAGCCTACTTAGCTACACTGACTGCCGAGAGTTATAAACAGGCTAGAAACTTCAGTATTTAGGGTTTAGATAAGGAGGATGTCTTTGTTATCGCATCTTCGCTGACTACTGCGTTCTCAGATGTGGCTAATTACTTCCCACAGCCTTGTTGATTGTTGTGAGTGGCTGCAAGGGATGGTTATTAGAACAGGTTGGAAAACCCACATTCTTTGACAAATAACCACCGTACTCCTACTGACGGAAGAAACTCTGCACTACGACCGCCTAAGTTTGGAATAACCCTCTGTAATACAAATAATACTGTGTTGTGTGTTGTAGGCTCGTTATAAATGCTATTTTTTCGGGGCGTCGACCTACAAAGATCTTTTGCCCCTACTTGCACGATATGTTATGAACCTGCGTGTATGTGGATATTGCGCAAGTGTAAAGTGAGGAAAGGAACATTAAGGACGACACAAACACCCAGTCCCCATGCCACGGATATTAATCATTTACAATTAAAAAGCCCTGACCCGGCCGGGAATTGAACCCGGGGGCGCCGAGTGACAGGCGGACGCGTTGCCCTCTACACCGTGGGGCCGGACTGTATCAATATGTAAAATCACTCTTCAACTATTGAATTAAGAAACAGTCATGGTCCCCTCACAAACCATGGCCACTCCCGCCCCGCGGGACCTGTGGGCTCCTTATCGCCGCCACTGAAGCTGCGCCTTCAGGGTCTACCACTCCTTGGAAACATAGTCTGTTATTCATGGTTAAACATCTTGCAATCCTTGAATTAGTAAAGTGTTAGTTTCCCAATGTAGCGTAGTGGATTCTCTTTACCATCTTCGACAGTCAGAATATCCATATTTGGACGAACCTTCTCAAATGTCTTAAATTGAGTCACAAGATTTAATGACGTTGGAATTCGTCTCAGTAAAGGAAGAAAGAGATGTAAATTTTCCCTACACGGAAAAAGAATCACTGACATGTTTTTGGGCTTATAAGACGAGCGCGCGAGCCTCTGATTAATTCTTCTGGCTCGGGGACTGGGTGTTTGTGTTTATCCCGACACTTTCCTCTTCATATTCACACAACACATTACACTACCAACTACCAAAGAAACACGCAATAGTGATTACATCCCTCCATATGGGGTTGGCGTCAGCAAGGGCATCTGGCCGTAAAACAGAGTCAAATACACATGTGCTACACGGTTCGCACCTGCGACCCCACAGGTGTGGGAAGAGCGGAAGAAGAAGAAGAAGAAGAAGGAGGAAGAGAAGAAGAAGAAGAAGAAGAACTAGAGAACGAGTACAGATTCTTTGGTTGTTCCTTCTTGGTAGCCTCTTACAACATGCATTGGGTACAGATAATGAATGTGTCCTTTCACTCCACCCACAATGGAGATAGAAAGTTCCGCAGCGTTCAGAATTTTAATTTTAATGTTTTTCTTTTAAAATTATTCGCCATTGCTCTGTTTACACCCTTTCCTTATCGGTCTAATACGTCCGAAATCAACATCTTCCAAAAACATCCCGTTCCGTCATCGAAATGGCGTTGTTCATCCATCCATATGACGTACACTGGTTGCTTGGTTACGGCGTTTGTCGTTTGTCCACGCAAACGTGTGGTTGTGGTGGTGGTGGTGATTAATGCTTTACGAGGAAGTACAACTGGGCAACCATCCTTTAGATAACACTAATCAGAGAAAAAGTGGAAGGGAACCGACACTTCGAAAAATGAAGATATCGGCTAAAAAAGACAAGGGCCACGAAGGGCGTGAAAAGTAAAGATTCCCTAGCCTTCAAATGCTCTAACAGCGTTGGTGTCTGAAAAGAAGAAGAGTAGACCAAGGGAGGGCGGATAGGATAGGTGAAAGTGAGGAGCCTGGCAAAAGTAAATGGAAGCAATGCCATAGCAAGGATCGCTACCTTCTTAATACCAGGCCTCTCTCATCCTTGCGTCTCCAGAATACTTCTATGTGCTAGTGCGATGTTACATCACTAAAAAATACAAAGAAAGGAAGAAATAAATAAATAAAATTTCAATCGTCATCCCGGTAGCTTAGTAGATAAAACAGCTTTCTGGCGATGCAGATTTGGGACAACTGCTCTTCATTTATTTATTTATTTATTTATTTATTTATTTATTTACGTAGGCCATCCAGAAATTAAGTTTCCTTATTTCTTTTCTTGTAAAGTAAAGGTATTTAGCCGGGATATAATTATGAGCATGCGTGACAGATCTATGACGTAACAGTCATATACCGGCAGGACAAGTCCCGCGTGGTGTCTAGCTTAACAGCAGTGAGTGGCTTGAAATGCCGGCTTGTATTCTTCCTTCCGCCGCCTGCGAGGTTTGGTCTGTGATAAAGTTTCTATTTGCTGTGGACCATTTAAAACAAAATGCTCAGTCCAGGTGTTGCACTGATCCATGGCAATGCTTGCCCACATACGGCTCGGCGCTCGGGAGCTGTTCTGCAGGAGTTCGGCTGGGTGGTGTTTGATCATTTGATCATTCACCGGACATTTCTTATCTTGCTCCCAGTGATTTTCATATTTTCTTGCACCTCAAGAAATTCCTGTCCTTCTTTTAGAATTTTCACACGGACGAATGCTTAAGACGAATGCACGCTGGTTCCATTCCCAGACTTCTATGACATCGCCATACAAAAGCTGATCCCACGATATGCCACGTGTCTCAGTTCTGGTGGTGATTATGTCGAAAAATAGCTCCAATATTTCTCTATTGGGTGTCAATAAAGTTTTTCATGTAAATATTTTATGTTTTTTGTTTAATATGGAAACTTTAATTTCTGGATGACCCGCGTACTTATTTATTTATTTATTTATTTAGTGAATGACGTGATGAATGAATACACAAGTTATGTACCTAACTGAAGCTAGATACAGCGATATCACAGGATCGTAACATTAATAACATATATTTCTTTCTTTCTTTCTTTCTTTCTTTCTTTCTTTCTTTCTTTCTTTCTTTCTTTCTTAATCTGTTTACCCTCCAGGATTGGTTTCTCCCTCGGACTCAGCGAGAGATTCCACCTCTACCACCTCGAGGGCAGTGTCCTGGAGCGTGAGACTTTGGGTTGGGGATACAACTGGGAAGGAAGACCAATACCTCTCCCAGGCGGCCTCACCTGCTATGCTGAACAGGGGCCTTGTGGGGGGATGGGAAGATTGGAAGGGATAGACAAGGAAGAGGGAAGGAAGCGGCCGTGGCCTGAAGTTAAGTAATATCCCGGCATTTGCCTGGAGGAGAAGTGGGAAACCACGGGAAACCACTTCAAGGATTGCTGGGGATCGAACGCACCTCTACTCAGTTGACCTCCAGAGGCTGAGTGGACCACGCTCCAGCCCTCGTACCACTTTTCAAATTTCGTGGAAGAGCTGGGAATCGAATCGGGTCTCCGGGGGTGACAGCTAATTACGCTAACCACTACACCACAGAGGCGAAATTAGTCACATTTAAAAACCCTTTTTAGCTCTGCATGTGTCCCCTGGGTAGTGTTAAGCAAAATTCGGATGAAAATGAATTGTCTAAATAGACACACTATTTCGAAATATAGGACCATGGCTACAAAATTATCAACTAAACAGCGAGGGGTAACAGCAGGAGTCAAAATGCTTTTAAGTACCGCACTTATTCAAATCCCGTTTTGTGTAGTATAATTCCAGCATACACAGCATCACTGCTTAAAGGACGAAACAAAGGGAAACGCCTTTACGTCCTGTCAGTGAAACCAACCATACGCACTGCGTAGCTTGTGCTTCAATCACGATATTCAGTATGAAATGTGAGGACATTTTGTGTGTAACAAGCGATCTGCTCAAACACGCTATCTACGCACATATTTGACCGGAAAGATATAGCTGTTTTCAGCGGAACAAAATCTGAAAAGCCACAGTTGCGCTTTCTCAATAATACCATCAAATTTCATTTACGGATAATCTGTTGCGCGTCATTAGTTCTGGGAAGAAGATAATATCATCCCCTCCTGGTGCCACTGACATCTTGTCAAACAAATAGCTTCCAGGAACGGCACAACGACCGAGGAAGAATGTTCTGTTGTGTTGGGCTTGTAGTCCGTTATCCCAGAGAGCTTAGTGATCAATATTTAGGTTGAGCTTATGTCGTACATACCTCTACGGCCGTCGACAATTGGACAAATATCACAACAGGGTCAAGGAACACAGGTTCAGAAGTTCGAATCTAGGTCTTCCACTCCTTGCACACTCTTCAGTCACTTGGTTTTAGGTCTTGGTACAATAATAATAATAATAATAATAATAATAATAATAATAATAATAATAATAATAATAATAATAATAATAATAATAATAATAATAATAATAATAATAATAATAATAATAATACGATATTACCGACCAAGATGGCTATGCGCACCTGTGAGCTTGCATTTGGGAGACAGTGGGTTCGAAATCCATCGTCGGCAGCCCGGAATATTTTCCGTGGTTCCCCATTTTCACACCAGGCAAATGCTGAGGTTGTCGTTAATTAAGGGGCGTGGCTGCTTCCTTCCCAATCCTAGCTATTTCCCATCCTTCCGTCGCCAGAAACCCTTTTTTATTTTTGTTTTTGCAAGCTGCTTTACTTCGCACCGACACAGATAGGTCTTATGGCGACGATGGGACAGGAAAGAGCTAGGATTGGGAAGGAAGCGTCCGTGGCCTTAAATAAGGTACAGCCCCAGCATTTGCCTGGTGTGAAAATGGAAAACAACCGAAAACCATCTCCAGGGCTGCCGACAGTGGGGTTCGAACTCACTATCTGCCGAATACGCGGAAACCTTGGATATATTAGTGGACGTTAAACAAGTAGCAATTATTATTATTATTATTATTATTATTATTATGATTATTATTATTATTATTTCGTATGGCTATTGCTTGCCTGGTGCAGCCCTTGTAAGGCAGACCCTGCGTTGAGGGTGGGTGGTATCGGCCGTGTGTAGAAAACTCCGTGATATTGTAGTGGAGGATAGTGCTGTGGTGTGTTGCAGGAATGTTGGGGGACAGAACAAATACCCAGTCCCCGAGCCAAGGAAATTAGCCATTTAATGTTAATATACCTAACCCGGTCGGGAATCGAACCCAGCGGCCCTCTGAACCGAAGAGCACTATGCTGTCCATTCAGCCAAGGAGCCGGTCATAATAATAATAATAATAATAATAATAATAATAATAATAATAATAATAATAATAATAAAGTTCGGCTCCTAGGCTGAATGTTCAGCGTATTGACGGTTGGTTCAGACGGTTGGTGTGATCCCTGGCCGGGCCTGGGATTTTAACTGTGTTTGGTTAATTTTCCTGGCTTACGGATTAAGCGTTTGTGTTCATTATTGTCATATATACACAACACAACACAACACAACACAACACAGAAACACGCAATAACGAATACATTCCTCAACACATGGTTGGCGTCAGGAAGAACGTCTGGCCGTAAAACTAGGCCAAATCTACATCAATTGCCGGACCCAATAAACTGGAGAAAAGGCCAGGAATAATAATATTTTGATGACACCATTTAGACTGCCAGCGTGTGAATTTCGACATTCCATTTTACCTTACCAGATAGTAGAGAAACCGAGCTCGATAGCTGCAGTCGCATAAGTGCGGCCAGTATCCAGTAATCGGGAGATAGTGGATTTGAATCCCACTGTCGGCAGCTCTGAAAATGGTTTTCCCTGGTTTCCCATTTTCACACCAGGGTGTACCTTAATTAAGCCCACGGCCACTTCCTTTCTAAACCTAGCCCTTTCCTGTCACATCGTCACCATAAGACCTACCTGTATCGTTGCGACGTAAAGCAACCGCTAGGATCTTATGTTTCACCTATCTTAAAAGAGATAGGTGTTTGTGACGTAACTTGTCTAGTATAATATAATATACGACTACCTCTGCCAGTTTAAAGCCTACCGTCTAGGGATCCGGAGGCAGGCATTCTTCCACTGATGCACAGTGATAACTTTATCACCTCTGCAAGTAGGGGTCGGAATACAGTACTTTGGAGAGAACCGGGACATACACTGGCGAAAAAAATATCCTGACACCAAGAAGGGGTTGTGCTAGATGAACGAACGTTGGTAGGCGTGTTTATACATCTGAAAGATGACGTTGATTCAAATTTCAAGCAAATTGCATTTGTGGCGCTGGTAGTGGCCCCATGACTTTGCACATCAGGTTTGCTTTAAATACGGGCTGTACTGTGCGAGAGTGTTAGTTACTTGTGAGATTGGACGGTGTGACTGTGAGTGGGTCAAGAATGCCTTTACGACGACGATGAAGCCAGTATCAACAGCTCACTGCGGTTGAACGAGGCCGTATAATAGGGCTACGTGAAGGTTGACTTTCATTCCACGCTATTGTAGAACGACTTGGCAGGAATGTCTCCACTGTGCATGCGCGCTGCCAGCAGTGGTCACGAAATGGTACGCTCGCAAGAAGATCGGGCTCCGGACGTCCCCGTGGCACCACGGAGACTGAGGACCGCCGTATTCGGCGTATGGCTGTGGCGCAGCGGACTGCAGCTACAGCAGCAATTCGAGCGGCAGTTGGCACCACAGTGACGCAACGAACTGGTCGAAATGCGTTACTTGAAGGACAGCTCCGAGCCAGACGCCCTGCGGTGTCCATTCCACTTACCCCAAACCACCGCCGTCTGCGACTTCAGTGATGTCAGGCGAGAGCTCATTGGAGGATGGAGTGGAGGTCCGTCGTGTTTCCCGATGAAAGCCGGTTCTGCCT
Source organism: Anabrus simplex (assembly GCF_040414725.1). Taxonomy (NCBI): domain Eukaryota; kingdom Metazoa; phylum Arthropoda; class Insecta; order Orthoptera; family Tettigoniidae; genus Anabrus; species Anabrus simplex. The sequence continues at coordinate 125,190,386 of NC_090270.1, read as the reverse complement.
TGGTGCCAGTGATGGCCATGTGTTGGTTAGGAGGAGGCCAGGTGAGCGCCTGCATTCCACCTGTCTGCGGCGTCGACACACTGAACTTACACCGGAAGTTCTGGTCTGGGGAGCAATTTCCTATGACAGCAGGAGCACTCTCGTGGTTATCCCACGCACTTTGACTGCAGATTTGTACGTCCGTCTGGTGATTCGACCTGTTGTGCTACCATTTACGAACAGTATTCCCGGGGGAGTTTTCCAACAGTACAAAGGACGCCCCCATGCCGCTGTCCAGAGTGCTCGGCAGAGTGTCGACATGTTGCCTTGGCCTGCTCGATCCCCCGATCTGTCCTCAACCCAGCACGTATGGGACATCATTGGACGACAACTCCAGCGTCATCCACAACCGGCATTAACCGTCCCTGTATTGTCCGACCAAGTGCAACAGGCATGGAACTCCATCCCACAAGCTAACATCCGGCACCTGTACGACACAATGCATGCACCCTTGCATGCCTGAATTCAACAGTCAGGCGATTACACCGGTTATTAATGGACCAGCATGTCACATTTGCGATGACTTTTCTCGCGCGGATATTAACCTGTAGTCGTGTGCCTTTAATCAATTAAATATATTACTTCGATTAATATCTTGCCATAATTTCTGTATTCTACATTCCTTATTTCATGGTGTTTGGATATTTCTTTCCGCAAGTGTAGTCTCATCAATGACGCAGGCATTCCGAGGCGTCTGCATCACTACTGGCCGATCTTGGGACTGTGTTGTGAATGCAACGTAATAAGAATATCATCTGTGTGTTGCAAGATGTGAACCCCAGGGACCATTAACTCGCGAGTGCAGAATGGTGACCACGTGGCCTCTAGTTGAGGATGCCATAGCTTACACTTCTTTGTGCTAGGCCCCCTGATTTTCATATTTGGTAACCCTCTGAGACACTGCCCGCACACACGAGTAGACCGGGGACACGTTTCTTTCTGGCTTCATGTTTCCTACTACACACTTCAAAACTGTAACACTCGTTTGTGTAGGATTTTCGTTCTTCGTTGAAACTGGTTAATGTTTGTCACAAATAAATGCCTTTACTTAAATGAAGTGAAAAATCTGCGGTAAATTAAGAAATACCGTCGTTATTAGAGAAATATGAATACATACTTAAGACCTGTAGACAGGAATCATTTATGTCGTATTCCGCTGCTGGTGCCGTCTTTTGTTAATTTCTTGAGGTCCAGGGCTAGCACCGAGGAATGGGAGTGCTATGTCTGTGGATTCTCATTATCTTTGTCCATATGACTAGAGCGGCCAGTTGAAACAGCAAAATGGAGGTCAACAGCATTCACGATGTTATTTCGTTCTTCAATGAGGCAAATGACCATGTTATAGTGATGTGGCTGGAACTCTACAGAAAAACAACTAAGGGCGCATCATGACCCCTGGACCAATAAATATTTTTTTTAAATTTTTGTTCGAACGAAAATAGCATGATCCCTGGACCAATAAATCACTAGTTCACAGAATTCTTATGTACATTGGCCATAGCTTTTTGTCGCCTATTATATCTTACATATCGCAATACAATTCAGGAAATGATGTCATTGACAACTAAGGCAACGAAACGAAAGCAAAGAACTTCAGTGAACACAGACATCACACACGAAATTGTTGAAAGTGTAAGAAAAACAAAAGACATACGTGTGTTACTGTGAGCGTAGCAGCAAAAGTACTTGTAAAGCAGTAAAGTAGGTATGCATAATATTCTCCAAAAATAAAATATTTCTTAATTTACCGCAGATTTTAGACTTCAACTGTGTAAAAGCAATATTATTATGTTCCATTTGTGACAAATTATGCAGTGACGTTTCATAGATAGGAATGCGCGACGTAACCGTCCCAGGTCCTGCGTGTTCGCTGGTCCATCCATGCCAAGAGAAGCAAACGGTTTTCGACATTTTCATGATGTCAAACTGAGTACAATACAATATATAATTTTTCTGTTGAAATGCCGTATAATTAGAGTGTATCTGAGTCTTTAAAAGAACGTAAACACCTTGAGAAATTCTCATTAAGTGAGTCAAAGTGGTGTGTCTCCCTTACTAATGGAAGACTTACGCCCAGGCAGGCATTCCTAGTAAGTGGAGATAATTATCTACCTTGATGTGCTATCACTGCATTACTAGCCAGTAGACCGAGTGAGTGGCTACATGGTTTAAGTCACGTAGCTGTCAGCTTGCATTTCGAAACCTACTGTCGGCATTCCTGAAAATGTTTTCCCATGGTTTCTCATTTTCACACCTTAATTAAGGCCACGGTCAATTTCCTTCCTAGTCATAGCCCTTTCCTGTGCCATCGTCGCCATAAGACCTGTCTGTGTCGGAGCGACGACACAAGAAAAGAAAGAAAAAAACAGTAATAAATTGATCAGTTTTAACCCGGGCGAAACGCTGGATTTTTGAAGATCGAGAAGCCTGAACATTAGCAATTTTGAATAAGCAAAATGTCTGTCTGTCTATCTGTCTGTCTGTCTGTCTGTCTGATCATCAGCCCAGAGGTCGGTTGGATCCTCAAAGAGAAACAGCAAAATCTATGGGGTTACGGGGGAAACTGCAACAACCGATGGTGGTGCGTACAAGGCAAGATGAGAAGTGAGGTCGTTTGCCATTGCTTTCCTCACTGGGCCAGAAAGTGCTATTGCAGCACGACTGACCTTACGAACAACACCTTTCATAACACTCAGACGCACGGGTCGTGTTCTGAATGTCATTACCCGGCATTACGCATACACCAGCAGCTTCCACATTGTCACAGCCATGAATGAGACTGGGACTTCCGTGGAACATACATTTTGCTCTGGCATGTGCCAAGAGTCAGGTGCAAAAGCATTATATCTATCAAGAAATGGCAGTAGGAGGGTTAAGAAACATACACTATTTAATTGTTAAAATGCTATGTAAGTACAGTTAAAATTAACGTATGATAAAGGTAAAGATATTGAAAAAACGATTATGGCCCAGATTGAACAACATTCGTTGTAAATTTCTTCTTGGCCTTTTCTCAATTTCCTGAGGTCGTTACTTTGTTTAGATTTAGCCTAGTTTTACGGCTGTATGCCTTTCCATACCCTATGTGATGGCATGTGTACGTGTTTCTGTAGTGGTTTGTAGTTTGACATGTTGTATGTGAATGAAGATGTGTATAAAGGAATTAACCAAATTTAAAATCCACGATCCGGTCGGGAATCGAACCTGGGGCCTATTGAACCGAAGGCTTGGACGTTGATAATTAATCTAAGGAGCCATATTTTATATTAAATACTTAAAATTTAAGCTACCACCTGAACAATTTTAAATAGTAGTTTTACTCTACAGTACTTGATCTCGATTCTGTGAAGAGCGAATGAAACTATACTAAAACTACTTTAATAATTTGCTCTCCGGCTACATTACAGTCAACTACTGTGTAATTTTCAAGATTTTCTACTGTAAATAAATGTCTGTTTCCAGTCAGTATATTTCTAAATTATTCGGCGCTAAATAGTAACACGAAATTTAACTGACTACTAGGGACTAAGGGTTGTTCTTAACATCGAAAGTCTGTTAAATAGTGAATCTTACGAATTGTGATATAGATGTTGATTCCCATCGGGAATCAGAAATATTTGTTCCGAATGAGTAAATTTATAATACCAATATAAATGGTCCGTTATTGGGCATTATAAATTTTCCAGCTAATTCATTCTTGTTTGCCAGCGTTTCGCCCCCGTGTGCTAGGCTGGGCTCATCAGTTGGTACCTAGCACACCTACCAAGAATGAGTTAGCTGGAAAATTTATAATGTCCAATAACGGACCATTTATATTGGTATTATAAATTTACTCATTCGGAACAAATATTTCTGATTCCCTATGGGAATCAACATCTATATCATCTGATGGCCAAGCAGGCATCAATTTTTGGTAGTGAGACAAAGTCTCTCATAGTGCATTGGCACTGCCGGTGGCTACAATTAACCTACGCAGTGGCCTCCACGGTATGCACTAGCCATGCGTCTTAGTAGGTGTGCTAGGTACCAACTGATGAGCCCAGCCTAGCACACGGGGGCGAAACGCTGGCAACCAAGAATGAGTTAGCTGGAAAATTCATAACGTCCAATAACGGACCATTTATATTGGTATTCTTAGGAATTGGACTGACAAAACACTTTTAGTGGTATTAATGTTTTAATGGGAATAATTTAATAAGTGTATCACTTTAAAGTGGATTTGACTTGAAAAAAGTTTCAGCTGCCCTTCTCATGTGGGCCTGTACTGTTTAAAAACAGAGTAGTGGTGGAAGTTGCTGAAATTTTTTATAAGGTGTCAGGTCTGGATCTGATTAGGCGCCTATGAACGAGATATTGTTGTCCATGCGTTCTCTAACCATCAATAGTTTTAGACTAGGTGGACCCGCTTCTTGTCCGTCATCGTCAGCTTTCTGACCGCCCCGCAGGACATCTTCAGCAGCAGTCTCCTCCTGGTTAAGAATCTGGTAGCTTGGATCATTTTCGTTCGTGTCTATACCTGTAATATTGAAAGAAGCGTTTTGACAGATATGGGTGAAGCCAGGAGAATTGCACGTGCCATTGCACGATGTTGCCACATTCCTATATTCCTTTCTCCTTCCCTTCGCTTAAGGCTCATTTGTTCGTTCGTTCAGACCGCTGTGTTCTGTTGTACGTAACTCAGAAGGGAGAGGTTTGGCAACTCCAAGCAACACGAGCCGGCCAGCAGGCTTATTTCCTTGGCAACCGCAGTGGGTCCACTCACGTTTCCATGACAATCATACCCCTACTCCCTTCTCCCCACCCAGTCAGGCAGTAAACGAACCTCCTCCTAAGAACTGCCAGAACGCATTTCATCAATATTACGACTTCAGCCATTATTCACTACAATTATCACCAGCCTCCTTCTAAGGTTTACTGAAGTCAGAGCTTTCAAAACTCTAAAATCATACTCTGATTCCTTCCGTTGCCACAGTGAGTTCGACACTTGCTCATGTCCTGGGAGCATGTCCTCATGGTGAACTCTTACATAACTTGCGCCATCGTGCTGCCAGATCAGCCATCGCTGATGCTGTGATGAATAAGGGATTCAACGTATTCCAGTAAGTTCATGGTCTGCCCCATGATGGCAGCAATTGACGAATAGACATTATCAACTTCAAGCCAAATTCTTCACAAGGATATATTATAGACTCTACCATAATGTATAAGTCTCATGTCAATAAAAACGCGGAAGTCAATTCAGAGAAGAACATCTATCAACCAGTTCAATATTTCAAAGAAAAGGTTTTTTTTTTTTTTTTGCTAGGGGCTTTACGTCGCGCCGACACAGATAGGTCTTATGGCGACGATGGGACAGGAAAGGCCTAGGAGTTGGAAGGAAGCGGCCGTGGCCTTAATTAAGGTACAGCCCCAGCATTTGCCTGGTGTGAAAATGGGAAACCACGGAAAACCATTTTCAGGGCTGCCGATAGTGGGATTCGAACCTACTATCTCCCGGATGCAAGCTCACAGCCGCGCGCCTCTACACGCACGGCCAACTCGCCCGGTCAAAGAAAAGTATCACCTCACAGATATATCAGTTAATTATGCGCATGTAAGCACACGGGACAAAAAATTAGTCACCCTGAAAAAATCATTACAAGGATCATTTAATACAGTGTAACTCCGCTTCTGGACTTGATAACCGCCTGAATTCGCTAGTTGCTAGTTGCTTTACGTCACACCGACACAGATAGGTCTTATGGCGACGACGGGACAAGAAAGGTCTAGGAATGGGAAGGAAGCGGCCCCAGCATTTGCCTGGTGTGAAAATGGGAAACCACGGAAAACCACCTTCAGGGCTGCCGACAGTAGGGTTCGAACCCACTATCTCCCGGATGCAAGCTCACAGCTGCGTGCTTCTAACAGTACGACCAACTCTACCGGTACCTGAATTCGATTAGGCAATAAGTTCACAAGGTTGTGTAGGTACATCGCATCCAGGTTAACCCATTCGCTCAGGATTTGGATCGTGCAGTTCCACCAAATTGCTGGGAAGCTGATGTCAATGTTTTACCCGCTATTCCAACATGTCCCACAGATTTTCAGTGGGGTTCAAGTCAGGTGATTTTGCAGGCCAAGCGAGATGTAGTAGGGTGGGGGGAGTGTCCATAAAACCAGTCACATATGCGAACTGTCTGATGAACGTTGCTGTTGTCATCTTGAAAAATCGGTGTGTCAATAGCACACTGATCATGCAGATATTGACTGAAAGACAACATGTGAGCATTCAGAATGTTTAAATAAACATGGCACCGTATGGCCATGTTAGTGGTCACATCAATCAGCGGACCCAATGCATGGTACGAAAAACACCCCCCAATCATCACAGACCCAGCTCCGGCTAACCTGACCTTGCACACATCCAGGATGAAATGCTTCATTTGGCCTTCTGTGCACTCGAAGACGTGCGTCATTGGAATATACAAAAAAACGTGATTCGTCAGACCACATTACGTTCCAATAGTCAGCTACTGCCCACGTTCGATGATTTCTAGCCCATTGAAGAAGCGCAGCTTTATGGGCCTGTGTGAGCAATGGCCTATTGCGAGGTGACAGACTTCAAATGTTCATTGCATGCAGTTCCCGTCGCAGAGTTCTCTCGCTAACAGGTTGGGATGGACCTTCATTCACTGACTGCAACGGGTTTGGAAGCCATTTTCATTCACAAGTTGCCGGGCTGAGTGGCTCAGATGGTTGAGGCGCTAGCTTTCTGACCTCAATTTGGCAGGTTCGATCCTGGCTCACCACCTGTGGTATTTGAAGGTGCTCAAATACGTCAGCCTCGTGTCGGCACCAGAACTCCCGCGGAACTAAATTCCGGTACCTCGGAGTCTCCGAAAACCGTTAACGTAGTTAGGGGGCGTAAAGCAAATGCCATGAAACACATCTCCGGTCCCTCTCAGTCAGGATCTATTCCGACCACAATTCTGACGTCGTGTTTCGTGGCCACGTGTAGTACACTACTGCTTGTAGATACGTTGAACAGTCCGCTACAGAACAACAAATCCAGCAACTTCACGCATCGTATGGCCATGGGTACGGTCGAACACGATTGCCCATTTTTGCCACTCTGTCACATGTTAACGTACAGTACACTGTCCGTTTAGGCTCACGTAGAGGCAGTGTGCGTGCTGCTGAGCACGGGACCCGTTCGCTGCCCCATCTGTACAAGCTTAACGATCCATCTATGCGTGCGCACTATGGTCACTATTTTTTTTTTTTTTTTTGTCCGGTGAGCTTATTTCTAACACCCTCCCAACATCCACACATCGTACTCTACGCTGAAGGCTTAGACACAGTCCTCGCACATTTAAAATCGAAAGTCTGGCATTTTATAAAATGGTATCCTGTATTTGAAAACCTTAATATGGCAATCCTACTAGAGTAGAACGCAGCCCGGAAGGTGGTTTGAAGAGGGTTGCGCAGTAACATTCGCGCGCTTTGTAGTATGACATGTTTTCCGTTGAGCCAATAGAATCATTTCAGTAAGAGGTGCCTGTTTGTGCGGGTCACGAGTGAATGTTTCGAGTATTATTTGTAAGTATCATAATCAACGAATTTAGGGAACTATTTGCGTGTGTACGATAGATCCAGGAAGAGCAAAAAGACAAGTATTCCGTCGACAGGCGAGGGAAATAGTATTTAAAGTGTATTTGTATTTTGTAAGCATGCAGCAGCAGGCGTTCACAGGCGGAGAAGGTGACGAATGCCATGTTGCCACGCTTCAAACGAAGACAGCACTCGCGTGTGGTATCGGCCTGCGAACAATACAGAGGACAAAACAAGCTTCGGAAATAAAAATAATGCGGTGTTCAGGTCGCCAGAGAAGAACCCTTAGAGGTAGAAGCCAGTGACGGTCCTCGATGATTTCAATAAAAATGTTCTGCGTACAACAATATTTGATATCTATAAAAACGGCGAATATCCTAAGGCATTGAAACTGGACCGTCCATTTACCTTCCTTAATATCTCGAAAAGTTTTCTCAACACTTTCGCGGGTTTTGATGTTAAAAATTAATTTGGACTTTTAGGAAACAGTTAAGCCCACGAAAAATAGGTCATCACTTTGGAATTAAAGATATAACTGGATGAAAAAATGTTTACACATACATGCTGTTATGAGTAGGCAAATTGTCATCACCGCACCTCATACTTCTGTCTCTCTCTGCGCAACGAAACCGCCTTCCGGGCTGCGTTCTACTCTAGTACCCGGTCATCATGAAGGAACATTATGTGCCAGGCGGAGTAGCTTAGGCAGTAGATCGCTGGCCATCTGAGCTTAAGTTATCGGGTTGGATTCCGGCTCAGTCCAGCGGTATTGGAAGATGCTCAAATGCGCCAGCTTCGGGTCGTTAGATTTACCGACACGTAAAATAACTCCTGCGGGACAAAAGTTCGTCACCTCGGCGTCTCCGAAAACCGTACAAGTAGTTATTTTCTTACAACATGGCCTTACGTCGCACCGACACAGACAGGTCTTTTGGCGACGATGGGATAGGAAAGGACAGGGAGGGGGAAGGAAATTGCCGTGGCCTTAATTACGGTACCGCCTCAAGCATTTGCCTGGTGTGAAAATGAGAAACCATAGAAAACCATCTTCAGGGCTGCCGACAGTGGGGTTCGGACCCACTATCTCCCGAAAGCAAGCTCACAGATGAGCGCCCCAACCGCACGGCCAGTTCGCTCGGTTACAAGTAGTAACTGGAACTTCAAATTATTATTATTATTATTATTATTATTATTATTATTATTATTATTATTATTATTATTATTCACTGCCTGTGTTGATCCGCCTCTGCCCCACACTAACCCTCTGCAAGTGTGAGCGAACTACATTTTTACGTAGCCTATACATCCCTTATTAACTAACTGCCTCACCGCCAAGGCCTACTAAACCTGCGTACATTTTACAGCCTTTCATACGGTAGCATACTAGGAGTAAAATCGGTACCAACTGGCCTACACCACGACGCCGATGTGGTGAACTGTTTTATTTTCAGCAAAAGTGCTACCCAGGTTCTCGAGTCCAGCCTCATTCAGGACAACACTATTTCCATTCCCGTAATCGATTCCAGCAATTCGTGAAGTATGTTATTACATCTCCATGAGCACATATTAAGATACTTTTAGCCTTTATATTACAAGTCTTCGATGTTTCGATACAGCTAAATTATCCAGTAATGTCCTATACTCAGAATTAACTTTCCGGGAAGAACTTCAAAGAGAAATTAATTTACTTTGATTGGTTTACTGAAAGGCTACAATCAGGCTTCATTTAAAATTAATTTTCTGTCGTTAATGATTTTACACTTGAAGTAACGACTGATGCAATGCATAAATTCATATAAAACGGAATTTGAACTGATGTAATATTCTGCGAATTTGGATTTATACCAGCGGAGTCTGCTTGCTGTTATTTCTCGATGGATGTACTACTTTTCCATCTATCTCTTGACACACGCGAAAGAAAAAATATAGCTTCCGCTGAAGTTTCAGTCTCATTTACGGCTGTGACAGTAGGGAAGCTGCTGAGTAATGATATTCAGAACACGACTATTGCGTCTGGATATCATGAAAGGGCCAGTTGTGCTGCAATAGCACTTTCTAGCACAGTTGGGAAACCAATGGCCAACTCACTCCTCATCATACCTAGGCCCGGTTTCATCAACACATGTTAAATATATACTAACAAGTAGTTAGTTAATACGGAGTTAAAAATTTAACATCTTGTTAGGTTTCTTGCGTTTCATCGAACTTTTCTTGTGAAATGTTAACTAATCGACTGTTAACTCTCCCAATATTGCGAACTGGTGAGAATCAAGGAGGCAGTGGTACGAACATGCTGTTTTACAGCGCGCTCCGATGCGCTTTTGTTTGAGTACAGCTGTAAAATATGGCGCGAGAAGTGAAACGGAATCGTAGTTCTAATTTTTCCTCCTTCGAAAAAGAGTTGTTAATTGAATTAGTAAATGTATAGAAGTTATTGAGTGCAAGCGCACGGATGGCTTGACGATAAAAGAAAAGGACGAGGCGTGGGAGAAAGTGCGCGATGGTTTCAGTGGTGTTAACAGATACTTTTTAAGCGGGTATCCACCGTGACCTAACAAAGTCACTTCGTTAATTGTCACCACTTCAAACTGTGCTCTGATACGGGAGTTACTAAATATTGTATTGTCGTGTGCAGAACCAGACCACCTAGCAAGTATATCCCTGATTTGGAGGTTAGGCTCACTAATCACCTGAACATCAACATTAGCAGAGGAATATCCCTTCCGATTACGATATATTTTGGCCCAATTGCCTCCAGGTGATTGAATTCTTACATGTGTGCAATCTATTGCACCTAGAACAAACACCAGGAAAACGGCTTATTTCATAGAAGTGGCGGATAATTTGCTGACGCTCTTCTACTGAAGGGAATGTTATATACCTCCTTCACATGGGTGCTATTGCTGCAGACACTCGACGAACAACTCTACTAACAGTGGCTTTAGAAATTCCAGCATTGTCTCCAACCATTATGTGAAAAGAACCAGTAGCAAAAAATCGTAATATTATCAGTACCTGCAACATTGGAGAAAGAGGTATATAAGTTTCTTTTCGTAGGATATTCCAACCTCACTCGAATTTCGTCAACAACCTTAGCAACGACTATTTTCGATAACCTGTATCTATGAAGAAATTCTGCATCCGTCAAATTTTCGAAGTCATTACGTCGCTGAACTCTTCTTCCATCAGGATCAGGATTATTGTGTAAAAAATATCTAAATAGAGCAATTCCGCATCTAAAAGGGAGATTCACAGCAGCCATTTTGGAACAGGTTGCTAAATGCTAATGTTAGCCATTTAACATGGGAAATGGCTGATGTTAACTTTAATACGCAGTTTAACATTATGTTAACGTTAACAGTTGTTGATGAAACGCAAACTTTCTTAAATCGTATGTTAAAATGACTTAACACCTTGTTAAGTACTAACATGTGTTGATGAAAACGGGCCCAAGTGTTTCTCGTTTTAGTACTGCCTTCAGTTTGTCCATAACCGCATAGACTTTGGTGGTACTGTTTGTAGATACAATAAATCTCCGAGCTTAACAGCAGTATAGTAGGGCTCAGTTCAGCTTGATTTAAAAATTACTCTCGTCCAAACAATTATTATTACACATGTACTGACTTGTATTGACTGCGAAAGAGGCATGGTTTCAAGCAGTAGCGTAGCCAGTATCGACCGTGGGAGTGTTATAGTAACAAAATGATGATAGAACCTAATGCGAGTGTGGTGCGCGCATACATGAGTGTCATTATAAGGACACTGATACGAGTGAATTATGTTGATATTCAAACTGGAGTACTGGTATAATAGAAAATCTTACATTAAAATACAGAACAGGAACCATAGGATCCAGATCAACAGCTTTACAGATTAGATTACAATCTAAAATCCAACTTTCAAGGCTTCTTAGAAAATAGAATTAAGAGATCTGTTGGTTTTACAATTATGTCTCTGTGAATGTTCAAAAGAGCCAACCCATTAAGTCGACTGTAATGTGTCTATTGTCCGTTTCTGTTTACTTTCTTTCGTAAAAATTCCATGGTGTGTGTATGTGTGTGTGTGTGGGGGGGGGGGAGGGGAGGTCACGTGCGTCTGCGGGGACGTCCCCTAGCATACGTGGCAGTATGTTGACTTAGATATTACATTTTATTTAATGAAGGTAAGTTCGTAACCGCAATGATTCAACCCGCAGTTCGTAGTAACTTCACGCTACCGTCTTAACAATGCACTAATATGCTAGAGCTAGAAACTGGCGGTTCTCCAGCTATTGCGCTAGTTGCGGTTTTCAGTTTTCTCTTATGCTATTGATTTTCTGTAAAATCTGTAGACTATGGAGAAATTGCTGAATGGTATGGACAGAGTCTTGGGTAAGGAGTACAACATGAAAATAAATAAGCCCAAAACAAAAGTAATGGAGTGCAGTCGATGGAAGTCAGGTGATGTATATATTAGATTAGGAATTGATGTCTTAAAGGAAGTAGATGAATATTGTTACTTGGGTAGTAAAATAACCACGTGGTAATCTTACCGCTTGCGAAAACTAGACATTCAAGAGGGGGAATGGCCAGCAGTGAGTCCCGACCTTAATCCCATCGAGCATGTGTGGAATAGGGTTGTCAGAAGTGTTCTTGGGCGTCCTGTTCCACTACAGACTCTCTAAGACCTCGAACAGGCTCTTATTGAAGAATGGGACCTGATACCGCAACGTGACCTCCTTCGACTTATACGGAGCATAGCACGTAAGTGCCAATCTGTGATAAATGCTCGTGGAGGACATACACCATACTGAGGGTCTCCAACTGTGATAAAAATCCACACTGGACTGTTATCGTTATCACATTGTTTTCGCCCCTATTTGGACATTTCCGTTTGTGTTCTGCAAATGAACGCGAATCCACCGATGTTCTTTTGTTTACTTCAATGGTAAAGAATAATAATAATAATAATAATAATAATAATAATAATAATAATAATAATGTTATTTGTTTTACGTCCCACTAACTCCTTTTTAAGGTCTTCGGAGACGCCGAGGTGCCGGAATTTAGTCCCGCAGGAGTTCTTTGGGGTTAGAAGGCCAGCGCCTTAACCGTCTGAGCCACTCAGCCCGGCAAGTAAAGAATAAAGGTTTAGTTGGAAATATACCTGGGTGTGAGGTATTGTTTTATGGAGCATGACATACGTTCAAAAACATATTCCCCTAATTTTTTTGAACTGTGTATATATATTGTACTGACTTCAGAATGATATGTCACAGGGTCATGTGCAAATAATTAATGATATAACAGAGAGAAGAATAACAAAACAGAATGAAGCAATTAATTGCGAAAACACAAGATAAAACTCCTATTCAATCATTAACGTTTACGACAAATTCCTTCTATTTCCCGGCATTATAAGTAACTGTTTATAAATACGAAAACAGAATATCTCGGCAGGCTAACGCTAGCTATGAGGTATTGTTTCTGGAATCAAATTTCAACATTCTTATCAGCATAATTATTGCGAATCGTACCAAAGTGCTTTCGCTATTTACAAGGCCGATTTCTAACTTGCGTGAATATGCCGAAATACTTATGGCTACTGGATCCATTTATCCATATTTTCAGTATAATGGTTTCGAATAGCGCCAAAATATTGTGAAACTCATAGACAGCGTTAATCTGGCGAGATACTTTTATAGTTACTGGATGCAAATTTCCACTCTCTTATCACTATAATGATTGTAAACAGCACTAAACTCTTACTTTCGCTATTTATAAGATATTCTGTCTACGTCCAACATCAGGCCTACTGTAGAATACTTGAGCTGACGTTGCCATGGTTACGAGCACTCATTTCTTCATCCAATTCTTACAGAGGGGGTAGTGTGGTGCCAATATCTCGAAAACGGTTAGTTTTAGAGACTTAAAACGTGGTTGTCGGTGTGCCGTAGGACTTACGAGTTTTGTTCACGTCTAGGCTTCAAATGAGCCTTGTCTGGTCTTTGTACGATAACTTCGGTATTTCGTTTATATTGTATGCTCAGTCCGTCAGCGATTCCGCTGGTGGGATCCTCAACAACTCTGCCATCAGCTGTCATAGATGGCCTAGGCATCACTGAAGAGGCGTACTAGGGAAATGAGGAGTGAGGTAGTTTCCCGTTGCTTTCCTCACCGAGCCAGAGTTGCTATTACATATCAGTCTGCCAAGCCCACTGAAATGCATACACAAACCGACCCTATGAGCAACATTTTCACACCATTCATTAGCAGGGACTGGCTGCATTAGGACTGGCATTACTAGCATCGCTCATACCTCAGTCACTTTCATATTGTCAAAGCCAAGGATAAGACAGAGACAGATCTCTGAAAGTAACAAAATTGCTCTAGCATATACCGGAAGACATAGTGCACTGTAAACACTAGGTCCTGCCAGCAAAGGCATTCGTTTATATTAGCCTACGCTAATGCGCTAAAGGGCCTAAATCTAGGGAATGAAGATGACTGTTAATATTTCTTGTAGATATGGTTACCTGCAGGGTTCTTAAAGGAAAGTATACAAAATGTGGTTCAGATTGGTGGAAAGGTATAGGTTTGTATGAGGAATAGACAGACAGACAGACATGCATTCTGCTTTATATATATCTGTATTGTTTAAAACGAATATTGTATTGTCGTGCCTTTAATTATAAACTAATCTCCAAACAGTAAACCTCTAAATAACCTGCCCGCCATCGTGCTAAAGAATCAGCATAAGACACGTGGACACCCACATGTTTGACCGTTGAAACGGCGCATTAGAAAGGATGGGATGAACTCTTACTTTGTTTACATCCACCTACCATCACTAATGATGTCTATACGTCTACACCCCAATAGAGCCCACGACTGCATTGGATGGAGAAATACAAACAGGCCAGCTGCCCGAGTCAAACGAAGAAAAGGAAGAAGAAGAAGAAGACAGAGAAGAAGAAGAAGAAGCAGTAATAATAATCTCATTAGACTGGAGTGTGCACAATAAATGCTACCAGAAAATAAGGTATACAGTTTCGCCAAGCACTCGTGGCCCATTAGCGCCTCACACAATGATTACACATTCTTGATTCCCCTGACAACAGGTCTTGTGCGCGAGTCTGACGTAAAATGTTTTCGCTGCTCCAGCGTGGGTCGAGAATGTTTTTCCTCTTCTCTTTATTAAACTTTTAACAAGGATTCATAAGGAAAACTACCTCTTGTACAAAACAGAACCATAAACGTTTCTCTCCAGCAGGGATTGCGTGGCAGATTAACAGTACAACTACAGAGTGAAAATCACAGGTTTTCACTTCTACTAACTCCAGGAATACATGTGGGCGCTTACATATACGGCTTTAGTCCCACTATTAATAACTACTGTCCGACTGTTTAGGTCTATAACGAATGCGGGAATGACCTTGTTATAGCTGTCATGAACGTTGGATTCCCCGGCATGACAGCGAGTGGAAGGTTTATAAAGCACGGTATTATCCATCCTCTAAATTTCCAGGTCCACCCTCTAAATATCGCAGGCGGCTTTCCTTGGAACATGTGTTGTTGACAAGTACATTACCTCCTTTATTGGACTTCAGTGGGGCGCGTGTTTTAATTATCTTGAGCGCTTTGAAGAATGTATGCCCTGTAATATTATTGTGTAACTCCAATAGTTTCTAAATGCTTCTGTAAACAGATGCCTTTCTGCGGAATTTTGCAGTCCAGGGTAGCTTGGCAACAAATTGCTACTAGAAGCCAAGGCATGGGCCGTTAAAATCATCTTATAGAGGATCCAATTGCTGAGGCGAAAATAACCTCCTGCTCTTGGGGGCTTCCCCACTCTGTAAATAATCAGAGTCCCTAAAGTTTGTGAAGGGAATTAGTCACTTATTATCAGTGCTTTAATGTATAATATCACATTAAAGGAAGCTTGGCTAAGTTATTCAAGAGAATTAGATTGGTCTGATCATTTGAGGTTATCTTTTCTTGCATGAACAAAAGTGTGCCATGGATAGAGATCTGCTTATTGGCACCGAGAGGACAACATAGTTAGTTATGTAGAACACATCAGAGAAATGGAGGTCTACCGTAGATACGGCGTCATGTTTCAAGATGAGATTCTGATAATGAGAATGACAGTTTCAGTGAAATTGATTTTGAGGATGACCCTGAATCTGATGTTGGCAACCGAGCAAATCTTCTCCCAGCTAGTCAAGTGGTTTGTTAAGAAGACGCATAGGTAGGGAAAGAAGTTAAAACATAGAAAAGCGAATTTTACAGAATTTCCATTGCCGACTTTGGTTCTCTTTCTAGGCAACCGCTCACACTTATGCTCTTTTATTATCATCTATATATGAAAAGAGTTTTCTAAAAATAGCTTTGGCAAATCCGTCCATCCGTTATACTGGACGGATTTGCTTCATTTCTGTATTATTCTCTTCAGAATTACCTGCTGGTGAATCATGAGACACTGATAGGTCTCTAACTTCAGCCAATTTTGAGTAATCATAAAATCAAATCATTAAATGATCACTCCAATAATATTGCAGGCGAGGCCTTATCCTAACCAGTATTATATTCTGTGTCCGGACCCACGGTGTAGGGGGCAACGCATCCGCCTGTCACCCGGCGGTCCCGGGTTCGATTGCTGGCCGAGTTAGGGTTTTTTAATTGTAATGATTAATATCCCTGGTCTGGGGACTGGGTGTTTGTGACGTCCTTAATCTTCCTTTCCTCACACACAACAAGCCACACTACCGCCATTCCAATTACACGCAGGTTCATACAATATGGTGCCAGTAGGGGCAAAAAATCCACATGGGTCGACGCCCCGAAAAAATAGCGTTATAAAAACAAAAAAAAAAACATTACATTATGTACTTAGCAGTTTGCTAAGTGACTAACACTTTCATTAATAGTCTGATATATGTTATATTCATCCTTAGTAATGTCATTGCAAGCAGTCATGTTTGATCACTACCTACCAAGCCAGAGAGTATACACTTTCTCTGAACATGGAAGAATACTATTCCCTGCTAGATACTCTTTGATTCTCTTACCTTCCCCAGTTTCTGAGTATACTCAGCAGATGGCAGAACGTTCCTAATAAATTACATGACCGAGCTCGATAGCTGCAGTCGCTTACGTGCGGCCAGTATCCAGTATTCGGGAGATAGTATTTTCGAACCCCACTGTCGGCAGCCCTGAAGACGGTTTTCCGTGGTTTCCCATTTTCACACCAGGAAAATGCTGGGGCTGTACCTTAACCAAGGCCACGGCCGCTTCCTTCCCAGCCCCAGCCCTTTCCTGTCCCATCGTCGCCATAAGACATATCTGTGTCAGTGCGACGTAAAGCCAATAGCAAAAAAAAAAAAAGCCTTACATGCTGTTAATAGAAAATATTGACGTACGCACAAACGGGAAGGTATCTATAGTCGACTAGCCTTCTGTATGACCATTAATAAAGCCCAGGGACAAACTCTTGAAAAGTGGGTAATCTACTCCCCCGAACCAGTATTCAGTCACGGTCAATTGTATGTTCCACTATCCCGGGTAAGGTCGTTTGAAAATGTTAAGATCCAGATACGCCTGAATGGTCAAAGCACAGAGAATATTGTACGGAAATAAGTGTTATAAACTACATTACGAATGAATCAGTTATTATGTAGGTCTACGGCAGGGCCTCTCAAACGCCCAAAATCTCACGCGTGCAGAGCGAGGCGCAAGAGCTCCGTGCACTCTGCATCGGTGCCGTTCGGTATAGCTCGGATCAATGCTTCGTCTCTGGGCTACTCGGCTAAGCTCGGCTCTACTCGGCTATACTCGGCTCAACTCAGCCCGGATTTGGAGCG
This sequence comes from Anabrus simplex, assembly GCF_040414725.1. Lineage (NCBI taxonomy): Eukaryota > Metazoa > Arthropoda > Insecta > Orthoptera > Tettigoniidae > Anabrus > Anabrus simplex. The sequence continues at coordinate 125,172,916 of NC_090270.1, read as the reverse complement.
CTACGGCGCAAGTGGGGCAGAGGGAGACAGGCGGAGCGAGCGAGAGAGGCGTGAGGAAAGAGAGAGTACGCGCTATTGCTCCAAATCGAGGAGTGGGGGTCTGCACTCTGGTCAACCAAGCCAAGTCGTCTTTTGCACCGTGCACAGTGCATGCACCCTGAGAGGCCCTGGTCTACGGTATTAAATGTTCAGAAAACTATTAGAAAGGGCAGGCAAATCAATATGACCACGACAGGCGTATCAAGACGAGTTATCTGACTTATTTATAAGGAATGCTGCGTAGCACCACGGGTCCATTAGTTACTTATTTAATTTTGTCATTATTTACTAAATAGTCCAAATAAATACATCTCGAGCGTCAGGTTCTCTCCTGATAAATTCACGTTTCGTTACAATCTCGAGCTCTCATTATGTTACTACACAGAAATGTACACCGAGCGAGTTAATCGTGTGGTTAGGGTCACGCGGTTGCGAGTTTGCATTAGGGAGATGGTGGGCTCGAACCCAACTGTTGGCAGTTCTGAAGATGGTTTTCCGTGGTTTATCATATTCACACCTGGCACATGCTGAGGCTGTACCTTAATCGAAGCCATGGTCGATTATTTTCCACTCCTAGTCCTTTCTTATCCCATCGTTGCCATAAGACCTCGCTGTGTCGGTGCAAAGCAAAGCGAATTGTAAAATATATATATGCGGACAATTGGCAGTTTTACCATCGATGGGACTGGTTCTTCCAAAACAAAAAACAAAAAAAAACAAAAAAAAAATACCAAACCCCATGGCACTACAGCCCTTGAAGGGCCTTGGCCTACCAAGCGACCGCTGCTCAGCCCAGAGGCCTGCAGATTACGAGGTGTCATGTGGTCAGCACGACGAATCCTCTCGGCCGTTATTTTTGGCTTTCTAGACCGGGACTGGTTCTACAGCTCGTCTTAATTCATTACCTGAGCTTAAGTTCATGAGGTTCATGAGTTACTCAACGATCAAACAGCATTGCATACCTCCAAAACACTCTGGAGAAGTGTGTAACTACTGGTTACAGATAAAGCTTTCCAAGAATATGAGATTACCGACTTCTAGAAACGCTCCCGTTATCATAATCCCAATATGGGCACTTCCTAGTGTCATTGGACTATATCTGATGATACCTGTCTATCTCAAGGGCACTCATGGATCGACCTTTGTCGACTGGGCGCTCGTCCAAGTTGGCAGCCGGCCGATGACTGTGTCCTGACCTCTCCACTCGCTGTTCCGGCACTTTGAGGGCAGCCCCTGCGGCTAGGCGTCCCCCATTATTTTACATATCCGGCTTCTATGCTCTCATTCAATTGATGTGGAAGGAATGGGATGGACGTATGGGCGGATGTTTGGATTGTACCAGCTGAAACACACATCCACCCTCATCATGGACGGTTATGCACCTTATGTACAGTATGTAAACCTCTGTGAATTACCTAAGAGTCTCCACAATTTTCCATCTGTAACTAGCTCAATAACATCCTATCTTTAATTTATTAAAAGTCGCGTCGACATGATCTCCTTCTCTTCTGCATCTATTAACCTTTATGCCCGAATCCATTGTTCTCCTAGGTTATAATAATAATAACAATAATAATAATAATAGACAGTAGGGCCAACATAGAAATAGCTACTAAATTACAAGAGAGTCATATAGCGTTATACAAAATTACGATATTACAAGACAGTTGTTTTGCCGAAAAATTCATACGCGTCAGAAACCATACCCCTTGGAGGTCACTCTAAAATGGCAGAAATTGGAAAGCAAGAAGGGAAAGTTATCCGGACAATTTATGCCCACACGAGAGAAAATGGAATGTAGATTGAGAAGAGAACACCGGACCTCTTACTCATTAACAGACAGGTTCACTGATGCCGTACTCAAAAGACGCCTGAAATTCTATGACCGTATCTATAAAATGGACAGCGACAGACTCACCAAAAGATTATGTGAAGTAATCAACTCAAGGAAGGTCAAAATAAACAGGCTAGAAGATACTATGGCGAACCTCCAAGAAATTAATATTACGGACGACGTCATATAAAATCGTGGAGCCTTTAGTACAATCACAGCCAAGCACAAATTCGTGGAGAAACCTAAAAAGAAAACTGGTAGGAAGAGGTCCACAGAATGCAAGATGCAACACACAGTGCATTCATGAAGACATTTTAGGAGGATAAGAAGGCGAAAACCATCAGGCCAACGAACAAAATGGGCATAACGAATAAAGGATAATAATAACAATAATATATACTGTATTTAGAATTTGCTTTACGTCGCACCGACACTCATAGGTATTATGGCGACAGTGGGATAAGAAAGGCCAATGAGTGGGAAGGAAGCGATTGTGTCCTCAATTAAGGTACAGCCTGGTGTGAAATTAGGAAACCACGGAATATATTCACGGCAACCAATAGTTGGATTCAAACCCACTATCTCCCGAATGCAAGCTGACAGCTACGTGCCCTAAACAGCTAGCTCGGTAATAATAATAATAATAATAATAATAATAATAATAATAATAATAATAATGTCTCAGCTACTGTGTTCAGGAATTTTAATTTGACGCTATTATGCTGCCTGTGCGTCAATTTCGAAATTTCGTTTTACTCTATCAGATGGCAGAATGAACCGGATAACTCTTTCAATGAATTTTAATGAATTTTGTCGGGTAAACACCACATATGCTGGCCCCGTGGTGTAGGGGTAGGGTGCCTACCTCTCACCCGCAGGCCCCGGGTTCAATTCCCGGCCAGGTCAGGGATTTTTACCTAGACCTGAGGGCTGGTTCGAGGTCCACTTAACCTACGTGATTAGAATTGAGGAACAATCTGACGGTGAGAAAGCGGCCCCAATCTAGAAAGCCAATAATAACGGCCGAGAGGATTCGTCGTGCTGACCATACGATACCTCGCAATCTGCAGGCCTCCCGGCTGAGCAGCGGTCGCTTGGTAGGCCAAGGCCCTCCAAGGGCTGTAGTGTCATGGAAAAAAAACCACCAAATGTGTAACCAGGTATATTTTTTATTCCGACATCGTTCGTCTTGGAGTGTCAAACTGTCTTGTCTCCACCCTTCAAAAATCCGTTGAACCCGCTTTCTTGGGATCCAGACGTTGACACAAAACCACCCGATCTACATGAATATTTGGGTTGTTCCGGCTGAAACATTTACCGTATGTACTTCGTAAGAGACTTATGCCTTCAGCATTTTCTCTTGCTTCTTTTAACAATTGGCTTTACGTCACTCCGACACAGATGGGTCTTATGGTGATGAGATAGGAAAAGTCTAGGAGTAGGAAGGAAGCGGTCGTGGCCTTAATTAAAGTACAGCCCCAGCATTTGCCTGGTGTAAACGGAAAACGATCTTTATAACTGCCAACAGTTGGGTTCGAGCCCACCATCTCCCTAATGCAAACTCGCAACCGCGTGACTCTAACCGCACGATTAACTCGCTCGGTGTACATTTCTGTGTAGTAATATAATGAGCTCTAGATTGTAATGAAATGTGAATTTATCAGGAGAGAACCTGACGCTCGAGATGTATTTATTTGGACTATTTATGGAGAACTACGGAAAATCATCTTCAGGGCTGCCGACAGTGGGGTTCGAATGCACTATCTCCTGAATGAAAGCTCACAGCTGCCTGACCCTAGCCGCATGCTCGGTCTTTCAGCGTTTAGCTACACCTCCGCAATCCTCTGTTTACAACTAGCTCTGCAGCCCCTTGTCTTTAAATAATTAAAAATCTTGGTCCTCCTCTACTTCTCTTACCCTCCATGCCTGAGTCCATTATTCTCCTAGGTAAACATTTTCCTCCATTCGCCTTGAGCACGATTAGTGTCGCGCAGCTGAGTTTGCATTTGGGAGACAGTGAGTCTGAATCCATCGCCAGCAGCTCTGAAGATAGTTTTCCATGTTTTCCCATTTTCACACCAAGCAAATACTGGGGGTGCACCTTAATTTAAGGCCATGGTCACTACCTTCCCAATCCTAGCTCTTTCTCATCCTTCCGTCGACGAAAACCTTCGATGTGTTAGCCCCACGTTTAACAAGATTAGTTAACGAATGGTCATGGTTGGCTGTGGCTGCACTAATGTAACTGTTCACTTGTTCAAAGTTTGGTTGAAACTTGACAAAATTTCGCATCTTAATAATGATTAGGATTCATCAATTGGTACACTACACTAATATTGGAAACACTATAGCACTTACAAAGTAACCTAAAGTAACGTGAAGTAAAATGGCGTAAAGTAACGGAGCATAAATTAAAGTAACGTAAGACTAATCCCTTATAATTAATCTAAATATTACCAAAAGTTAAAAGGTGATTTTACGGAGGCCTGTCATATTTCTGACTTAAGGTTGGTAGTTCTGAACACGCCACCTTAAGATATTCCCTATGCATGGGATAGTACATATATCACACCCTCGCACCATATGTAGAAGTGAGAGATATTATTGTCAGTATTCGATTTATTATTGTTATCTGCATTTCAGTTGTATGTTTTGTCATTAATATTTGTAAGCTGCGAGGTCTACATATATGGTAGGTATGAGTAATTTGTTTTGTACAACGGCTGGGAAAACATTGCTATATTGAACTTGGAAACTCTGCATGAGTAATGTATATATCCCAGTCTGATAAGATGAGCTGGTTGTTGTACTCGGAAAGTTCTATGACTCATGTGAAACACCCCAGAGTTTGTTATTTTTCCTGGGAGCAAGAAGAAGTCCAGGGCGTGGTCTTGACAAGAGGATCTACCATGATTGGTTGGCCAGGATCAATCTCGGCGTATCGTGTGAGAGCTGAGGTCTTTATATACTTCGACATCACAGCGGAAGTAAACCACACACACTGTACGGGCAGGAAGTAGTGCGGACACACTGTACGGGAAGGAAGTAGTGCTAACACACACGGGAGTGAAACTGGATATACGGTACTGGAGTGACACTGCTGCGCTATACAGGACTGAACTTCAAACGTTCATGGAACGTTGTCTGTGCTTACGCATTGAGTATTGTATCACTTTGTGGTGGCCTGGTATTACATGTTGCTGCAAGCTGAGAGGTGCTATATCTCAGACTTTCCATAATTTATGTTCAGGAGCGACAAGCGTGTGTTGCTCAAATGTATAGATCTTTATGACAAGTGTTAGACTCAGGGAACTCAGTATTATGAGGTACAGTATATATGTGAAGTCGTGTTGATACAGACACATTGAAGGGTATTTATCTACATATATGTACATTGTTCAACGGACTAACCGCAAATGGTGGCTTAGTTCTCGCTTTCGTTTTCCCACTGTTTTCATTATTGTTGTTGTTGTAAATAAGGAGTCTTGCAGTAATATTTTTGTTTGTGTGTTATAAGTGTATTTGGCGTGTTGATAAGGTGCACATGCGCGGATTTTATTGCGAATATAGTTAGTTATTTTAGAATCAGTGGAGTTATTGATGAACCTAGGTGCAGTTCCTACCTATTTAGTCTTTTTCAGAAGGTTAGGTAAGGCCTGTAGCAGATGTACCAATACGCAGCATTATGTACACGCCCTGGTATATAAAGAATTATCATGCTCTACCTAAATTCGAGGGATCCATTCTGGTGAACTCTGGTGCCCATACTACGGACATTTTGATTAATTATGTTTATTAATTTAATGTATTTCAAGTATTTTATTTGTATATTTTTATTTATGATATTTGAATATTATTTAATAGTATTCACAAAATTGTTACAATTGGCTGCCAACGTGTGGCTGAATGATTGGTACATCTGTTAGACTCATAAGCGTAGGTGCAATTGTCAGATGTGGTTGGAATTCTGCAAACTATGTCAGTGAATTGTTTTATATGTACGTGATATGTATGTTGGAGTATGAAAAATGTTGTAGCGAGGCGAGTATTATAAAATTAAGGAATAGAGAGATCATGGGCGCCCTCAGGATCTTTTCCAGGGGGGGGGGGGCACATTAACAATTTTCTTGAATATAAAAACCAATATAACGTCAGCAACATTAAATTATTTACAGAAACTTCCAGTTATAACATATGCTAGATGACTGTCAGTAATTTCAGTTTATGAAATAATCTGGTATGATATTAAACAATTGAACATCAACATCTTTAGAATTCCAGGGGGGCAAGTGCCCCCCCTTGCCCCCCCTTGCGGGCGCCCATGAGAGAGATCGTTAAAGTTGCTGGTACTAAGAATCAGGAAAAGAGAAGTCAAAACAATTCCACCACATGGAGTCTATTGAATTTAAGTGAGAGTAGCGAGATGGCTGATAGTAGTGAAGATCAATCGGCAAAGATAGGTGAGGAATATGGTAACCCGTCTCAAACTCAGAATATAGTGGATCAAGTCGAGGCGTCAATGTTCAATATGCTTAAATCGCTACCGGTACTTAATGAGTTGAAGGGAGAATTAAATGCTGTAAACCGTAAAATCGATAATCAGAGTGTTGTTGCTAATAGTAAGAGTGATGAATTGTCCAGTAAGATTGATAATCAGAGCGTTGAATTAAACAGTAAAAGTGATGCACTGTCCAGTAAAATCGATAATAATACTATTGAATTATCCAGTAAGATCGATAGTCAGAATAAAGAGTTGAAGAGTGAACTGAGTATTTAAAGTAATGAAATATACAGTATTAATAGTGAATTAAATTCATTTAGTACGGAATTGTCCAGTAAGACTGAGAATCAGAGTAAGGAGTTAAATTCAGTGAGTGTTGAATTGTCTAGTAAAATTTATAGTTTAAGCAGTGCTGTGAATGGTAGAATAGATGAATTAAACCATAAGTTTGACCATCAAAGCAGGGAAATTCAGGAAGTCAACGATAAGGTAGAAGCTCAGTGCTTGGAATTGACTGAGAAAATTGAATGCCGATTTAATGTAGTTAGAAAGGAATTTGTTGAAAACAGCAAGGAATGTGATAAGAGAATAAAATATTGGAAGATAAAGTCGAAGAAATAGATAAAATTAAAACCATTCAGAATGTTTTAGCGAAACGAATAGATGAAAAGACTGATAAATTGGAAAAAGACCTCAAGTCAGTAGAAGGGAATGCCAGAATGGTAGTTGAAGAAGGAATTAAAGCATGTCATGTGAAGTTAAGACAGGAGATCAGTCAAATCCAAGTAGGTATATATGTAACAGGTACGTATCTTGTACAAAGGACTCTGAATTACCCAAGTTTAATGGTCGGCAATTTAATCCAACGGAATTCTTGAAAACGGTTGAGAAACGGTTTTCCAAGAATCTTGACGATGGCTTGATTGAGTGGAGTATGGTTGATGAGATGTTGGATGTTGCACTTGTTGGAGAAGCGAGATTTTGGTTTCAAGTTTATAGACAGGGTATTTTGAGTTTGGAGGAATTTAGGGAGAAATTTAGTTCTAAATTTTGGAGTGAAGCCATTCAGGGAAGAGAAAGGGATCGCGTGCTACTTGGCAAATATAGACCTCAGGAAGGTGTGTCTATGACGGAGTATTTCTTGGCGCATGTTCTGATCAGCTAGAATATTGATGGTCTAGTATCGGAGAGAGATACAGTCCACCAGATGTTGAGGCATTTTTCTGAGAAGGTCCTATTAGCTGAATGCACGCAGAATATTGTTACGATTAAGGAATTAGAGCAGCTGTTAGAGACGTTTGATGCTTTGGAAGCGCAGGGGAGAACTAGGCAAAGTGAAGGTAGAAATTACGGCGATAATGGGAGACAACGTAATCAGCTAGGGGGAGATAAGAATAATCAGAATTTCAGTCATTCTGGGCAAGGGAATCAGGGTGGTAATTCCGGAAGGGGAAACAGACACTCTAATCAGGGAGTTCATCACCAGGAATATTTTGGCAGAAGACCTAATCAAGGGGAATCAGAAAGTAGGGGGCGTACGGATCAAAGACATCCAGATCAAGTGCAGAGACATGACAACAATGAACAAGTCACGTCAAGTAATTTAAACCGGCATCTGAGTTCTTAGTTGGGTCAGATAGGCAGTCCGATACCGAAATTCCTATTCACGCGATGAAACAGGTAAGTTATGATTTAGACGTGAAAGAGAAATTATTGTATGACCATGTGTTTTGTGATCAGGGAGATTTTGAGTATAGGGGGTGTGATGAAAGTAAGAAAGATGTGTGGGATGACTTACTTTGTGCTAGTGGTGTTGGTAATAGCGGTGTAGCGATCGATAACCTTACAGAAGTTTCTGAAATTGAAAGTGAAATTTTTGTGAAGTTGATGAAGGTTGTTTAGTAAGTGAAGAGTGTTTACGGAGTATACATCGTGAGGATGTTTTTGTTGATTTATGTGTACGTGAGAAGAGAAAAGTTAGGTCGATTTTGTGTGAAAATGGTGACTTTGAGATGGACGAAACTTCTGGTAGGAGAGTCGAGAGTGGCAATGTCGTTGGCATGAAAGTAGTGAAAGTAGGAGCTGGTATGGAATGTGGTTAAGATGGTTTAATTGTTGAGGCATTGAATAATAATGATGGTAATCTCGACGTGAATTATGGTAATGATTTCAGTAACAGTGTGGACGTGAGTGAGAGAACGTGTGCTAAGTGTGGTGTGAATAAGCTTGATGTAATTGAAGTACATATATTTGATAAGAGTGTGTTAACTACGACCGTTGTTCGTGAAGGGTTGCTTGAAGCGAATTGTACGTCAAGTTTTGTGCTCAAGGGGATTCATCTGAAGGGTGGTAAATTTTTGGTGATTTAGGGTTTGAAGATTTTGTGAGAAACTTATGTGTCAGAGATTATGTGGGTGTCCCGGGAATGTTTAAGGAAAGTGAGAATGGAAGTGTGCGAAAGTCTTTTCAAGCGAGTGCGTAATGTTCTGTTTAAGACTGAGAGTTGTGTGAGTATGTTATCGATGTGGAATCTGTGAGAAAGTATGTGATCTGTTTGCTTGCATTTCTTATGGTTTGGTGGAAGAGAAAACATAGTAAGATTCCCGGATATTTCAGAAATAGGGATTTCTTTGTTATGAATGTTCTGAATGAGAGCTTGTATGATTCTTGTGTGACTGGATGGGATGAATGTTTGTGTGTGAGATAGGTTTTATTCTAGATGTAGTCAGTTTTATTGCGGTAAGTATTCCTCGTCTATCGATGCTGATGTAAAGTTTATGTATAGTTTTTTCATTTATATCAGGGTCCGTATACTGTGGACAGTAGAATAGGCAAGTGTGCTTATAGGCTCCTAACCGTTGACAACAAGGTCCTTGGAACATTTAATATCTATAGTCTTCGCAGATATAAGGGATAGGATCTGCACATTGGATGTATATATTATCAATTTTGAAGTAAGTGTACAGTAGTAAGAAGGGATTGTGTTCAAGGAGGTATGAAACAGTCAGTGTTGCTTGTATATAGCCATATTATCATTATTGTTTGGACAAATTGTATTTCGCGTGTGCGAATACAATGCAGTAGACGCAATGTATATATCTTTATCACAGTAGTTTAAGTGTTTAGTTATGTCATTCTAGGGTTATTTATGAAGGTCTGTTTTATGGTGAATCATAATATGTGATATCATCGATTCACCAAGGGGGCGTTATGTGATAGTACATATATAACACCCTCGTACCTTATGTAGAAGTGAGAGATATTATTGTCAGTATTCGATTTATTATTGTTATCTGCATTTCAGTTGTATGTTTTGTCATTAATATTTGTAAGCTGCGAGGTCTATATATATGGTAGGTATGAGTAATTTGTTTTGTACAACGGCTGGGAAAACATTGCTATATTGAACTTGGCAACTTTGCATGAGTCATGTATATATCCCAGTCTGATGAGATGAGCTGGTTGTTGTACTCGGAATGTTCTATGACTCACGTGAAACACCCCAGAGTTTGTTATTGTCCTGGGAGCAAGAAGAAATCCAGGGCGTGGTCTTGACAAGAGGATCTACCATGACTGGCTGGCCAGGATCAATCTCGGCGTATCATGTGAGAGCTGAGGTCTTTATATACTTCGACATCACAGCGGAAGTGAACCACACACACTGTACGGGAAGGAAGTAGTGCGGACACACTGTACGGGAAGGAAGTAGTGCTAACACACACGGGAGTCAAACTGGATATACGGTACTGGAGTACCACTGCTGCGCTATACTAGACTGGACTTCAAACGTTCATGGAACGTTGTCTGTGCTAACGCATTGAGTATTGTATCACTTTGAGGTGGCCTGGTATTACATGTTGCTACAAGCTGGGAGTGCTATATCTCAGACTTTCCATAATTTATGTTCAGGAACGACAAGCGTGTGTTGCTCAAACGTATATAACTTTACAACAAGTGATAAAGTCAGTGAACACAGTATTCTGATGTACAGTATCTGTGGGATGTTATAATTGCTGATTATGAGAATCGGCAAGTCGTGTTGATACAGAGACAGTGAAGGGTATTTATCTACAGACATGTACATTGTTCAACGGACTAAACGCAAATGGTGGCTTAGTTCTCGCTTTCGTTTTCCCACTGTTTTCATTGTTGTTGTTGTAAGTAAGGAGTCTTGCAGTAATATTATGTTTGTGTATTATAAGTGTATTTGGTGTATTGATGAGGTTCTCATTCACGGATTTTATTGAGAATATAGTTAGTTATTTTAGAATCAGTGTAGTTATTGATGAACCTAGGTGCAGTTCCTACCTATTTAGTCGTTTACAGAAGGTTAGGTTAGTCCTGTAGCAGATGTACCAGTAAGCAGCATTATGTACACACCGTGGGATATAAAGAATTATCATGCTCTACCTAAATTCGAGGCATCCATTCTGGTGAACTCTGGCGCCCATACTAGGGGCATTTCGATTAATGATGTTTATTAATTTAATTTATTTCAAGTATTTTATTTATACATTTTTATTTATGATATTTGATTATTACTTAATAGTATTCACAATTCTGTTACACTATCTTGTTCAATGATTCGTCATTGTTCTCAGATTTGTACAATTATTGAAAAAGAAAGAAAAAGGCGAGGCTATATATAGCAGGAAAATGAAATATTTTCTAGGCCTCACACAAATCCTTAACCGTCGTGTTTGTGAATAGGAAAGAAGTTAATAAAATATAATTCGTTCGTTTTCCTTCATTCTTTGGAACATTTCTCTGATGTCTAGTTATTGAACTGTTGTTGTAATTTGAATGTATGCAGGTGGTTATTAAACGTTCGTAAAGTCAGTCCAGCCATTGAAGGAAGAGCTATTCAACTTGTTTTTTTTTACAAGTTGCTTTACGTCGCACCGACACATATAGATATTATGGCGACGATGGGACAGGAAAGGGCTAGGAGTGGGAAGGAAGCAGTCGTGGCCTTAATTGAAGCACAGCCCCAGCATTTGTCTGGTGTGAAAATGGGAACCCACGGAAAACCACATTCAGGGCTACCGACAGTGGGGTTCAAACTCACAATCTCCCGAATACCGGATACTGGCCGCACTTAAGCGGTTGCAGCTATCGAGCTCGGTAGCTTTTCAACTAGCACGATCTCAATTAAGTACTGTATAAGAGTACTTGGTGGCATCGTCACATGTTCGGAATTTGGATGATCATTAAAAGTCCTTGACCACAAGACTCCGACTACTGTATTATTGATTCCATTCACTTGTACTAGGCTTGTCTCTTTAGTCTTTCTTATCAAAACCCACTCAGCCAAGCTTTGTTCCTTTCCGACCCCAACACCTAAGGTGGCCTTGGAAGTCTTCGGAATACTTAATTTTCACACTATTTATAACCCCTCCCCTTCCTTTTTCACTCCTTCATTTTTCAATGGGCCGTACTGGTTACACTTCTTCTACTCCTTCTTTTCCTACTTCTTCTTCTTCTTCTTCTTCTTCTTCTTCGTATCATCATCATCATCACCACCAATACGGTTTGGTAGCAGAGACGCAGTTTTTATAAATAAATAAATACATAAATAAATAAAAAGTCTACAAATATATATGAACAAAGATTAAGCATTGCAGTTTTCGTTTGAGGAGACGCCTCTCGTTTCTACCAAGGATTGTGTAAATACGATGAAATAAACAAATGTATACTGTATTATACTGGAGTGACTTCAATCACAACGTCAGATGCCATTACTGGTTAAAATGATTCCCCATTATATAAGGAAACATGTGACGTCTCGACGCTGTAATGTTTGAACGCTAACAAGGCGCCCGTTCGTTTGCATTCTATTGTAGAGCATGTTTCTGGAGACAGAACGTTCCTAGAACTCTTCTAATTTAGTCTGATGTTTAAATAAACATCCCGTCGTTAGGAGAGAAAAGTTTTCCTCTTGTGAACCGAACTCTGGTTGATTACGTTCATTATGCTAAGCTTCGATAACGATATCACGCTCAGTGTATCGAAATAACGAAATCCTTGGCGGAACTGATATTAAGGTGGCACTTACTTAAGTTTGGATGAAAAAAAATCACAATTCACTGTATGCCTCTGATTCACATTAAGACAGAATTTCACTTTTTTAAATTTAATTTTCCTGGAAAACAGCTGAGGTAATCTAAAGTGTTGCTAACATTTTTACCAGAAAATTGTCGATGGCCATTTCCCAAAACTACCATTTTCATAAAATAAAAGACCATGGCATTTCATCCCTGATGGGCCTTGGCCTATCAAGCGACCACTGCTCGATCCGAAAGCCTGCAGATTACGGGATGATGCGCGACGAATCTTCTGGACTATTAATCGCGGCTTTCTGGATTGGGACCGTTAGCTTCTGCCAGATAGCTCCCGAATTATTTTCACGAAGATTGAGTGGACCTTGAATCGGCCCTCAGAAGCAGGTAAACATGCCTGACCGGCCGAGAATAGAGCCCCGGTCCTGCGGGTAAGAGAAAAGCTTATTACCCCTAGACCATGTGGCCGGATTTCATGAAAAAAAGTACAATATCTCAAAAACTACTGCATCAACCAACCTGGAATTATTAGATTGCGGTCAACAGTATTCCGTAACAAAGAAGTCAGCTGTTGGCTCGACTGATTAAGCTATGGTGGTTCATGTGAGGCAAAGGGAGATGTTTAATGTTAATAGGAAAACCCATAAAGTCGGAAAAAACAGTGGATTTTATTTTAAAATCCCGGTAATTCATTTTTAATTTTCTTTATAACGCTGAATGGTATGGACAGAGTCTTGGAGAAGTAACATGTTCAGTCCTCAGCTCGAAGGCGGGTTGGATCCTCAGGAGCTCCACTAGCTGTCATAGATGTCCTAGGTCTCAGCGAAGAGGCGCACTAGGGAAATGAGGAGTGATGCAGTTTCCCGTTGCTTTCCTCACTGAGCCACAAATTGCTATTACATATCACTCTGCCAAGCCCACTGAAATGCATGCATCAACTGACCCTATGAACAACACTTTCACACCATTCGTATCAGGGACTTGCTATATAAGGAATGAACTCGGTGACTTTCATATTGTCGAAGCCAAGGATAAAATTCTGACAGATCAGTGAAAGTAACAAAATTGTTCTAGCCCATACCAGAGGACCTAGTGCACTGTAAACACTATGTCTCGCCAGCAAAGGCATGAAGTAGGAGTACAAGTCGGGTGACGCAGAGAATATTAGATTAGGAAATGGAAAGTAAGTAGATGAATAGTGTTGCTTGATTAGTAAAATTACTAAAAATGACAGAAGTAAGGACGACATAAAGTGCAGACTAGCACAATAATTAACAAAGGACTATCGTAAGAAAATAAATTTGCTGACTTTGAACATTCACATAGGAATGAGAAATATGCTTTTGAAGACTTTCGTCTGGAGTTTGGCATTTTTGAAAGTGAAACATAGACGATAACTAGCTCAGAAAGAACGAGAATAGAAGCTTTTGAAATGTGGTGTTACAGAAGAATGCTGAACTTGAGATGGGTAGATCGAATCACAAATGCTATTTGCTTTACGTCGCACCGACACAGATAGGTCTTTTGGCGACGATGGGATAGGAAAGGCCTGGGAATGGGGAGGAAGCGGCCTGGCCTTAAGGTACAGCCCCAGCATTTTCCTGGTGTGAAAATGGGGAAACCACAGAAAACCATCTTCAAGGCTGCTGACAGTGGGATTCGAACCCACATTTTTTTTTTTTTGCTATTTGCTTTACGTCGCACCGACACATATGTCTTACGGCGACGATGGGATAGGAAAGGCCTAGGAATTGGAAGGAAGTGGCCGTTGTCTTAATTAAGGTACAGCCCCGGCATTTGCCTGGTGTGAAAATGGGAAACCTCGGAAAACCATCTTCAGGGCTGCCTACAGTGGGGCTCGAACCCACGATCTCCCGATTACTGGATACTGGTCGCACTTAAGCGACTGCAGCTATCCAGGTCGGTAGAATCACAAATGAAGGTATAATGAATAGAATTGCTGGGAGGAGATTGATCTGGCTACATTTGACCAGAAGAAGAGTTATAATGGTAGGAACATCTTAAGACACTCAGGATTTATTTCTCAGTTGGGTTTTGAGGGAAATGTAGACGGTAAGGGTAGACCAAGGTATGAATATGAGAAGCAGATTACAGCAGATGTAGGATGTAGTAGTTTCGTGGAAATGGCAACGTTAGCACAGGATAGGGCGACATGGAAAGCTGCATCAAAGCAGTCTATGGACAGATGACCCAAACACAACCCAACTCGGAAGTGATACTTTTCCTGACAAGGGTTCCTGGTAAGAACATTATCAACTCAAACACTTCTACAATTCCGAAGAACTCGAGTGTGGATGAACTTATCACACTTTGCGTATTCACACGACTCTTCTTTAATTTTATTATTTCTTCCTCTTCTCTTCTGCGTAACTTCTTCTTCTGATATTATCACGGAAGTATTAGATAAGCTGAGGAACTTCCGGACAAATGTATCATCCTCCTTTTCATGTTTTGTGTATTGTATCTACTACCGAACTATCACAGACAGACAGTCTACAATAATTGCGTTCGATAAATCTGACATTTTCGGCCAAGATACAAGAATTACTTTTGTTTTTATCTCTTAACTCTATGGATGAATGGTCGGCGTTCGGTTCTCGGGAGGTTCGGGGCTTTATTCCCGGTCGAGTCATGGAATTTTATTTGTATGTGCTTAGGATCTCCATGCCTTTGCTGGCGAGATGTAGTGTTTACAGTGCACTATGTCTTCTGGTATGGGCTACATCAAATTTGTTACTTTCATTGCCCTGTCTCAGTCTCATCCTTGGCTTTGACAATATGAAAGTGACTGAGGTATGAGTGATGCTAGTAATACCATTGCTTATGCAGCCAGTCCCTGTTATGAATGGTGTGAAGATATCGCTCATAGGGTCGGTTGGTGCATCCATTTCAGTGGGCTTGGCAGACTGATATGTAATAGCAGCGGCTGGCTCGGTGAGGAAAGCAACGGGAAACTACCTCACTCCTCATTTCCCTAGTACGCCTCTACAGTGACGCCTAGGCTATTTATGACAGCTGTTGGCGGAGCTGCAGAGGATCAAACCAGCCTTCGGGATGAATACCCAACATTAGGATCTCCACCAGGGCCGGGTAGCTTTCGTAGCCTAAGTTTGTGGGTTCGATCCCAGGTCAGTCCAGTGACATTCGAAGATACCCAGCATGTAAAATAACCGCCTGTGGGACAATTTTACGCACTTATGAAGGTAATCGTGAAGTTCATTATGCAGTTAAAACAACATTGCGCTTGTTCCTTGAATGAGGAAATTCTAACACAAAAACTGAGACAGTGAAATTCTGTGGACGTGTATACACACACTGGCGCTAGCCGACCGCTGAGACGCCACAGCACTCTACCGTAATCACACAAACAGATTATATTGAAATGTTCTGTAGTATACATGGCGCTATATAGCTTATTAGCAGCTGAACTGTTTCTACATTAAGTAAAAGGCTTGGAAATTTGCGATCAACAGCCAGAGGCAGCTAACG
The DNA here is from genome assembly GCF_040414725.1 of Anabrus simplex. Lineage (NCBI taxonomy): Eukaryota > Metazoa > Arthropoda > Insecta > Orthoptera > Tettigoniidae > Anabrus > Anabrus simplex. Next base: position 125,156,973 of record NC_090270.1, on the reverse strand, counting down.
AATGGTGTGATTTCTGAAATATGTAACACTAGCAAATGTACCCGTGCTTCGCTACGGTGTTCAACATTGTATTCGAATATCGAAGTAAACAGTGTACATGCAGTAAATAAGATTGTTTTAAAATTGCATGTCTCTTAGCGTTATCCGAGAAAGAGCATGGGGATGTCCCCATACGTTGTTTCCAATGTAAAGTGTTTGTTACGGATTTGTGATATAACGGCAGGCTCACTTGTCTACTGCCATTCACAATCGAGTTGGGAAGTTTACATTATAAGTGGAGGCCCCATTGCCTACTGCGCGGTCACAATCAAGTTGGGAGTGTTCGTTACAATGGCAGGCCCCATTTCCTACTCCCAAACAGATTACAGTCGAGGAGATTTTATTATAATGGCAGGAAAATTCCCTACCACCATTAAAAATTGAGTTGTGCCGTTATCATTATAATGTCAGGCCGATTTTTCTACTGCCAGCCAGCTTACTGCCAGTCACACCAAGTTGGTGAGTTTCCATCAAAATAGCAGGCCACTATGCCTAATGCCAGTCACATTTTAGATGAGGACATTTGTTTATAATGGCGGGCACCCTTGCCTTCTGCCAAACACAATCGGGTAGGGAAGTTTTACACAAAACTGCATGCTCACTTGCCTTCTGCAAGTCAAATCGAGAAGCGAACTATTCATTACAATTGTAGACCTTCCTTACTAATGACAGTTACACAGGAGTTGGAAAAGGGCCCTTTCATACAGCCAGTCAAAGTCGGTGTGGGGAGTACTCATTACATTAGCAGACCCACCCTTTCTCGATCGCTACAAATCGACATCAGTGAATATATATAGATCGACATACGAAAGTATATGCGTGTTTACAATATTGAAGACCTTCATTTACAGATTAACTGCTACTAAACGTACGTCATATCGACAAAGAATTATACTATAAGACACGCCGGATTTAGTGCCCTAAATGGCTGGTCCTATGATATGTCATCTATTCTAGGGTCAGATTGAGTTAGAAACGTGGAACAGGGTAACGTTTTTGTAAGATTATCTCACATTACATTACTTTTCGGATAATTATGTGACAGCTACATACATAGAATTTGGCTCACAAATGGCTACTGGGTGGGCCAATTTTCGTGAAGAGTTTGATGATTCTGTATTTCATATAAGTAATCGAAAGTATGAATTATGCTTGTGAAAATTCCAAACTGACTTAATATCGATTAATAGAGAAAAATCAAGCGTAAAAGGGATACAGATACGGCAAAAAGTCATAAGACCAAGGTTATAGATCATTCCAAATTGAACGGAGATTGTGCAATCCGTTATGTGATAGGAATTTCCGAAGGTCTGCACCATCATTAAAATTGCCTGAATATTTCGATATTCTTCGGGGATAAAAAGTGAAAAATGTAATAATCTAGGATGTTTTCCGTTCGTTACAGGCTAAAACGTATAATTTTTTCAAATTTCAATTATCTTTTTCTTCTGGCAGATTATGCCACAATCTGGATTTTGGGCGAGGCGGGTAAAAATTAGGACTTCCAGGTAACTAAACCAAAAATTATGGAGATGATCATTATTACCCCTTAAACGGAAAGCTGTACGAAAATTTCGCCAAAATAGTCAGTGTAGAGGCACACAGTCGTTACGATTTGATTTATATAGATAAGGAATCTGCTCCATGTAAAACACCCTTCGGGCTATGTGCGCTGGACTTAACATGCAAAACTGACCATTCATGATATCTCCCTTATTAATCCTACTGACGAAAAAATGCACATGAAAAAAAGGGTTTAGAGGTGGAATTCTATCACGTTTGGTCGATTTCGTCAGGTTGGTCTGGTTCTGTATATGTTGTGGAAGAGTAAAATAACCATTTCGGTTCCCTATAAACCACCAGTCTATTCCGGAACATGAAATGTTATTTAAGTTTAAAACCTACCTTTGGACAGGTGGATGCTAAATACAAAGTTTGGTTCGAATGTCTTCAGTAGTTTTCAAGTTGTAAGGAATACGCTTTACACGCACCCGCTCGTGAGTTAAGTCCGATGGGACTTGTACAGAAAAACGGTCCGTTAATGATATCTCCCTTATTAATCCTCGTATCGAAATGATGCACATGAGGAAAAAGGTTTAGAAATTAATTTCTACCAAGGTAGGTAGATTTAAATTAACGTTGGTTGTGTATATTTTGTGGAAGTGCAAAATCACTGTTTCGGTTTCGTATAAACCCCCAGTCAGTTCAGAGATTTAGAAACAATATTTGCCCAAAACCTATCAAGGACAGGTGTATTCTAAATGTGAGTCTTGGTGGAAATACATCCAGTAGTTTGTAGCACACGCGTACATACGGCGTAATTAAGGAAGAAAATAATACAGTTAAGAAAGTTGAAAGTAATAGAAAATGGATTATAACTGAGGACAGCCGGATAACGACAAATATGTAAATGCCAAGTGAATGTATTGGAAAATCAAATGCCCCTCAATAAATTATGCTAGTGTGAGTTATGGATATAATAAAGCGGTAACAGAGGAGAAATTTAGGTCCAGTGATTCTTAGGTAAACAAATAATAAGAAGATGGCTAATGGTGTTATTACTTAATCTATTCGAGGGCGGTTATAACATCCAACGATATTCCGCCAATATCCCGCAGATAGGCCGATTGACGCCTCTCTTGCCTTCTACCCAAGGAACAACCACGAATTTAAAAGCATGATGAGGAAAATGGCAATACGTTACTTCCCTGCTGGCATGCAGTCAGAGACGTTGCCATGGTAACCTGTAGGTTCGTTGTCGGTCTGTCGGTCACTCAATGCAGAGCATGATACCAGCGGAAAATTGTAAATTTCTCCGTCATGTGAAGAGTAAGGTAAATTATGAACATAACGAAAGTTGTTTATAATGAAGAGACGTTTCACGTACGGTAAACTAAGTTTACAGAAAATCAATAGTATAAGAGAAAATGGAGGAAAACCATTCTGGTTTTCCTATAAACCCCCCGTCTATTCAAGGATTTTAAAATAATATGCAAATCCAAACCTTCCCCGGGATGAGTATACTCTAAATATGAAGTTTCGTTGAGATCTATCCAGCCGTTTCGAAGTGATGGTGGAAAAACCATTCAGGTTTTCCTATAAACCCCCCGTCTATTCAAAGATTTTAAAATAATATGCATATCGAAACCTTCCCCGGGATGAGTGTACTCCAAATATGAAGTTTGGTTGTGATCTATCCAGCCGTTTCGACGTGATGGTGGAAAAACCATTCTGGTTTTCTTATAATCCCCCGTGTATTCAAAGATTTTAAAATGATATGCATATCGAAACCTTTCCCGGGATGAGTATACTCTAAATATGAAGTTTGGTTGAGATCTATCCAGCCGTTTCGACGTGATGGTGGAAAAACCATTCTGGTTTTCCTATAAACCCCCCGTGTATTCAAAGATTTTAAAACGATATGCATATCGAAACCTTCCCCGGGATGAGTATACTCTAAATATGAAGTTTGGTTGAGATCTATCCAGCCGTTTCGACGTGATGGTGGAACAGACAAACAGACAGACAAACAGACACGAAACGTAAAAACCACCGATTCGATCTTGAGTTGACCTAAAACGGATAAATATCTGAAAAATTGGCAAAACAGAAGAAATTACAGACAGCGGACCCCCTACAATTTTATTTATATAGATAACATGCAGTTGGGAAAGGAATCACAATCCAGGGAGAGGAAATCAAAACCTGGAGATTTGCTGATGATATTGTTATTTTATCTGAGACTGCAGAAGATCTGGGGAAATTGCTGAATGGCATGGACGGAGTCTTGGGCAGGGAGTACACGATGAAAAGAAATAAGCCCAAAACAAAAGTAATGGAGTGCAGTCGAACGAAGTCAGGTGATGCTGGAAATATTAGATTACGAAATGAAGTCTTAAAGGAAGCAGATGAATACTGTTACTTGGGTAGTAAAATAACTAACGATGACAGAAGTAAGGACGACATAAAATGCAGGCTAGTACAAGCAAGGAAAACCTTTCTTAATAAAAGAAACTCGCTCACTTCGAACATTTATATAGGAATTAGCAAGACGTTTTTGAAGACTTTCGTCTGGAACGTGGCATTGTATGGAAGTGAAACATGGGCGATAACTAGCTCAGAAAAAAATAGCATAGAAGGTTTTGAAATGTGGTGTTACAGAAGAATGCTGGAGATGAGATGGATAGATCGAATCAAGAATGAAGAGATACTGAATCGAATTGGTGAGAGGAGATCGATTTGGCAAAAACTGACCAGAAGAATAAATAGAGTGATAGGACACGCCGAAAGACACCCAGGACGTGTGCAGTTGGTTGTTAAGGGAAGTGTAGGTTGTAAGAACGGTACGGGTGGATTAAGGTATGAATGTGACACGCAGGTTAGAGTAGATGTAGGCTGCAGCAGTTACGTAGAAATTACTCAAACAATAGGAACAAAAACAATAACATGTGCTCTACAGTGCGTGTGAATGTACGTGCTAGGAATGTAATGAAGCATCCACGGACTGACATTGAAATGGATACTCTTCCTAGGATGGCTTGCGGTGGTATTTAAACTCGCCGCATTTCTTTGATACTTCAGACTGGGAATAAAATGTTGTAGTGTTACAAATCGTTTAATTTTTATTACTCGACACAATGGGGCGGTAAGGTAGAATGTTAACCTCTACTTCCTGGCAGGGGCGGCCAGTCTATATGATCTGACACTATGATTATTCGGTTCGAGTCCCGTTGGCCGAAGAAAAATTCTTCATCAGAATGTTGGCCGGCAGGGTAGGTGATATACAATTACTAATCACTAGACTGTGTGGATTCAATTCCAAACCTTTCCTCAGTGTTCATATGGAGTGAAGGCATATGACGCTGTTGATGGTGATTCGACCGTCGGATGGGGACATATAGCTTTAAGGAAACTCCTTGGTGTTATTCGACAGGAGTAGGCTACGTGCCGACAGCGGGCTTCATCCTTTCCCTACCTCATCATCATCATCATCATCATCATCATCATCATCATCATCCCATATTCAGACACGCAGTGGGCGTCTTACAACAGGTGAGCCAAACATGTCCTCCGTTACTCGCGCACTAAAAGCCATAAAATAAATAAATAAATAAATAAATAAATAAATAAATAAATAAATAAATAAATAAATAAATAAATAAATAAATAAACTAGCAGTGGTACGGAAATTCTTTAATTACTTAACGAACTACCTGTAACGTTCTCCCTTATCGTTACTGTTATTCTTTAATGCTAATGTTTCGGTCATACGTAAGTGTATACTGTATTTACAGTAATACAGGAACACTCAGATGATGATGATGATGATGAGACGAAATGTAATACCGCTTAAAATTCCAAGATTTATTAGCATCATCCTCCATCAGTGTACAGTGATCCATCCAGGACATAATATCTCACTGATATTGCCACTTACAGTACTTGTCATGCAGGTTGCAGTTTTTCAAATAACGGCCAGTTCATGTAATATAAAGAAATGGGAGATCTCGTTCCTGTAGTTTGGACTCCTTATAAATCTGCACATCCAATGGATTACGCCCTCTATTTACTAGTTGTTGAAAGTCTCAAGTTACAGGATTTATACGATACTTCAATAGTTGAAGTCTAGAACTGGGAAGGAAGGTAACTTACAATAGCATTATTAACGGTACAGCTTCGCCCTTAGAATGGTGTCACAATCGAAAATTACTGAAAATTATCCCCAGTACTAGGATGGTATTCGAACCCACCACCTACATAATGGACGATTACTCACTCGGTTTCTTCGATGAAGTCTAAAAATAGTTTCATAAAATAATTAATTTACATTCTCGGAATTTTCTCGAGAAGGATATTAATACTTTTATTGGTAACTAAATGACAAGACACAAATCATATCTCCCACGAAGTAACACAAAAGCCACGTGTCTTTCCTGTTGACGAAGAAAACAATAATCTCGTGTTCATAAAGCTCCAGCCTCGCTGCTCTTTGTTTACTGATGTGTGGGGCCATTATTCGGCAGAAGGTAGGAGGAGGAAGAGAAGGCTAATTATTATCGGTATGGACAGGACACCTGCAGCAGACCAGCATATCACTTCCGAGAAAACCACAGGACACAGTGCTATGAACGTCACTTCTCCTTATAGACGTGCAGTATTCTCTCAGAGATGCGGGTGCCCGAGTTCAATGGAGAAAATAGAATTACTGCAACTAAGATACGACTAGGAAATTGATCCCGATATTACATCTGTTATTTCGTTCAACACAGCAGAACCCTGATTGTCCAAATTCCGACTAATCGAGGCGGCGTATTATCTGAGCCAAATTTGTAAATAACTGTTTTAATGCAAAAATTTGTAAAAGTTTTGTCGTGGATAGTGTGCCGCTATGGACAAAAATTCGAAGGAACTTTTCTCAGAAAGTTTAGAGTGTAACATGTTACTAAGTGATTTTTATTACCTTCTGTAATTTTATTGTAACTTATATGTATGTAGGCTTACTGTTAGAAAAATAATTCATACAGTACAGTACATAACAATATGTATTTTACAACAGCATTCATATCTATTGTTAGTATTCTTCAGAGTGTGTTGTGTATGATCCAAGGCATAAATGAACGTGAATATGCTTCTCCTTTGTTCTTTAAATTCACTAAAAAATGATTATTAATTAATGGCGTACGGCCTCCGGTTACAGTGCAATATTTACTGCCTTTTTTGTGTTCTTGCGACTGTCCCCATGATCCGAGTTTTCATCTCATTTATCCGAGGTGGCTTCGGCCCATTATCTCGGATACTATGTTCCTTGGTAAAAATTCGTGTATCCCAAGCTGGAAACAAATATCATAACTGATCTGAAATGAGGAAGGCCCAAACGATTAATCGAAATAGTTAGCAATGACAGAGACTTCGTAATCCGTTTTATGAGGGATAATGCCATGTTTTATCGTGTATAAAAGTGAGTTTTCTGTTTTAACATTTTATTTTTTTGTTAACTACTATTTATCTATTGGCTCTGATTCAGTTAGTTTTTATGTTTTCTAACTTTTAATTTGAACTATATGTACGATTTCACTTTAAGGCAATGCCTTATTCTATTTTAATTGCGAATTAGTTCTACTGTTTAATTAATCTAATTCATATTCATTTTTCATCATTATTCGTTTTAAATTCTAGTCAGTGGATAAATTATAAAATTTTAATTATTATTAGACTACACTTCGTTTCACTTCGTACCATTAGGGGCCGATGGTCTAGATGTTAGGACCCATTAAACAACAAGCATCATCATCAGCTTAATGATAGAGGTCGCATTATCGAGCGGCGTGCGTATTAGTCATTTTGTGCTAGAATCGGTACTCCAAGCATGCGATAAAATCAGTATAACTTGGAAATGCAATGCGACAGCACGTTCTGCGAAGTTTCAAAACTGCGCGAGATCTATCGAAATTTGTGACATCATTTGCGAGATACAGTAACTTGATGGGGTGTGGTGAAAAACTCTGAAATATTTCCTATTTTTGTCAAAATATCCGCTGTCTCAATATCTTGATTTAAAGAAGGTTGAAGCCCTCCGAAAATGAAAACAAGTAAACAGAATTAGACACAGAGAATAGGGGAAACCCAAGATGTCCAAGACTGGACGTAAGAGAGCCTATATACAGCGTAAGAATGCCAATCCCGGCCAAAGAAAGGGCGTTACACCTTAGGTGTCGACTTTTGCCTTGTCAAGGAAATAAGGCGAAATTCTTTACCTTTAGCTTAGAACTTTGCTTCGCTTATTCAGAAGAAAATCTCGTCGGTTCAATGGTCGGTTGAACTAGATAAAGAACGATTGAACGAGCACAAGAACGATTGAACGAGAAACATTTTAATTGGAGATGAGATGGCGTCGTCACTTTCCACTCGGATGGCTAGCACACAGTGAGCCATCTAGTGACGAACGAGAGTACCACTTACTATTGACCAACGGTAAAGAATTCTTAAATTCAAATCATTATTAGAGACGTCTTCCTCCTGAAAAGTCCAAAAGTTTGTATCGTGTCTATAATTACGGGGCGTAAAAGTATCAATCTAAATATTCAAACTTATTCCTCAGATATTTTAAAAAACTTTTATCTCTTGCGTATTTCTGGTAGGCGCCTCAAAGTTTTGAAATATTTCATGAATTGGCTGCGTGCTTCGGGCTGCGTAGCTCTAAGTTTGCAATCGGGAGAGGATAGGTTCAAGCCCACCATCAATAGACCTGGAGATGATTTTCTGGGTTTTCCCAATTTTTTTAGCTGAATGCTGGTCCAAACCACAGTGGAGTGACAATTCACCTCAGAAATTCTATGCGTACTGATCATGATTCGATCCACAGCCACCTTAGTGAGAAGCCAGTGATGATAATAATCGGGTATCATCATGCAAATAAAATATTTCAGGATTTACAGTTTATACGTCCTACCACTAAACATATAAGGAAAGCCTTCCTGCCATACCTGCAACACTCTGAGAGCCCTCTCCGGAAACAACTGAATGTTTCATAAAACACGCCAATATCCGGTAAATACTGTGTTAATTGCTAAGTACTATGCTAAGCAAGTATTAAACCACTTTTGCGTCCAATCTGCCGTAAATCGCAGAATAAGGTTACTGGAAATTTTCTAGTCAATAGTGAATTTCTGCGTGACTCTTGTAATTACAAGGTGTTCCAACAAGTACGGTGAACGCATAGCAAAGTGTGCTAACACAGTACGTGAATGCGTGTGTGAACAGAGATACATTTCGAGAAGCGCCACGTACCGTTGAATACAAGGAGCTTAAACAGGTTCGTCTATTGTGGCCAATCGAACGTAGTGCGTGTGAAGATTCGTGTATGTCTATCGATATACCTATATGTCTATCGATATATCTGTATGTCTATCGATATATCTATATATCTTAAATTTCAAATATGAAGTGACTTGGCGGGGGGAGGGGGTAGTGGAGGCTTGAATAATAATAATCATTGTACTGAAACCGTTTGACAAACAAGGTTGAAATTCCACATGATGGTTGTTCCTATATGTCATACATTTCCGACTCGTTTCCATCATTGCCAACAAAATATATTTATAAAATTGAGGGGTTTAACTGAAAATCTTAACTTTAGTACATGACTGCAGGAAACATTTATATCCTCTACAGCATTAATGTTACCTACGTATTCTTGTCCAAATTGCATGTCTATATTTTGGAAATTTTTAATCTCTCAAATTGCTAATTAAATTTCTGTAAGCTTAATAGATACAGTAAATATTATAGGGCGTTTCATTGCCATTATTGTCAGAGTTATTGGTGCTGCCCTATAAACACAAAATTCTATGCCTTAGGTTTTAAATAAGAAGGGGCCTTAAAACAATACACCCCAAAGCGGTTTTGAGTGAGAGTGAGACCGTTTAACTTACGAGTTAAATTACCAAATGATATCCTACGTTTTTAATAACAGAAGGTTTTTAAAAGGGGATTAAGATCCTTCGTATCCGTTTAACGTAGGAAGACAAAATTCCAAATTACGGTATATACAGTATTTTAAACACAAGATTTCAGATAGGACATATTTTAAAACTTTCCACCTCTAATAGGTTGAAGGGAGTTAGATCCAGAATATAAATTATTCATCCCTTCAAAACCGTTTGACGTACGAAGATGCAATTTTACAAGAAGGTTGTTATATTATGTCCTAGGTGTCAAATACTATGTACTTCAACATATTAATTTTCTTATCTGGGGGATGACTCTGAAAATCACAATATTCATTCTTCTACAACAGTTTTAGTACAAACTTAAACTTTTACGTGAAGGACGGTTTTTTATGTCCTAGGTGTTAAATAATATATATGTTTTTAACTGTTCTGCCCCTGAAACTAAAAATTCCTTCCTCCATTACTGTTCGACGTACGAAGTCAAAATTTCACAGAGTGGTCGCTTCTACGTGTACTTCCTAGACAGGGTTTTATAACATTCCATTTCTATGGGGTTTCAGTGAATGTTAGATCTAAAAATAAATAATCATTTCTCCAAAAAACCATTCGACGTAAAAACTGAAGGCGTATTGTACACCCTTAGCCGACAGTGGACTCTCCAATATGTAAAAATTTGAAAGATAACTTTCAGCATTACACTATTCCAATGAAATATTAAATTTCCATGTGTTTCTTGTTTATTATTTATTTATCATCGCGAAATTTCTTTCTTTGATTTAATGTCTAGTAATATTTTCATTTAAAGTAATTATCTAGCGTTAATTGTTTGTTTTTTTATAATTTTACATTTTTAATTAATTTCTTTGCTATAGTACTGCAAGCAAGTATTGCTACCGGGCTATCTCCCAACGGCAATGTTTTTGTTATTAATAAAAAAACATGACTCCCTTACTTTTTCTGTGAGTCATTCATCTAGTCGGGGACTATACCATTAGCTATTTTTCCAAGTAACTGCTCATCGGGAGGGTTCAGTATTGGCCTCAAGTGGGGCGATGTGAATTCCTTGATGGTCCGCGCGCGTATCGTGACTCATGCACAAGGTCGTCACGCGACGGTTCGCATGTTCGGCAACTGTTACGGCAGTGATGTACTGCGGGCAGACGCTCTTCCAGGAGCTCTTAGGGCAGGCAATCAATTCAAATATTCCTTCAAGGAACGTTGGTCGTAATCAAATAATGGCATAGAACCCATCAGCCTCCAAATATACCAAGCGTGACTCCTTACAATTAGTTCGGGTGTGCTATATCTAAGAGACCTTGGTTCAAAATTGACCACTGATAAAGTGACAAGATTGCATCCTTTATCAACGTCCCTCCACTTAAGACGCTTCCGTTGATTAGACTATTGATCGCTCAGCACGGGGTACAGGTGTAGATTAAAGAGATATTCCACTTCGCGGACACAGTTTTAAGTAACTCGTTTCCCGAACTGTGCTCGCTAAAATATTCACAATGATATCAACAGAAAATTTAGTGGTTTCGCTTCATAGAAATATCTTGCAAACCTTGATCAACATCCCGTGTTCATAGTACAGCTTACGCACTGTTTGTTTGTTTGTTTGTTTGTTTGTTTGTTTGTTTGTTTGTTTGTTAAGTCTTCGGTCAGTTGGATCCTCAGATAGCATCATCAAAGATTATGCGATTACAAGGAAGCCAACAAATGCGATGGAAGTGCCATAATGAAACGTAAAAGGCATAAAAGGCGAGTTTTCCATTGCTTTCCTCACTGGGCCAGAGTGCTAATGCAGCACGCCCAGCCTTATGCGCAGCACCTTCCCTAATGCGCATACGTACTCGTGCTCCGAATGTCATTACTAGGGCTCCGAAGTTGAGGAACAATTTTTTTTTTTTTTTTTTTTTTTGAGTGTCCGAAAACGAGGCTCAACATAATATATTGGACCAGGAACCACTTACGGTCTGGAACATTATTTTATTCTGGGTCATAACGGGTCAGAAAATGAATGGTGGGTTTTATTTGTCCTTTTTTACCTTTTTCGGCGTTTTTTGGCTTACAGGTCCTTTTTAAGCTTTTCTTAGGTCTTAAAGTCTTTCTTTTGGAACTTCACCTTCTTTCGACTACATTTGTACTGGCCATTCTCAGTTCGAATCATCATTAGTTAATCCATCACCTCTTAAACATATTTTCTGTAGTAAAAGAGAAAATGAAATGAAATACAATATGAAACTATTATTTGTAAAAACCCAGGGCTATCAAAATTTGTGCAACATAAGTGAAATACTGAAAGGAGAAATTTTTGATGCGAGTATTTTTGAAGAGGAGTATGAACACTTAACATCCGTCGATGTGGAGAAAAGCTCGATTTTTCGCAACATGCTGTCTGTAAAGCGACCATCCTTTACACCTAATAACCTGGTGATGACTGTTGCGATATACTGCAAAGATAATTGAGGTAAGGTTTCCGAATTGCAACATCTGTAACCCATGTGGTTAAGCCAAATATGATTCCAGTTATACTCATTTCAATTTCCATCTTCAGGATGTCCATTGCGGGTTCGCTGAAAAAACATTTCATTCTAAATCCTGCAAGTACTTTTCAACAAACACTGAATTCCTTTTTAAATTATGTACATCTAAAAATGTCTGAAAATAGTATTTCACTAAAACATATATAATTAATGTTATTTCAATTAAATCAAACTCTTCTAAAGTTTTTTGCACTGTATGTTGCATACCACAAAATTTTGAATTTTTAAACATTATATTCCTTCATTAAATAAAGCAAAGCAAAGCAAAGCAAAGTCACCTCCGTACAGGCCATGAAGGCCCTTGGAGGAGTGGAAGTTAAAAGCTTACACCATTGTTAACCTCGGCACGTGATGGGGTAGAGTGGTTAGCTCTACGCCCGGCCGCCTTTGCCCCCAGGAATTAACCTGGCACTCATTTTTGGTGTAGGCTGAGTGAACTTCAGGCCCATATGCACCTCCGGAAGTGGAAATCTCGTTTCTTAACTTTTACGACTTCCTGACGGGGATTCGAACCCACGTCCTTTCGGGCGAACCGAGCACGCCTTTACCGCCTCGGCCGGGCAGCCCCTTATTTCATTAAATATTTAATTAAAATTATTAATGAATTTTTACGTCTCTTTTGGCAGTTTTTTCTTCATTTTCTTGGATATTTTTAGGTTTTTAGGTCTTTTTTAGGCATTTTATAGGTCTTTAACTTCCGAGCCCTAGTCATTACTAAGCACCATCCATACCTCAGCAACATCCATATTGTCGCAGCCATGAATGAGACAGACTTCGGTGGGAGATACATTTTGCTCTGGCCTCTGCTAAGGAACAAGTTAAGAAATAACATGCGATATGAACGTTAATTAATGCAAAACTTTACGAAAAAGAAACAACTTTTCGCGTTATTTAGCAAAATAATTCAAGACCTTGGTGTAAAAAGGTGTTAACTCACTTTTTAAAGATATTAAGCTCTCTTTATGCAAGAAGATGTCAACTCAGTCTGTATCTTATAGTGTTGCGAAAATCTCCTAGATGTCAGCAGATGCTGAGATATTTGCCTGACAGAAGGTGTTATATCTGACAAGTGCTTCGTTGTTACGGGGAAGAAGGTGTCAGAAGTTTTAAATTCGCAAGAAGGTGTTAACTCTGGAAATAAGACCTTCTTGACACGGTTAGCTGTTATTGTCGGTAACTACTGCATACATAAATAGTGGCCTTCAATGCCATTCCATTTTACCATTAGCCTATTGGACATCTGCAGTGGCAGAATGGAACGGCTAAGTAAACTTGTTAAATTAGTTCTAGATCTTTCTTTCTTTCTTTCTTTCTTTCTTTCTTTCTTAATCTGTTTACCCTGCAGGGTTGGTTTTTCCCGCAGATTCAGCGAGGAATCCCACCTTGACCGCCTCAACGGCAGTGTCCTGGAGTGGGAGACATGGTGAAGGGGGATACAACTGGGGAGGAGGACCAGTATCTCGCCCAGGCGGCCTCACCTACTATGCTGAACACGGGCCTTGTGGGAGGATCGGAAGATTGGAAGGGATAGGCAGGGAAGAGGGAAGGTAGCGGCTCCTCATCCTGGACAATGACGACCCTAACCAGAAATCAAACAACGGTCTTATGGCTACGATGGGATAGGAAAGGCTTAGAAGTGGCACGAAATCGGCCGTGGCCTTAATTAAGGTACAGCTACAGCATTTTCCTGGTGTGAAAATGGAAACCACGGGAAACTACTTTCAGGGCTGCAAACAGTGGAGTTCGAACCCACTATCTCCCGGATGCAAGCTTACAGATGCGTGGCCCTAACCACACGGCCAACACGCTCGGTTAGATAGACAGACGTCCTCTAGTCGATAGTTTAAGAGTTATGCCTCTTCATGTTATCAGCTAGAATTTAGCGGCTGGAATAATTCGTATTAATTTTGAAGTCAGGAATTCTGCCTCAAGGTCTTTTATCATTTAATTTACCATTTAATCATTACAAGTTGGATGATGTCTATTCTTCCTCCATGGGTCAGGTCATCAGCCTATAGACTAGTCTGATACAGGTGAGCATGCCACCCTATCCTGTGCTATCCTTTTCATTTCTATATTCCTAGTACATAATATCCTCTTCTTCCACCGCTTTTCCCACATCTGTGGGGTCGCGGGTGCGAACTGTGTTGCACATGTAGATTTGGCCCTGTTTTACGGTCGGATGCCCTTGCTGACGCAACCGTATATGGAGGGATGTAATCACTCTTGCGTGCTTCTGTGGTGGTTGGTAGTGTAGTGTGTTGTCGGAATATGAAGAGTAAAGTGTTGGAACAAACACAAACACCCAGTCCCTGGGTCAGAATAATTATTCATACGCGATAAAAATCCCGACATCTCCGTGAATCGAACCCGGGACCCTCTGAACCCAAGGCCTCACGCTGACCATTCATCCAATGAGTCGGAAAACTAGCACATAATATATCTGTTCAAATACGCTTTTCATATTCATACCTAGGTTTACCGCTACCGTTCTTACTACCTACACTTTCCTCAAAAACTAACTGAATCGTTTTGAGTGTCGTAAGATGTGTCCTATCATTCTATCTCATCTTCTGGTCAAATTTAGCCAAACCGTTCTCTTCTCACCAGTTCGATTCAGTATCTCTTCATTCGTGATTCGATCTACCCAACTCACCTTCAGCATTCTTCTCTTACACCACAATTCAAAAGCTTATATTTTATTTCTAATATAGTTATCGTCAAAATAACGTAACTAGGGTCCCATCTTCACAGATGCACAGGTTGTCTATAAGGTGTCAACTCGAAAGATCTGCACCAGGCCTCTCCAGAGGCCAACCGCCATTAAATTTTAATTATTAACACCAGTAATACCAGCGTGTAGGAAGGACTCGTAAACCTTCAACGTGAGTGTTACAGCCGGAATAATAATAATAATAATAATAATAATAATAATAATAATAATAATAATAATAATAATAATAATAATAATAATAATAATAATAATACCTTGAATCTAAAGCTAAGCCAGGGCTGTTTGAACCAGTGCCCACTACGCCGACCATTCAATCAAAGAGCCGGAAACAGCCGGGCTGAGTAGCTATGATGGTAGAGTGCTGGTCTTCGGAGCCCAAGTTGACAGGTTCGATGCTGACTGAGTCCCATGGCATTTGAAGGTGTTCAAATACACCAGCCTTATGCCGACGGATCTCCCGGCGAACGAAAGGACTTCTGCGGGACAGAGTACTGGCACTTGGGCGTCTTCTAAAATCGTATATGTAGGTTGTTAGTGGGACGTAAAGCTATTATTATTATTATTATTATTATTATTATTATTATTATTATTATTATTATTTTATCGATTTTGGCCAGCTGTGGACAACGTAAATAACTCCTCATGATTTAAACTTTCTTTGGCGCCAGTACTCCTTCATCCTCCTTCTTGCTGCTTATTTTCTTTCAGCCGTCCATTGTTGTTTCTTCTTGGTCGCTGTTTCTGGCTGTAGGAAACCCTTAAATGAGTGTAGCTTTTTTCTGAAGGTGGTTCTATTGCCGATGTCTTGATGTGTGATGTTTATTTCTTGCAAATCCTTCTTCGTGTTAACAAACCATTTTTCATAAGAGCTGCCTTTCCTATTGGGCTTATTGAAGTGGTTAAAGATTTTTTTGGCAAGTCTGTCATCGGGCATTCTTGAAATATGTCCAAAAAATTTAACTCTTCGCTTTCGAATGACATCTGAAATCCTACTGCATGTTTTATATATTTCTTTTATTATTATTATTATTATTATTATTATTATTATTATTGTACCGGGCGGTACACCTCCACTCCGTTAATTTAAAATGTGCGCCTGTTGGAACTCCTCTGCTGGAGGAGGGCTGAACTTTATCTACGCTGTTAATTCTTTACTTTCTCAAAAGATGTCACCATGTGGAAAAATTTGAGTTTTTGAACTGTGTCATTTTTGATGTGTTTTTGTTTCGCTTGAAGTAAGAAGTGTGAACTTTCTCTTCTAGAGGACTCTACTGAAGATCTACAATAGTGCAACCTAGTGAGGAGTCAACGAACTATTTTTTTGGAGAAAATTTAATTTCAAGAGTTTGTTCTTTGTTAAATTTCTTTCTGTCATTGTTTAAGTTGGCAATATTTACCCCTTTCTTCCCCTTGTTATGAATGTAACCAATCCCGAATTTCTTTAATTAATTTCTGACCAATCAGGGGTATCTTCCCCCAACTTGTATCTGTTGCGGGGTCCTATCCAATAAAAACGTTGTGGGCGGGTGTTTTCTTTCCCCTAACGCCTAGAACCTTCCACGAGAGGTTATAAACTGCTGATTTTTGGGTCTCCGAGCCACTTCTGTTCCATCTTTCAGTGTGTTAAGTACATAGCAGGGGGCGGGAAGCGCCTCTTTCTTCTCCAGCCGTTCAACACAAGGTAATGGCCGATTAATAACTTCTTTCTTTGCTAGCTCAGCAGTTTAACTTTCGGGGCGGGTTCTAAGCGTTCAACCATGTAACCTTTTCCTAAAATGTAACTTCTCTTTTCATCTATTCTCTTGTAAAACGACATATTGGGATAGAGAGTGCTAACCCTCTCGAGCTCCCACTCACATTGTCTTGAGGTGAACTTATTTTCTCAACCTATTCTTCGTTAATGTAAAACAAAGTGTTCTCTTCTTAAGTCACCTCTTTAGTATGGGATTAGCCCTTGTGTTAACGGCCTAGTGCCAAGTAGGTCTTAATCAAAGTGTACTAGGAGTGCAAGTTTGCCTCCTCCCCAAATTGTTATTTTAGAGGTCATTTAATTAACCTTCTTTTTCATTTAATAGACCTCAGTAGGTTGGGTATTTTACCCCTGTGTATATGTCCTTAGAGGACAGCTTGAAGGTGAAGTTTGGTGTGGCCTGTGATTGGCTTACACTTTGAGAGCAGATTGCGCTTTTGGAATTCAATTTTGGTATGCCTCGAGGAGGCTTTACTGTGTAATTCGGAGCAAGTGCTCCAGGGTTCGATTGGGGTCTTCTGCCCCTTGGTTAAAATTTGTATATCGGAAAGTTGGGCTAGTTGCTCACGAATTGTGAACTCAGGGCTCGAAGCCCAAATTCTGTAATCTCTGTAATTGTACATTTCAAATTGTGTTTCGGCTACTAAGTACCTGTTCTTTGTTATTACTTAATTTTGAAAAGAAAATATAACCTTGTTAAATTTTACAGTAACTTTGATTCCGTAGTTTGAGACTCATTCACGCCCGCACCTTCTTTCACCTCTACCTACCACCAAAACACGGTAACAATTATTATTATTATTATTATTATTATTATTATTATTATTATTATTATTATTATTATTATTATTATTATTATTATTATTATGTTCTATACCAAGAAGCCTCCGTGGCTAAGGTGGCAGCGCGTCGGCTTCTCACAGCTGGGTTCCGTTGTTCAAATCCCCGGTCACTCAATGTGAGATTTGTGCTGGACAAAGCGGAGGCGGGACAGGATTTTCTCTGGGTACTCCGGTTTTCCCTGTCATCTTTCATTCCAGCACCATTCTCCCCTATCATTTCGTTTCGTCTGTCAGCCATTAATCATTGCCCCAGAGGAGTGCGACAGGCTTCGGCAGCCGACACAATTCCTATCCTCGCCGCAAGATTGGGCTTCATTCATTCTATCCCTGACCCGGTCACTGACTGTAAAACATGTTGTAGGTTTTCTTTCATTCATTCATTCATTCATGTTCTATACCCAAGAGTGTAAAATACAATAATAGTTCGTTGACAACTGCAAGTGCAACTAACCATTATTTCACCTTTCTTAATTACTTTTATTAAATAGGCTGGGCTCAAAATGGACCCTTGTTAATGATTAGGAGAAGTGGCCAGCACAGGAAAGGATGGAAACCGTGATTTCGATGCACCATTCGGATGCTATCACATGTCTATGCGTGCGAATCTCCCGCATCTCTCAAGTACGTTGCTGTGTCATTACGTGTGAGAGAGTGAATGAGAGGAGCGGACGTGTTTAGTGACCAGTTGAATGCAACACAAAATGGTCCTCACGATCAAACAGCGCGTGTTCATGGTCGAGTGTTATGCGAAACATGATTCGTGGAAAACTTGTGAGGAACTGATTGCGCAAGAGTTATGTTTTGGCAAGACCTCCAGCAAAGCCTGCAATGCAAAATTTAGTGGCAAAATGACATGAAACGGGCTCTGTAGCGAATAAAATCCTTTAGAATCTGAAAAGAGTTCGAACACCAGAAAACATTTCTCGAGTGAAAGAAAGCCCAGAACGAGTCCGACGAAATCTCGGCACCGTTTATCTGTGAAGAAACATGAAAAGGGACCTGCAACTGTATCCTTACACATTTACTGTTGTGCATACATTAAAGTGTCCATACGAACCTTCGCGTGTTGAGTTCTGCCGGCGAAGTGAAGTCAGGACTTTTGGATCCATACTTTTTCATTTCTTCAGATGAGGCCATTTCCAACATCTTCTGTGATGTTCACTAACTAAGGTCAATATCACGTCAGTCCTATTGTAAATATTATCCGGGACATTTTTTTTTTTGGTCACCCGGTACTTGAATATTATAGCCCTTTGCCTCCCACAATGCTGAAATGACGGAAGTGAGGAACATGGTCATGAAGGAAAGCCTGTAGAATTTACGGGTTTTGTCATTATATTTCGGGCTCATTTAACATGCATGCTATGGAACATCCTGTCGGCCTTTGTTCGCTTCTCAGAAGATGGTAACTGTGACTGAGGTCTCGGAAAGGGAACGTACAGATTGGCGCCATGGCACAACGTAAGTGTAATAGGCTCCATATCTGGAGATACGATCTCCTCGCGTACTACACTGACCAGAATATTAACAGATACTTTCAGTATGGGATAGGACACGTAGCTTGTTCCCTACCAATAGAGGTCAGGACAAGAGCAGCACTGTCCTAGTATGTACCAGAAACATTACTTCGTTACTGAGTCACGCTGAATGGCCGACTATGTAGAGGAGTAAGTTCGCCTTCTATGGTCATGATTGGGGAATCGAATATCGGCATGATTGATTGGTATTTATGAGGGTTTAAGTGCCATAGACAATGCTGAAATAACGCAAATGAAGAATTTGGTCATAGAGAAAAGCATGTCGAAATTTTTAGGTCTTCTCATTATATTTCGGGCTCGTATCTACAGGGTTGCCGATGGATTGGGATCGAACCCACACTCTCCTGAATACAAGCTGACAGTTACATGACCCGAATCACAAGGGCTATCGAACATGGAGTATGGATGATAACTACGGGTTTGAATTTTTCTCGGTTTCCTAGGTGGAGCAAAGCTGGAGATCAACAGAGTGAAAATTTGTGTGTTGTGTTAAGAAGGGAGGCATTTATTTTCAGCGTCGACTCAGTTTCATACAACTTTAACACTTTCCAGTCAGTCGAAACACAAATGATAACACTATAACATAGCTGTAAAAATTAATAAACTAATAATGACATGTTTCGTTCTAAAGGAACATCTTCAGAGTTTATCAAATCACGTTTGACCTGTGTAGTAGTACAATACTTAAACCACCGTGGCTCAGGCGGAAGCACACCAGTCTATCACCGCTGGGTTCCGTGGTTCAAATCCCGATCACTCCATGTGAGATTTGTGCTGGATAAAGCGGTGGCCGGACAGGTTTTTCTCCGCGTACTGCGGTTTTCCCTATTATCTTTCATTCCAGTAACATAGCAACACTTCCCAATATAATTTTAACTCATCTGTCTGTCATTAATAATTGCCCCAGAGGAGTGCGACAGGCTTCGGCAGCCGTCACAATTCCTATCTTCGCCGCCAGATGGGGACTTCATTAATTTCATTCCTGACCCGGTCGAATGACTGGAAACAGACTGTGGGTTTTTCGTATATGTAAAACACTGTTTTTGTTTGGTAAATTCGTTAATGATTGCGAACGAGTGATGTTAAGACAATGTGAGGCAAAATTATGAATGCAGAATTCCTCCACTGTAACCTTAGTAACTTTGTGAAAGTCTCCATTACTTATCTTAAGCTGCCAATCGTCCATTAACTCTAGAAATTATGTTTGGACTGAAGCCAGTTCCCCTGCTTCGTTCAGATTTTGCTATGTAGGGGTCTCAGGGGAAAGCGTAGGCAATAATTCTGTTCAGCGAATAGGGGAATGGAAGTGTTCTTTGGTTGTGTTATGTACTGTGTGTATTAGCGAGTAAATGTATGATCATTGATATTGTAATCACTGGAGCGAGACGGAAGCGTCCATAGCCGTAATAAAGGTACAGCCCCAGCGTTTGCCTGATTTGAAAAAGGAAAACCATCTTCAGGGCTGCCGACAGTGGCGTTCGAACCCACTAGCTCCTGAATGAAAGGTCACAGCTCCGCTACCCAAACCACGCAGCCACTCGCTCAGTTTATAATCCCTGTAACGTTGCAAATACCCGTTAACAGCTCAATACTGGCCAGTAGAATACTACAGTACATACTGAGCCGGTTATTCGGCTACCGAATACTGAGTACGACACGAGTCTCCCGAACCACTGCTATTTCAGTAGCCGGATATCTTCTGTAACCGTTACAAGCGCATACCGGTTACAAGTACTGGTTACATTATTTACTAGCCACCACTACAAGTTCTTTCATTCTAGTGGTACGCAAGCCTCATGTCAGCAGATTTATTGCCACGTGAGGAAATCCTATGTGACCGAATTTCAGCACCTCGACGTGAGCGTGAAAACCATAAAAGTTGTTAGTGGAACAGCAAGTCATTAACAGTATTATTCAATTCCTCCTCATAAAATACGTGTATTCGCGACTGTGAACTCAATGAATTTGATCTCAGTATACACGATTTTAGGCAGCAATTTATCGACACACTGAAATCAAATGGCGTATAGCTTTTAGTGCCGGGAGTGTCCGAGGACATATTCGGCTCGCCAGGTGCAGGTCTTTCGATTTGACTCCCGTAGGCAACCTGCGCTTCGTGATGAGGATGAATTGATGATGAAGACGACACATACACCCACTCCCCGTGCCAGAGAAATTAACCAATGATGGTTAAAATTCCCGACCCTGTCGGGAATCGAACCCGGGACCCCTGTGACCAAGGGCCAGTACGCTAATCATTTAGCTATGAAGCCGGACATCGACACACTGAGCCATTAAGATCAATTCACAGACAAAATCGGAATTTATCTCATTAAGACTGATCACGGTGATCCAGTCGATAAGGCTTATTGTTCCACAATAGTGATCTCGAGCCCGGCTGGTGACATTTTACACTGTCTGAATGCCACAACTTCGTGTCATTAGCTTTCGTCGCGTTAAAACATCCAGAGTTCTAGCCCTTCAGGCAAGCAACTTAATGATTAAAACATTCTAGGGGTATAAGCTACGAATTTTAGGCAAATAAAAATATAATAAAGTATGAGAATATATTCTTTATTTATTCCTAAAAATTACAATCCTTCTCTTCATCGTTATCCGGTCGATTAGATTAGCAGTTTGCCTTTTTCTACCACGACGAGCGCTAATGTTAGACAATGCATTGTTTCACTTAGCCGGGCTGAGTGGCTCAGGCGGTTAAGGCGCTGGCCTTCTGACCCCAACGTGGCAGGTTCGATCCTGGCTCAGTCCGGTGGTATTTGAAGGTGCTCAAATACGTCAGCCTCGTGTCGGTAGATTTACTGGCACGTAAAAGACCTCCTGTGGGACTAAATTCCGGCACCTCGGCGTCTCCAAAGACCGAAAAAGTAGTTAGTGGGACGTAAAGCAAATAACATTATTATTATTATTATTATTATTATTATTATTATTATTATTATTATTATTATTATTATTAGTATTATTATTATTATTAGTATTATTATTATTTATTTATTTATTTATTTAGTCTGATCCAGGACACCCTAGATTTGCCATAAGACACAGAATAATACACAATAACAATTTTGAGGGAAGATAAAAAGATTAATGTTTAAAAAATGATAGGTTACAATTAACCATGTTAAATGGCATGAACTCCATATAAATGGTGACGAAGAATCGAAACGGAGTACTTGATGAGTGAGACGACTATCTCATCTTGTAGGCTTCTCGCTAGTTTATATTTTTGTCGCCATGTGACGAAAGATTTGGGAATTGTTCCCCTCGTGCCAAAGAAAAGTCCAGTCACCGTAATTTTGTTAAGGTTATACGACTCAAGGGCCAGCCCCGTGGTGTAGGGGTAGCGTGCCTGCCTCTTACCCGGAGGCCCCGGGTTCGATTCCCGGCCAGGTCAGGGATTTTTACCTGGACCTGAGGGCTGGTTCGAGGTCCACTCAGCCTAAGTGATTAGAATTGAGGAGCTATCTGACGGTGAGGTAGCGGCCCCGGTCTAGAAAGCCAAGAATAACGGCCGAGAGCATTCGTCGTGCTGACCACACGACACCTCGTAATCTGCAGGCCTTCGGGCTGAGCAGCGGTCGCTTGGTAGGCCAAGGCCCTTCAAGGGCTGTAGTGCCATGGGGTTTGGTTTTTTTTTTTTTATACGACTCAAGAAAGAAAGGGATGGTTGGATTATAAATATCCTTTTTCTCATTGTCTACGTCAGTCGGCTGAGAGGCTGAAGATTATTATTATTATTATTATTATTATTATTATTATTATTATTATTATTATTATTACTATTATTATTATTATTATTATTATTATTATTATTATTATTATTATTATTATTATTATTATTATATTGTTTCACTTAAGCACCACTACGAGCACTAATGTGAATCAATGCAGAGTTTCTCTTAAGCTCTTATAAGTACGGTCAGTGTGGATATTTTTCAAAAACTAAAAAAGCCGCCTGAGGATATTGCACCAAGGAACACATTATAGAAAGAATTATGTAAATAAGTTGATTTGGTTAGGATTTGAGTAGAAAAGAAGACGAGTAAAGAAACAAGCGATTTTAGGCTGTTTTTTTTTTTTTTCTAGAACTGACTTTAGGCCGGAAATGAGTTTCATATTTTTTTTTTTTTTAAAGTTTGAAAGAGCTGATAGAGCTATCCAAGGATCACAATTTGAAACCTTTCCGGGCACTTTACCCATTACCCATCAACTTTCGTCACAATTGAGGAAATTGCTCAATTTTACGTTTTTGGTAGAATGCGGACCACTACTTTGTCTGTTAAGAAATGTTTACAACAGTGAAAGTTGTCTGCGGGACAACAATCCTGTGAGTTATTGTATTGTTGGGAGATCAGAAGAATGCACTTAGCCAGTGAGGCACGGGGCGAAGGGGTTTTCACCAGCAGAGCCAGTGACGCAATGGTTACCATAGCAATTCCGCTACTACCCAGGGGACTTTATATTATCTTTCACTGGCAACTTTTCGCTCTTGTCAGTTGTAATCCAGCAAACTGCAAAGTGTGAGTCAATGTTTTCGTGTAGCAGATAAGAGCCGATCTGTCTGGGCAGAACAGGAAGTTCGTGCTTGCAGGCCACATTCCTCATTCTTGCATTCTTCTCATCTCTACACAGTATATACGCTAGTGAATCTGCTGACACCGAGCTTTCCTGGTGTATGTCATCGTCTTCAAATACCACCTGACTGAGGTGGGATCGATGCCGCTAACTTTGGTTCCACTGTTCGGGCCACTGAACTCGGCGGACGTTAAGCTTTTTTCTATTTTGTTAATTGTCTTATGGTGCACAGACACAAAGAGGTCTATTGACGACTATGGGATAGGACAAGGCTGCAAGAGTGAAGGAAGGGACCGTGGATTTCTGTGAGGTCCTGCCGCAGCATTTTACTGCTGTGAAAATTGGGAAACACGGAAAACAATCTTCAGGGCTGTCAACAGATAGGGTTCGAACCCTCTGTGTCCCGAATTGTAGGCTGATAGTTACGTGACCGACCTCGATAGCTGCAGTCGCTTAAGTGTGGCCAGTATCCAGTATTCGGGAGATAGTGGGTTCGAACCCCACTGTCGGCAGCCCTGAAGATGGCTTTCCATGGTTTCCCATTTTCACACCGGGCAAATGCTGGGGCTCTACCTCAATTAAGGCCACGGCCGCTTCCTTCCCACTCCTAGCCCTTTCCTGTCCCATTGTCGCCATAAGACCTATCTGTGTCGGTGCGACGTAAAGCCAGTAGCAAAAAAAAAAAACAAAAAAAACGAAAAGATAGTTACGTGACCCAAACCGCACGGCCAATTTTCTCGGTCGTTAATACATGATTATTATTCTTATTGTTATTATTTTGTTTGTCCAATTCTTGTCCCGTTTCTCTGCGGGGTCGGGAATGAAGTGAGATGAATCTGTTGTGGCGGTTTTTTGTGACCGGCTGCCCTTTCTGACGTCAATCTCATCAGAGAAGTTAATGAGACGAAATGAAGGACGTGACATATTATATTAGGAAGGGAGAGGGTGAAACCCGATTGCGGCACATAGCATACTCCTGTAGAATAGCATCAAGGGGTCTGCTCAACGCTTAACGTCTCCATCCGACGGATGAATCACCAACAGTGTCATATGCCCTCACTCCATATGAGCACTGCGGAGAGGTTTGGAATTTAATCCAGGCTCTTGGCACGCAATCTAATGATTAGAAATTGTATAACACCACCTCACCTAACCTACCGGCCAACATTCTGATGGTGAAACTCTTTTCGACCAAAGGGACTCGAACAGTCTAACCACAGAGTCAGACTGTTTCGACTCCAGCGCTGTAACGATCATCCACCAGGCGGGCTTGATTATTATTATTATTATTATTATTATTATTATTATTATTAGGGGCTGCCTGGCCGAGGCGGTAAAGGCGTGCTCGGTTCGCCCGGAAGGACGTGGGTTCGAATCCCCGTCAGGAAGTCATAACATTTTAGAAACGGGATTTCAACTTCCGAAAGTGCATATGGCCCTGAGGTTCACCCAGCCTACACCAAAAATGAGTACCAAGTTAATTCCTGGGGGCAAAGGCGGCCGGGCGTAGAACTAACCACTCTACCCCATCACGTGCCGCGGTTAACAATGGTGGAAGCATTTACCTTCCACTCCTCCAAGGGCCTTCATGGCCTGTACGGAGGTGTCTTTATCTTTGTTTTTGTCTTCTTCTTCTTCTTCTTCTTATTATTATTATTATTATTATTATTATTATTATTATTATTATTATTATTATTATTATTATTATTGTGATTAAACGTAATGGACCTAAGCTTTCCACCATAATACACAGTAAAAGCAAGTCACCTTGATCCTTGATGTTAACTTATTTCTCGTTTGAATTTTCACCAGTTGTAATTAAAACTGCTACAGCAATCTAATCTGGACTTATTTTAGTATTCATAGAAAATTTAATAGGTGCAGCCTGCACTTGTATAGCATCTCACGACGAGTGACGTAGAGCACTGCCAGCTTCTGACGTCACTGGCGAATATTGTGCAGTTCCTGGAACTCGGCAGAGCTATTTTCATCGCAAGGCCGGAGTTCCGCACAGCTGGGACACCCAACAGGTCTAGCACCGAGCCTTCTCTTCCTCATTTCATTAGCTGGCTGCACTGCAGGCGTCAAACTGTCTTCCTTGGTCAATGAGTCAGGACCTAAGGACTATAATCTGCCATTTCTGGTCTTGCTACCCTACCAAAATCTCTAGATAAGGAAATAAATAGATCCATTTATTTATTTATTAGTGAAGAAATGACTGAACTGCCAGTATAGTATTGTTCGATTAAGAGAGCCCGAGGTTCGATTTCCGGCCGAGCCGATGGTTTTCAACAATGTATAGTTAATTCCTCTTCACATACAAAGAGCTCACCACACTACAAACCACCACCGAAATACGCAATAGTAAATACGTCCATCCACATGCGGATATCGTCTGGAAGGGCATCCAGTCGTAAATCTAGGCCAAATCCACATCACGGGTAGACCCCATAATACTGGAAAACTGCCAGAAGCATCAGAAAAAGAAGAAGTGTTAATGTTATTATATCGAGGGACCTGGTCACGCTGTAATGGTAATCGGGAAATGACCCAGTTATTATTGGAAAATAGTGGGATCGAATCCGAAGGGTGTTCACTCAGTTTTGTGGGACCACTGAAATGCTGTCTGATATGACAGGCAACGGACGCGGTCAAGAAATTAATAATAATTTTAATGATACATGGTTGAAGTCCCACTTACTAGTTTTACGCTTTCCGGAGAGGCCGATTATCGGAATGTTGTCCCGCGCGAGTTCTTTTACGTGCCTGTAAATCTACTGGCATATTTGAGCGTATTTGAGCACCATGAGGTCCCATCGGAATGAACCGGGATCGATCCCGTCAACTTGGGCTAAGAAGGCCAGTACTGATACCATCTGATCCACTCAGTCTGACGCGGTCAAGAAAACCAAGTAGTACGGCCGAGAAACACTCACGCTGATAAAGTGAAATTCCAGTATCCGTGGACCATGCGTATGGGTAGCAGTTTTGTGTAAAACCAAGGCCCAAAATTGAGCTGTAAGTACAGGCTGTTCGGATCAATGTGAACGGGGTATGTGGGCTTTAGAGTTTGGTATTACTGATAAATAATTCGAAGAATAATTTGATATCTCGCGCCTATGTCACGTTATCTGGTGCTGAAGTTAACCAGTCAGATATTTTCGCTGACGAATTCAAATGGAGTTTGCAGAGCTGTGTTGCTAAATCTGCACGTTCATCGTCCATTGACCTTAACGGCCTGTGACGTAACCACAAACATTGCTGTTGCTGAAGCGCACACTCTGAGTGTTCTCGCCCGCCCATTTACCCTCTTCGCCTGACGGTACGTCGAGGCAGTTTGTAGGTACGGCACGAGTAACAGTTACTGCACTCTTAGCTACAAACAATAGTTGTGACTGACATTACGAGCTCTCTGAAACAATGCATACTCCTTATTAAATTGTTCATTATTTGGTACTTATAGTAAACTAGCGAATGTACCCGTGCTTCGCTACGGTATTCTACATTGTATTCGAATATCGAAGTAAATAGTGTGCATGCAGTAAATAAGATTGTTTTAAAATTGCATGTCTCTTAGCGTTATCCGAGAAAGAGCATGGGGAGGTCCCCGTACGTTGTTTCCAATGTAAAGTGTTTGTTATGGATTTGTGATATAACGGCAGGCTCACTTGCCTACTGCCATTCACAATCGAGTTGGGAAGTTTACATTATAATTGCAGGCCCCATTGCCTACTATGCGGACAGAATCGATTTGGGGAGTTTTCCTTAAAATGGCAGCCCCCTTTCCTACTTCCAGACAGATTACAGTTTTTATTATAATGGCAGGCAATTACCCTACTATCACTCGAAATTGAGTTGTGCAGTTATCATTATAATGCCAGGCCCATTTTCCTACTTCCAGCCAGCTTACTGCCAGTCACACCAAGTTGGTGAGTTTCCATCAAAATAGCAGGCCACTATGCCTAATGCCAGTCACATTTTAGATGAGGACATTTCTTTATAATGGCGGGCACCCTTGCCTACTGCCAAACACAATCGGGTAGGGGAGTTTTAAACAAAACTGCATGCTCACTTGCCTTCTGCAAGTCAAATCGAGAAGTGAACTATTCATTACAATTGTAGACCTTACTTACTAATGACAGTTACACAGGAGTTGGAGAAGGAACCCTTTCATACTGCCAGTCAAAGTCGGTGTGGGGAGTACTGATTACAATAGCAGACACACCCTTTCTCGATCGCTACAAATCGACATCAGTGAATATATATAGATCGACATACGAAAGTATATGCGTGTTTACAATATTGAAGACCTTCATTTACAGATTAACTGCTACTAAACGTACGTCATATCGACAAAGGATTATACCATAAGACACGCCGGATTTAGTGGCCTAAATGGCTGGTCCTATGATATGTCATCTATTCTTGGGTCAGATTGAGTTAGAAACGTGGAACAGGGTAACGTTCTTGTAAGATTATCTCACATTACATTACTTTTCGGATAATTATGTGACAGCTACATACATAGCATTTGGCTCATATATGGCTACTGGGTGGGCCAATTTTCATGAAGAGTTTGATGATTCTGTATTTCATATAAGTAATCGAAGGTATGAATTATGCATGTGAAAATTTCAAATTGACTTAACATCCATTAATAGAGAAAAATAAAACGTAAAAGGGATACAGATACGGCAAAAAGTCATAAGACCAAGGTTGTAGATCATTCCAAATTGAACGGAGATTGTGGAATCTGTTATGTGACAGGAATTTCCGAAGGTCTGCACCATCATTAAAATTGCCTGCATATTTCGATATTCTTCGGGGATAAAAATTGAAAAATTTAATGATCTTCGATGTTTTCCGTTCGTTACAGGCTAAAACGTATAATTTTGTCAAATTTCAATTATCGTCTTTTTCTTCTGGCAGATTATGCCGCAATCTGGATTTTGGGCGAGGCGGGTAAAAATTAGGACTTTCAGGAAACTAAACCAAAAATTATGCAGATGGTCATTATTACCCCTTAAACGGAAAGCTGTACGAAAATTTCGCCAAAATAGTCAGTGTAGAGGCACACAGTCGTTACGATTGGATTTATATAGATAAGGAATCTGCTCCATGTGAAACACCTTTTTGGCTATGTCCGCTGGACTTAACCTGCAAAACTGACCATTCATGATATCTCCCTTATTAATCCTCCTGACGAAAAAATGCACATGAAAAAAAGGTTTAGAGGTGGAATTCCATCACGTTTGGTCGATTTCCAGTCAGGTTGGTCTTGTTCTGTATATATTGTGGAAGAATAAAATCACCATTTCGGTTCCCTATAAACCGCCAGTCCATTCCGGAACATGAAATGTTATTTACGTTTAAAACCTACCTTTGGACAGGTGGATGCTAAATATGAATTTTGGTTCGAATGACTTCAGTAGTTTTCAAGTTGTAAGGAATACGCTTTACACGCACCCGCTCGTGAGTTAAGTCCGATGGGACTTGTACAAAAAAACGGTCCGTTAATGATATCTGCCTTATTAATCCTCGTATCGAAATGATGCACATGAGAAAAAAGGTTTAGAAATTAATTTCTACCAAGGCAGGTAGATTTAAATTAACGTTGGTTGAGTATATTTTGTGGAAGTGCAAAATCACTGTTTCGGTTTCGTATAAACCCCCAGTCAGTTCAGGGATTTAGAAACAATATTTGCCTTAAAACCTATCAAGGACAGGTGTATTATAAATATGAGTCATGGTGGAAATACATCCAGTAATTTATAGCACTCGCGTACATACGGCGTAATTAAGGAAGAAAATAATACAGTTAAGAAAGTTGAAAGTAATAGAAAATGGATTATAACTGAGTATAGCCGGATAACGACAAATATGTAAATGCCAAGTTAATGTATTGGAAAATCAAATGCCCCTCAATAAATTATGCTAGTGTGAGTTATGGATATAATAAAGCGGTAACAGAGGAGAAAATCAGGTCCATTGATTCCTAGGTAAAGAAATAATAAGAAGATGACTAATGGTGTTATTACTCAATCTATTCGAAGGCGGTTATAACATCCAACGATATTCCGCCAATATCCCTCAGATAGGCCGATTGACGCCTCTCTTGCCTTCTACCCAAGGAAAAACCACGAATTTAAAAGCATGATGAGGAAAATGGCAATACGTTTCTTCCCTGCTGGCATGCAGTCAGAGACGTTGCCATGGTAACCTGTAGGTTCGTTGTCGGTCTGTTGGTCACTCAATGCAGAGCATGTTACCAGCAGATAATTGCAAAATTTCTCCGTCATGTAAAGAGTAAGGTAAATTATGAACATAACGAAAGTTGTTTATAATGAAGAGACGTTTCACGTACGGTAAACGAAGTTTACAGAAAATTAATAGTATAAGAGAAAATGGAGGAAAACCATTCTGGTTTTCCTATAAACCCCCCGTCTATTCAAAGATTTTAAAATGATATGCATATCGAAACCTTCCCCGGGATGAGTATACTCTAAATATGAAATTTGGTTGAGATCTATCCAGCCGTTTCGACGTGATGGTGGAAAAACCATTCTGGTTTTCCTATAAACCCCCCGTGTATTCAAAGATTTTAAAATGATGTGCATATCGAAACCTTCCCCGGGAGGAGTATACTCTAAATATGATGTTTGGTTGAGATCTAACCAGCCGTTTCGACGTGATGGTGGAAAAACCATTCTGGCTTTCCTATAAACCCCCCGTGTATTCAAAGATTTTAAAATGATATGCATATCGAAACCTTCCCCGGGAGGTGTATACTCTAAATATGACGTTTGGTTGAGATCTATCCAGCCGTTTCGACGTGATGGTGGAAAAAACATTCTGGTTTTCCTATAAACCCCCTGTGTATTCAAATATTTTAAAATGATAACATATCGAAACCTTGCCCGGGATGAGTATACTCTAAATATGAAATTTGGTTGAGATCTATCCAGCTTTTTCGACGTGATGGTGGAAAAACCATTCTGGTTTTCCTATAAACCCCCGTGTATTCGAAGATTTTAAAATGATATGCATATCGAAACCTTCCCCTGGAGGAGTATACTCTAAATATGAAGTTTGGTTGAGATCTATCCAGCCGTTTCGACGTGATGGTGGAAAAACCATTCTGGTTTTCCTACAAACCCCCTGTGTATTCAAATATTTTAAAATGATATGCATATCGAAACCTTGCCCGGGATGAGTATACTCTAAATATGAAATTTGGTTGAGATCTATCCAGCCGTTTCGACGGGATGGTGGAAAAACCATTCTGGTTTTCCTATAAACCCCCCGTGTATTCAAAGATTTTAAAATGATATGCATATCGAAACCTTCCCCGGGAGGAGTATACTCTAAATATGAAATTTGGCTGAGATATATCCAGCCATTTCGACGTGATGGTGGAAAAACCATTCTGGTTTTCCTATAAACCCCCCGTGTATTCGAAGATTTTAAAATGATATGCATATCGAAACCTTCCCCGGGAGGAGTATACTCTTAATATGAAGTTTGGTTGTGATCTATCCAGCCGTTTCGACGTGATGGTGGAAAAACCATTCTGGTTTTCGTATAAACCCCCCGTGTATTCAAAGATTTTAAAATATGCATATCGAAACCTTCCCCGGGAGGAGTATACTCTAAATATGAAGTTTAGTTGAGATCTATCGAGCCGTTTCGACGTGATGGTGGAAAAACCATTCTGGTTTTCCTATAAACCCCCGTCTATTCAAAGATTTTAAAATGATATGCATATCGAAACCTTGCCCGGGATGAGTATACTCTAAATATGAAATTTGGTTGAGATATATCCAGCCGTTTCGACGTAATGGTGGAAAAACCATTCTGGTTTTCCTATAAACCCCCCGTGTATTCGAAGATTTTAAAATGATATGCATATCGAAACCTTCCCCGGGAGGAATATACTCTAAATATGAAGTTTGGTTGAGATCTATCCAGCCGTTTCGACGTGATGGTGGAAGAACCATTCTGGTTTTCCTATAAACTCCCCGTGTATTCAAATATTTTAAAATGATATGCATATCGAAACCTTCCCCGGGAAGAGTATACTCTAAATATGAAGTTTAGTTGAGATCTATCGAGCCGTTTCGACGTGATGGTGGAAAAACCATTCTGGTTTTCCTATAAACCCCCATCTAATCAAAGATTTTAAAGTGATATGCATATCGAAACCTTCCCCGGGAGGAGTATACTCTAAATATGAAATTTGGTTGAGATCTATCCAGCCGTTTCGACGTGATGGTGGAAAAACCATTCTGGTTTTCCTATAAACCCCCATCTATTCAAAGATTTTAAAGTGTTATGCATATCGAAACCTTCCCCGGGAGGAGTATACTCTAAATATGAAGTTTAGTTGAGATCTATCGAGCCGTTTCGACGTGATGGTGGAAAAACCATTCTGGTTTTCCTATAAACCCCCGTCTATTCAAAGATTTTAAAATGATATGCATATCGAAACCTTGCCCGGGATGAGTATACTCTAAATATGAAATTTGGTTGAGATATATCCAGCCGTTTCGACGTAATGGTGGAAAAACCATTCTGGTTTTCCTATAAACCCCCCGTGTATTCGAAGATTTTAAAATGATATGCATATCGAAACCTTCCCCGGGAGGAATATACTCTAAATATGAAGTTTGGTTGAGATCTATCCAGCCGTTTCGACGTGATGGTGGAAGAACCATTCTGGTTTTCCTATAAACTCCCCGTGTATTCAAATATTTTAAAATGATATGCATATCGAAACCTTCCCCGGGAAGAGTATACTCTAAATATGAAGTTTAGTTGAGATCTATCGAGCCGTTTCGACGTGATGGTGGAAAAACCATTCTGGTTTTCCTATAAACCCCCATCTAATCAAAGATTTTAAAGTGATATGCATATCGAAACCTTCCCCGGGAGGAGTATACTCTAAATATGAAATTTGGTTGAGATCTATCCAGCCGTTTCGACGTGATGGTGGAAAAACCATTCTGGTTTTCCTATAAACCCCCATCTATTCAAAGATTTTAAAGTGTTATGCATATCGAAACCTTCCCCGGGAGGAGTATACTCTAAATATGAAATTTGGTTGAGATCTATCCAGCCGTTTCGACGTGATGGTGGAAAAACCATTCTGGTTTTCCTATAAACCCCCCGTGTATTCAAAGATTTTAAAATGACATGCATATCGAAACCTTCCCCGGGAGGAGTATACTCTAAATATGAAATTTGGTTGAGATCTATCCAGCCGTTTCGACGTGATGGTGAAACAAACAGACAGACAAACAAACAGACACGAACAATTTTATTTATATAGAAGATGTGTAACTGAAGCACAATTGTACTACCACTTAGAAACTACTCGTACACGACTCCACCTCAACTCACAAGAATCACCGCGGACGGAACCGATGTTTATTGTCAGGCCTTGAGATCTGAGATAGGCGCATGCGCGACAGCCATGTTTATCCCTCGCACCGCCTATCCCGCATACACGCGACTTCTTGCCGGACAATTATAGTACATGCCATGTGGACGCAGAACGAAAAGCCGAACGCGAGCACTTTTGACCTATCAAGCCTATCAAGTTGGTCATGCGGCTTGGGTCACGTAGCTCTGAGCTTGCATTCGGAAGATGATGGGTTCTAACCCCACTGTCGACAAGCCTGAAGATTTTTTAAATCATAGTTTATCATTTTCGTACCAAGCAAATGTTGGGGCTGTAGCTTAATTAAGGTCACGGTCCCTTCCTTCCCAGTTCTCCTATGCCATCGTCACCAAACGATCTGCTTGAGTCAGTACGACCCGAACCAAACAGCAAACATACAAACAAAAACATGTTCTCAAATACAGCATTTATTTATTGTTTCCTTGTCATTTCTGTAATGGCCAAAACGAGCTAATTAATGTAGGGTAACAGGCGTATCATTCAGATGCAGAGATCAACAATTAAAGCTTTAATTACATATGGCTCACAAGCTACACGTAAATACATTTAAATTCTCTCTCTCCCTCTTCAAATAACTAATTAATGAGAGCGTCTGCTCGTGTTTCCAAGTGCCGAGTATCAGCAACAATAGAATAATGTCCATTGAATGAAACTCATGTAATGGAGTAGGAGAGAACGTATGGAAAACAAAGGGTAACGGTAGATAATCATTATCAAAACTTTTTTACTATTTGCTTTACGTCGCACCGGCACACATAGGTCTTACGACGACGATGCAATAGGAAAGGGCTAAGAATTTGAACGAAGCGACCATGACCTTAATTACGTTACAGCCTCAGCATTTGCGTGGTGTGGAAGTAGGAAACCACGGAAAACCATCGGCAGGGCTGCCGACAGTGGGGTTCAAACCCACCATCACCCGAATGCAAGCTCACAGCTACGAGTCCTTAACCGCACGACCAACTCGCCCGGTGTGTTGTGTAGTAGTATGAATGAGTGAATGAATACTCTTCTCTCCCGTTACGAAGCGCAAACATATCTACGAAATGTGACTGTAAAATTTGTCCCAAATGTAACATAATAATTGCTTTTACATAAATAAGATCTAAAATCTGCGCTAAATTAAGAAATAAGTTAGTACGAAATATTTCACTTGCAGTGAATAATATGGATACCTTACAACTATTTTTTATGCTACGTCACAGCGCTTCCGTATGTGTTTCGTTTGGCTAACACTTTCGTGTGTGATGTCTTTGCTCACTGAAGTTGTTTGAATTAATTAGGTGTCGTTTTATTCATGTTGCTCATTCGTTGTGTGCCTTAACTCATTCATTATTATTGGTCCAGGGATCATGCTATTTTCCTTTCAACAAGAAAGTAATATATTTATTGGTCCAGGGATCATGATGCTTTTTTGCTGTTTGAACTGCCCGCGCTAGTCATATGGACAAACATAATGAGAATTCACAGACATAGCACTCCCATTCGTTGGTGCTAGCCCTGGACCTCAAGAAAGAAACAGAAGACGGCACAAGCAGCGGAATACAACATAAGGGAGTCCTGTCTACAGCTGGTAAGTATGTATACATATTTCTCTAGATATTTCTCTAGTAACAACAGTATTTCTTAATTTACCGCAGAGTTTTAAATTCATTTGTGTAAAAGCAATTATGTTCCATTTGGGACAAATATTACAGTAACATTTTGTACATATGTTTGCTCTACATAACCCTTCTCTCCCAGTCAAGGATGAGCACCAGCTGGGAAGAGAGTATCCATATATTGTATTCATAATATAATACATGCAGTTAGTTTTTGTACAATACACAATATTTAAAGAAAGTTGCAGCATTGTTACAATCATTGCCTTCTGAGACAGTTCCTAGCCCTTAACCATGTTATTAAGTCCAGGATATCTCCTCTTGTATATTCCTACCACACATGAACAGATATCCCCTCCCCTCAGTTACGGATGACCATTAACTAAGGGAGAGAACATCCGTCCACAGCAGTCATCACAATCATATGTAATTAGATTTGTTAGTACCGGTATTTAAAAACTATCAAACTCGTTCCAACTTAAAAAAAACCGTCCCAACACATGCTGACACTATCATTTTATGCTACAGTATTAGTAGTAGTAATAGTACTATGCATTATCCAAAACTGGATGCCTGTGATAGAGTCAGTGAATGCAGTTAGCCTAGGGTCTGCTGATCAACCATCCTGAGCTGGAGTAAGTAGCGGGGGGGGGGGGGGGGAGTAGCACGTTCCTTTCAACTTCTCCAGTCAAACTGGAATTGTGGCCACTCGCAATATTGTTTAACTTCATAAATATCAAGGGATATGTTGTTTCAACCATACCTATGTCTTTGACCTTATTTTTAACATGATTCATTACAGTATAATAATCTCTATCGGGCGCGTCGCAGGTGGCGGATCGGGAGCTCGCCGGACTTGTCCGGAGGGTCTGAGGGAAATAAAATAACTCTCGTGGACCAAAACCAGGAACAGCCTCAAAACATCATGAGGCAACCTCTAAGGCTCAACACCTTAGTTGTACCAGTGAGATTGACAAAGGTGAATCTCCCAATTTTCTTCAACATACTAGCACGATGGAAAACGTCACTTCAGGGCACTACTACCCCAGGCCCTAGTACTAATTTTCTCGGTCATCGGATTCTTGGGAGGCCGAGAACATCATGCGGGAATTGATCGGAGCTTCCGAAGTCTCTTCACCCAAAGCGCAAACATTTCATTGGCACCTTAAACATCAATACTCTTCTTAAGACTGGAAAGCTAAAACAAGTAACAAACATACTAGATAAATTCAATGTCCAAATGTTAGCACTCCAAAGAACCAGGTATGCTGATGAAAATAATTTAGATTCAGACAGTTACAGAATTTTCAAAGGTAAACCAGCAATCTCCCTCCCTAACAAGCCAGATCAGTTTGGCACTGCGTTTGCAGTGAGGAGAAATCTTACAAACTCAGTACTGAACTTCACGTCTCCTTCTGAAAGAATTTCATTAATCTGAATTAAGTCAGGAAATAAAGCATATACAGTAATCAATGTACATGCACCTACAAACAACTACAATAAAAATGATCCACAGAATGTAGACGACTTTTGGGAACAACTACAGGAA
The DNA here is from genome assembly GCF_040414725.1 of Anabrus simplex. Classification (NCBI taxonomy): domain Eukaryota; kingdom Metazoa; phylum Arthropoda; class Insecta; order Orthoptera; family Tettigoniidae; genus Anabrus; species Anabrus simplex. The sequence continues at coordinate 125,120,872 of NC_090270.1, read as the reverse complement.
GCTACAGCCAAAATTCCGGAGCATCATGTCAAAATCATTTGGGGAGATTTTAATGTCTAAATTGCAAGGAAGGACGGTCAGAACCATCGTGGTGCTCTATCCAGCTCTCCAGAGAACCAATAGAAACGGAGAAAGATTAATTGGCTTTTGTGAGAGTTTGATTTAAAATTAAAAGTTAAAATTTAAAAATTTAAAATTAATGTCAACGCATGTCCTGGCTCTACCACAAAAGAAAACGACTTGGAGATCACCTAAATCTCATTTTGGGGAATTCCTGTCAGATCATGTAGCGATTTCTAAGAAAAATCAAAGGGAAATTATGAATGTTTAAAGTCAAGAAAGGAGTTATTGACTCTGATCACCACTTATCTCTAGTTAAAGTCAAATTTCAACATAACAGACGCAATATAAGAACAATCAGGAAACTGCGTATCGACCCGGGACATCTTAAGGAAAACTTGGGCTTCTCTACTGCAAATTTTTCCAACCAGAATCCATACAATTGGTTGGAACTCAAAGAAGCATTCGTAGAAACTTCCAAAAGTGTAGGCATCCCTCTCAGTAAACGCAAACACAGATGGCGGATTGAAACCTGCTACAAGGCCATAGAACTTATAACAAGAGCCTGGAGAGATTGGAATTCACATAAAACTGGAAAAATTGGCAGGAATTCATTAAGATCCAGAAACAAACCTCAAAAATCATCATATGTGAGAAACGCAAATATAATCACACAATGGCAGAAATTGAACTGGAATTCACAAAAAATATCACACGAAACTTTTACAGAACTTTCAGGTAAGAAATATCTAATTACCAGGCACCTAGCCTTTGTTTCAAACGTCTGGATGGATCTCTATAAACAAATAACCAGGAACATTTCAAACTGTTAGTAAACAATTTTCAGAAACTTTTGAACTGGGGAAAAACTCGCCTTCGAAAAACCCACACCAAATCCAGATTCAGAACCACCTGCATTAGAAGAAATGAAACAAATTATCAGTGAACTGAAAAATAACAAAGCTCCAGGTGAGGACGGTGTAATTGTCGAAATGTGGAAAATTGGTGGCAAAAGTCTTGCCTCGAAATTCACACACTGCACAATTAAGGTGATAAAACTGACATCAGCAACTATAAGGGTATCTCCTTGGTATCAGTTACCTACAACATTTTCTCCGAAGTTCTACTGAGAAGACTTGAAAGACAAACAGATCACGTCATTGCAGAATACCAGGAAGATTTCAGAAAGGGCAGATCATGCACAGAACACACACTCATTCTCAAAACTATCCTAAAAATGTGCAAAACTAGATAAACAATGATCACCTTAGTAGACTTTAGAAAAGCCTGTGACTCCATAGATTGACAGACACTTTTCAAAGGACTCGAAGAATTTAAAGTAGACAGAAAAACAAGAGAATTGATCAGACAAACACTAACTGACACTACTTCCAAAGTTTAATTCTTAGGAGAAATAGCTGAGCCTTTTCATGTCAACATAGGGGCTCGACAATGAGACGGACTGTCACCACTCTAGTTCAATCTTGTTCTAGAAAAAGTAATCAGAACCCTGGAAAAATAATTTAAAGTAACTACTCTTGCTAGACAACTGAAAAACAGAATCCAGGTGTAGCTTTTGCAGACAACCTGGCAATTCTTTCTAATAATAGGCAAGAGGCAGTCCACTCCCTCGAAAGCCTACATGAAATTGAGGACAAAACAGGACTTTCAATATCATATGTAAAAACCAAGTATGTGGAAGGAGTCTCTCGGTTTCTAGATGGGCAAACTATGATGCCTAAATTTGGACAAATTTCCCAAGTAAATAAATTCAAATACCTTGGAGAAATCATTCAACCTTCTGGATTCAATCATGAAGCAAATAAGGAGAGAATCACTAAATTACAGAAAGCATATCGAATCACTTCGAACAAATATAACAAAAAATCATTATCTCCGAAAACAAAACTAAGACATTATAATACAGTAATAAAACCTGAAGCATTAAACGCATCGGAAACAATCATTGGCGGTAGATCACTCATAAAATATATAGGAAAGCAAGAAAGAAAAATTTTCGGCTCAGTTTGCACAGAGGTAATATGGATGGAAGGGCCCAGGAAACGACCTGGGGGAGTCTCTACGAACATCTTGAGACTCTGGCTAGAAACGGGGGTGTGATGCGAATATATGAACTCACCAAGAGAGTTCACTTAGCCTCTCACACCTCAATTCTCCAAATCCTACCTACGCGTGGTGCCCCTGTTAAGCTGAGCAACCCAGTGGAAGGTTGGGTTTACAACCCCAGCGGGAAACTGGGTCAGTGAGCCAACAGGAGTGGAGGACAGTGGAAGGCAACGGGAAACCACCACTGTAATTTTCCCAAGAAAACCCCATGGCTTTGCTCAATTCAAAATATTCCGGAGTTTCAAGTTCCCCAGTCGGATCTCCGGGGGGAACTACGTTGAGAGAAGCCTCAAGAAATGTGCGATGCTGCAAGGAACAGTACTGTTTAGGAACTTGGAATGTAAGATCCATGTATCAAGGAAAGCTGGATATAATCAAACGAGAAATGAAGAGACTGGGCATCGATATACTGGGAATAAGCGAAGTGAGATGGATTGGTATTGGTGAATTTGCTACAGATGAGTACATGGTATACTATTCTGGACATGAAAACCAAAAGAAAAATGGAGTTGCCCTCATAGTTAGCAACAGGGTGCGTAAAACTATAATGGGGTGCAATTTTAAAACTGATAGAATGATGTCTGTACGTTTTCAAGGCCAACCTTTTAACATCACAGTCATACAAATTTACGCACCAACCACTGAAGCTGAAGAGGAAGATATTGACCAGTTTTATGAAGACTTACGAGAATTGCTACAGTTAACACCAAAGAAGGATGTCGTCTTCATTATTGGCGACTGGAATGCCAAAGTAGGAAATCAAACTGTAGATGGAGTAACGGGAAAATTTGGCCTTGGCACAACAAATGAAGCTGGACAGAGACTCCTAGAATTCTGTCAAGACAACTCACTGGTCATTACCAACACACTGTTTCAATTGCCCAAACGACGCCTATACACCTGGACCTCGCCAGATGATAAATGTCGGAATCAGATCGACTACATACTCTGTAGTCAAAGGTGGAGGAGTGCTGTACAGTCATCCAAAACAAGGCCTGGGGCTGATTGTGGATCAGATCACGAGCTCTTAATTTCCAAATTCCGGCTCAAATTAAAGAGGATTGACAGAGCTAAACCATCAAGCAGATATGACCTAAATAGCATACCTCTTGAATATACAGTAGAGGTTAGAAACAGATTTAATGGATTAGATTTAAGAGATAGAGTCCCAGAAGAGCTATGGTCAGAAGTACGTTGTGTTGTTAAGGAGACAGCGGAAAAGCATATTCCCAAGAAAAAGAACAAGAAGAAGGCCACATGGTTATCGGGTGAAGCACTACAAATAGCAGAAGAAAGAAGGAATGCAAAAATCAAAGGGGAAAGATGGAAAATGTCTAAATTAAATGCAGAGTTTCAGAAACTAGCTAGAAGAGATAAGAATGCCTTTTTGAATGAACAGTGCAAGGAAGTTGAGGAAAATAACAGACTGGGTAAGACAAGAGATCTTTACATAAGAATTGGAGACATCAGAGGGAAATTCCAGGCTAAGATTGGAATGATAAAAGATAAAAATGGAAAAGATCTTACTGAAGCAGAGGAGATTAAAGAAAGGTGGAGGGAATATGTAGGCAATTTGTATAGGAAAGATGGGAATACTCCTGATGATGAAGTTACTCTGTTGTCAGAGCCAGAACCAGATATCTTAGAAAGTGAGGTCAAGTGGGCCCTAGAGAGTATTGCAAACAATAAGGCAAGTGGTTATGATGGAATCCCTGCAGAACTGTTCAAAATCCTAGGAGAGGATGCTGTGAAAGTGCTACATTCAATATGTCAGCAAATATGGAAAACCCAGCAGTGGCCAAAAGATTGGAAAAACTCAGTGTTCATCCCAATTCCAAAGAAGGGCAGCGCTAAAGAATGTTCAAACTACCGAACAATCGCACTTATATCGCATGCTAGTAAGGTTATGCTCAAGATCCTGCAAAATAGGCTTCGGCAGTATGTAGATCGAGAACTACCTGAAGAACAAGCCGGTTTCCGCAAAGGCAGAGGAACCAGAGATCAAATTGCTAATATTCGCTGGATTATGGAGAAAGCAAGAGAATTACAGAAAGACCTATACTTATGCTTTATTGACTATGCTCAAGCCTTTGACTGTGTCGACCACAATAAATTGTGGCAAGTACTCAAGACTATGGGAGTACCAGATCATCTTATTTGCCTTATGAGAAATCTCTACTCTGATCAGGAAGCTACGGTGAGAACCCTATATGGAACAACTGAATGGGTCAAGATTGAGAAAGGTGTACGTCAAGGCTGCATATTGTCACCTTACTTATTCAACTTATATGCAGAGTATGTGATGAGGAATGCCAAATTAGATGAAACAGAAACTGGAGCTAAAATTGGTGGGATACATATAAATAACCTTAGATATGCTGATGACACCACCCTGTTGGCAGAAAGTGAAGAACAACTTAAGTATCTACTAATGAAGGTGAAAGAAGAAAGTGCAAAAGCTGGACTAAGGTTGAATGTCAAGAAAACAAAGATCATGGCAACTAAACCTATCACCTCCTGGCATATAAATGGTGAAACAATGGAGGTTGTTCCCAGTTTCATCTACTTGGGCTCCAAAATAACTGCTGATGGCGATTGCAGCCATGAAATTAAGAGACGCTTGCTCCTTGGGAGGAAGGCAATGGCCAACCTTGATAACGTTTTCAAGAGTAGAGACGTAACTTTAAGAACGAAGATTCGTATAGTGAAGGCTATGGTCTTCCCAGTAGCAATGTACGGAAGCGAAACCTGGACAGTAAGAAAGGCTGAGCGCCGAAGAATAGATGCATTTGAACTATGGTGTTGGAGAAAACTCCTTAGAGTTCCGTGGACTGCGAAGAGATCTAATAAGTCCATATTACAGGAAATCAACCCAGGCTGTTCACTGGAAGGTCAAATACTCAGGCAAAAACTAAAGTACTTCGGTCATATCATGAGAAAACATGATTCACTGGAAAAGACCTTAATGCTGGGGAAGACTGATGGTAACAGGAGAAGAGGGCGACAACGGATGAGGTGGATTGATGACATCAAGGAAGCCACGGCTCTCAATTTAGAAAGACTTCGGAAAATTGTATACGACAGGAAGAAATGGCGCACTTTGGTCTATGGGGTCACGGAGAGTCGAAAGCGACTAAACGACTAACAACAACAACAACAATATGGATGGAAAGGAAATCACATGAAATTTATTGCCATACTGAAAAAATCTCAGACATTATCAGGAAATGGAGGTTAAAATTCTATGATCACATCCTCAGAATGAACAATGATAGACTGACCAAAAGAATTCTAAATCTTGCCCTCACACTGAAAGTCAAGAAATAAAATAGAATGAAATCTTCAGGAACTCAGCGTCAACCAGGAAACTGTGAAGAACCGATCTGCTTTCAGATCACTGATTAATAATCATCGTTTCGCGAAGCCCAAAGCCAGAACTAATGAAACCCGGACAGAAGAACGTAAAAATAATTTCAGTGAGAGGATGAAGAGATTTTGGAAAGAGAAGAAAGCAAAATCACCAGCTAAATAAGTTCAAGCGAGCTCCTCAGTTGGGCATAATGATGTGAAAAAATAAAAATGCATCAGAATTGCTACATTACATTTACCAGTGCTAATACTTGCATACGTCTAATTACAAAGAGTTATGTGAAATCAGAAGGAAACCTAAAGTTACGCGAATGTTTATGGTAAAATATAATTGTTTATAGATATTAGGGCAAAGGGATTTGCTATTCGTCCAGCTACTAAGGGACATCCATAAAATACGTTCGCTCGAAGGGGGAGAGGCGGCATATCACAAGAATGTGAGAAAAGTGTGTTCGATAATTTTGGGGGAGAAGGAAGGTTTGTACGAAAATATGTACGTTCGTCAGTTATTCTCGTTATTACCCGATTTGCAAAATCCAAGTTTATTTTCTTTTCTTGGTACTTACAATATACGTATTTATTCCGGCTAAACATAAACATGTCTGCCTTCTTTTTCTTCTCTCGTTGTTCGCGTTCCTCTCAATTGGAAAACATTATGACCAGCTTTAAGACAAGTCTGCCAAATGCAAATTCTAATAGTAATAAATTATGAAGAATGAAATGGATGTACATTAATCTTAGCAATTAAGAAATTGGCACCATTTTGCGCTATACATTCCCTATAATGCCTGTATCAAGTATCACAGTTACAATGAATTTCACAACCTCACAGTTGGTTAAGATGATTTCCGAACGCATATCGAGACCAGCATGAAGGTTATGTGCCGAGAATTCTCTCATTAGTTTTTGTTGCGAAGTTGGCACTACCCGTCAGTCATATTTATTTACTTTTACTTTTTCTCAGACAGGAGTTGGGGGTGGGGAATTTATGTTGGCCGTTCACTAGGGGGTTGTAATAAGAATTGTTACAATGTGTTACAATGGGGATGAGGTCCGACTCGTTGGCTGAATGGTCAGCGTACGGGGGCTGGGTATTTGTGCTGTCCCCAACACCCCTGCAACTCACACACCACACATAACACTATCCTCAACCACAATATCACGCAGTTACCTACAAATGGCAGATGCCGCCCACCCTCAGCGGAGGGTCTGCCTTACAAGGGCTGCACCCGGCTAGAAATAGCCACACGAAATTATTATTATAATGGGGATGAGGAGGTTACATTTTATGGAATTTTTGCGAACGCCTGTTATGGATGACCCCTAACGCAGCACCTTTTGTAAACTTCGTATATTTCCCTTTTCGCTTTGTTTTCCGGAAGCGGTCGGAGGTGATACTCCTGCGGTCAGCCAGCGGACTTCCCTCAAGCACGCGTTCAACCTCAGACCGTCCGTCCTTGTGAGGCGGGGAATTCTCAGCGGGACATTCCAGTTGGTTTCATCAAGAAATACAAGCCATCTATTTTTACGCATACTCTTCATAATTTTTTTTTAGACTCGTTTCCTGTTCTTCTGCCCATTACAGCCATGTATAGAATGACGACGAATTTGTAATGTAATATGTGTAATTTCTTTCAGTTAAGAAGCAGGAATGAAACAAAGATACTAACTGATGAAGAGCAGAATATTTACAATATCTCAACACTGAAAAATGGGAAATTCCCAAGGCAGATAAACAGATACTAAACTTCTACTTCCATGATGATATCTTGAAATTAATTTACAGTAAAACAAGTGTTTTACAGTATTTGAAAAATGTTACGGAACAACACGATGCTTTGGGTTTTTATTTGCTTCCTCACTCTCTAGGCAGAAAGTAAAATCCCAAAACAATTAAATCAATGATTAACAGCTTTGACGAAACAATCTGTATGATACTTCAGCAAGTTTGTTCTCCAAAGCAGTTTCCTGATCTCTCAATACGTAAACAAAGTATGTCAACCTTGACTTTTGTACCTTAGTTGCAACGTTAGCAAACCATTTCTTAAGATCATTCATAATTATTTTCAAGATAATTTCTTCTGGTCACTCCACACACACCCACGCAGTCACATCTCCTCTACTTTCATTCTATGGGTGCTAGTATCCACGGTCAAAGTTTCAATACATCATAGCTGGTCTGACCTACTATCCTCTACTTTGAAAACCACCCCCGAACAATGGTGCAAGAGCCCTGAAGGGCCATGGCCTACCAGGCAACCGTTGCTCAGCCCAAAGGCCTGCAGATTACGAGGTGTCGTGTGGTCAGCATGACGGATCCTCTCGACCGTTATTCTTGGCTTTCTATACCGGCGCCGCTATCTCACCGTCAGATAGATCCTCAATTGTAATCACGTAGGCTTAGTGGACCTCTAACCAGCCCTCTGATGCAGGTAAAAGTAACTGGCCTGGACAGGAATCGAACCCGGGACCTTCGTATGAGAGGCAGGCACGCTACCCCTACACCACGGGGCCGGCACTTTGAACACGCACCTCTTGTCAAACAGACTTCTTCATTCAATTCCAGAATTTCCTCTTTGTGACCTTCTACCTCTTCATGCACATCCCAACACAAAAAGTGGTCATTTGAAAAATGAAGTCCCCGAGAACAAGCATGACGGAAGGAAACGAAGAAACTGGGAACTTCTTGTTGGCTTCCTAAAGGAATACAAGCCGTCAATTTTTACGTCTAGTCTCCACAAGTTTTTTAAGCTCATTTTCTATTTTCCTGTTCATTTCAGCCAGATATACAATAACGACGAACTTTTTAATGTAATATTGCCTAATTTCTTTACATCACCACCCTTGTACTCTTATATGGGATAGTGGGGGCTCACAAGCTCAATTCAAGACTTGGCTTGACACTTCGTCCGATTGCCCCTCCTGAACTAGTCCTATTGAAAATTCTACGCGACGTCACCGGAATTGGAGCCCGAGGTATTCGGAATGGGAGCAGTGGGCTTTCTATTGTATAAGCTAGCATGCCTCTAATTCACTTATTTCCGTGTCTATATATTATAATTAGCCATCTCACTCGGATTCACATACATAAAAAACCACTTTATGTCAGTCTATGGAATCGAAGAACACAGGAAACTGTATTAAAATGCGTTCGAAATCGGTTTAATAATGTCCAGAATATGTTGGTTTCTGTTGATTTTTGATAGAAGTAGAATGTATTATTAGAAAGGAGAGGGAAATCACCAAGCCATAGAAAAATCGATTAAAGTGTGGATATTATACCATCATCAGGAAGAAAATCTAGTACTGTCGCTTCCAAGTGGTCTACCATTAAAACTGAAGTCTCAAAACATGTGTGGTGCTAGAATAAGATACTTCAGATGGCTTTGGATTTCATGCAGTGAGCAGACGGCAAGAAAGTACCTAACACAACTACAATTGTAAGCAAGAACCCATAGCGATCGGTGGCTCATGAGGGAAGTCACTGGCTCATTCTCCGCTTCTCTCTGTCTGAGAAGCGGTATTCTCTAGGTTAAAAGTGTTATTTTGCAGCTTCTACTTAAGGAATTGAGAATAACTAAAGTGCAGGAAAATTCCGGGTCCCTATTTTAATGCCTGTGAATTTCATGAAAAACGTAATGGCGGTTGTTACGTTTATTCAACCCAGAACGAATAACAGACAGACAATACTTTCAAAAATGATCATTTTCGTCTCCTAATCGTGTAGGCTATACTATAAATTCACTCAAAACCATGAGAAGAAAAAATAATATACGGCCTTGCACTTCACCCTTATTATTTTAGTAAGATGATGATGATAACGATAATAATGTTAGAATATGCTAATAATAATTAAGATCCCACCAATCACAATAATGTAAGTCTTCCGGAGTTTCCGTGGCTCACAGCGGAATAAGAAGCGCCTGGGTTTTATGTCTGGACAAGGAATTAACTAGAGCAGAATTTAACCTAACAAATTTGGAAATTTTATTTCTCTCCTTTTCTGAACTGAAAGATAGAAGAGCTGAATGAGTAACAAACAACAGAACAGGTAATTAATGAGCTCGTCAGCTCTAACAATATCGGTGACTTATAAGTCCGAACATCAGATACAAAATTTGCGATAATTACAAAGAAGTTAATTTTAAATAGAGAAGAGCATAATTGTTGCAGAAAGGTACAATATTTATAAGAGCAACTTTGCTCCTACCAGTTATATTACACAGGAGTCTGAGCTCCAAAATATCCTGGTCTAGCCTCGCAGAGGCACTCAATTTCATTAAATGCACTGCGATTATACTCGGCAACCCATTGGGTGACCCCACTTTAAAAGTGTTCATCAATTGCTCAACAATAACCTCAAGCACCGCTACTAAAGGGAACCAAAACACAGAAATAGTTGCAGAATAAACATGGGCATAAATGCCCATACTACATGGCCTTAATAGCAAAAAGGAAACGGTTGCACATAATCGGCCATAAACAAGAGACAAGTAGGCGACACACCTGCACTGCTTTCAAGGAATTCCTGAAAATCCTAAGTGGACTTATGACCCAATGTTACAGAGGCTAATCCTATACTACAAGGTGTGACTAAAGGAGAAACGTTTAATGTCGAGATGAGATTTACGAAATTTTGAGGTTGAAAACTTCAGTCACCCAATGCAAGGTTGAATGGGAAACAGCAGAGAGTCATCACTCTTGTTCCCTTACATTACATATTTTACAGTAGACAACAGAAATACAGTCCTCAGACTTCGCCGATAATCCTTCATTAAAACCACCAGTTTACGAAATTACATTAAAAGAAAAACGGTTGTTACCTTCCCCTCAAACTACCCGTAGGCACTATCACATGTCTAGGTAAATTTTGCCATTACGTTGTGTCACCAGATCTTTCTCAAGAAGGCCTCGCCCCTGCCTCCTGGGCTCGTGTCAAATCGCACTCCCGAGCATTGGAGCAATTCAGGTAAGACGACCCTAAAGTGCCCTGCCTTTTATAGTTCCATAACGGGAAGCTTCCAGAACACTTAACTGATAGGCTGGAGTACTGTATACACCTTTGGTTTGAATAGGCTAGAGAACCTATTTACAAGTCTCGGATAGGCAGATTACAATAGAGGAGGAACCCGCAGAAGTGTTGACAACTTCGGTACATTAAAAAATAAAACAATCCTCAATGTTTACCAATAACAAAAATGAAATTTCCTAAGCTCTAAGTTAGTTTTTAGTCCGTTAGAGTACACTAATAAATCAATGGTAGAGCCATCTAACAGAAGAAGATGAAATTTCTTGGGAGTATCCAAGTTGAAGTCAGATGGCACAGATGGACGTAGAGAAGGTGCGCAGTTTAAATAGCAAGGGAAGGTTTACCCCTGGTACAGTAAGTACCTCCTTGATTTAGCTATGGCATTTGAATCTGCTAACCATGAGTTGTTTCTAGCTAAGCTGAAATCAATTTGCTTCGTGCTCTGTTCTGGTTTATATCATATCTCTCACATAGATCCTCTAGCTGGGAATCAGCGAAAAATGGCATACCACAAGGACCAGTCCTTGGACCATTATACTCTCTTATTTATATTAATGATGGCACTGCTTTTAAAGAGTTCATAGATTTCACGCGTACACTGATGACTTACAGGATTACTTCCACTGTAGTCCCACTAACGTACCATCGTGTACACAATGATCTTTAATCAAAACATCTCCCGGTTGACTGAATGGAGCGTACATCTTCCATTTAAACGTGACTTATTTACGTAGGTTACCTCAAACTCCTGAACACTATCGATCTCAAATCATTCCGAACGATTAAAATGCTGGATACAGACATCCCTTATAGCGACAACGTCTACAATCTATGTCTAATTTTTGATAGAACCTTACCCTAGTCTTGCATGGAATCACGCATCCCCGACGCCTTTAACCTTGACCTTTTCACGAATATAGTACTCAACCAAGGCAGTCCTTAACAGCATCCTTCCCGGAGGGGTACGTATGAGGCGTAAAACTCACGAACTAGTGTTTATATATTTCTTAAACATTTGTTTTTATTGTTGCTAATTTTCAGTTCATGTATCCCAAAAATTAATGTAATAATGCGTCTGTTTAAAAATCAGTGTGTAATATAATATATATTTTAATTGAACTCGAATTGGTATCTGTGCAATTATATTCCTAATACAAAACTATGTATGTTTGATGCTTAATTACGATAATATTGCAACAGTATATTCTTGTACTGTGTGTTATTTTTTTGCTTTTCAGCCTCACTGGCATGTAAATCATCAAAAAGTAAACTCTTTATTTCGCTTTCTCTCTCTCAACACACAGAATAAACATGAGCAAGGTTAAATGCAAGGATAAGTGCATAGACAAGACATTGGTCACAGACAAGGACATGAAGAAGAAATTGGATGAGGATAGGATACCACCTAAAAGTTGAACAAGGACAATAATTTGGACAAGATCAAGAGCAAAAAATAAGGATCAGGATAACAAAGCTCATCTGGCTTATTCACCTTCTCCTTTTCCAGCTGTCATTTATCCACCTGATAATGTCTATACTTTATTGTGAACTTTACTTGTACAAAGAAAACCGAATGAAGTGTTTCAGATTTCAGTAGGCCTATTGCACGTTCTAACGACAGCACTGAATCCATAAAATAATTTTCTATTCCCAGAATTGTTCAGGAAGTAACACTAATGGTATTCGGATGTTGTCGTGCTGTGTGTGAACAGATATCCCGATGGGGCTTGTGACGTAATCTCACGTAGCCTTTGTCCTGTTTGCGTGATCTAGAATATCTTTCTTCAGGTGGCTGCTGCGTGTATCCAAACAGCGTCAGATCGTGTGGGAGTCGCGTATAGTAGAAATTACCTTTGAAACTTCCTCAGAGAATAATCTTTCATGATGTCGAATTGTTCCGAACTATAATCTGCATCTGTGGATCAGTAGAGCAGTGTGTCTGTCGGTACCCAAGACAGCGGGTCCAAACGCGGCAGAAGTAGTCGTCATTTTGAAGGGCGGAAAAAACTTTCACACGACACTCCACGTCGGAATGTAAAAGATCTGGGGTGACATATTTGCTGTTTACTCGACAAAATTCATTAAAAATCTCAGCCATGGACTTCCGTGAGGGAGTCGGTTTAGTCTGCTATCTAATAGGCCTAGAGTAAAACGGACCGTCGGAACTGACGTGCAGACAGCCAGATGGCGTCAAATAGCAATGGTGGCATACGGTAGCTGAAGCCACTGATTCTTCTTCTTCTTCTTCTTCTTCTTCTTATTATTATTATTATTATTATTATTATTCATCTTGAGTTAAGGTCTACTAGGGACCACGTTCCAATTTCAATTCTTCATCCTTTATTGTTGTTCCTTCCTTTTCTTCCAACATTCCTTCATTGTTTCACTATGTTTTTTTTTTCTTTCTTCAGACCACTTTGTGCCGGTTTTCTTTGCCTCCCTCCTTTGTAATCCTTCCATCTTTAAAACTTTCTTCCTGAAAATTTCTCTTTCCATTACTTCTTCTTCTCCGATATTGTTTCTTTCCAAGTCTTTTTTTTGATCTTTTGAATCCAGGTGGTTGTTGCCTTTTTCTTCCAAAGATACGTGAAGATCTTTTTGGTTAGTATATTGTCGTCCATTCTGTAAATATGTCCAAAAATTAGCAGTCTCCTCTTCCGTACTGTTATAGATATGCTTTCTATGTTCTGATAAATATCGTTATTATTTCTTAATTTCCAAAATTCTGTAGTTTTTAAAGGGCCTAATATTTTTCTTATAATTCTTCTTTCTAGTACTTCCAATCTTTCAAGTTTATAATTGAGTACTAAGCATTTACTGGCATATAAGCATTCTGGTTTCACAAATGTGTTGTAGTGCTTTATTTTAAGATGTTTAGATAAACTAAGCGATTATACAAACAATACACAAAACACAAAGGTATAGAGCTGCATAACACAGAGTTAAAGGATGGATGCGTTCAATTTACCCAAAACTATGATAAGGTACACTGCAGTGTCCGTTCATGTGAAAATACTTGGTATTCAAGAGGTTAACATCTGGAAAGCGGGACAGCCTTGTTTTTCACCTCCATTATTTTTGCAACTGTTTTTCATCCCGTTCACTTCAGTTTCAGTTTTCAGTTATTTATATGAGTAAAGTGGTTTGGGAGAAAAGTTTCCAGTTCTCTCTATCAAAGTCTTTCCTGAAATCAATAAAAGTTATATTAACATTCCTATGAACTCAAATTTGCTCTAAAAATTATGCGATCTCTAGATCATCTTCCTGCTCCTATCCAAAACAGGTCATTATCTGTGTACGGTACTGTTCAATCTATCTTTTCATTCCTTTCATTCCTTTTTTGAAGCTTGTCAGAGGACGGAGAAAGGGCCCTTTAATCGAAACAGAAAACATTTACCTTTTTGCGTAATGTCAATATCTAACTTTATACAGTATCGAGAGGAACGGCTCCTCATTCATAATGCTTGGAAAGTAGCTCGTTTCTTCTCGTAACCATTAAACTTCTAAAGTTCTGCCAGCAGAATGTCAGGGCCTTTTGCTTTATTATCCTTCAGTCCATATAATGCCACTTACTCTTTGAATCTACTTCAACTTTATCTTCCCTTTGAACGTGATATTCCGTGGCCATTACTTAACTTCCACTGCGTAGATATCTTACAGATTCTTTTGAGCGTTGACAGACATCTTTACTTCATTGTTTGTAAGGAAATAATGCGTATATTAGTCAGGTGATGCAAGAAATATTAGATTAGGAAATGAAGTTTTAAAGGAACTAGATGATTATTGTTACTTGGATAGCAGAATAATTTATGATGGCAAAAGCAAGGCGAACATAAAATGCAGACTAGCACAAGCAAGGAAGGAAGGCCTTTCTTAAGAAAATAAATTTGCTCACTTCAAACATTGATATAGGAATTAGAAAGATAATTTTGAAGGCTTTCGTCTGTAGCGTGGCAACGTATGGAATAGAAACATGGACGATAACTAGCTCAGAAATAAAGAGAATAGAATAGAATAGAAGCTTTTGAAATATGATGTTACAGAGTAATGCTGAAGGTGAGTTGGGCAGATCGAAACGCGAATAAAGAGATAATGAATCGAATTGGTGAGAAGAGAACGATTTTACAAAATTTGACCAGAAGAAGAGATAGAATGACATGTGACATCTTAAGACACCCAGGACTTGTTCAGTTGGTTTTTGAGGGAGGTGTAGGCAGTAAGAACAGTAGGGGAGACCAGAACATAAATATGTCAAACAGATTGGAATAGATGTAAGATGTAGTAGTTACGTAGAAGTGAAAAGGTTAGCATAGGATAGGGTGACATGGAGTGCTGCATCAAACCAGTCTATGGATTGATGACTCAAACAAGATAAACATTAAAATTCTATAATTGGCATGCACTTCACTTGTCTTCCCATTTCTTGTGCATTTCCATGTTTGCACTGACATCCTTCATCCACTTCCCCATCTACCTCCAACATTTCGCACAGATCAGACTGTTAACTATAAAATGTGCAACCTTGTGTTTGTGAAAAGGATAACTTGTTTAGTGTTAACTTAATACGCTATTTCTGCTTTGCAAATTTGACAAAAAGTATGCATTTATGCTACTTGGCAGCTATACTCGGTAAGTGCCTCCAGTGAAATAATAAGGAACAGTTCTTTTTTTTACTCAAAATTACGACTCATGTTTCGTTCGTGTACTGTGACTCGCGTAGAATTTCGAGTGTCGCACAGAAATGTGTAGAACATTCGGCATCATGACATTACTACTATAAAGGATATATTAATGGCTAATGTGCGATTAAAAGGCAGAAAGGATTAATATATATTTTGAAATTTGTTTCAATAATGGGTGACGTCATAACGAGTGATTTCATACTGAAATCGAAATTGTCGTGACGCAGTAAAATTCGTAATGTTGGCGACTCCGTGGTGCTAGAGCGTTGCAAGTGGTGTGATTACATTTGCCTTTTTATTATCTATTTATTAAGGATCGTTTCAACCTCCTACGGGTTATGATTATACAACCTCCTAGACTGTTGATGCTCTTTCTTTTTACTCCAGTACTCATTCATTCTCTAGCTCGCTTTTGCTCGTTCCTCATCCGAGAACACCCTTCTTGTTCTCCTGGGTTTCTTTACGAACACATGCGTCACTTCTGCAGTTTTCGTTCTGAACACTGTTCTGTTTGTAATATCTCATTCCTCAATGTCACATTTTTTAAGCTCTTGATGAACTTCTTTCAGCCGTGGTACATGGATCTTGCTTCTTTCCTGGAAGATGAGGACATTATTTGCTAGGCGTTCCGGTCCCATTCTTCTCAGGTGTCCATAGAAAGTCAGTCGCCTTTTTCTCATCGAGGTTGAAATATTCTCGCAATTTTCACACAGCTCTTGATTTTTTTTGCTTTACGTCACACAGACACAGACAGGCCTTACGGAGACGATGGGATAGGAAAGGGCTAGGAATGGAAGGAAGTGGCCGTGGCCTTCATTAATGTACAGCCCCGGCATTTGCTTGGTGTGAAAATGGGAAACTACGGAAAGCTATCTTCAGGGCTGCCGACAGTGGGGTTCGAGCCCACTATCTCCCGAATGAAAACTGATAGCTACGTGACTCAAACCGTACAGCCACTTGCTCGGCGTGTCGTTACATTTTCTCATGAATTCTATCATACTAGTTACCATTCGTCAGCACCGCTTCCATAACTTCGTGACGAGATCAGTTGAAAAGTTGGAAATTGTGCTAAGTTTAAAATATGTCTCAGTTTCGTCGGTCTAAATGGATCAGAAACGATCGTAAACGAGTGAGGAGGGTGAAGGGAGATCTGAGGAATAGAATACGCCTAAGAAACCTGCAGCAGAACGTGCCAGAATGTACCGAGAGCGCAAGTAAGTGTAGGCTTCCGCGCAGCGGGACGTACAGCCCAGCGCTTCTACTGCACCGAGCGAGTTGTTGTGCGGTTTGCGTCACGTAGTTGTCAGCTTGCATTCGGATGATAGTGGATTCGAACATACTGTCGGCAACGCTGAAGATGATTTTCCGTGGTTTTCCATTTCCACACCAGGCAAATGCTTAATTAAAGTCACCGGTCACTCCCCTCTCACTCCTAGCCCTTTCCTATCCCATAGTCATCATAAGACTCATCTGTTTCGATGCGACGTAAAGCAAATTATAAAAAACCATCTACCAAGCTCGATAGCTGCAGTCGCTTAAGTGCGACCAGTATCTAGTATTCGGGAGATAGTGTGTTCGAATCCCACTGTCGGCAACACTGAAGATGCTTTTCCGTCGTTTCCCATTTTCACACCAGGCCAATGCTGGAGCTGTACCTTAATTAAGACCACATGCAGTCGCCTAAGTGCGGCCAGTATCCAGTATTCGGGAGATAGTAGGTTCGAACCCCACCGTCGGCAGCCCTGAAAATGGTTTTCCGTAGTTTCCCATTTTCACACCAGGCAAATGCTGGGCCTGTACCTTAATTAAGGCCACGGCCGTTTCCATCCCATTCCTAGCCCTGCCCTGTCCCATCGTCGCCATAAGACCTATCTGTGTCGGTGCGACGTAAAGCAACTAGCAAAAAAAAAAAAAAAAAAAAAAAAATTAAGACCATGGCTGCTTCCTTCCACTTCCTGGGCCTTTCCTGTCTCATCAACGCCATAAGACCTATCTGTGTCGGTGCGACGTAAAGCTACTTGTAAAAATACAACAACCTTCTACCGTATATGTAGAACCTGTGGGCTGAAACCCGGATGTAAGTGATGAAGCAGTCGCTGGGGACCTCTCGCAGACCATCTCCGATCACTAGGTGCGAGTGGAGGAGGCGTTTCGTGAGGCCAAGTTTGGCAGGATTTGGCACGTTGTTGCTGGGTTTATAAACAGTGAGTACATTTACCGTGGTGTAGGGGTAGCGTGCCTGCCTCTCACCCGGAGGCCCCGGGTTCGATTCCCGGCCAGGTCAGGGATTTTTACCTGGACCTGAGGGCTGGTTCGAGGTCCACTCAGCCTACGTGATTAGAATTGAGGAACTATCTGACGGTGAGATAGCGGCCCCGGTCTAGAAAACCAAGAATAACGGCCGAGAGGATTCGTCGTGCTGACCCCACGACACCTCGTAATCTGCAGGCCTTCGGGCTGAGCAGCGGTCGCTTGGTAGGCCATGGCCCTTCAAGGGCTGTAGTGCCATGGGGTTTGGTTTGGTTTGGAGTACATTTACGTTTGTGATGCGTGTCGAAGAGGCTGTGGTACAAGAAGAACTTGAGTCCTTCAACGACACAAGTGCCTGGAATTTTGGGCATCACACGGGAATGCATAGTAACTCGGGCTCCCAAAACCATGAAAGTAATTATGTATGTATGTTGGATATTCAGCCCGAAGGCTGGTTGGATCCTTAACATGTTCACCATTAGCTGTCTTAGATGGCCTAGGTGTCAATGAAGAGGCGTACTAGGGAAATGAGGAGTGAGGTAGTTTCCCGTTGCTTTCCTCACTGAGCCAGAAGTTGCTATTGCACATCAGTCTGCCAAGCCCACTGGAATGCATGCACCAACCGACCCTATGAGTGACATTTCCACACCATTCATAGCAGGGACTGGCTGCATAAGGAATGGCATTACTAGTGTCACTCATAGGCTACCTCAGCCACTTTCATATTGTCAAAGCCAAGTATAAGATTAAAAGTAATTAGTGGGACGTAAAATCAATAATGTTATTAATTAGTAAGTTGGGTTTCATAAACTTTGCAACTGTAAATTATAGTCTATCGGAAAGACGTATTCTACGCCACACATCTTGTGGCCGCACCTCCGACACCACGCGTCCATCTTTCATTTCTCTTTTTTTCTTTGCAACTTGTTTGACGTTGCACTAACACATAGGATATTTTCGGCGACGGAAAGATGGGAAGAGCTAGAATTGGGAAGGTAGCGGCCATGGCCTTGATTAAAGTAAACCTCCAGCATTTGTCTGGTGTGAAAATGGGAAACACGAAAAAAACTATCCTCAGTGCTGCTGACGGTGGGATTCGAAACCATCTCCTGCGTGCGTGCACACAGCTGCGCGACCCTGAACTCACGGCTAACTCGCTCAGTTTTATATATATATCTGGAGTGTTTATCTTCGTTGTTAATCTATACTAATATTATAAAGAGGAAAAAAATATAAAAATAATAGGCTAATGTAGACGAAATCGAATTTGTCGTACAAGGATGAGACAAAGATTATTTTAAGCCCCTTGACGCAAAGAAAAAAAAATCTCGGTAAGCCCTACGGGCCCGAAAACCATGTTTTAAGGCCCTTAAACCAACCGTTATGGGGATACTGGAACCACACTACCCCTGCTCTAGCAATCGGATAAAGAAACGAACGGCCGTAACCATGCCAACGTCAGCTCCAGGATTTTTCAGCAGCGAGATTATGCATGTATGTTTGGGCATAACTGCCAACCAAAATTGATACACATATGACTTACTATCTGGAAAAAATAGACTATTGTGCAAGACGCTCATAGCACTCCTTTTGGGCGGGGATGGAAAGGGATTGAAATATAAAAATAATAGCCAAATATAAGCAGTAATTATGACGTTCTTTCATCAAATAAACCATTTGATTATACAAAAATTACCCGCCGATATCAAAATGTATACATCGATCGACACAGTAACTAATATCGAAGACGCAGTAAGTTACCCACAGGAATTGTTAAATCGGAACGCCAATCACGCTTTTGAGAAATTTAACCCCGCCTAGCACGTGTAATGGAACGAGGCTACTTATAAAGGAACTGAAGGACAATTTAATTGTAGCGACCATTATCACCGGCCCTGCAGATGGTCAGTTAGCTCATATTCCTAGGATACCCATGATCCCTACCGATTTGCCAGTTCCGTTTAAACGACTTCAATTTCCGGTGAAAACTTCTTTTGCTTTAACAATCAACAAGTCCCAGGGCCAAATCTTCGATTTAGTAGGGACTGACTTACGAAAATAATGCTTTACTCATTGTCAAGTATATGTTGGCTTATCGCGGGTCGGAGCTCCCAAAAATCAATGTATTTTACTACCACAAAATCAAACGACATCAAATATTGTTTACAGGGAAGCTATAATAGATAAAATGTGAAACTAAACTACTGAACCTACTTTATAAAACCTTTCACTAGTAAAAAGGTACATTATTCAAAATTAACATACAATATGTATAAACGTACAATAAAATAGTAGACCACACGTCTCAATGGACATATTTGGGCGGGGCCCAAGTCCATGTGAGCATAAGCCATACGGCCTGTACGGCCTTGAGTGCTACTTTCGACCGGTTGGGGGTTGGACAGAACGGTTTTGATGGATGTGGTATTTTATATACCGTGGTTTGGATCTTGACTGTTCAGAATGTGACCTGCACCCATATGGGTGAGAAAAGTAGTCCTGGGTCACAGAGAAGTGTCCAGGGGTTTCATCATTTCCCGTAGGAGTGAGTAAATAGTTGATTCTTAGGGGCACAGGGCCAGTAGATGTAGAGTGGGGGGATGGTCACCCAACCTGTGGATGACCATTCCCAATGTTGCTTAACTGTCAGAGAATTTATAGTTAGCTAGCGAAAGGCGATGTGATTAAGGGAGGAAAGCCGGCAAGGGAGGTTCATTGCGGGGTTGGTATTAGTGGATTAAGAGTTGGCGGCTGGGCATGGCTGGTGGTTGTAGCGGTGGGTGGGAGGACAGTAGGTTGAGTAGAAGATAGAGAAGAGAGGAAGAGTCAATGCTAGGTTGGTAGGTGGGAGGGTATGAGAGACTGGATGGAGGAGGAGAAGATTTAGTGTTTAGGTGTCTTGAATTCTTGTAGAACGCCCTGATGGCTCGTTTAATGAAGGGGCAACCGGCGTAGGAAGCGGCGTGCAAATAATGTATTATTTAGTATTATAAGAGAAAAGTAGTTTATGTCTGTTTTGTTTATGTAATGGTCAATCACACAATGACTACTGCAGCACTTGATCTAAAAACGTTGCATGAGTGTACAGTATCTAGATTGCGCGTCATTAACATAGACATATTCTTATATTTGTAATAGTTGCGAAATGTCGGATTAAACAAATACATTCAATAATATTTATATTTGTGCTACTATCTAGCGGCAGTATACTTACTCCATAATTTCAAACATGACAAATAATTTCTACGTACCTAAGTAAGTACATCAGAGATATAAATATCTAATGAAGTCACTCACACCGATAGTATGACTAACTAAAGTCAGTTTCTGTTAACCCGCACGAAGAACGGGTACTTCTGCTAGTACGACATAATTTGATATTTCACAGTTCAGCGTTGATATAACTGTATATGGTTTACTTAGGGATTGGAGGTAGAATCAGCATTAAAATATTAATTACCTTACAGAATTTATGAGGATGGACACTCCCACGACTTATTCGTGGTAGTAGTCTTTATATACAATCAGACAGCTTTGCATATGAACATATTGAATATGGCCAAAATACGAAAATGGAATTTGTATGACAAGTTTGATCAAGTCGTAGAAAAAAATCAGAGCTGCAATTAGAAAAATGCAATCAAAATTCAACGGACACCACACAAAATGGATAACAACAGGCCGGCAAAGAAGCTCTTAAACCTAGCACTATCCCTGAAAACCTGCAATAACTGGTTAGTGGAAATAGAGGAAGATCTACAAGAAAATGGTATTGCTGAGAAAATTATTCAAGACAGAACAAAATGTATAAGCTTAAAAGCAAACATAAATTTGCAGATAAACCTTAAAAAAATGTACAAAACTGGACATAAGAATGCAGAAAGGAACTCAATGAACGAATGAAGAGGTATTAGGAAGAAACCAAACAGCCGGGCTAAGTGGCTCAGACGGTTGAGGCGCTGGCCTCCTGACTTCAACATGGCAGGTTCGATTCTGGCTCAGTCCGGTGGTATTTCAAGCTTCTCAAATACGACAGTTTCGCGTCGGTAGATTTACTAGCACATAAGAGAGATCGTGAAGGACAACATTCCGATACTTTGGCGTCTCCGAAAACAGTAAAAGTAGTTGATGGAACGTAAAGCAACTAATATTTAAACAAGAAACATTGTATTAAATAAGTTCAACCGGGCGAGGTGGCCGTGCGGTTAGGGGCGCACAGCTGCGAGCTTGCATACGAGAGATAGCGGGTTCGAACCCCACTGTCGACAGCCCTGAAGATGGTTTACCGTGATACCCCATTTTCACACCTTAATTAACCCGCCATCGGTATCGTTGTTAGGTAGCCCCTAACAAAAACATTCCTTATTAAGAAAAGTTTTTTGGTTTAAGACTCAAACTTTTCAAACTCCAGGTATTCTCAAATGAGTTTATGAGTCACATGTTTTCCTTCGTTACGCGATGATTTAAACCAAAAAAACTTTTCTTAATAAGGAATGTTTTTGTTAGGGGCTACCTAACAACGATACCGATGGCGGGTTAAGGCCACAGCCAATTTCTTTCCATTCCTAGACCTTTCCTATCCCATCGTCGACAGAAGACCTATCTGTGTCGGTGCGACGTAAATCAAAATTGTAAAATAAAATAAAAAGTTCAAGTTCGCTCCTTAATTGGGCAAAACTAATAATAATAATAATAATAATAAACAAATTTAAATACCGATACCTAGGGGGAATGGATTCAGCAAAATGGACTTGACAAAGAGGCCATACCAGCAAGAATCAAGAAAATGGAAGTCACTTTCCAAACCACCCGCAACATATACAACAGGAAGTGCTTTTCCCTGAAAACAAAAATTCGTCACTACAACACACTCATCAAACCAGTATCGCTGTATGCATCTGAATGCCTTATCCTGTCCGAGAAATGTTTGCTTGCGGATTTAGAGAGGAAAGAAAGAAATATCCTACACACCATACTTGGCCCAAACTACAAAAATGGCATCTACATTATAAAATCCAGGTAAGAAGTATACTCTAAGATAGAGAAGATCACGGACACAATGAGTAAAGGCAGAGTTCGCTTCTACGGTCATATACGACGGATGATCGACTCTCGATAGACGAAACGTATCTTCAGTATATTTGACTCAAAACCAAAAATGGCAATGCCATGGTACGTTAATGTCAAGAAAGATCTTAAAGAACTGGGCCTAAAAGCAGAAGATGCACAAGACCGAAATCTTTTCAGAGCAGCTTTATGGGACGAAAAACGGGCAACTGGTGCTAAATGGACAGAAGAACGTCGTGCTAAACACAGTGAGCTAACGAAGACGATGTGGATCAAGCGAAAAATGAACAAATGCCAGAATGTAAAGTGAAGCTTATCGTGGTCCCTAGCTGGTCGATTAACGAAGTTGAATAATAATAATAATAATAATAATAATAATAATAATAATAATAATAATAATATGAAAATGTGTTCCAAAAAAACTCCATTAAGTTCAGTTCCCGGACCACGTTATGTGTGGATATTGTACCGTAAGGAAACTACTATCCACTTCTGATGTCCTGTCAGTAATCTCGCTCGACAGGTGGTTGGCCCGCTTTCAACCTCCCACATATTTCTAACTTGTCGGTGACGGCTCAGCCTGGGGCTAGGCCTCGACCAGCGAGCAGATACAGTTTGAACTGGACCCCAAAATCCATTACCAACTGTTCATTTTTTTCTTCTCTGTCTTCCTTTTTAGAACATCGTACGTACACAGATAGTTTTCTGGCAAGGCGAGGCTAGCGTAGGGTTATTAAAACAGTCCTGGTCATTGCTTGAAGTTAAAATTGGAAAAAAATGGTATATAATGTTCAAGGCAACCGAGAGTGGGCTTCGAACCCTCCATCTCCAGATTACTCGGTGATTCATTTTTCTCCACGAAAAATATAAACTTTATAACTGCTGATATGAATTTCGATTACAACATCTTATTTTCAATTCACTTGAACTGCGTATGCATGTGAATGGGAAATGATAACCTGGGCTACTGAAATTTCATGCCCGTGAACAAGAGTGCCATTTTCTCGTCCCATCCTGCCCGCTTAATGCACTGCGGGCTTGCTTTTCCATCCTGTTACTGTATGAAACACAGGTTGTTCTTGCCATTCCATCCTGTTACTGTATGAAGCACAGGCTGTCCTTGCCATTCCATCCTGTTACTGTATGAAGCACAGGCTGTCTTTGCCATTCCATCCTGTTACTGTATGAAGCACAGGCTGTCTTTGCCATTCCATCCTGTTACTGCATGAAGCACAGGCTGTCTTTGCCATTCCATCCTGTTACTGTATGAAGCACAGGCTGTCTTGGCCATTCCATCCTGTTACTGTATGAAGCACAGGCTGTTCTTGCCATGTCATCCTGTTACTGTATGAAACAGAGGCTGTTCTTGCCATTCCATCCTGTTACTGTATAAAGCACAGGCTGTTCTTGCCATGTCATCCTGTTACTGTATGAAGCACAGGCTGTTCTTGCCATGTCATCCTGTTACTGTATGAAACAGAGGCTGTTCTTGCCATTCCATCCTGTTACTGCATAAAGCACAGGCTGTTCTTGCCATGTCATCCTGTTACTGTATGAAGCACCGGCTGTTCTTGCCATTCCATCCTGTTACTGTATGAAGCACAGGCTGTTCTTGCCATTCCATCCTGTTACTGTATGAAGCACAGGCTGTTCTTGCCATTCCATCCTGTTACTGTATGAAGCACCGGCTATTCTTGCTGTTTCATCGTGCTACTGTATGAAGCACAGGCTGTTCTTGCAATTTCATCCTGTTACTGTATGAAGCACAGGCTGTTGTTGCAATTTCATCCTGTTACTGTAAGAAGCACAGGCTGTTCTTGCCATTCCATCCTGTTACTGTATGAAGCACCGGCTGTTCTTGCCGTTTCATCGTGTTACTGTATGAAGCACCGGCTGTTCTTGCCATTCCATCCTGTTACTGTATAAAACACAGGCTGTTCTTGCCATTCCATCCTGTTACTGTATGAAGCACAGGCTGTTCTTGCCATTCCATCCTGTTACTGTATAAAACACAGGCTGTTCTTGCCATTTCATCCTGTTACTGTAAGAAGCACAGGCTGTTCTTGCCATTCCATCCTGTTACTGTATGAAGCACCGGCTGTTCTTGCCGTTTCATCGTGTTACTGTATGAAGCACAGGCTGTTCTTGCCATGTCATCCTGTTACTGTATGAAGCACAGGCTGTTCTTGCCATTCCATCCTGTTACTGTATGAAGCACCGGCTGTTCTTGCTGTTTCATCGTGTTACTGTATGAAGCACAGGCTGTTCTTGCCATAAAGCACAGGCTGTTCTTGCCGTTTCATCGTGTTACTGTATGAAGCACAGGCTGTTCTTGCCATTCCATCCTGTTACTGTATAAAACACAGGCTGTTCTTGCCATGTCATCCTGTTACTGTATGAAGCACAGGCTGTTCTTGCCATTCCATCCTGTTACTGTATAAAACACAGGCTGTTCTTGCCATTCTATCCTGTTACTGTATGAAGCACAGGCTGTTCTTGCCATGTCATCCTGTTACTGTAAGAAGTACAGGCTGTTCTTGCCATTCCATCCTGTTACTGTATGAAGCACAGGCTGTTCTTGCCGTTTCATCGTGTTACTGTATGAAGCACAGGCTGTTCTTGCCATGTCATCCTGTTACTGTATGAAGCACAGGCTGTTCTTGCCATTCCATCCTGTTACTGTATGAAGCACAGGCTGTTCTTGCCGTTTCATCGTGTTACTGTATGAAGCACAGGCTGTTCTTGCCATGTCATCCTGTTACTGTATGAAGCACAGGCTGTTCTTGCCATTCCATCCTGTTACTGTATGAAGCACAGGCTGTTCTTGCCATTCCATCCTGTTACTGTATGAAGCACAGGCTGTTCTTGCCATTCCATCCTGTTACTGTATAAAGCACAGGCTGTTCTTGCCATGTCATCCTGTTACTGTATGAAGCACAGGCTGTTCTCGCCATGTCATCCTGTTACTGTAAGAAGCACAGGCTGTTCTTGCCAATCCATCCTGTTACTGTAAGAAGCACAGGCTGTTCTTGCTTTTCTATCCTGTTACTGTATGAAGCACAGGCTGTTCTTGCCATTCCATCCTGTTACTGTATGAAGCACAGGCTGTTCTTGCCATTTCATCCTGTTACTGTATGAAGCACAGGCTGTTCTTGCCATTCCATCCTGTTACTGTATGAAACACAGGCTGTCTTGCCATTTCATCCTGTTACTGTATGAAGCACAGGCTGTTCTTGCCATTTCATCCTGTTACTGTATGAAACACGGGCGGTTTTTGCCATTCTGGTCGCCGCTAATCTAATCCGCTTATTTCGCACCCTACTACGTCCTGCAGCACGATCCGGCTTGACCTGCATATTTTTTTCGGTACGGGACGAACGGGTTTGTAGGCAGGTAGGTCTTGTTTTGTGGAGAGGAGGGATTTATGCAACTGCTCACGGAGATATTAAGGAAAAGGCCTTGTTTTCCTGTACATGTCACATGATTGCGTAGTGTTTGAAGTAATATCGTTATTGAATTTAGCGGCGAACTGACGTATACAATCGTACCCGTCCCTTCATAATGTGTATTCATGGAAGATTATTTGAAACTGTACAGTTTTACAGTGGCCATGCGGGTCCCTTATGGCGTCAAAACCACTATACAATATTTCATAAACAAAATACCTAGCATCAAGTCCTGCTCATACATCCCGTCATGTCATGTACTCAAGCCTGCACAAGCCGATTGCTACATCTGATCTCACTGAGGGAGCTGGCCGCTCTGTTAGAGTCGTGTAGCTGTGAGCTTTCATTCGGGAGGTGGTGGGTTCGAACTCCACCGTCGGAAGATTTTAATACATTGTTTCGTGGTTTCCCATTTTCACACCAGGAAAATGCTGGGGTGGTACCTTAATTAAGGCCACGGACGCTACCTTCCCAATCCTAGCCATTTCTCACCCTTGCGTCACAGAAAAAGATCATCTGGCCGGACCCGTACCGTCCCGTCCTGTTTCTTGGGTTAGCCCGCTCTCTCTCAACCCTTTGAGGATGGTTGACTAGTTGTACTTCCTCTTAAAACAATAATCACCATCACCTCTCTCAGCCCTTCTCGCCTCACCTCCGCGAAACACCGGTCTTCTTAAGGACGATTTCATCCTGCACTGAAAGGGGACAGGACACGGACCTGCCTTCCCGCGCAGACCTTAGCGAGAACACGACGAAAGAGCTGAAATGTGACTGTTCACGGGACTCAAAACTGCATTCCCCTCTTTCTGGCCGATTTTGTCGATCAGGACGGTCAACACACGAATGAAACGTATCATCTGGCTGTCATTGGAAACAACAAAGCCCTAGCTGAATCTGACACTCCTTCCACTTACTTGCACCTGGCTCCTAACTTTCATATATCTTATCCGACCTTCTTTGCTCAGATCTTGTTCTCTTTCTACCGGAAAGGCTTTAAGTTAGCGAGATTTACGGAATCTTTCCTTTTCACGTCCTTCCCCTTTCTTTTGCCGACACCTTCTTGATTCTTTCTTAATAATAAAATAATGGTATTATTTTTACGTCCGACTAACTACATTTGATGGTTTACGGAGACGTCGAGGTGCCAGAATTTTGTCACGCAGGACTTCTTTTACGTTCCAGTAAATCTACACACTCTAGGCTGACGTATGGGCACCGTCTGAGCAACTCAACCTGCCTGTCTCTTTTTCAGTTAGATAGTGTTAAGTAGGCGTTGTTATCTACTTGAACCTCCACCCCCCTTTAAACAAGAATCACCGAGTGATTCGGCTGCGCGGTTTAATTCATACAGCTGTTAGCTTATATTCTGGAAATTTTGGGTTCATTCACCACAATCAGCAGCCCTGAAAATTGTTTTCTTTTTTGTGGTTTCCCATTTTCACTCTAAGTAAATGCTGGGGCTGTAACGTACGCGAGGCCACGGTCATTTTCAACCCACTCCTAATCCTTCCCTATCCCACGTCACTAAAATAACTGAGTTATTACTGCGACGTTAATCCATTAGCAGAAGGAAACAAAACCAAAACATAAAAATAATGTACCGGGCTGAGTGGCTCAGAAGTCCGAAACTGAGCGGTCAGCAATGGTCGCAGAACTGTTTCTGGCATTTACAATGCTTAACGATAGTCCAGTTGTTCGACCATTGGAATCTTCCATTTCCTTCTCAGGCAATACGTCAAGCCTTCACAAGGTATATGTTTGAGAGAAAAAGTAACGAGATAAAAGCCAGACTTGTGGAGAAACAACACCTGGAGCCTCGACTATGACAACGCAACAGTTGATTCTGTTGATTCGGGAATGTATATTTTTCCGTACCCTCCTTACACACCTAATATAGCCCCAGCAGACTTTTTTTTATTCTTCAAAACGAAATTCGCACTGAAAGGATGACGATGGAGAGATCAAATTGAAGTAGCAAGTGGAAATACGCGCGATTGATCAAATTGCCTACCAGGACTGCTTCCATAAATGGAAACGGCGCTGGGGGCGTTGTATTGATAGAGGGACTGAGTAAATCGCAGAAAGCGAAGTTAACTAGGCTGCAGGTAAACCCCTTAACGAGTTATTTTCAAAGTTATATTTTAGTGTTGGCTGCGGAGTGTATGATTCGAAGCTGTGTATCGATTCATTCAAGTGTCCGAGTGAATCGAGTCGCAGGACCTGCGAGCTCACGGCATACGATTCAGCTGACTCGCAGCAGACAGTGCTGAGCGACGCATTCATGAATCAGTGAGACACGACACGCACACGTTTGATTGTCGGTATACTGGACATTGACAGGGAGCCAAACTTCCGCTGCAGCGAGACGTACAGAGCCATGGCACACTGAAAGAATCGTATCCTATAACGGACTCCAGCTCTGAGCTCATTTGAAAATAGTAGCCACTAGCATTCACTGTCCTCTTCTTACTGGGAGGTTTAAATAATAGTTGGATTTATTTTTAGTGTTAAAAACGTAGTCAGAGCATAATTCCAAAGTAGCTAGTTAGTAGGTAGGCCATTAGGTTGTTTTATTTATTGGTTTAATTAATCTTAGTATTATAACTTAGTTGATATTCGTCAATTAATCCACCTCAGCTCTCAAGCCTACCCTGTGACTATAAGTAATATTCATGACCCCTAACTATATCTATTTTATATTGTGAAGAACTGCTCAGTATTCTCTCCGTTTGTATGTCGCATCATTTCACAAGATTTCGGTCATCGAATAACGAAATCAATTGTGTACGTGGACAGTATCTGAGCCGTCTGACGCAATAACTTAACTAAAAACACACTGAATCAGAAAACCGTGAATATAGTGATATTTCGAAGTTCCTTGAAATAATTTAGGAACATACTAGGCAAACAGTTGATTGGCAATCTGCCACCTGGGCGACACCATCAAATGTAAATCATTGATGAGCGTGTGTACAGATATTTTTCATCTAATTCTCTATACGGTACTTATTTCATGGAGTTGTCACTAAGGGGGAAAGGCTTCGTAACATCAAAACTTGCTGCAAAGAGGTGGCTTCAGGAGAAACCTGAATTTGAAAGCCAGATGATGCATAGGAAAGCAGTTTATGGAATGAAGACCAGATGACAGCAGCGAGCATTGAATGCTATTGATGCTGTGCTATCAGTGCACACTACACAGATGTGATAGAAACGGTGACTCTAATGTGCCGTGAATCGGATCACTGTATCGATGAAATGAAATGTCGTATGGCTTTTAGTGCCGGGAGTGTCCGAGGACAAGTTCGGATCGCCAGATGCAGGTCTTTTGATTGACGCCCGTAGGCGACCTTCACGTCTTGACGAGGATGCCCCGCGCCAGAGAAATTAACCGATTATGGTTAAAATTCCCGACCCTGCCGGGAATCGAACCCGGTACCCCTGTAACCAAAGACCAGCACGCTAACTATTTAGCCATGGAGCCAGACACTGTATCGATTAAGTAACGTGAACGAAATCAAATGAATCGATTCAGTAAAATGAATCGAATATTCCATATCTATTATATTTTAGAATATACCTCGTATGTCTGTAGTGGTAATCGCCTCTTTCCCCTGCTCAACTGTCATAATGAGGGATAAATCACGATCTCTTCCCGAAACGACCATACTGTTTCTATTTTTTATCTCTTAATAAAATTTCGCCGTAGACAAGATTAAGACAAAAATGTGAAATACTTTTGAATCGCACAGTGAAACCAGGAGAGATTTATATCTCTTCAATGATGTCTTCGAGGAACAAGCTACCTGTCTTTTTCAGTTCATAGCGTTCCACATACTTGTTATCCTAGGTTCGACACCGGTCGAGAGATAATTGTCACGTGGGTGTCGGAGCGTAACGATGTCCGTCTGGCCATGTGTCCTCCACGGTACATAGCTCTTTTTTCCCCCCTGCTTTGCATGCATTCCTTCTTCACTTATGAATACATCGGCAGTACCCTGTTAGAACCGGCAGTAGGTGGTTCAGTCTGAGTTCCAAGAAGCTATTTTTGCAGAAATCCTTCCTTGTTGTAATTTCCAATGCATGCAGACTAAAATCAGTCTTATATGTACAAGATACTCGAACATTCTATTCCGGAACTCAGGAGAAAAATCCAGACTCATGGAGAAAGAATGCCTGGAGCTTGATTGGCTGATTGATTGGAAGCAGTCTCCAGAATATTAATAACCATAATCTATATATATCAAATAACGTGTCCTAACTGACAGTCATCATCACCGAGCAAGAACTACTGGAGATACATTTATGTTACAGTGTGAGTGTCCACTAAGGAAGGATGTTGGGATATTCCATCACTAAGGGGGTGAATTGTTTAAATAAATATATCTATATCTCAAAAACTTAACAGTTTTCAGACGTAAAAATTAGTATTTGGAATCGCCTTTAAGAATAAAGAAACACGTATTTTTTGTTTTCAGAAAATCCAGTTAAGAGGGATAAAAGGAATGAAGAAAGGGGTTGAATCCCTTACTTGGGATACTTAGTCTATATCTCAAAAACTGAGTATGTTGCAGACATGAAAATTGGTATTTAAAATCTCCTTTAAAAGTAAAGAAACACGTATTTATTTTGTTTTCGGAAAATTCACTCACGGGGGTGAAACAAAATTGAAAAAATGGGTAATTTTTTAAAATGAGTATGCCCACAGTATATCTCAAAAACGTTTCATGTTCAAGACATGAAAAATTGGTATTTGGAATCTCCTCTAAAATTAAAGAGAGACGTATTCTTTTGTTTTCGGCAAATCCACGGAAGGGGAGGGTTTGAATCCCATAATTGGGATGCTTATATCTCAAATATGAATATGTTACAGACGTGAAAATTGGTATTTGGAATCTCATTTAAAAATAAAGAAACCTGTATTATTTTTTCGACTTGAGATGGGACTTTTCTCACATGTACTGTACAGTTCTATGTTGCAAGTTCCAGAGTTAGCTCTGCCAGTGTCTTGGTCACCTTAGCTCCTAAAGACAATACCACAAACGTCTTTTACAAAGAAGTTCTGGGGTAAGTGAAATTCAATTTTTCGGTGAGTTTTTATACTTTAGGAATTTTCGGATAATGTCTTAGCGCAGTACCGAAGAACAATTTATTTTATCAATTTACGAAATCCATGCGTGCGAAGCTGCGGGTAACAGCTAATAATAATAATAATAATAATAATAATAATAATAATAATAATAATAATAATAATAATAATAATAAAACTCTTCGCGTAAAACCACTTGTATTGATTGACTTGTTGATGTCAAGAAGTCCTATGACTCAATCGACCAATTCATTTTCCTTGATATCCTCAGGGAGACGGGCGTGAACCACAAGACATGTTCCATCATCAAACAAACACCTACAAAGGTGTGAAAATTATGGGGGAAATCTCTAGATCCTTTGAGATTAAGACTGGTTTTCGTCAAGGTGATGTGCGCTCGCCCATTCTTTTCAACCGTATTATTGATAAGGTCATCTGGGAGTGGAGAAGCAGACTACCCAATAATAGTATTGAACTAGGCACTTGATCTAAAATAATGAACATTCGACTGTCTTGTTTTAGCGCATGACAGATGACTTCAGCATCGGCCGGATCCAGGTTAAATTATTAGAAGTAGCTGAAGCAGTAGGCCCCCAGATATCTTTTCAACTAACTAATATAATGATGTCTGACAGTCGTAATACATTGGTGAAAAAAAAAAAATCCGAACACCGTGAAATAAGGAATGTAGAATACGGAAATTTTGGCAATATATTTATCGACGTAATATATATATATATATTGTTTAAAGGTACAAGACTACAGGTTAATATCCGCGCGAGAAAAACCATCCAGAATATGCCATGCTGGTTCATTAATGACCGGTGCAATCGTCTGACTGTTAAATGCAAGCATGCCAACGGGCATGCATTTTGTCGTACAGGCGCCGGATGCCAGCTTGTGGGATGTGCATTATCCTGTCGGAAAACATCCCCGGGAATGCTGTTCATGAATGGCAGCACAACTGGTCGAATCCCCAGGCAGACGTACAAATCTGCAGTCAAGGTGCGTGGCATAACCACGAGAGTGCTCCTGCTGTCATAGGAAATTCCTCCCCGGACCAGAACCTCCGGCGTAGATCCAGTGTGTCGACGCCGCCGACAGGTGGAATGCTGGCTTTCACTTGGCCTCCTCCTAACCAACACACGGTCATCACTGCCACCAAGGCAGAACCGGCTTTCATCGGAAAACACAACGGAGCTCCACTCCATCCTCCAATGAGCTCTCGCTTGACACCAGTGAATTCGCAGACGGCGGTGGTTTGGAGTAAGTGGAACGCACGCCGCAGGGCGTCTGGCTCGGAGCTGTCCTTCAAATAACCGATTTCGAACTGTCCGTTGCGTCACTGTGGTGCCAACTGCCGCTCGAATTGCTGCTGCAGAAGCATCAGCTGCGCCACAGCCATACGCCGAATACGGTGATCCTCCCTCTCGGTGATGCTATGGGGACATCCGGAGCCCGGTCTTCTTGCGAGCTGCCAGCACACATGCACAGTGGAGACTTTGCTGTCAAGTCGTTATGCAGTAGCGCGGAAGGAAAATCCACCTTCTCGTAGGCCTATTATACGGCCTCGTTCAACCGCAGTAAGCTGTTGATATTGGCCTCTTTAGGCTTCGGCCACAGTGTAGGCGGCGAGCGGAGCGTTGCCGCTGTCGAAAAGTTGAAGAGTGGGGAGGAGAGAGCGCCTGTGTGGACATCTAGCGAGAGTCAGTAAGCGGCGCGGTGTCTCCCATGCACGAGGTGATTACATAATGGCAGTTTCAAAGGTTTCTCGTTTGTCTCTGCTTTTAGATTTTTTTTTATCTAAACTAAAGAATTCGACGCAGGACTAAGAGAGAATTTCGTGTAATCATCCAGTAGGTAAATAAATAACGTGAAATGCATGGGGAATTTTATCATTTATATGGAGAACTGAATTGACTTCCTGCTAAGATTTTTCAAATATATAACTTCTATGTCCATTCAAACTTTTGACTTCTTTGTAAAACGTAAAGCGCGATTGCAGAAGCAAGTCACCAACTTCCAGCGACCCATAAAAGTCAGATGTAATGACGAACACAAGTTCTCATATCGACAATATATTACAAAGGATAATAATATTAATTAAACAATAACAATAGGACGTAAAATAATAATAATAATAATAATAATAATAATAATAATAATAATATGATGCATTAAAGACAATATGGTTTATGTCCATAACCGTGATTAATTTTTAACTGAATTTATCTAGTACATTTAAGATCGTTCCAATCTCTTTCCAGGCTTCCCTTGTCGCTGTTAGGTTTTCGAAGTTGATCTCTCTGTCGTTCCATAGGAAAGTTCAGGTTTGAACTTCAGAAATGAACACTTTCATCTCCTCTGCTGTTAACTCACGAACAGTCATTGCGAGCGGCGCAGCTGAAATCTCAAACAGGAGTGAGCGGCTGGCGGCAGGCAGCGTTGTCCTTGAGCCAACTTCCCCTCCAAAATGACGCGCCGCTGACACTATGGCCACATGCATTTGCTAACGCAAGTTTGAGTCTTATCTTTGCCGCCACACAAAGCAACGCTCCGCTCGCCGCCTGCACTGTGGCCGAAGCCTTATTAGTCGTCGTAAAGGCATTCTTGACCCACTCACAGTCACTCCGTCTAATCTCACAGGTAACTAACGCTCTCGCACAGTACAGCCCGTATCTGAAGCAAACCTGATGTGCGATGGGACCGCTACTTCTGCTTTTTTTTTTTTTTTTTTTTTTTTTGCTATTTGCTTTACGTCGCACCGACACAGATAGATCTTATGGCGACGATGGGATAGGAAAGGCCTAGGAAGTGAAAGGAAGCGGCCGTGGCCTTAATTAAGGTACAGCCCCCGGCATTTGCTTAGTGTGAAAATGGGAAACCACGGAAAACCATCTTCAGGGCTGTCGACAGTGGTGCTCGAACCCACTATCTCCCGATTACTGGATACTGGCCGCACTTAAGCGACTGCATCTATCGAGCTCGGTGGGACCGCTACTAGCGCCACGATAATGCGATTTGTGAGGAAATTTGAACCAACGGCATACTTCAGATGTATAAACACGCCTACCAACATTCGTTAATCTAACACAACCCCTTCTTGGTGTTTGAATATCTTTTTTCGCCAGAGTACCACAGTATTTCTCGATACCAAATAGCGAAAAATCAAATGTTGCATTCGTTTTAGGTATAGAGTGACCCAAAAGTCCGTTATCATTTGAAGAGGTATATTTCACGGAATATTGGAGGTAGAGAGATAATAATTGATACACATGATTGGCTTGGCATGGTATGGGGTTTTATCGACATCAAAGTAAAGTACCGTAGTTTAAAGCTTCACTAACAGTGCGTTTTCTGGTAACGTCAACATGCCACGATTGTAGGTGCATCTGACATTCTCTCTCACGACAGCTCATTTCATACCATATACAGGTCTCATGCGGTATCACTGAGGTGTTGCGGTCCAGCACCATCTGTTGGCCTCTTTGTGCACTCGTTGTTGGTGTCAATAAAAACCCATGTCATATCAAGCATGTGTGGCCATTTTTACCTGGAACGTTGCTGTCCAGCGCCATCTGTTGGTTATTGTGTACATTTTTTTACTTTAATACCTACTATCTGATGTACCAGTGCTTCGATAGGGAATTCTACGCTGTATACATAATTCTAGGTTATGCTGTGTACACGTTGTGGGTAAGATTGTATTAAATTGCATACCTCTTAACGTTGCCTGCTGCCATTTCTTGACGGATACAGTACTTTTGTATCCATTTCTTGGGACAGGCCAGAGTAAAGTGTAGCTTTCACCGAAGTCCCAGTCTCATCCATGGCTGTGACAATATGGAAGCTGCTGGGGTATGGGTGGTGCTGAGTAATGGCATTCAGAGCACGCCTAGTGCATCTGAGTGTTATGAAAGGTGTTGCTCATAGGGTCAGTCGTGCTGCAATAGCACTTTCTGACCCAGTGAAGAAAGCAATGGCAAACTACCTCACTCCTCGTCTTGCCTAGTACGCCTCATGTTGGTGCTGCCATTGGTTTTTGCGGTTTCCTGATAACCGCGTAACCTTTGGTGGTGCTATTTGAGGATCCAACCAGTCTCTGGGCTGATGACCTAACAGACGGACACCTCTTAACGTTACCCCACAAACGCGACGACGAAATCACCATACGTCTTTTCTCATGTAAAGACTGGGTTAGGAAATTTTCATTGTAATGGCAAGCACTCTTGCCTACCATCAGTCACGATCAAGTTGGGCAGTGTTCACTGTAATGGCAGACAATCACTCTCTACCTGCCAATGACGTCAGTATGAATGTCGTGATTAAAAGCAATGTTATCATATGAAATACTCGATCATATGAAACACCGAGCGCCTTTCCCTAAACTACCATAACATCCAGTGTTAATTATTTTTAGCCTAGACTGTAGTTCCTTATTGCCCGACTTTACAAACCGATTTTCATTAAATGTTGTTCACACATTTTCTCGTGGCTCGGCGTTGATATGGACTTAGGAACAAACATTCAATTTTACGAATATCTCTGTTATCGTAGCCGGTACGGTAAAAATGTTAAGACATAAATGTTAAATTTAATTCTCTATAACTATCGTTATGCAGTATTTATCGATAGGACCAGTAATATGATAAATATTTGAGAATTATATTTTAGGGTTTCCCCTAAACTACCCTTTCACTCAGCGTGAAAACAATTATTTATAACCTAGATTGTAGTGCCTCATTCGCCGACTTTACATACCGATTTTCATCGAATTCTCTTCAGCCATTTTCTCGTGATTCGCGTACATACAATACATAAATACAGATAGATAGACGGACAGACAGACAGACAGACATGACGGAAAATTAAAAAGTGCATTTACTTGTTACTGTGGACATGACCGATACAGAAATGCCATTCTTTTTTAAATCTTAGCAACGTGCAGACAAAACTCTTGTTATATACAGGATGAAGCGTAATTCGCGCACTCGGGCGTCGCAGCGCGACTCCTCACATGCCAGCAATTAAAAAAAATGTCTCTTACAAAATTTCGTCTTGCGAGTATATCCGGTAGAAAACGGACGTTGAAGAATAGCAATCTGGCAACACTGTAACCATATGTAGGGTGACTATCGCTGTCAGCACGCCCCAGTCGTGCTGTACAGTTGGTGCAGTGGGTAGAATTTTTGGTTGGCATGCAGGAGGTCGATGGTTCGATCCTGGGTTGAGGCGCATTTTTTATTTGCTCATTTCCATCTGACATTACCTACTGTGATACAGTAAGACACCGTTTCTGAGGTCACATATATCCTACATTTACAACATAATTATAATAATAATACATTGAGATACGTACTAAACAGCATGCGGTTACCAGGCGCAACACGCAATGTCGAAAGGGAGAATTATTGGGACCATGGTGATAACACATACAAATTGTAACCGAGTTTGGACATTATTCGCAGAGCACGTTGCTAGGCCTACTGGTAACGTAAGGCCCTAACGAAATGTAATGGACCTGAACGAGGCAAGAATAATAGTTGGTACTAATCTATGGGACCATTGGAGGAGGGTACAAAGAAAACAGGTTTCACATCTAGTAGATGAAGTGGTGCGAATAAATTCACGCCCACGACGTGGAAAGGGCGCCTTTCAAAGCTGACCAATGAAAACGATTGTTCGTCCATTTCTAGGATCGTAGTATGTAAGTGCAAATGGTTTCTAGAGGACCCACTGCAATCGCTGTTGACGATTAAGATGCCAGATACCATACCACCTGGACTACATTTAGGAAATAAAAAACATACGCCTCAACCCAGGATCGACCACTCGACCTCCTGCATGCTAACCCAAAACTCTGTCCATTGCACCAACTGTACAATACGAGCAATGTCTGCTGACAGAGGTAGTTACCCTACACGTGGTTACAGTGTTGCCAGATTGCTAATCTTCAACGTCGTTTTTCTGCCGGATATACTCGCAAGATGAAATTTTGTAAGAGACATTTTTTTATTGCTGGCATGTGAGGAGTCGCGCTGCGACGCCCGAGTGCGCGAATTACGCTTCATCCTGTATATAGGCCTATATAGATGTAGTAAGAGTGTACCACATTCTTACTTTCATTTAAAAGATGAAAGGAGCCAGTGTAATGGTTCATTGCTATAACGTTGGGATAAATATCAGTCGACCAATGCACTGGTATCCTTCCAGTTCTTAGTAAAAGTAAGCAGGTACGTACATAGGGAATGCCTTTGCTGGCGAGATGTAGTGTTTACAATGCGCTATGTCTTCTGGCATGGGCTAGAATAAATTTGTTACTTTCATTGACCTGTCTCAGTCTCATCCTTAGCTTTCACAATATATAAGTGACTGAGGTATGAGTAACGTTAGTAATACCATTCCTTATGCAGCCAGTCCCTGTTATGAATTGTTTGAAAATATCGCTCATAGGGTCGGTTGGTGCATGCATTTCAGTGGGCTTGGCAGACTGATATCTAATAGCAACTTCTGGCCCGGTGAGGAAAGCAACGGGAAACTACCTCGCTCCTCATTTTCCTAGTACGCCTCTTCAGTGACGCCTAGACTATTTATGACAGCTGTTGGCGGAACTGTGGAGGATCAAACCAGCCTTCGGGCTGAATACCAACATACATACATACATACATACATACATACATACATACATATGGAGGTAATAATCCAAAATACCGATACATTAACATAAAATGGATAAAAATTATTCTCTTCGTGTAGTCTTGTAGGACATTCGGATATAGCTCTTGACATCTTCGACATCGCTGAGGCTGATTTCCTAAGTGGAGCATAGGGCATCAATGAACTTCCGCCACCGGACTCTGTTCTACGCCATCGTCCTGATTTCGATCAAGGTCTTCCCTCCTATTCCATCCCTTCCGCTATTACACTCCTCCTCCATGTGTTCCTTGATCTGCCTCTTCTCCTGCTACCTTGTGGGTTCCATTCCAGGGCTTGCCTTGCTATGTAGTATTTATCTCGCCGTAATGTATGCCCAGTCCGCTTCCATTTTCTACGACACATCTTAATATCAATGGGTGTTCGATGGGTTCTTCTCCACAGCTCTTCATTGGAGATTACTTGTGGCCAGCACATCCTCAGAATATTCCTCAAACTTCTGTTCACAAATGTTTGGAGTCTGCTAATCAGTTGTTTGTTGTCTTCCAAGTTTCACACCCACAGAGCAGTACTGACTTGAGATTTGTATTGAAGACGCGCAGTTTGGTATAGGTGTTAAGTTCCCTTGATTTCCAGATTGGTCTCAGCATTGCAAATGCTCCTTTAGCCTTATTTATTCTATATCCTATGTCCTCTATATTTCCTCCCTTAGTAGTGACCATACTTCCCAGGTGGCAAAACTGCTTGACTTGTTCGATCTCTTGGTTTCCTAAAAATAATAGTGCCTTATTGCGGTTATTATAGCGCATCTCCTGGTTTTCATTCCATTGATCTTCAATCCCATCTCTGATGCTTCGGTTTTTAAACCATTCATCTTTGCTTCTAAATCCTTAAAACTGCTGGCTAGCAAACACAAGTCATCCGCGAAGTCCAAGTCCTCTAACATGTCTGTCAGTTTCCACTGAATTCCTCTTCGGCGATTCATTGCCTTCATCATCATAAGATCCAGCACCACAAGAATTAGTATAGGTGACAACAAACATCCTTGCTTAACTCCTGTATTTACTGGTATGGGCTTAGAAAACATCCCCTGATGTAAAACTTGACATGTGTAGTACTCAAACATTTCTTGGGTTATCTTTATAACTTAGACAGCCTCTGTGGTGTAGTGATTAGCGTGATTAGCTACCATCGGCCCCCCGGAGGCCCGCGTTCGATCCCGGCTCTGCCACGAGGTTTGAAAAGTGGTAAGAGGGTTGGAACGGGCTCCACTCAGCCTCGGGAGGTCATCTGAGTAGAGGTGGGTTCAGTTCCCACCTCAGCCATCCTGGAAGTGATTTCCCACTTCTCCTCCAGGCAAGTGCCGGGATGGTATCCAACTGAAGGCCACAGCCACTTCCTTCCCTTTTCCTTTCCTGTCCCTTCCAATCTTCCCATCCCCCACAAAGCCCTGTTCGTCATAGCAGGTGAGGCCGCCTGAGCGAGGTACTGGCCCTCCTCCCCGTTTGTATACTGACGCAAAGTCTCGCGCTCCAGGACACTGGCCTTGAGGCGGTAGAGGTGGGATCCCTCGCCGAGTCCGAGGGAGAAACTGACCCTGGAGGGTAAACAGATTAAGAAAGATCTTTATAACATTCTTTTGAATCCCAAACTCTTTCATGGCTTTCCACATCTTTTTCCACACTACACTATCAAACGCCTTCAACAGTACTAGATGAGAATACTTTTCTCTCTTCTTCAACCATATCTTAATCCAGCGCTTCCGCTGAAATGAAATGGCTTATGGCTTTTAGTGCCGGGAGTGTCCGAGGACAAGTTTGGCTCACCAGATGCAGGTCTTTTGATTTGACGCCCGTATGCGACCTGCGCGTCGTGATGAGGATGAAATGATGATGAAGACGACACATACACCCAGTCCCCGTACCAGCGAAATTAACCAATCATGGTTAAAATTCCCGGGAATCGAACCCGGGACCCCTGTGACCAAAGACCAGCACGCACCCCAGTGTGCTGTATCGAAGGATAACTATTTACGAGGCAATATCAACAGGGGAGACGGACCGCGCTTCCGTTTCACTCGACTGACGGGTAGTTCCAAGGGCCCAGATAATAGCTATGCAATATTTTGCATGATTATCCATGTTTTGGAGTGAAAAAATCTGAGAAATAACCAAATAAAACCACACGATTTGCCCTACTTATTAATCAGAAAGAGAGGTAGTGAGCAAATTTATTGACAAAAGTATTGACAATAATATTGACCGTGTAATTGCAAGACAGCAATGAGAGTGGTTAACACAAGTTTGACTATTGTAATGTTAACATTGATATTGTCAATATTATTGATTGTGTAAGTTCTAGTTATGGGCTACGATTGGGAAGGTGGCGACTCCGTTCTTAATTAAAGTGAGTTCCTGTATTTGCTCTTCAGGGCTGTCGACGCCCCCAGTTAAGCTGATAGCTACCAGACCTGAACAGCGTGATCAAGTCCTTTGGTATAATTATTATTATTATTATTATTATTATTATTATTATTATTATTATTATTATTATTATTATTATTATTATGTCAATGCATTGGTGAAGAATCTTGAATTCCTGGTCACTCCCCGTATGGTTATTGCTCCCCAGTGTGCTGTATCGAAGGATAACTATTTACGAGGCAAGATCAACAGGGGAAATTATCGGTTATTTTCGTCTAATACACCAGCGCCCGTTCACTGAGTGAGCACGTTTGTAAGCAAGAAGAACAAGAAGAAAATGCTAGAGAACCTTATCTTCTCCTTCGAACTGGTAGAGAAAGACGACCGCGCAAGGAATTATCGCCTGAGGACTTTTCTTGGAAATCTAATCAAAACATCAACTATCTCTCCTAACAGCGAGATGATCCCTTCATGTTCTACTGGCAGATTTCCTTGAAATGAAAGGCATGTATAAAAGTAGGATCCTATTTAAATATTAAAATGTCTGATAGTATAATGCAGTTCTGGGAAGCAGGCTGTTTTAATGACCGATGTGTTGTTGCTGTTGTTGTTGTTATTATGCCCCGTGGCGCACAGGTTCACCGGCGAATTAGGCGGGACGCGGATATGATAGCTTGGGCGGAGCTTACCATGACGTAATGAACATTCCTTCAAAGTATAACCTAGGAGCCGGATTGAAACATCTCGTCTAAAATACGGATACGCCATGGAGTGTGACGTCCATAGTTCTCGTCCTTTGTTCTCAAATAGAATGGAATATTAACTTTTCTATAGAGAATAAAGC
This sequence comes from Anabrus simplex, assembly GCF_040414725.1. NCBI lineage: Eukaryota > Metazoa > Arthropoda > Insecta > Orthoptera > Tettigoniidae > Anabrus > Anabrus simplex. Next base: position 125,079,835 of record NC_090270.1, on the reverse strand, counting down.
TATTCATTCATAGAACCTTGAAATTTAATTAGAGTTCGGGTCACGGCTCTTGCTGTTCCGGTGTTCCTCAATCACGTTACCGGTACACTTTCATAAAATAAAACGGAACCGTGAAATTTTTAATAGAGACTCACAAATTATATTGTGTTCACCTAATAATGGTGCCAGTTTCACTTTTATTGACGAAAATGACACATGGCCTAATAGCTGAAGCCATTCTATTAACAAAAGGGACCGAAATATTATCTGAGGGGTTTCCGAAATAATTATTACTAGCATGTACCCGCAGCTTCGCCCGCGTTTATTAATTCAAACGTTAGATGTTTTAAAACTATTTATTTAAAAGCAAAAAGTGTATTAGGCCTATACATATTAACACGCATCATTTATTTAATCTATCAGCTTCATTGTCCGTATTGATAATTTTTTTTATTTTTTTATTTTTGCTATTTGCTTTACGTCGCACCGACACAGATAGGTCTTATGGCGACGATGGGAGAGGAAAGGCCTAGGAATGGGAAGGAAGCGTCCGTGGCCTTAATTAAGGCATATCCCCAGAATTTGCCTGGTGTGAAAATGGGAAACCACGGAGAAACATCTTCAGGGCTGCCGACAGTGGGATTCGAACCTACTATCTCCCGAAAACTGGACACTGGCCGCACTTACGCGACTGCAGCTATCGAGCTCGGTTATTGACAATTTAAGCACACAAGTGCGAAGGATGAGTTTTCCACCCAATCAATACTTTATTTTTACAAAATGTTTAGAAATATTTACATTAAAACAGTACCTGTTTAGAGGTGGAAAACTTATCCTTCACACTTATGTACACATCATTTCTACATAACCTGCACGAATTACATTATTTTTAATTATGTGTTACTTTCAATGCTTGCCGGCCCCGTGGTGTAGGGGTAGCCTGATTGTCACTTACCCGAAGGCCCCGGGTTCGATTCCCGGCCAGGTCAAGGATTTTACCTGCTGACCACACGACACCTCGTAATCTGCAGGTCTTCGGGCTGAGCAGCGGTCGCTTGGTAGGCCAAGGCCCTTCAAGGGCTGTAGTGCCATGGGGTTTGGTTTTTTCAATGCTTATCATACTGGGTTGCTGGATGCTATAAATAATGTTAAAACAATATGAAAGATCACATTGTATAAAAAGACGAAATAAATTTTTTTCTTACAGAGCTTCCGGATAAACTATATTAAGTGTCCCTTGGATTGGAGCACCGGGCGAGGCCGTGCGGTCAGGCAAGGGTCAGGGGCACGAGGCTGTGAGCTCGCATTCGGGAGATAGTGGGTTCGATCCCTGAACATGGTTTTCCGTGGTTTCCCATTTTCACACCAGGAGAATGCTGGGGCTGTACCTTAATTAAGGCCACAACTGCTTCGTTCCAATTCCTAGGTCTTTCCTCTCCCATCGTTGCCATAAGACTTTTTTTTTTTTGCTAGGGGCTTTACGTCGCACCGACACAGATAGGTCTTATGGCGACGATGGGATAGGAAAGACCTAGGAGTTGGATGGAAGCGGCCGTGGCCTTAATTAAGGTACAGCCCCAGCATTTGCCTGGTGTGAAAATGGGAAACCACGGAAAACTATCTTCAGGGCTGCCGATAGTGGGATTCGAACCTACTATCTCCCGGATGCAAGCTCACAGCCGCGCGCCTCAACGCGCACGGCCAACTCGCCCGGTGCCATAAGACCTATCTGTGTCGGTGCGATGTAAAGCAAATAGCAACAAAAAAAATCATCAAACGTATATACCATAGTTCTGCATTCCTCTACATTTCTTCACTTCTATACATGAGTATCAAATAACTGCTTTTAGGTGGCAGATTTTGCTCTATGATAGAACATAGAAATTTATTATCTGAAATGCGTATTAAGTAATTGCTTTCAGACGTCGAGAAATGACAATGTGCATAACATTAATTCTCTCATTGTAGAAAAATTACGAGGACAGGCTACTACATATAAATCCATCGATCCCATTTTATACACAGAACGAGCAGTAAATTATGCTGTAGAATTCCTTAACTCATTAGATCCACCACGAATGCCTCCTCCCCTAACTACCCTCAATATGGATCACCCATAATTTTGCTCCGATATTTGGATCTAATGATCCCCTCTGCCATGCTGTCAAGGACAATCGTTGGCAGCAGCAGGGATAAATTTTGAAACGTCTTGTTTCTCCGATGGTCAGTTATATGCAGCTTGCTGCAGGGTTGAAACTCCGAGGAATTTATACGTTCTCACTCTAGACAGCGTGACACGTAGGCCTACGTCACTAGATTGACGATTTCACAGTCAGAAATGATGTATAAAGTTACGAATCGATATCAATAATTTACAATAAGATCAAAAAGTTACCAAACTGAAGGAATGAGAATGTAATTCCATTTTCAAGTGTTTGACTTACAATATTACATTCTATTACCAAAACATGTTATGCGCATTATCCCATTATCTCGAAACTTTGCAACTTTGTCACATGAACATCGTGATACTTTGCGGGCGGATAACTGCAAATATACAATTTTTTGACACGAGTAAGTCTAAAACTTCGGTCCAGTACGAGGAAACCATTCAAGACAATCGATAAACACTTTCAGGCGAGCGTTGACACGCCAATAATTTCTAAACTACACGACATCTCCCAATGAAATAAACAATGATTGATAAAATAAGGATCAATGCACCTAATGTGACCTTGAATTGGAGCGATTGACCTCATCAAGTGATACACGGGTTAGGAGGAAGTTGAGGCACGAATTGACATGTCAGGTAACAATATCGAGAATGAGCAATTATCCACAGTTAAAAATATAAATTAAGAATAAATCTCGAGGGAATTTAAGGGAATTTAAGTGTCGATGCATATGCAGAGCAAACGTGGTACGAGGTATCAGCGACGGACAGCGAACGATAGAGCACGTTGAGATGAACAGAACACGCCCAGGCTTGTCAATACTGAAAAGGTGCTGAAAGTATAAAGAGCGAAAGAAATTCCGGGTGTCGCAGCATGCTGACCACGACACAGGCCCTTCTAACGCGCCTGTCCCGGAGCTAATGGATATTTATGAGTATATCGATGAAGATACGCAGCATAAGATACGCAGAGATAAGCAGCATGAGGGATAAGTAGGAAAATACCCAGCACATAGGAGGACAAATAAAATTAAGGAAAGATTAATCGAACTGTGTGTCGCGAGCACAAATTGGGAATGTTGACAACACACTTCAGGGCCAAACCGAAAAAGAAAAAGACATGGGCAAGTTTAGGGGAATTCCAGATTGATCATGTTGCGATAGGTCGGACGAGCACTAAAAAGATAATGAACACCAGTTCAGGAAGAACACAAGGATGCCGACGAATACCGAACAGGAGTAGACAGCCACAGACGAATAGAGCAACGGGGAACATCAAGATCGACCGAGACAAATGAAGGCACAACAAGTACATGGAGGGAATCCAAACAGACTGAATGGGAAGGCATGCAGGCAAACATGGGAGAAGCGGCTGAGTTAGGGGGAAAGAAAAAAAGAAGAAGCAGCACTGGTAGTGGAACAAGGATTGTGGAAATGCAGTAGAGAACAGGAGAAAGGCCTGGAGATACTGGAACAGCAAGAAGAATCCGGGAAAAGGGGAGACAACAGACGAGGATACCGAAAATGTCAGCTGAAGAACGGGAGAGAATGACAGAGAGTACAAAAGAGTTCTGGGAGGAGGAGAAGAAAACGCAAAGCATGACAAAGCTGTCCTGGTCTTACAGAGGCCGTAACGAAAGAAAAAATAAGAATATATCGCTGTATTCCAACTAGTGTGCAAGACATGATAGACTTTTAAGTACAAATGCAGAGTTCTCCGGATTTTGAGAGACCTCGGAAGTTCGCGAGGGAACACTTCCAGAGGACGTTGTAGATTAAACCTATAACATCTCATCCCGAGAGACCTATTCACGCATAAAAGTAGTGGCTATCTCTCCGATATAGTCCACCACGCTGTTTTTTTTTTTTTTTTTCATTTCTTGGTATGTGTCCTCGTTTATTACTGAAAATTTTAGAAGCTGTCTTTTAAGTTCTTTCCGTTGTTGAATGATTACTCGCACGCTTTACGGATGGTAATAACAAATAAGGGATGATGCAGGTCTGTTGCCTTTTTAGTGTGAAAGGAGGCTCTGTGCGGTATTGGAAATTTCAATTTTATTTTATTTTATTTTTTGGAGAACTTCCTTTGTTCGGTCCACCGTAGGTACTTTCTGTCTCCAAGTATCCCAGTATCCTCACGGGCTGTAGGCTCCTGCAGTAAACTTTTAGCTACCTAAACCTTAGAGTGAATTTTTCTTTTTCATTTCGTTAAGGGCATCCTTCCCCCCGCGCTTCCCTTCCACCCCAAGACCAGCTTGAGGGCACCAATCGAAGAAACAAAACCTTTGCTATGCTGACAGGATCGCACAAGTAAGCTATGGTAACACCATCTGAAACCCACGGTGTTTTTGCATTTGATGCCGATTTCTCAGCATGGTTCTCAAGCCGGTCTTAATCCACGTGCTGATTTAACAACACCGCCTCTCAAAACCCATTTGAATTCGCCCGCGACGCGATCTGATTGGCTAACTTCAGCATATGATAAAATGACAACGGTGCGAGGTATAGAATTTTTTATTATTATTATTTATCAGTACGACTAACAGTATAACGCTCGTATACCAGGTTCACGTTGTTTCCCAACACCCTTCATACAGGGTTATTAACCTAACATATTACACGCAAATAACTTCTAAACCATTAAAGATATCAGCATTCTGTTTTCATATTCGTAAATGGTACGCAGCGTCTTGTAAAATACCGTGCTACTTAGTCTCATGGGGTGATTAACAACCGAGATATTGATACTAACTCCATATTTTTAAATGGAACGGCACAAATTTATACGGCAGATTTAAAAGTCCATTTGTGTACAAGTTCAAATATGTAAGTATTTTCAAAATCGGACAATTACTTTGTGAGATATAAGTAAGAATAGCAGGCGCTGTTTTGCATGCCGCATCAGACGGCGTGAAGTCGGGCAAGGACATATTGAGGCGCAAGCAGTTTCCTAAGAGTGAGTTCAGCCACAGAATGGATACCAGGCATGTAAGCACCTCGTACACATGTGATGGGTTTGCAAAGTGTGTATGACAGGCGAACACATGACAGGACAGAAAGAGCTGATGTGTTTAAAAGGAATACAATAAGTACTTTGCTTCGAAAGGAACATAACGAAAGCTATAATTGTCACTGGTTTTAGTGTACAGTTCATACTACTCTATGAGTTGAGAAATAAACATAACACAAAACACCGGAAGAGCTCCTTCTAGAAGAGCAAATGTTCAGAGCTGATCGTAGTGAGATGGCAGCAACACTATTATTTATGTTTTATTTTACACGCATTAATCTCCGCAGAGCTCCAGCGGGACTGCAGTAACTGTAGTAGCGTGCATTTGGGAGAGCGTAGGTTCGAGTTCTGCCTCGCCCAACCTGACGTTGATTTTCATGGTCTCCCATGTTCAACACCAGGCAAAAACCGGATAGGTACCTTTGTGATAGGCCACGGCCGACTTTCTTTCCAAATCCTTCCCATTCCCATCCGTCAGAAAAAAAAACGCTAAACTGAGCGCAGCCTATTACATGTCAAAACAAAACAATACAACTTTAATCTCCCTTCCCCGTTGTGTTGTCATACAATAACGTTGCACACCCAGGGTATGTTACGGTACAACACATTATGTTTACAGTCCATGCCTGGTATCCGTTCTGTGGCTGGAATCAAGGACAGGAAGCAGCTTGCGCCTCAATATGTCCTTGCCCGACTTCACGCCGTCTGATGCGGCATGCAAAACCGCGCATGCTGTCCTTCTTTATATCTCAAAAAGTAATTGTCCCATTTTAAAAATACTTACATGTTTGAACTTGTACGCAGATGAACTTTTAAATCAGCTGTATAAATTTGTGCCGTTCCATTTAAAAATATGAAGTTAGTATCAATATCTCGGTTGTTAATCACCTCATGAGACTAAGTAGCACGTTATTTTACAAGACCCTGCGAACTATTTACGAATATGAAAATGCTGATATCTTTAATGGCTTAGAAGTTATTTGCGTGCAACATGTTAGGTGAATAACCCTGTATATTTGTTTCATTGTCGAAACGCTCGCTTAAACTGCTGTCATTGTGTAGGGCTGTTCTTGTGATTTGCCTTTCCTCCGACACGCCCTATTATTATCTATTAATTTCTTTCTCTCATTTTGGTCAGTCAACGGCCGTAGCCGTGTTGAAACACCGGATCCCGTGAGATCTCCGAAGTTAAGCAACATTGGGCGTGGTCAAGATTTGGATGGGTTGCCACGCGCTGTTGGTGGGGGCTAAGGGAATGGAGGAGCCAAAAGGAACTGGCCACCCTACCGAACGTAAACTCCGGCTCAGGCACACCTCTGCGGAGGTCCGGACCTGCCTTCGGGCAGAATATACCCTTACCTTACCATTTTGGTCATTCAGCATAGTGCCCTAGTATAAGTGGATACTTCGAAAACTGAAGAATAATATAACTTCGCAAAATGGAAAGGGGGAAAACAATACGCTGCAGTCCAACCATACCCTCTTCACTCACCTTGGTTCTCCAAATGGAATGCTTTTCACCGATATGTCACTTCTCTTATTCGCATGAGGTTCAATCACGGCAGTTTTGCAAACCATCTCAACCGAATAAGAGTCCTAAACTCTCCTTTATGTTCCTGTGACCGTCAAGCAATCGCTGACCTCAACCACATCTGCGTCTCGTGCCATCTTTATAACGTATAGCGGAAAAAATTAATAAGAATTTCACTTTCAATCAGCTACAAACTACCACTCAAAATATAGTACATTGCATTTATTACAGGATAATGCAATCGTCATATTCTTAAAAGGCACCGATTTCAGCCTATAAAGCCTGATGTGCTACAACATCGGAAAAAATAACTAACCATACCACACTTGAAGTGTTCGACTGGTTGGCTGAATGGTCTGCTTACTGGTCTTCAGTTCAGATGGTCCCGGCTTCGATTCCCGACTGGGTCGGGGATTTAAACCTTCATTGGTTAACTCCAATGGCTCGGGGGCTGGGTGTTTGTGCTGTCTCCAACATCCCTGCAACTCACACACCAAATATAACACTATCCTTCACCACAAAAACACGCAGTTACCTACACACGGCAAGTGCCGCCCTCCCTCATCGGAGGGTCTGCTTTACAAGGGCTGCACTCAGCTAGAAATAGCCATACGAAATTGAACAGTAGCAGTGCTTAAATTCCTTTTTCTCCGTATATATGTGTGTATGTATGGTCCGGCCCCGCGGTGTAGGGAGCAACGCGCCCGCCTGTCACCCGGCGGTTCCGGGTTCGATTCCTGGCTGGTTCAGGGGTTTTTAATTGTAAATTATTATTATTATCCCTGGCCTGGGGACTGGGTATTTGTGTCGTCTGTAACGTTCCTTTCCTCACATCCAACACTCTACACTTCCTTCATTCCAATTACATGCAGGTTCATATCACATGGTGTCCGACTCGTTGGCTGAATGGTCAGCGTACTGGCCTTCGGTTCAGAGGGTCCCGAATTCGATTCCCGGCCGGGTCGGGGATATTAACCTTCATTGGTTAATTCCAATGGCCCGGGGGCTGGGTGTTTGTGCTGTCCTCAACATCCCTGCAGCTCACACACCACACATAACACTATCCTCTACCACAATAACACGCAGTTACCTACACATGGCAGATGCCGCCCACCCTCATCGGAGGGTCTGCCGTACAAGGGCTGCACTCGGCTAGAAATAGCCACACGATATTATTATTATCACATGGTGCAAGTAGGGGCAAAAGATCTCTATAGGTCGACGCCCCGAACATATAGCATTAAAAAATGTGCATGTCTGAGCATTCTGTAAGGACTCAGAACTATTAAAATTACGAAATCCAAGTGCAATATTATGGAAGATTGAAATGTGTACATTTATTATAAGTGTATATTTACTGTTTGTATTCTGTATTCCAATGTACTTGCAACTGGCAGTTTGGTTTGGTACGTAAAACCAATAAAGAAAGAAATGAAGAAAAAAGTGGATACTTGCTTACTAAAATAGAAACATTATGAGTTTCCCAGTAAACAATTGGGTGTGCTAGGGGCTTTACGTCAAACCGTCACAGATAGGTCTTATGGCGACGATGGGATAGGAAAGGCCTAGGAGTTGGAAGGAAGCGGCCGTGGCCTTAATTAAGGTACAGCCCCAGCATTTGCCTGGTGTGAAAATGGGAAACCACGGAAAACCATCTTCAGGGCTGCTGATAGTGGGATTCGAACCTACTATCTCCCGAATGCAAGCTCACAGCCGCGCGCCTCTACGCGCACGGCCAACTCGCCCGGTAGAAAACAATTGTGTACCCACCGAAATTATTATCATATTGATATGTAAATCCAGTTTGAATAAACAGGAACGTGTAATGAGGAGTTCTACCGTCTCTCTGCTGTAGTGAAGTACCATAGCACATTAACATGATTATGTGCATATTACACTCCCTGGGGCAGGCAGTATGGCGCTCGCAACTAAATTACAGCGTATCATTCGATCAGGACACGGTTGTATTTTAAGTGATCCAATTTTACGCTCAGAAGAAGATTGCATTCCGGTCTGCCTTCCTGGCACAAGAATATTCAATGAATAAATAATACAGAGTGCCTCATCATCTGTAAGCGTACATTCGCAATACACAATCTAAATCAGGGATGACCAACTTGAAGTTAATCTCATTTTATACACCTACGAAGTGAACAGCCCACACATGTAGAAACTAGGCCTACATTTAACACATGTTGCATAATTAAAATACGCTTTTCTTATGTATATTTTTCCATTCCTTGACGTGATAAATGTCTTACGATTTAATAATGTTACTGTTTCTACGTCCCACTAACAACTATTGATGCCTTTACTGGCAGGACCTAGTGTTTACAGTGCACTATGTCTTCTAGTATAGGCTAGAGCAATTTTGTTACTTTCATAGATCTGTCTCTGTCTTATCCTTGGCTTTGACAATATGAATGTGACTGAGGTATGAGCGATGCTAGTAATGCCAATCCTTATGCAGCCAGTCCCTGCTATGAATGGTGTGAAAATGTTGCTCATAGGGTCGGTTGATGTATGCATTTCAGTGGGCTTGGCAGACTGATATGTAATAGCAACTCTGGCTCGGTGAGGAAAGCAACGGGAAACTACCTCACTCCTCATTTCCCTAGTACGCCTCTTCAGTGATGCCTAGGCCATCTATGACAGCTGATGGCAGAGCTGTTGAGGATCCCACCAGCGGAATCGCTGACGGACTGAACATACATACATACATACATACATACATACATACATACATACAACTAGTGACGGTTTTCTGAGACGGTGAGGTGCCGGAATTTTTCCCCGTAGGAGTTCTTTTACGTGCCAGTAAATCTACCGACACGAGACTGACGTATTTGAGTACCTTCAAATGTTTTCAAGAATCTGCAGTATGTTTATTTATTTCAAGTTGCTCTACGTCGCACCGACACAGATAGATCTTAGGGCGACGATGGGATAGGAATGAGCTAGGAGTGGGAAAGAAGCGGGTATGACCTTAAAGTTTCAGCCCTAGCATTTGCCTGGTGTGAAAATGGGAAACCACGGAAAACCATCTTGAGAGCTTCCGACAGTGGGGGTCACTCAAAACGACTGTACTTATAGAGCTCGGTGCAGTACGTTTAGTGTAAATGTTCCATTGCATGGTGTCGTGAATCGCGATAGTGATAGGAGAGCGAGATTATTGAAACACACCTTTATGTAGCAATTTCTTTCTTTATTTACGGAGACTATACATAAACAAATGAACACATACAAAGATGCTTCGTTCATGGAGTAAAACAATATATATTAGGCAAGATCCCCAACATCCTCCTCACTCTGGTCACTCTCCAGATGGATGACCAGTTGTACCGGTCGGCTAATTGTGGAACCTCTGGCTGACGTACGATGACTTTTCTTACCCGTCCGTCTCTTCCTTGGAGAAGTTCCTCGATGCGAGCTCTTCTCCACATCAACCTGGCAGCACGTCGTCTTGTAACAAAACAATATCCCCTATTCAAGTTTTCGGATGTCCACTACGAGGACACCTAACCTCGTGGTAGTTTCGCAGTTGGAGAAGGCACTCCTTTCTTCCACCGCCGCCAGAGTTCATCCGTGAATTTCATCATCATACGGAACTCCTTATTTAAGTCTTTCTTTCTTTCTGGCTCCGGTCCTGTTGAAAGAGTCGTAATCTTTTCTTCATTGAGGACATTGGGTGGTGTTAAGTTTTGCAGTCGTCCTATCATGCACGATGGGGCGTAAGTTTAGGGGGGATTCGATGTCCACTAAGACTGTATTTAAACCCTCTTCGTCTACTCGTACGCGGCTTAATACTTTTCTAAGGCAGCGTTTGGTGGAACCTATCATCCGTTCCCACCATCCTCCCCACTAAGCCGCCCGTGGTGGTATGACTTTCGACGTGACAGCATGATGTATCTTGGGACCTTCAATTGTCGTGAGGAGCTCCATCAGTTCTTTGTTAGCTGCGTGGAAAGTTTGTGCGTTATCTGAGTACATGGTGTGTGGTAACCAACGATGACCCACAAACCGTTGAAGAGCCTCAGAAATCTATCAGTCGACATATTTGTTGCTATCTCGAAATGTAGATCGCGCGTGGTAGTGCAAGTGAATAATACTACATACGATTTCTTGACCTGGTGGCAGACATTGATGTAGAGTGGGCCGGAGAAATCGATTCCTGTATCTGAGAAAGGTCGTACAGGTCAGTCGTGATCCACAGGTAAGGGAGCTTCTACTTCCGGAAGTGAAACGTTGTGAGCTATTTTGTACGGAAGACATGTGTGAATGATTTTTTTGGTTGTCTGCCGTAGTATCTAGAATTCACTGCTAGAGTGACCCGAACTACTAGATAGAGAAGTCTAACATGCGTCTGCATTATCAAGAGTTGCGTGAAGCGATGGCGTCCGTCTAGGAGGATTGGGTGTTCTTTTGTCATAGACAAATCGGAGAAATGCACTCTTCCTCCAAGTCGAATAAGATCATTCTTTAAAATGAGGCGGTAGCGAGCTTTTGGAGATGATGAGAGAAGGGGAACATACTTCTGAAGCGCTGTCAATTCGCTGGTGAAGCATTCTTCTTGGAAATTTCGAATCCAGTAGTTTCAAACAACTTCCAGTTCCGCAGCTGTCAAAGCGTGGGATGTTCTTTTCTTCTTGGCTTCATCAACAAAGCGAAAGACCAAAGCCATGACGTGAAGTAGTTTCCAGTACGAACTGAACCGTTCAACGTTCACAAGTGGGGGTGATTTCTTTTCTTCTGGTAGTGTCAATGACGTCATGAGGCTAGGAAAATCGTTTCTGAATCAGCCAGTTTGAACCATTCCACCAGCGATTAAGTGAAAGAAAATCATCGGCTTGAACTCCTAGGGTGAGATGATCCGCCGCGTTCTGGGGTCCAGAACAGTGTCTCACAGTTGACTTGGCGTGGCGTGGCGTAGCGTAGCGTAGTATTTCAGTCACCCTATTACTCACAAACGTCTTCCATTTGTTGGGAAAATTTCTGATCCAACCAAGTGCCACTGTTGAGTCACTTCACAAGACATCTTTGGTGACGTCGAAATCAGTCGCCTTACAGAAGTAGTTCAGAAGACGTGAACCAATTAATGCGCCGAGTAGTTCAAATCTAGGAAGTGTGATTTTCTTTACAGGAGCAACCCTAGTCTCGCTTCAGGCTAATCGTATCAGGCATGAGTTCTCAGTCGTAGTTCGAACATATAGTACAGCTCCGTAAGCCCTTTCGGACGCGTCGCAAAACATGTGAATTTCGGACCGTTCGTGTCATTTGGAATTGCCAATCCATCTCAGTACATGCAACGCTGATAAAATGGGCATTTTTTCGTCCAGGACTGCCATCGTTGCGCGAGATCTGTGGCAATATTTCCCAGTCGATTCCTCTGAGCCAAATGTCTTGAAAGAGAATTTTGGCGATGATGAAGACTGGAGTGAACAAACCTAGAGGATCGTAAATTTTGGATATTGTATGGAGAACATTTCGCTTAGTTCCAGGTTTTTCTAATAGGATCTCAGTGATATCAGACTGATCAGTAAAGATGTAGTCTTCCATGGTATTCCAGGTCACCCTTAAAACATTCGCCTCTGACTTATAGTCCTGGACGTCACATTTCCAAATATATCGGTGAAGTATAGAACTTGTCGCTAAGTTGAGAAGAAGCTTGATGTGCTTCAGTAAAGCAGCGAGTTCGTAGTAAAGCGCAAATACCTCATTGTCGTCTTCTTCACTAGCTGTAAAGTAAAGGTATACTTCTCTAGTACGGCGGATGACTTCGGACACCTGTCTGATTTCAGTGCTGCTACATCTCGTAGAGTGGCTGATAATAAAAACGGGCTACTAGTTAGTCCAGAAGGGAAGGCGTGTGAAATGATATGTGATGATGTCGTCTTTCGTGACATAGTTTCCTTCGTTATTCAGCTCCACCCGGTACCAAATAAATCTAATTACATTTCTGTCATCCTCGTGGAGATTCAACTGTAGGAATGCCTGACATCCGTCGCAATCGATTGCTTTAACATACATCCGAAAACTTAACAAAGTGGTAAGTATCTCTAGGATTAGGTTCGATCCCATTTCCAAGGCATCATTGAAGGATGGATAACCCTTTTCATGTGAGGAAGCGTCAGAAACGATTTTGAATTTAGTGCTATCTTTCTTATCATCCTTAAACGCATGATGGGGTAAATGAAATATCTCTTTACTTGTGTCGTCGGCAGGAGGAAATTCTACTTGTCCATTCGAAATATAATTAAGCATTAATTGGTGATAAATAATCTTAAATTCTCCATTGGTCTGCATCTTCTTCTCCAGGCTATAGAAGCGTCTCTCTACGATGGATAGATTGTCAGAGTGTAGGAAGTCGTTCTTTCTGGGAAGCTTTACAACTCTTCTGCCATCTTCAATCCTGTAAGATTCATGAAATTCTTGAATAATGGCACTGTTTTTAGTTGTCAATACACGTTCTTGATTTTCTATGATGCCGATGGTCTCCAGAATGTTCGCAGGGTATCGTCTGATACGTGAGAAATGTTTTTGGTTGCTATTTCGTTTCACCCACGGAGGTAGGCGGAGTTTCTCCGTCGTCACAGATGGATACATGGTGTTGTTCCTTACATGTTGTGCATTTTGCCTTGCCTCGTTTAACACACTGTCGTGCATTATGTCCGTGATTAAGGCACAGAAAACATCTGATCGTAGCCTTCAGTTTCTCAATTCTCTCCTTAAAGTTCGTCATTCTCTTACAGTCTTGGCCCCAGGGGCCGCTATTCTCACAGAACACGCAATATGAATTTGGTAGTCGTTTGTTGTTATATTTGGACTTACTTGCTCGGGCGTTAATTCTGAAATTGGCTGCTGTCGGTATGCAAGCAGTAGTTACAGAAAAGTCCTCTCGAATCTTTTGAGTGTTCAAGGCACTCTGAACCTCGTCGTTAAGAAATTCCATTAGTCATGAAATGTTGCTCTCTTCGAATTCTATCTTTTGGCGTGAAGAAGCCAACGGCGGCAAAGATCGTCGGAGAAGGCACGGAGGATTTTCGGCGCTAATATTCTTCCGTATGCGCCCACGTTTTCTCCTAGTGAGGCGAGGGATTGAACTCTTCGGTAACATTCTATAAATGTGGATTTGCGAATATCAGGGTTGTCTGAAATTGCGGGCTGAAGGTGTTCGAGATAACCTAAGTGAGAATGAATTATTCTGCTTTTGTCTCCGTAACGTGATTGGAGAATCCTTTTAGTCTGTTCATATGTTTCCCCTGTGACAGATATTCCATCAATCAAACGTTTCGTTTCGCCGTCCAAGTACCACGTAGAAAGACGTTTTTGTTGATAGTGGATACTATCGGGGTTTTGTCCACCGAAGACTAAATCGTGCCCATGCCTCGATGTCCCCCGTGAACGGTTACAACCTGATAGTCCGCAATTTAACTGTGAATGAGGCAAGCGAAGCTGACTGTAGACCTAAATCCCGTGTATCAGTGAAGTTATTTGCTGCTAAGAGTTTATTAGGCTTACTGTTAGCACGCTTGGAACTTTCTATATACTGTTTGCATACTTGAACGTCGCTTTCGTATTCATCGTCGGCAATCAGATCATGAATGGTATCGTCCAACAGAGTTAAATTCTTAAAACCTTCCTGCAGTCGATGTAAACTGTGTTCGTCAAATGGTGACGAATCGTTATATTTACTGACACCCCTGGAAAAGCGAGAGACGTTTGCACGTTGAGTAGAGCGATCTCGTTTCAGTTTATCCAGCTGCATAGGTTGAGCCGTAATTATGAATGAGAGAATGCAAAGTGTGATCCTAGCCCCGTAATATGTTTTAAAATCAGATTCGAATTTAACAATCGACTGATATCTGACAAGACGAACGATGTACCAGTAGCCCCTCAATAGTCCGCTAGATAGCACCACGTGTCAATTCAACCGTGTTAGAATCCTCTTACAATTAGTGCATCGAGTTTCTACCACATAACCTCTTTGGAGATCCGTTAACAAGAAGGCAGCATTCAGGTCCGATGCAATCTAGCCCTATACCTAATCGTCTTCTAATTGTACAGCTACTTCAGATATGCAAGATATAGTGCAAAATCATCTACAAAGGGTTCAAAGTAAAAATTAGTATTAGCTGAGAAGTTATCTCTCGTGATGAAGTATGTTCTTTTGTTGTTGGTCGTGACACGGTGTGGCACTGTACTAGTTACGAACTTGTTAGGTGCTCGAAGTTTAAATGTTAAAAAAAAAAACATGGCACTACAGCCCTTGAAGGGCGTTGGCCTACCAAGCAACCGCTGCTCAGCCTGAAGGCCTGCAGATTACGAGGTGTCGTGTTGTCAGCACGACGAATACTCTCGGCCGTTATTCTTGGCTTCCTAGACTGGGGCCGCTATCTCACCGTCAGATAGCTTCTCAATTCTAATCACGTAGGCTGAGTGGACCTCGAACCAGCCCTCATGTCCAGGTAAAAATGCCTGACCTGGCCGGGAATCGAACCCGGGGCCACCGAGTTAGAGGCAGGCACGCTACCCCTACACCACGGGGCCGGCAAATGTTTTAAACACAACGCAAAATTTTAATCTTTCATGACGTGAATATCCTGACTCCCAAGTTTTCGGCACCAAAAATGTCGTGATAGTATTAGTGATGGGAGAGCGAGGTTATTGAAACACACCTTTATGTAGCAATTCCTTTATTTACAGAGACTATATAGATATATACAAATGAACATATTAAAAAATGCTTTGTTCACGGAGTAAAAGAAGATATATTAGGAGATAATATACTATTATGTTCCCAAGTCTAAAAGCCTGTTCATTCCTTGGGATACGATATTATGGAATGACTAGAAGAAGTACCCGTTCTTCGTACAGGTTATCAGTTACTCATACTATCGGTGTGACTGACTTCATTAGATATTTGTATCACTGGTGTATTTACTTAAGTACGTAGGAATTATTTGTCATGTTTGGGATTGTAGTGTATCTTCTTCTTTTCTTCCTGGGGGCCTCTAAATATTAGTTCCTAATTAGCGTCGACCTCTAAGATTTTTTGCTACCATGTTTTTCCTTCATTCCCATCTAGTTATACCTGCTCCCTTCACAAAGCTGCAGGTTTAGTGTAAGTATACTTCCGTTAGATAGTACCCCAAATATAAATATTATTGAATGTATTTGTTTGATCCGACATACTATTACAAATGATCAAGGAAATATACGATGCATAAAAACTACTATAATTATCGAGAATTATAATTCTCAGGGCTTGTCACTCATGTCGCACGTCATATAATGTATCTGAGTACAAATGTTGATCAATTTTTTCAAGTCATGGGCGCACCATTTTGACAATTGTGTACAGTATATAAGTTTTCACGGTTACAATGATCGTAAAAGTGGACCAAAATATCGGCACTAATAACATCAGTGATCCTACTACTCCATGATTTGATATAAAATAGCTTAAACTATAGGTAACAGACTCCGCAAAATGCTGAAAGCCAAGCCAATACGTAAAAACGGAGGTCCGTCGGCAACCGCTGGTCGCTGTACTAAGGAGATCTCCGGGGCTATTATTTTTATACTTCACTCCCTTTCCATCCCCGTCCAAAGGAGTGCTATGAGCGTCTTACACAACAGTTTATTTTTTCCAGATATTAAGTCATATGTGTATCAATTTTGGTTTGCATAATCTAGCTGCTGTAGAATCCTGGAGCTGACGTTGCCATGGTTACGGCCGTTCGTTTATTTATCCGATTCCTAGAGCAGGGGTAGTGTGGTTACAATATCCCCATAACGGTTGGTTTTAGGGCCTTAATACATGGTCTTCGGGCCCGAAGGGTTTACCGAGTTTTGTTCTTTGCGTCAAGGGGCTTAAAATGAGCTTTGTCTCGTCCTTGTACGACAAATTCGATTTCGCCTATATCAGCCTATTATTTTAAAATTTTTATATCTCCCCCATCGCCTCCCCCTTCGAATTGTTTTGAAAATAAAATACAGCCCATGTTACTCACTGGCAATGTAGCTTTCTATAGGTGAAGTAATTTTTAAAATCGGTTCAGTAGTTTTTGAGTCTATCCGTTACAAACAAATATACAAATTTTTCCTCTTTATAATATTAGTATAGAAGTATAGATTACATCCCTACACATACGGTTGCCGTCAGGAAGGGCATCCAGCCGAAAACCAGGGTCAAATCCTCATGTGCGACACAGTTCGTACCCGCAACCTCACAGGTGTGGGTAAAGCGATAGAAGACGACAATACTCATTTTTAAAAATTCACCCGCTTTTTTATTCTTTTCACCCCCTTAAGTGGAATTTCTGAAAATAGTGTGTTAATTTTTAAAGAGATTCCAAGTACCAATTTTAAAGTCTGTAACATCTTCATTTTTTGAGATATATGTTTCCTCATATACATAATTCAACTCCTTCCTCACTTCTTTTCACACCCCTTCCCCGCTTAAGTGGATTTCCTGAAAACGAATATTTGTGTTCTTTTATTTTTAAAGGGGATTCCAAATATCAATGTTCATGTCTGTAACATGTTAAGTTTTGGTGATTTATTGTAGATAATTTCGCTACTGTAGAATCCTGGAGCTGACGTTGCCATGGTTACGGCAGTTCATTACTTTATCCGATTCCTAGAACATGGGTAGTGTGGTGCCAATATCTCCGTAACGGTTGGTTTTAGAGCCTTAAAACATGGTTTTCGGGCCCGTAGGGCTTACCGAGTTTTGTTCTTTGCGTCAACAGGATTAAATTGAGGTTTGTCTCGTCCTTATACGACAAATTCGATATTTTGTCTATACTAGCCTCTTATTTTTATATCTCCCCCCCGTACCCCCCACCTCGAATTGGTTTAAAAATAAAATACAGCCCATGTTACTCACTCGTAATGTAGCTTTCTATAGGTGAAGTAATTTTTAAAGTCGGTTCAGTTGTTTTTGAGCCTATTCGTTACAAGCAAACAAATAAATTTTTCCTCTTTATAATATTAGTATAGGTTGCTTCCAGGTGCGGATTACTTGCTTCAATCTTATGTACCAAAGTTTACCATACCTCTTTGTTTCTTAGTTCTAAAACTATGCCTTTATCACGTATTTTCTTGACCCTGTCAAGTCCGACCTGTAGAGACTTCGTAGATTTCAGCCAGTGGGGAGTCTGCTCTGAATCTTTCATCTCAGCTTCATTATTAGGCACAATCATAACTCCCGTCCAAATCTGGTCGTTATTGGCGATAGTCGCACAAACCGGTTCCTTTTTCCTTCCTAAAAATGTCACACTTACATGGTTAATTAAAAGAATTAGGTTAAAATACAAAAAACTTAACTGAAATACGTACTACCGAGCTCGATAGCTGCAGTCGCTTAAGTGCGGCCAGTATCCACTATTCGGGAGATAGTAGATTCGAACCCCACTCTCGACAGCCCTGAAGATGGTTTTCTGTGGTTTCCCATTTTCACACCAGGTAAATGCCGGGGCTGTACCTTAATTAAAGCCACGGCCGCTTCCTTCCGACTCCTAGGCCTTTCCTGTCCCATCGTCGCTATGAGACCTATCTGTGTCGGTGCGACCTAAAGCAAATATCAAAAAAAAAAAAAGAAAAAAAGAAATACGTACTGCATTTACAGCACGGCACTGTATTTATGGAGTAGGATTGCAAGGAATTTCACTGGCTTTCACTTGAAGAGTAGGTCCACTGATCGGCACATCATTTGTTCTTTGCTACTTAAACCATCTAAGTAAAGATTCTTCAATATCTTGGTGCTCATATGATGTGGTTCGCTTGATATTTAGGATTTTTCTTCGGAAAGAGACTTATTTTCTATCTGTCCTTCCAAACTGTAGAAACTGTTCGGTGTGATACACCCAACTCCTTCGCGATGCTAACATTTGTATCCCTGTTTTCTAATCGCCATATTATGTGTGACTTTTGTTCATTATTCAACACTTTCATTTTGTTTTGCGCCATCTTCAAACTGATGCCTACCTTGACTATTTAACAGACTGATTTGAAATCTACAACAATGAGCATTACGTTGATGTCAGCAATTCCCAAATATGCAACAAACAAAAATCAGCATTGTACGTTATAGCCGATACATTTATCCGAAAATGTAATCAAAATACGTCGTTTAATACGACATATCGTAATAATCGACGTCGTATTAAGCGATATTTTAAATACAGTTTTTATGAAGGATTTAGAAGGAACCGTTATATTTCACCGTTATATCCAGTACGTCGTTAAAAGCGATGTCACTATAAACGGTGACAGAAACTATTACTGGTTTTTGAGATTGTACTACATCAGCGTAACGAACCTTTCGTGATGACTGTGAACAAGGCTCAAAGACAGAAGGGATTAAATTGGAAACTCCGTGTTCCTCTCATGGTTAATTTTATGCAACTTGCTCCAGGGTTAGAACTCACAGGAATTTATACGTTAACGCTCCTGATAGTGTGACACGTTATACTGTTTATCCTACGGCACTGGATTAATGATTTCTCAGTAAGAAAAGGCGTATAAGTATAACAAATTTATGTCAATAATTCGCAGTAAGTACAAAAGTCACCAAACTGCAGAACGGATGTAATTCAATTTCAACTTGTAATGTATTTTCATATGGCTTTGCTGGCGAGACCTAATGTTTACAGTACATCATGTCTTCTGGAATAGGCTAGAGCAATTTTGTTACTTTCATTGACCTGTCTCAGTCTCATCCTTGGCTTTGGCAATATGAAAGTGACTGAGGTATGAGCGATGCAAGTAATGCCATTCTTTATGCAGCCAGTCCCTGCTGTGAATGGTGTGAAAATGTTGCTCATAGGGCCAGTTGATGTGTGCATTTCAGTGGGCTTGGTAGACTGATAGGTAATAGTACTGTCACGGTGAGGAAAGCAGCGGGAAACTACCTGACTCCTCATTTCCCTAGTACGCCTCTTCAGTGATGCCTAGGCCATCTACGACAGCTGATGGCTGAGCTGTTGAGGATCCAACTAGCCTTAGGGCTGACGACTGAACATACATAATGTATTTTCAAGTGTTTATTGATATTATATATATTTATTGCACGAATCAACGACTTCCCGCAATCACGGGTTGCCACAGTGGACAAAGTAAAATGTATGCGTATCAGGGCACAGAATGTTTTATCATATAGCGATAATATGGATTTTTAAATTATGGAGGTACGAACAAATGAGATATCAGTATGTGTACAGATCCACGTAACTATATAAATTATATTACCACAACAATTCATGTGCATTATTTCACTAACTTGAAACTTTGCAAGTATATTAATGAGTTTATTAAAGAACAACATTAATGAACATGAACAACTGCTAATAATAATGCCATGCCTGCAGAAAACTGTACGCCTCAAAACAGCTATCAATGAATGTCGACCCAAGACACTATAATGCAATAGTGTGCCAGTTCACTATCCTAAATTGATAGTTTATTGAAACTAAAATAGATGCAATTGCCGCGACATGAATAAATACGGCATATGAACTCAATCATCTATGTCAATATAATATAATGTGTGGCGTGATCGAGGCAGGAAAGATCAAGGCGGCAGTGAATAAGACAAAGTAAAGCCTGGAATTGTTACAACACTACTATTAAAGAAAACAGCAAACCGAGGCAATGATCGTATTGAAATAGACATGCATCGCGAGCGACAGATCAAGACTTGAAGAGAATCTTAAGGAAATTTAAAGAAGAAGATTTACTTCACATAATTAAACTCAAGAACGCAGAAAATAAAGACCGAATATAAAGCGGCAAGTTCATAAGGAAGATAGCGAGAAAAGCTTACGTCACAACTTCTGATTGGCAAGGTATGACCATTGATAGATACCAAAAAATAAATATTTAGTGTACGGGAAATAACTAAATTGGCATATAGAACAGCAATTATAACAAATAGCTGAATTAAAAGCGGACATCTTGGTAATCTATAAGCGGAATTAGAATTGAAGTTAAAAACGTCCCACTTGATATAGAAATTACCATGTTAGAAGGCTATGAAATCCCTATGATGACGATATTCACTTCATATATATTTATTTATGTTGCATTTGCGCAAGAAATGACTGTCAAGATGTGCTAAGAAGACAATGGCCCGATGTCCGGAGGAGGCTAACCTGAGATGACGGCAAGGAAAACCCGACCTATCCCGTAATATCCCAGTGACCAGCGAAGGATGCAGCGGTCGTGTCTGTTCTATACAGTAGATCTCCCAATACAACTAATGCAGACTCCATTGGAGCGGATGGAGAAGGATAAGTCATATATATTTGTGCAGTAAGTAGAATAAATCTTTTTTGAATAAAATGATATTTTTTGTGTGTGTTGAAAAAATAGTGAGGCATTTAGATCTTCAACTTAGCTCAGTAATAGTAAATTCTCGCGAATGTATTATATATTTGTGTCGAAGTGAAGGGATGATAGGTAGTCATCTATAGAATATAACTAATTGGCTAGGATATATGTAAAATATATAACATGTAAGTGCGTTCACAATGACATTTAATCAAATGATGAGGTTATCATATGTGAATTATAAGATATATAACGACATAATGGTTAATATTATGAGTAAATAAGGATTAATATCTTGTAATATGGAGATAGTACAGTACTATATAGAGGACATAGTTGGATTATATGAGGATACGAGAATGATATGAAGTGAAACAGAAATTGATTAAGAAGAAATGGAATAATCAAGTATATAGATGATGGTTATAGAATTATAAGCGTCAAGTCAACGTGTATATGAAGGTTATTTGAAAATGAGGGAAGAAATATGTTAATGAGATATGAAGGAAATGGTATACGAATATTGAATGAATATGAAGAAGAAGAATGAAAGTGATATTTATTGTTTCGTCGGTAAAGAAGAAAATGATTTAGTGTGAAGATAGAAATAAGAGCGTTGACGCACTTCAGGGTTAGTACTGTATTTGATTCCATTATACGTGATTGTTCTTAGATATTCCATATCCAACATATCGAAAATACATTATCTAGGTTATATATTGAGTTTAGGCACCTGTAAATCATTAAGATGACTCACTGTGAGGAAAGTTGAGTAGGATATTAATAATTTGAAAATTAACCCAAATTTCTACCATGATGATGATTAAATTGCTAAACAAGTACATGGCACTTATTTTAATCATATCCACAAGTATGACAAGTTTTTCACATACAATTGCAGAAGGTAATGATTGTTAAAGTCTTCATAAATAATACTCTATACCTGTTTTCATAAATAGCAGTGTGTGGGGTGTTGGAATTAATTAATTAATTACCTGATGACAGATTTCGTGAGAGACATTTATACAGTTAATATAAATTGTAAGATTTATGAGAGGAATGATATCTAGTTGAGCTATATAATTATAGTAGATATTAATCTAAAAGAGAGCACATGATATGATTGATAGATGATGGTTACAGAATTCTAAGCGTCAAGTCAACGTGTAATGTAAGCTTATTTGAAAATGAGAGAAGAAATATGATAATGAGATATGGATATTGAATTAATATGAAGAAGAAGAATGATGCGTCCATGAAAACCAGTTCCTAAGTAATAAATTTATCCTCATCCTAGATTATAAATATTTAAATACCTAAGAACTGGTACTTTAATAGTTAAATAATTGAAAGAACATATACATTTAGGAAGGCAAGTGATTGATGCTGAAATGAATGATTTCCAGGAAGATATGTAAATATTTTTATAACCTTAACTAAAGCAGGAATATTAATTTTTACACAAATGAAACAACGATGTGATTTCAATTTACATGGGTGGAATTTTTCAGAATGATTCCAATTTTCTATTTTCTATTGTACATAATTATTAATATTTTAACATAATCAAATATCTTTGCTGAAATGATAGAAGATATTTAATCAATTTTAAATGAAGGTAGTCATTTTATCAAAGATATTTGGCTCCTTTTTTCAATTTTTTAGATTTCTTTATTAAATGGATGTGATGAAACGGTATTGGTAGTTATATTAATATGTTAGTGTAAGCATTATAGTCACATAGTCATATTTAGTTTAAGATTTGCGGAAATATTTTTCAAGAAAGTTTAGTTGATACAGTGGAGATGTCCATCGGCATTATCGATGGAGGAAATAGCCGTCAGGCATAATATCTTTTGCAATTTCTCCGAATCCATGACAACAAGACAAAGTTTGATGGGAAATTAGACATAAACGATCTAGTCTGGATTTCTTCGCGACCCACCCTGGACGCAGGAGCGGCGCAATAGTCAGACAGCCAGTCCTTTATGCAGCGGAGTGCCTATATCTAACTAAGAATATCCCACTATTTTTATAAGAGCCCTCGAAGTACAAGAAAGGATGTTCCTGAGAAAGATAGTAGGACCAAGGATTCTATCAGATGGAAGGCGATGGTACAAACCACACCGTGAACTTTACTAACACCAAGAAATCCTCACATACGCCATAAGAAGAAAACGACTGGCTGTCTACGGACACATGTATAGAATTGATTCCCACAGACTGTCCTGCAAGATCTTTATCAAAGTAGCCAGCAAGGGTGTGGATCCAGCAGACAGAAAACGATCTGACAGAACTTAATCATGCCATCATAATTAACAGAAGCTAGTACCGTTCAACTATCAAAACCAGACCCTTCCTATCATCCCTTACAGAAACTAACCACAGTGAGACCAGGAAATGGTCCCAGCAACGCAAAATAGAGTTTAGCCAGAGAATGACGGAATACTGGGCCAAGAGAAAAGGTCAAGGTAGCGGGATGAAAGTAGCAGCCAGACCTACCATTAAGAACACAAGCAGCATCCATCGAAAACAACAACAATAACACAGCTAAAGCACAAACACTGTGGTCCTCAGGTGGCCGAAACGAAATAAAGAAAATATTCATACGGTATAATGTGGAACAGAGAGGTGTAAGAAGGTGCCGGGGTAAATGGGCGGACAAGGAAATGACCAGAGCGCAAGTTTAAGCACTAAATTTTGAAATGTTAATTCTTCCCCTTTTTGAAATTTAAAATGTGATAGATAGAAGGTTTGGATCAAACAACGACAAATTAGCTCGTCAGCTCATAATAACAGAGGTCTATAAGTCCAAAAATAAGGTACAATAACAATATACAGGGTCTCTCATGAAGAATGAACCGATTTCGAAGGCTAATTGTGCCGTACTCAAGCCATGCAGCGGAACGAGTCGCATATAGTTACAAAGAGCGTGGCCTCACATTTCTATTTGTAGTCAGTAGAGTGCTCCGCGACATCCTCCTCTCTTCTCCCCTCCCCTACTCCTGACTCCTCAACTGTGGATTGGTCGACACACTGCTACGGATCGTGCTCTACTCGCATGGCCTCCCAGATCCCCAGACCTCACTCCTTGCGACTTCTTCCTGTGGGGATACGTCAAGGACAAAGGTTATGTTCCGCCACTACCCACTACACTGGATGACCTTCAAGAGCGGATAACATGTGTGATCAACTCAGGAGACCGTGATATGCAGCAAAGCGTTTGGGAGAAATTGTCCTGTCGCCTTGATGAAGTCCGTGCTGCTGGTGGTGGTCATATTGAACACTTGTAGGACTAAACTTGAACACCAGTCAAACACATGTGTCTTAGGTTTAAACTTGTACTACTGACTGTTGGGAAAATATAGCTTGATGAAATCGTTTCATTCTTTATGAAAAACCCGGTATATTGTATGAGCATTATAGTTCTGAATAGGTACACTATTATAAGAGCATGTTTGCACCACTAATTTACCTCATATGAGACTGAGCTCAAAAAGTTACTACAGTCCAGCCTCTCTGAGGCACAAGCTCCTTACAAAATTATACTTGATAAAATTCGAATGCTATCTTTACACTCACTTCTGTTCAACAGTCTTTTACACACTCGTCTATGAGTAATTACAATTTAAACTGGGGCAATGAGTGCCCATACTAAATGGCCTTAATGTAAAATTAAAAGGTTTAACACGATTGGCCAAGAATAAAGGCTTGGAGGTGAAACACCTGCACTCCTTTTAGAAAAACTCTTAAAACCTTAAATGGGTTTATGGCCCGAAGTTGCAGAGACTAAGCCCATACTACAAAGGGGTGACTAAACGAGAAATATTAAAAACCGAAGGAAAGTGAAGAATTGAGACGTTTAGAAAATTTTAGTCACCCCATACCAAATTGAATGGGAATCAACGGAGGGAGATCACTCTTTGTTCCCTTAATTTACATGTTTCCCGGCAGGGATTTGAACAAAGTCCTCAGACTTGCCGAAAATCTATATTTGAAACCGTATATTATGACTTTACATAAAATTAAAGAAGGTTGAAACCTTCCCCTCAAGCTATCCGCCTGAGGTATCACATGTTAAGAAATTTCTGCCATTACATTGAGTTGTTAGGCCTTTCGAACGCCACCCTGCATCCCCCGCCTCCCGACTAAGTGGTATGTTCCGAGCTGTCAGCGGAGAGATGGCGTGGAATGACATTAGTAAACGAATAGGTTTGAGTGGCGTCTTTAAAAGTAGGAAGGATCATAATATGAAGATAAAGTTGGAATTCAATAGGACAAATTGGGGCATATATTAATTTATAGGAAGGGGAGTTAGGGATTGGAATAACTTACCAAGGGAGATGTTCAATAAATTTCCAGTTTCTTTGAAAACATTTAAGAAAAGGCTAGGAAAACAACAGATAGGGAATCTGCCACCTGGGCGACTGCCCTAAATGCAGATCAGTATTGATTGAATTGAATAACGCCGCACGCACTAGACCGGAACGATGAAGGTGATTCTAATGCGCCCAGCTTTTATAGCATCTCCGAGGGGAAGTTTCCAAAATTCTTAACAGATAGGCTGGCTTCCTGTTCAACCCCCCCCCCCCCCCAAATTTTAATTCGCTAAAGAAATATACACAAAATTCCTGATTGGTTAATAACTAAGGAAAAAGGAAACCGTAGGAGTGGTGACAACTTTGACACATGAAAAAACAATATTCACAAACTTAGGTTTGCCACCTTCAGAAAATTGAAATTCCCTTAACAATTCATTGTCCTTAATCCCGCCAGAAGGGGCACATAGGCCGATGATAGAGAAATAATAATAATAATAATAATAATAATAATAATAATAATAATAATAATAATAATAATAACAATAACAATAATAATCAACGTCTCTTTTGGCACAATCGGTTTTAAGAAACATATGAGTGCCGATATTAAGCCCTAGGAAGCCCTGAGTTCTACACTGCTTGTAAATCTACGGATGCGGATCACAGATTTGAAATTACACTTGATAGCACAGGGATTCGAAACTGAAACATAACACACCTGGTGCTCTGTGTCCTTGGGTTTGAAGTAAATTACTTTTCCCTCAAAGGATAATGTTTTGTGTCTGTCTATTTTAATTCAGGTCTAGAAACTGCTCATTTCGTGAAGGTAATGTATAATGTATTAATTTCCTGGCCCCCCAGGCTTGAGGTAATCATTACAAAAGCCTCGCCCTAGATCCTCCATTGCGCACTGTAGTAGTATTTCTGCTCTGTGGGGTATAACAGGTCTTTGATCTCGTGTTGCCTAGCAACACGACTCCCTGCAGTTACTAATGAAGTGCTTTCATCACTCAGGGTAATCTAATTTCTTGGAAACGGGGATGAAATATAGTTAGGTAGAGGTAGAATATAGAACGGTCTTATCTGGAAGTAAGATTTAACGAAGGTAATTAGCGAGCTGCAGGGTCTGTCACGTGCATGTCTCTTTTTACACATCAGTGTTCAGAGAAATGTGAGGCGTTTCTCAAAGACATGTGAGAAATAATGGCGTTCGATGTTCTCAGTTAGTCCAAGTGAGATGTAGTAGTATTATTTGTGAGGTAAAGAATAAGAATAGAGCCTCCTTGAACGGTTCCTGGAAGGCCCAATTGATCCCATCGCGAGCTCTGCCAGACATTGCTAGCTACTCTACATATGTTGCCAGTTCAGGGATGGCCACACTGTCACGTTAAGAAAATAGTGGCCCATTTCGGAAGTAATTTTGACGTGAAACGTATTCCAAAGTAAGTTCGGAGGTCGGGGGCTGTGTATCAAGTGAAGGATTGATGTGACGCTTTTCGTGTAACGCAAACTACTACTACTAAACATTTTCATTCCTCCCCTGAAGAGGGAGGCGGGCCTCCTAGACGGTGACGGCGTCTCTCAGGCCGGGAGAGTTGTTACGGTGAAGTAAATGTGCGGAGAAGGTGAGGGGGTGGGCGGCCGTGGTCTATACTACGAACTGTCCCGGCATTCGCCTTAGTGCAGGAGAATGGAAAACCACGTAAAACCATTCTCAAGACAGCCGACGGGTGAAGCCAGGCGTGAAGTCCGACACTGTGCCCCAGACCCGTCTCTCGAATGCAGAGGCGTAGAGCCACGGTAGAGCCATGGCCAACTTTCCTCTGCTCGGTTGGCCGGTCAGAGTACAGAGCATATGGGACAACAACCCAGTCTGCTTCTACCGACGTGTAACGCAAAAAGTGTTACGGTGTTTCCGTGGTCCAGAGAGAAATAAGCGGTGGGACACTGTTACTGTATTTATAGGGACGATCTGGGTACTGATTGTTTGATAATGACATAAACAGGCGGTAGGCTGATTGGTTGATAATGACAGTAATGGTAACTTAGAAACAAAAGACTAGCCCAGTGTGTGCCGCCCCAATACAGAAGCAATTCTCAACTAAGTTACACAATCCAAGCCCAAGTAGTGACATCTATACTAGACTTAACTAAAGTTGGCGTCTGACAGGTAAGGATGGAGGGAGGAGCACTGCACGTGCCATTTCGCGATGTTGCCACATTCCAACATTCCTTTCTACATGCTCTTACCCCTCGCTTCCGGCTCAGTTGTTCCCTCCTTCATTCTGGCCGCTGTGATCTCTTGTAGACTACCTGGCCAGGCGGTGTCGTCTTATTTGCGATCACTCTTATACAAACAATCAGGTTCTTATCAGAGACACTGACAGGTTTGGCAACTCCCAGCAAGACGAGCTGCCCTGAAGTGTTATCTCCATGGCAACCGCAGTCGCCCCACCCTCGTTTCCATGGCAACCACACAGCCACTCCCTTTATCCCGCCCCGGCAGGCAGTAAACGGACCTCCCTCTAAGAAATGTCAGACACCAACTCTTATTATTAGCAGTATAGTAATGACCCGGTAATTTAAGTTGGCATAGTTCAATTATTAAGCCTGACTCCGTGAGACTTCACCACTTTAAGGCGTTAGAATCTTTGCCTACAACTAGGGGGAGGCCGTACTACTGTCACATATACTTGAATGGTTTGTATAATTACTTCGGCAGTCTTGAAAATGGTTTTCCGTTGTTTCCCCATTTAACGAAGGCCACGGTCGCTTCCTTCCCACTCCTAGCCCTTTCCTATCCCATCGTCACCGTGAGACCTGTGTGTGTTGGTTTGAAATAAAGCAAATAGTAAAAAGGGGAAGCATTAAGAAAAATTTAAAGAAGAAAGATGACTGCGTAGGACGTAACGATAGTAGCTGTCGCAATACATGACAAGGTGGCCGCCCAGCTAAAGTATGCTTTTGATAGTCGAAGGCCAGTTACCTTGTCGTGTAAATATCGCATAGAGACAAGTGAAATGTCATTTGATTTGTGTGGACATGATCTATCAGAAAATACACAAAAATGCTATTGTAAGTTTTCATTTTTTATTACGTAAAAATATATGACTAACTACGTAGTATACCAGTTCCCGAATTCGGCAATAAATATGTTAAAATGCTGTAAATTGAAGCGATATAGCTGAAAGGTATTTAATGTGCATATAAAGATTATAAAGATTAAATTTGGACTAAATTAAAAGACGAAGACAGAGATTCTTATTTATTATTGATATAAAAAATTAATGGGGCTTATGGAAGAAAGAAGGTAGAACTGGCGGAGTCAGCAAAGAGGATGCATCTGGATGTGCTAGGAGTAAGTGATATTCGGGTAAGGGGAGATAATGAGGAAGAGAGAGGAGATTATAAAGTGTACTTGACGGGTGTTAGAAAGGGAAGGGCAGAGTCTGGGGTAGGGCTCTTTATCAGGAATACCATTGCACGCAACATAGTTTCTGTTAGGCACGTAAATGATGTGGGTAGATTTGTCAGTGGGAGGAATTAGGACAAGAATTGTGTCCGTGTATTCACCATGTGAGGGTGCAGATGAGGATGAAGTTGACAAGTTTTATGAAGCATTGAGTGACATCGTGGTCAGGGTCAACAGCAAGGATAGAATAGTGCTAATGGGCGATTTCAATGCGAGTGTTGGGAATAGAACTGAAGGATACGAAAGGGTGATTGGTAAATGGGGGGAATATATGGAAGCTAATGGGAATGGGAAGCGTTTGCTGGACTTCTGTGCTAGTATGGGTTTAGCTGTTACGAATACATTCTTCAAGCATAAGGCTATTCACCACTACTCATGGGAGGCTAGGGGTACCAGATCCATAATAGACTATATCTTAACAGACTTCGAATTCAGGAAATCTTTTAGGAATGTACGAGTTTTTCGGGGATTTTTTCTATGATACAGACCACTATCTGATCTGTAGTGAACTAAGTATCTCTAGGCCTAGGGTAGAGAAAGTGAAATCTGTCTGCAAACGAATAAGGGTAGAAAATCTCCAGGACGAGGAAATTAGACAGAAGTACAGGGATATGATTAGTGAGAAGTTTCGAACAGCAGACAGTAAACAGGTTCAGGATATAGAAAGTGAGTGGGTGCCATACAGGGATGCTGTAGTAGAAACAGCAAGGGAATGCCTAGGAACAACTGTGTGTAAAGATGGGAAAAGGCGAACATCTTGGTGGAATGATGAAGTGAGAGCACCCTGTAAACGTAAAAAGAAGGCTTATCAGAAATGGCTCCAAACAAGGGCCGAGGCAGACAGGGATTGGTACGTAGATGAAAGAAACAGAGCGAAACAAATAGTTGTTGAATCCAAAAAGAATGGGAAGATTTTGGTAATAACCTGGAAAGGCTAGGTCAAGCAGCAGGGAAACCTTTCTGGACAGTAATAAAGAATCTTAGGAAGGGAGGGAAAAAGGAAATGAACAGTGTTTTGAGTAATTCAGGTGAACTCATAATAGATCCCAGGGAATCACTGGAGAGGTGGAGGGAATATTTTGAACATCTTCTCAATGTAAAAGGAAATCATCCTGGTGGTGTTTCAAACAGCCAAGCTCATGGGGAGGAGGTAAATGATGTTGGTGAAATTAAGCTTGAGGAAGTGGAAAGGATGGTAAATTAACTCCATTGTCATAAGGCAGCAGGAATAGATGAAATTAGACCTGAAATGGTGAAGTATAGTGGGAAGGCAGGGATGAAATGGCTTCATAGAGTAGCAAAATTAGCGTGGAGTGTTGGTAAGGTACCTTCAGATTGGATAAAAGCAGTAATTGCACCTATCTATAAGCAAGGGAACAGGAAGGATTGCAACAACTGTCGAGGTTTCTCATTGATTAGTATACCAGGCAAAGTATTCACTGGCATCTTGGAAGGGAGGGTGCGATCAGTCGTTGAGAGGAAGTTGGATGAAAACCCGTGTGGTTTCAGACCACAGAGAAGCTGTCAGGATCAGATTTTCAGTATGCGCCAGGTAATTGAAAAATGCTACGAGAGGAATAGGCAGTTGTGTTTATGTTTCGTAGATCTAGAGAAAACATATGACAGGGTACCGAGGGAAAAGATGTTCGCTATACTGGGGGACTATGGAATTAAAGGTAGATTATTAAAATCAATCAAAGGCATTTATGTTGACAATTGGGCTTCAGTGAGAATTGATGGTAGAATGAGTTCTTGGTTCAGGGTACTTACAGGAGTTAGACAAGGCTGTAATCTTTCACCTTTGCTGTTTGTAGTTTACATGGATCATCTGCTGAAAGGTATAAAATGGCAGGGAGGGATTCAGTAAGGTGGAAATGTAGTAAGCAGTTTGGCCTATGCTGACGACTTGGTCTTAATGGCAGACTGTGCCGAAAGCCTGCAGTCTAATATCTTGGAACTTGAAAATAGGTGCAATGAGTATGGTATGAAAATTAGCCTCTCGAAGACTAAATTGATGTCAGTAGGTAAGAAATTCAACAGAACTGAATGTCAGATTGGTGATACAAAGCTAGAACAGGTCGATAATTTCAAGTATTTAGGTTGTGTGTTTTCCCAGGATGGTAATATAGTAAGTGAGATTGAATCAAGGTGTAGTAAAGCTAATGCAGTGAGCTCGCAGTTGCGATCAACAGTATTCTGTAAGAGGGAAGTCAGCTCCCAGACGAAACTATCTTTACATCGATCTGTTTTCAGACCAACTTTGCTTTACGGGAGCGAAAACTGGGTGGACTCAGGATATCATGAATAAGTTAGAAGTAACTGACATGAAAGTAGCAAGAATGATTGCTGGTACAAACAGGTGGAAACAATGGCAGGAGGGAACTCGGAATGAGGAGATAAAGGCTAATTTCGGAATGAACTCGATGGATGAAGCTGTACGCATAAACCGGCTTCGGTGGTGGGGTCATGTGAGACGAATGGAGGAGGATAGGTTACCTAGGAGAATAATGGACTCTTATGGAGGGTAAGAGAAGTAGAGGGAGCCCAAGACGACGATGGTTAGACTCGGTTTCTAACGATTTAAAGATAAGAGGTATAGAACTAAATGAGGCCACAACACTAGTTGCAAATCGAGGATTGTGGCGAAGTTTAGTAAATTCTCAGAGGCTTGCAGACTTAACGCTGAAAGGCATAACAGTCTATAATGATAATGTAATGTAATGTAATGTAATAAAAAATTCGAATGGAACCATCTGCAGTGACACCCTGGTTTCTTCCTGGAGTGATAAAACGTCGTTCACCATGCGAGAAACGGGAGCGGCTCATGGCAACATAGATATGGCCATGCATGAATACCATCGAGTATGAATACGTCATAGAGTCTCCCATAATTTGCTAAAATTTCCGTGGCTATTTGTGGCCAGAAGGACCCTGCCTGAGAACGGATCCATACAAAACTTTTGTTCGCGCATTGAGTAGAGGCAATGAATCACCACCACCATCATCAACATCATCATCATCATCAATCCCATCACTATTAACCGATTATCTCGGTTATGAAGGGTTCCTGAACCACTGACAGCAGTTAAACAAATACAAATATTGTAGTAGCCTACTTGCAGAGTTGCATGTAACAGATGTCCCACACTTCATTATTCTACAAGGTGCAAGAAGCATGAGATTCGGCTCGGTATTTGCGGTTGGCAAAACGTTCCACAGCAGAGTCTTGCCGAGAATCTGAAACCTGTTGGAAATAACAACCCCACCTACTTCCTCTCCACAACCTTTATACTGTTCTCTACAGAGAAGCCCTACGTGAACATATCACCATGGATCAACTTGCCTGCTTGGAAATTACCTTCGTATGGCTTCCAATTCATGTAGTACACAAGTCTCTTCTACTACGCCAGTTACATTTCTGTTGGCGGATACATTAAAAGGACTTCCTTTGCCTTTCAATCTCTAGTGTTAACTAGTCGACTACAGGCGCGTAGATGTATGCGTGACTGTTGATATTGCTAACAACCACACGGCTTCTACTTTTATGTAGGCTTACAATCCGAACAACACGGACATAAATTTTCTTTTTTAAACCCCATTTCCCTGGCTCGAATTCTAACCGATATGCCGTCTTGATTAGGAGCCATTGACAACGTTAAGTATTGCACCGCCTGGTAGAAAGAATTCTCAACGAAGAATTCCTGAACAATGTCGGTGGCTGTAACTGTAACCAGCATCACTTTTTCCAGAACTGTTTATATTGGAGGTGAATGGTTGCTATTATTTATTCATTTCTAGCTGTAGTAAAAATCTTTGACCGGGCACTTTCTTTGAATGTTTAATTTTAGGATTTGTATTAACTGTTTGAAGTAATTTTCCTTCTAAATTTTATTGTGGCGACTGATAGTTTACGTACCCTCTTGTAAATTTACACTTATTTTAATTTGTTTAATTTTAATTTCTTCCCCTGTGAAGAGGCTTGCATGTCCCAATGATGTAGATAGCCAAGCAACAGGTGGAACCATATCGGATAGGTATCTGTCGAGAGACCAGTCTATCGAAAGGGGGGGAGAAGCCTTTCAGGAGTTGCAAGGGCGGCAGTCTGGATGATTGACTGATATGGCCTTGTAATAATACTCTACATGGCTTAGCTGTGTTGATACTGCTACACGGCTGAAAGCAATGGGAAACTACAGCCGTAACTAACTCCCAAGGACATGCAGCTCTCTCTCTGTATCAATGATGTATTGATGATGGATTCTTCCCTGGTAAAATATTCCGGAGGTAAACTAGTCCCCCATTCGGATCTCCGTGTGGGAACTACACGAGAGGGGGCAATCATCAGGAAGATGGATACTGACATTCTGCGAGTCGGAGCGTGGAATGTTAGAAGTTTCAATCGTTGTGGTAGGTTAGAGAACCTGAAAAGGGAGATGGTTAGATGAAAGTTAGATATAGTTGTTATAAGTGAAGAACTTTGGCAGGAGGAGCAGGATTTTTGGTCAGGTGACTACCGAATTATCAACACGAAATCAAACAAGGGAAATGAAGGAGTTGGTTTAATAATGAATAAGAAAATACGGCAGCGGATAAGCTACTATAACCAGCATAGTGAAAGGATTATTGTTGTCAAGATAGACACCAAACCAATGCTCACCACAATAGTGCAGGTCTATACGCCTACTAGTTCAGCAGATGATGCCGAAATCCAAAGAATATATATATGTGAAGATATTGTACCCTGATGAGATAGGCCCTAGTTTCATGATTTGATTTTGATATGAGAAATACAGATATATAGGAATATTAAATGAATACAGTGGCAGTTTTGTGTGGACGGGAAAAATTTCGACATAAGCCAGCCGTGATCGCGACTGTCCGGCGCCACAATAAGCTTGTCATTAGGGGGAAAAGGTTTCCTGGTCAGAAGATAAGAGGATTAAATCTAGAGCTCACAACAACAGAATAATGACTACCAGGAAGTAGAAGAGTATATATTTCGGACCAAGGCCGAGTAGATGCATCACCAATACCGAGAATGTGACGTGGCAGTTTTTCCACGCCCGAGGCGTTTGGTGTGGTTACGTTTCAAGGGAGAGATTTCAAACTAACCGAAACGGTGTTGACCAATGAGAAAATATATCACAGGCCCGCAGATAAACCAACATAAGAAAAATTCAGAGTGAACTCCAGTTAGCTTCTCCGATAACAATAATTAAATTATTCCAACCACACAATTGAATAGAGGGGATTTTTGTGATATCGTTCCCATGTTGAATAATGGTAATCGTAATAAATTAAAATAATGAATTCGTGGAAATGACCCACGCTATATCGCCATTGGTCGAGATGAGCACGCCATCAGGGACGCCGAGTTAGCGCGCGAAAGGTGAAGGACAGAAATTAAGTGATATTTCCATGATCACCGAACAATAGGAGTTCAGAATACGACACATGAATGTGTATCGCCAGTGTATTAAGTGGGATAAAGCAGGAGATCCAAATCCACCTGCATATGCCGATTTAGGAAACCAACCCCCCTCTCCAGGAAATGACCGCGGATGACCCCGGCGGGAAACCAGATCGTCCATAAAAGTCCAGAAGCGGACCTCACATTACTCAGTTCTTACCAGCCACCAGTCGTTATCGGTCACCAGTCGTGTCAGTCGTAATGGAGTAGTTGAGACTCTGACACGTTGACTCTGTAAGTCAGTACCTCGGGACGTATTCGGAGTCAGTTAGAGCTGAAAGTACGTGAATTATTAGGAGAATGAATACGAACAGTGAAATTATCCATAGTACCGAGTGTGTATAATCAGTACAATTGTATGTTGAATTTAATGAATGTCATGTGTTTAAATAATAAATAACTAACGGAACGCCGATAGTACCTTTGGAAGGCAGTGTGCGGAGCCTGAAGTAAACACCTCAGGATAGACGGTGAATAACTATCCGAGCAGGGAATTATAGGAGCTAGGCGATGATCAAGACGGCTTGAAAATAAACCAGGAAGTGCCGGTTGAAGACGCGATACGCGCCGGTTCAAATGAACGACATTTCGTCGTAATGTGTCACGACGTGTGTTTCGGGCGTATATGAAGAGTATATTGTGCGAGTGTCAGGGGTCTAGGAGCACCTATAAGTGTTTTTTTTTTGTTATTAATATTTTTGTGTAAAATAGTGTAATAAGGTATTAATCATGGGTAGTCACCCAGAAGTGTTTTATTATGTTAAATTTGTATTGTGCGACATGATGGACGGGTAAATCACCATGGGGCCGTAAGGCCTATATCTCATCCGCTACGAGACAATGGAATTCTACCTAGGAATGAGTACACAATTTTGATATTGGGGAATGTTATCGCGACTAAACGGGGTTCAGTGTAAATTAATTATGGTTACTTAACATGGTCCGCTTCCCGAGTCCATGATTTTATTTTTTTGTTAGACGGACGAACTAATTTATATGAACGTAATAATGGGTTAGATTAATTAATTTGAGTATTTGTTTGTTGTATATAATGTAAATATGGGATATATTTCTTTCAATTAATGCATGCTGTTTATAATACTTTCACTTAAGTTCAGTTCAAGTGTTAAAGTCTTTTTTTTGTGCTGACCCATTTATTTGAATTTCATTCACTGCGGTGATCATTTGTATTTTAATTAGGAATAATTTCTATTAGACAGCCAGATTATGAAAGAGCCAGAGTATGGAAGATTTGTGTTGCGTACGGAAGGTCATTAAAATACTAATAATAATCATGTTTGTGAGTCGACAAAGGAAAGTAAAATAATAATAATAATAATAATAATAATATTTGGGCGTGTGCAAGTTAAAGTATAATAATAATAATGACAGTGCTTCGCGAGTTAGCCAGTGCAAATATAATAATCAAAGTGGAGATGACATGTAGCGTTAAAGACTTTCATTCGCGTGGTCAGTTTGATTTTACGTAAATTTTTGATTTTACGTTTTTGGGACTTTATTTTAACCATTAAAATTTTGTTTAAAAGCGATATAGGCACGTGAATTAGAATGGTCACGATATGTTAAAAGCCCAGAATGATTTGAGCCCATATTTAGAGTTGGAAGTCATGAGGGACGAATATCCGGCGTGAAATAAATTGAGCCGTATTGTTTGTAATGATGAAATAGATGAATCTCAAGGCCTAAGATGATATAAATGCATATGCCGGTGTTATTAGTGGTAGAATCCACGCACCGAGGATTATTTTATGAATTAAATGTTTGAAGAGTTCCGATGAAAGGAAATGGACTTCAAATTTGAAGGAATAGTTTAGCAATCGCCGGCATTGGAGGTATTTGCCCAGCCGCGATGTGCCATAGGTTGTGAGATGTGTCTTGGGAGGACAGGTGTCCCCATATAAAATTAACGGCAGTACGAAGTTGAAGGTACGGTCCCGAATACCGTGTTGTCCCGACCAATATAAAGCAGATCTTAGTGGTTCATAACGGGATTTAACATATGTGACTAAATTCTAAAGAGTGGAAATTAAAATATCATCTTATCATTTTAATAATAATAATAAAAATAATCATACTCCAAGTGAATCTTGTCTTAAATCAAGTGCTTAGTGCCAAGATAAATCGGAATCGTAAAAGGGGTTATGCGTTAAACATATTAAGAGTGAACTACCGTGTAACAGGCGAAATTAAGTTTTTAAAAAAAATAATAATAATAATAATAATAATAAAAACTAAGCTACTTTTTTTTTGAAGAAATAAAAAAATTTTATATTTTGGACATAATAATGATGTTGGGAGATGAAATGAAAGATTTGAGATTTTTAACTAATAATAATAATAAATAAAATATTTGAAGAAGGAGAAGAAGAATAACCAATGAGGTACTTTTTTTTTAATTTTATTTTTTTGATGAAATTAATAAGAGCGAGAAGTTGAAGTATTATAGCAAGGATGATTACGGGTTACGATAATCACGATTTCCACTATTAATTATAATAATAATAATAATAATAATAATAATAATAATAATAATAATAAATATTTATGAGGAAGCTGATCATTATATTGTGCGGATAAATTAGGAGTAAGAACGACCCTCGTTTGAAACGCCGGCAAGGGTTGGCATATAATCATCCCGGATGACAAATGATAATAATCAAATACCGGATTATAATTGAAATTAATGATAATAATAAAATTAATTGATGGTAGTCAAAGTATATGCTAATGATCAGATAAAGAATGGTAATGATATTATCTAATAATAATAGGAGGATATGCTAGGGACAGTCATCCTGTGTCGAACTGCTCTGAACCAGATGTTGGGTTTTCACGGGGAGATAGCGGTAGATACGTAAATAACCCACGGACGGCACATGTTTGCGGGGTCAGAGCAGAGTAATGAACCTTTCCGTACGTCTTGTCGTATTGACAAGGTAAATATTAAAGTAGCTTTTTGAGTTAATGAAC
Source organism: Anabrus simplex (assembly GCF_040414725.1). Taxonomy (NCBI): domain Eukaryota; kingdom Metazoa; phylum Arthropoda; class Insecta; order Orthoptera; family Tettigoniidae; genus Anabrus; species Anabrus simplex. The sequence goes on along the minus strand of NC_090270.1, from coordinate 125,042,553 downwards.
TCTACCTGGTGTGTTTGTGAATCTGGAAATAATAGGCTAGAGTTTGTCCGTATTATAAATTCCCGTTTTTTCGAGGCGATAACATTTTCTACGGTGGGTGTCCGGCTCACCAGAATGTACATACCGGAAGTGTCTCATGTCCAAACGGAACGAGGAGACGACAGTAAAAAGTTACTGTCGTGCCTTCGTCGCCGAAAGAAGATCTCCAGCGGTGAAACGTCCAATCATACGGATGTGAATTCGATCCCCAGTAACCAATTGGGACGAATTCACCAGATGTTTTACACTTCCAGAGTAGTGAGGTAAAATCCAAGTATTATGTCATTTATTTTTCAGGATGAAAGTGTCCCAATGTAAATTTGTCATCATGTGTAGTATGCAAAATAAGTGAATAAATTGCTCCTTATTGCAATTTCAATAGGAAACAGCTTCCACATCTTTTCATTGTAGTTAGTCCGGTATGCCCATGGAATTTAAGTTGTCACTTCCCAGTCCTATTGTGGAGTCAGAATTTTGTATCCATGAATGAGTCGTTCCCCGTAACCTTAAATTTTCATGCCCCGTTCATCCCTGTGTTCATTTGATGCGCCGATATATATATATTTTTTTGATAAAATTTTTTAAAATTCGTTTTCGAACTGATCACCCCTGAGATAAATGCTAGTCTGGGACTCAGGAGGTGGGCGGGTGCATAATGGCGCCCAACGTGGGGCCTATTGCATCATGTTTGAGCAACGGGTGACTTTATATTTAAAAAAAAACCCACATCTGAATTTTTGTTGTATTAGCGACGATATCATTAGCGAGCAGCTCAGTGCCCGATTTCATTATAAATAGGCCCAGTTGTTTAACTTAAATGTAAACCCAATCGGGATATTTAATTAAATTTTGACCGCATCACGGTTGAATAGTGGTTTTTGATATGTCAAGTAGTAATTCATGTTAAAGTAAGGTTAGTTTCGAACGGGGCTAGACTTGATAATTATACAATAGTATTTTATTGCTATAGAGGCTCATTAAATTAATAATTCCCTATTCTATGAAATTAAAATTTATTGTGATTTAGTGAGACTCCACATAAATGTAACTATCCATGGGCAGGAATTTTATATAGGCAAAATTTATTAGGAATACTGTATTTGGTAAAAATGTGACTGAGAACCAGATTCAAGTATTAATAAAAAGATAATGGAACTGTGTAAGTTAAATTTAAATTATTTCAAGACAGGTGACTTCAAGGTTTTCGTCATGGTATTATCGATTGTTGTTGTTGTTGTCATAGCCTTGAGTGACTAATGATATGAATTTCACTCATAATGAGCACGTGATGGCAATTAATATGCAAATTTGAATTACGTTATATCAATTATTCGCTATGTGAAAGCGAAAAATATTGTTTGGTTTTGAATTTGGAAATTTAAAAATTTTAGAAATTATTAACGAGGATATAACCGTATGATAGGGCCTAGACCCAAAGTTGTCGTAATCGTGTGCGATAGGATGAGAGGCTGATCGGCCCTCTTTTCTCATTTGATATAATGTCAGACGAAGGTGGGGAGCGTCCCCAAGGTGAACAGTTAGGACAGGGAGAGGTGAAAGCTCTCACTTTGGAAGACTTAATGCGAGTTATGGTTCTAAATAAACAAGAACTCACGGAATTGACATCTATAGTTCATGCCGCTAGTGGTGCGCTAGAAAATAAAGTGGACAGGGTTCAGGCCGCGAGTGTTTCACTAGAGCGTAAAATTGAGACTAATAGACAGGAACTGACGGAACAAATACATGCCGCTAATGTTTCATTAGAAAATAAAGTCGAGATGGTACAGGCCGCGTGTGAATTTAATAAAATAAAACTCACAGAACAAATAGCTGAGGTTCATGCCGCCAGTATATCACTAGGACAGGAATTACGGGACCGAATGACCCAAGTCCAGGAGGCGTGTCATTTCGCTAAGGACGAATTGAAAGGGCATATCGACTCTTGTATTATTAGTGTCAATGAAAAGGTTGACCGATTCAGGGATGAGGCGTTACTAGAACGTAACGAAATTAAGGAGAAATTAAAGGCCAGTATTCAGGAGATTTCAGCTCAGAGGTTGGTCGACCGCGAAGATTTAAAGGCGCACATCGAAGAGGTGAGGGGTGAATGTCGCAAGGAAAACGATATCATCCGAAGCCATGTGGAAAGTAAAGGTGCACATACTGCAAATACTTTGGACAGGCACGAAAAGGGAATCGATGAGTTACGAGGTGAAACTGTTCGTACCCTAGTACTAGTAGCCGGTCTCAGAAATGAAATTCAGGATATAAAGACGAATTCGGAAGATCGTAGCCGTAGACTCACACAGTGTGAGGAGGCAAATATAGCATTGTTCAGAAAGACTGATGGGTTAGCGGAACAAAGCCAAACGATCGCTGACACAGAGGTCAGAATAGTGGAACAATTTAATGTACACACGGGGCAGAATTCAGTGGCCAAGCAAATGTCAGACAGTAATACCGAAAGGCTGGAAGAAATTAGAAAGGATCTGGAACAGGTCAAGGCCAGGTTAGAACAGCCAGGACCACTTCAGGACTTCCATCTCCAGTACCGAGAGTTCGAGACCCCAGACAATCAGGGCTTTCATAAAAAGGAAGGCATGTCACAAGCCGATACGACCGGACTTAAGTTTGAAGTAGGAGACGGATCGTCATCATCATCAAATGCCCTTCCGACATCTGTGGTCCACGTCATCAAAATGTCAGACGACAAACCACCTAGATACGACGCTCGAGGACATATAACCCCTAAAGGCTTCATCCGCGAGATCACTAACTATATTAGTGAAAATAAAATTCCGGCGGAGCGGCAATTACGAACTGTAGAGAAGTTTTTGGACGGAGCACCTGCAATGTGGTTCAGGGCCTTCTTATACACATTCGAGGATTTCATGGGATTCCGACAGGCGTTTTTGCAAAAATTCTGGAGTATCCAAGAACAGCAAGATCTTAGGTTGGAGTTGTATTCTAGACGTTATTCAACATCGTCCCCAACTAAATATTCAGAGTATTTCGTATCCCAATTTCATAAGATGCGGGAATTAGATAATCCGGTCAGTGAGACAGAACTCATTAGCGCTATCGGGAAGCAGTTACCATTTGAGGTCCAACGGATGATGATTGCGTCGAATATTCAGACTGCAGTGCAAGCGGAAGCTTTGCTACGTCAATTAGATCAGACCACGTATCACTCTAACCAGAGGCAACCCAGGCCTAGAGAGCAACAGATAAATAACGTCGAGAGGCAGACGGAAACTAGAACTATCAGTACTAGAAGCCAAGGAACGAGTACCGATCCAGAACCCAAGAGGATGTATGATCCAGGATGGAGACCCCGACAATGGAATCACCGAGGAGGATTCGCGGAAAGCAACCGGCAAATGAATCATGATAAATTCCGAGGAGAAAGGGGATACTGTGGATATCAAAGGGGAAGGAGCGAAACTCAGCCATATCACGGAAGAAATCACAGTAACCGAAGACCTTACACGGAGGAATACCGTAGAAATGGGGATGATCGACACCCAAAAACCCAGCAGTACCTCGATGAGCTGAAGAAGAGGAAATGGAAGGAGGCAATCCAAAATCATGACCGAAAGGATGACAAGCCATGTAGTGTTTGGGACCGGGACGATGGGAAACCATACATAGAGGCAACGATACAAACTATGGAGGAGCTACATCAGGAGACCAAGCAATATTTAGAAGACAAATGGAAGAAGGAGGCAAATGGTGGTCGCAACGGGGAAAGGAACGCGCCGTTGTCACATTCTCAATATAGTAGCCAGCTAAATCCAAACGCCCCTAGATTCGAGGACGAACGACAACTCGGAGCTAGGAGAAAAACGAGAGAGTTTCAATAAAGCAGAGGACGACCAAGAAGAAGATGAGGACGAAGGAGAGGATGATGAAGAAGAAGACGGAAGAGAAGAAGAAGTCCAGCTGATCCATAGGCAAATAGAAGCAAGACCATGCCCAGAATGCGGAGAGATCGACAGTGATGTCCAAGATTTCGTTAACAGGATCCACATGATTCAACGAGAGAATGAAGAATTGAGACTCAATAACCACAATCTGCGGGACGAGATCAGTCACCATCGAAAAGGAACGAAAGCAGTAATCAAATTATGATGAAAGTATGATGCGGATATATAAAAAAATCTCATGATTATCACAAGATTTTTTTACCGAGCAACGGGAAAATGTACCCTGATGAGATAGGCCCTAGTTTCATGATTTGATTTTGATATGAGAAATACAGATGTATAGGAATATTAAATGAATACAGTGGCAGTTTTGTGTGGACGGGAAAAATTTCGACATAAGCCAGCCGTGATCGCGACTGTCCGGCGCCACAATAAGCTTGTCATTAGGGGGAAAAGGTTTCCTGGTCAGAAGATAAGAGGATTAAATCTAGAGCTCACAACAACAGAATAATGACTACCAGGAAGTAGAAGAGTATATATTTCGGACCAAGGCCGAGTAGATGCATCACCAATACCGAGAATGTGACGTGGCAGTTTTTCCACGCCCGAGGCGTTTGGTGTGGTTACGTTTCAAGGGAGAGATTTCAAACTAACCGAAACGGTGTTGACCAATGAGAAAATATATCACAGGCCCGCAGATAAACCAACATAAGAAAAATTCAGAGTGAACTCCAGTTAGCTTCTCCGATAACAATAATTAAATTATTCCAACCACACAATTGAATAGAGGGGATTTTTGTGATATCGTTCCCATGTTGAATAATGGTAATCGTAATAAATTAAAATAATGAATTCGTGGAAATGACCCACGCTATATCGCCATTGGTCGAGATGAGCACGCCATCAGGGACGCCGAGTTAGCGCGCGAAAGGTGAAGGACAGAAATTAAGTGATATTTCCATGATCACCGAACAATAGGAGTTCAGAATACGACACATGAATGTGTATCGCCAGTGTATTAAGTGGGATAAAGCAGGAGATCCAAATCCACCTGCATATGCCGATTTAGGAAACCAACCCCCCTCTCCAGGAAATGACCGCGGATGACCCCGGCGGGAAACCAGATCGTCCATAAAAGTCCAGAAGCGGACCTCACATCACTCAGTTCTTACCAGCCACCAGTCGTTATCGGTCACCAGTCGTGTCAGTCGTAATGGAGTAGTTGAGACTCTGACACGTTGACTCTGTAAGTCAGTACCTCGGGACGTATTCGGAGTCAGTTAGAGCTGAAAGTACGTGAATTATTAGGAGAATGAATACGAACAGTGAAATTATCCATAGTACCGAGTGTGTATAATCAGTACAATTGTATGTTGAATTTAATGAATGTCATGTGTTTAAATAATAAATAACTAACGGAACGCCGATAGTACCTTTGGAAGGCAGTGTGCGGAGCCTGAAGTAAACACCTCAGGATAGACGGTGAATAACTATCCGAGCAGGGAATTATAGGAGCTAGGCGATGATCAAGACGGCTTGAAAATAAACCAGGAAGTGCCGGTTGAAGACGCGATACGCGCCGGTTCAAATGAACGACATTTCGTCGTAATGTGTCACGACGTGTGTTTCGGGCGTATATGAAGAGTATATTGTGCGAGTGTCAGGGGACTAGGAGCACCTATAAGTGTTTTTTTTTGTTATTAATATTTTTGTGTAAAATAGTGTAATAAGGTATTAATCATGGGTAGTCACCCAGAAGTGTTTTATTATGTTAAATTTGTATTGTGCGACATGATGGACGGGTAAATCACCATGGGGCCGTAAGGCCTATATCTCATCCGCTACGAGACAATGGAATTCTACCTAGGAATGAGTACACAATTTTGATATTGGGGAATGTTATCGCGACTAAACGGGGTTCAGTGTAAATTAATTATGGTTACTTAACATGGTCCGCTTCCCGAGTCCATGATTTTATTTTTTTGTTAGACGGACGAACTAATTTATATGAACGTAATAATGGGTTAGATTAATTAATTTGAGTATTTGTTTGTTGTATATAATGTAAATATGGGATATATTTCTTTCAATTAATGCATGCTGTTTATAATACTTTCACTTAAGTTCAGTTCAAGTGTTAAAGTCTTTTTTTTGTGCTGACCCATTTATTTGAATTTCATTCACTGCGGTGATCATTTGTATTTTAATTAGGAATAATTTCTATTAGACAGCCAGATTATGAAAGAGCCAGAGTATGGAAGATTTGTGTTGCGTACGGAAGGTCATTAAAATACTAATAATAATCATGTTTGTGAGTCGACAAAGGAAAGTAAAATAATAATAATAATAATAATAATAATATTTGGGCGTGTGCAAGTTAAAGTATAATAATAATAATGACAGTGCTTCGCGAGTTAGCCAGTGCAAATATAATAATCAAAGTGGAGATGACATGTAGCGTTAAAGACTTTCATTCGCGTGGTCAGTTTGATTTTACGTAAATTTTTGATTTTACGTTTTTGGGACTTTATTTTAACCATTAAAATTTTGTTTAAAAGCGATATAGGCACGTGAATTAGAATGGTCACGATATGTTAAAAGCCCAGAATGATTTGAGCCCATATTTAGAGTTGGAAGTCATGAGGGACGAATATCCGGCGTGAAATAAATTGAGCCGTATTGTTTGTAATGATGAAATAGATGAATCTCAAGGCCTAAGATGATATAAATGCATATGCCGGTGTTATTAGTGGTAGAATCCACGCACCGAGGATTATTTTATGAATTAAATGTTTGAAGAGTTCCGATGAAAGGAAATGGACTTCAAATTTGAAGGAATAGTTTAGCAATCGCCGGCATTGGAGGTATTTGCCCAGCCGCGATGTGCCATAGGTTGTGAGATGTGTCTTGGGAGGACAGGTGTCCCCATATAAAATTAACGGCAGTACGAAGTTGAAGGTACGGTCCCGAATACCGTGTTGTCCCGACCAATATAAAGCAGATCTTAGTGGTTCATAACGGGATTTAACATATGTGACTAAATTCTAAAGAGTGGAAATTAAAATATCATCTTATCATTTTAATAATAATAATAAAAATAATCATACTCCAAGTGAATCTTGTCTTAAATCAAGTGCTTAGTGCCAAGATAAATCGGAATCGTAAAAGGGGTTATGCGTTAAACATATTAAGAGTGAACTACCGTGTAACAGGCGAAATTAAGTTTTTTTAAAAAAAAAATAATAATAATAATAATAAAAACTAAGCTACTTTTTTTTTGAAGAAATAAAAAAATTTTATATTTTGGACATAATAATGATGTTGGGAGATGAAATGAAAGATTTGAGATTTTTAACTAATAATAATAATAAATAAAATATTTGAAGAAGGAGAAGAAGAATAACCAATGAAGGTACTTTTTTTTAATTTTATTTTTTTGATGAAATTAATAAGAGCGAGAAGTTGAAGTATTATAGCAAGGATGATTACGGGTTACGATAATCACGATTTCCACTATTAATAATAATAATATTAATAATAATAATAATAATAATAATAATAATAATAATAATAATAAATATTTATGAGGAAGCTGATCATTATATTGTGCGGATAAATTAGGAGTAAGAACGACCCTCGTTTGAAACGCCGGCAAGGGTTGGCATATAATCATCCCGGATGACAAATGATAATAATCAAATACCGGATTATAATTGAAATTAATGATAATAATAAAATTAATTGATGGTAGTCAAAGTATATGCTAATGATCAGATAAAGAATGGTAATGATATTATCTAATAATAATAGGAGGATATGCTAGGGACAGTCATCCTGTGTCGAACTGCTCTGAACCAGATGTTGGGTTTTCACGGGGAGATAGCGGTAGATACGTAAATAACCCACGGACGGCACATGTTTGCGGGGTCAGAGCAGAGTAATGAACCTTTCCGTACGTCTTGTCGTATTGACAAGGTAAATATTAAAGTAGCTTTTTGAGTTAATGAACTCTACCTGGTGTGTTTGTGAATCTGGAAATAATAGGCTAGAGTTTGTCCGTATTATAAATTCCCGTTTTTTCGAGGCGATAACATTTTCTACGGTGGGTGTCCGGCTCACCAGAATGTACATACCGGAAGTGTCTCATGTCCAAACGGAACGAGGAGACGACAGTAAAAAGTTACTGTCGTGCCTTCGTCGCCGAAAGAAGATCTCCAGCGGTGAAACGTCCAATCATACGGATGTGAATTCGATCCCCAGTAACCAATTGGGACGAATTCACCAGATGTTTTACACTACCAGAGTAGTGAGGTAAAATCCAAGTATTATGTCATTTATTTTTCAGGATGAAAGTGTCCCAATGTAAATTTGTCATCATGTGTAGTATGCAAAATAAGTGAATAAATTGCTCCTTATTGCAATTTCAATAGGAAACAGCTTCCACATCTTTTCATTGTAGTTAGTCCGGTGTGCCCATGGAATTTAAGTTGTCACTTCCCAGTCCTATTGTGGAGTCAGAATTTTGTATCCATGAATGAGTCGTTCCCCGTAACCTTAAATTTTCATGCCCCGTTCATCCCTGTGTTCATTTGATGCGCCGATATATATATTTTTTTTTGATAAAAATTTTTTTAAATTCGTTTTCGAACTGATCACCCCTGAGATAAATGCTAGTCTGGGACTCAGGAGGTGGGCGGGTGCAATATAGAAGATTTAATACAATATGTAAGAGGTGACGAGAATGTAATTGTGATTGGAGACTGGAATGCAGTGGTAGGCCTAGGAAGATAAGATAATAACAGTAAGAGAATTCGGATTGGGACAAAGGAATGAAAGAGGAAGTCGGCTGGTTGAATTCTGCACCGATCATAATTTAATCCTTGTTAATACTAGATTCAAACACTACAAACGACGGCTGTATACGTGGACGAGACCTGGAAACACTGGAAGGTTTCAAATAGACTTCATTATGATTAGGCAGAGATTCAGAAACCAGGTGTTGGATTGCAAAACTTTCCCAGGAGCAGACGTGGACTCTGACCACAACTTGCTGATCATGAAATATCATCTGAAGTTGAAGAAATTGAAGAAAGGAAGGAATGCAAGGAGATGGGATCTAGACAAGTTGAAAGAAAAGAATGTGAAGGACTGTTTCAAGGAACATGTTGCATGAAAACTAAATGGAAAGGCTTAAGGAAACACAATAGAGAAATAATTCACAGTCATGAAGAATGAGGTCTCTAGGGCTGCTGAATAAATGTTAGGAAGAAAGGAAAGATCAACTAAGAATCAACGGATAATTCAGGAGATATTAAACCTGATTGATGAACGACGAAAGTACAAGAATGCAAAAAATGAAGACGGCAGAAATGAATACAGGCGATTAAAGAATGAAGTGTGTAGGAATGCAGGACAGCTAAGGAAGAATGGCTGAAGGAGAAGTGCAAGGATGTTGAAGAGTGTATGGTCCTAGGAAAGGTAGATGCTGCATACAGGAAAATCAAGGAAACAATTGGAGAAAGAAAAGCTAATGTATGAATATTGAGAGCTCAGATGGAAAACCACTTGTAGGGAAAGCAGACAAGGCAGAAATGTGGCAGGAACATATCCAACAGTTGTATCATGGTAAAGACGTAGATGACATGGTTCTGAAACAAGAAGAGGCTGTTAATGCTGATGAAATAGGAGACCCAATCATCAGATCAGAATTTGACAGTGCTTTGAGAGACCTAAATAAGAATAAGGCACTTGCAATTGATGACATCCCCTCTAAATTACTGACTGCCTTAGGAGAAACCAGCGTGGCAAGGTTATTCCATTTAGTGTGTAAGATGTATGAGACAGGAAAAATGCCATCCGATTTTTGCCAAAATGTTGTTATACCTATTCCCAAGAAAGCCGGTGCTGACAAGTGTGAAAACTACCGCACCATCAGTTTAGTATTTCACACCTGAAAAATTTTGACACGTACTATTTACAGAAGACTGGAAAGACAAGTTGAAACTGAGTTGGAAGAAGATTAATTCGGCTTCAGAAGAAATGTAGGAACACGTGAAGCAATCCTGACTTTACATCTTAGAAGATTGAATTATGAAGGATAATCCCACAAACGTGGCGTTCGTAAGTCTTGAAAAGGCATTTGATGATGATGATTGGACCAAGCTATTTGAGATTCTGAAGGCGATCGGGATCAGATACAGAGAACGAAGGATTATCTACAATCTGTATAAAAATCAGTCTACAATAATAAGAATCGAGGACTTCGAAAAAATAGCAGCAATCCAGAAAGAAGTGGAGCAAGATTGCAGTTTGTTCCCCTCCTTTTCGGTGTTTTTAGAGAACAAGCAGCAAAAAGGAATCAAGGAGGAATTTGGGAAAAGAATCACAATCCAAGGGGAGGAAATCAAAACCCTGCTGATGATATTGTTATATTATCTCAGATTGCAGAAATTCTGGGGAAATTGCTGAAATGGTATGGGCGGAGTCTTGGTTGAGGAGTAGAAGACGAAAATCAACAAGTGCAAAACAAGAGTAATGGAGTGCAGTCGAACGAAGTCAGGTGATGCTGGAAATATTAGATTAGAAAATGAAGTCTTAAAGGAAGTAGATGAATATTGTTACTTGGGTAGTAAAATAACTAACGATGGCAGAAGTAAGAAAGACACACTAGCACAAGCAAAGAAGGCCTTTCTGAAGAAAAGAAATTTGCTCACTTCAAACATTGGTATAGGAATTGCTGCGTCACCTCCGTACAGGCCATGAAGGCCCTTGGAGGAGTGGAAGGTAAAGGCTTCCACCATTATTAACCTCGGCACGTGATGGGGTAGAGTGGTTAGCTCTACGCCCGGCCGCCTTTGCCCCCAGGAATTAACCTGGTACTCATTTTTGGTATAGGCTGAGTGAACCTCAGGGCCATATGCACCTCCGGAAGTGGAAATCTCGTTTCTTAAATTTTACGACTTCCTGACGGGGATTCGAACCCACGTCCTTCCGGGCGAACCGAGCACGCCTTTACCGCCTCGGCCAGGCAGCCCCTGGTATAGGAATTAGAAACATATTTTTGAAGACTTTCAGTATGCGCCAGGTAATTGAAAAATGCTACGAGAGGAATAGGCAGTTGTGTTTATGTTTCGTAGATCTAGAGAAAGCATATGACAGGGTACCGAGGGAAAAGATGCTCGCCATACTGGGGGACTATGGAATTAAAGGTGATTATTAAAATCAATCAAAGGCATTGATGTTGACAATTGGGCTTCAGTGAGAATTGATGGTAGAATGGGTTCTTGGTTCAGGGTACTTACTGGAGTTAGACAAGGCTGTAATCTCTCACCTTTGCTGTTCGTAGTTTACATGGATCATCTGCTGAAAGGTATAAAATGGCAGGGAGGAATTCAGTTAGGTGGAAATGTAGTAAGCAGTTTGGCCTATGCTGACGACTTGGTCTTAATGGCAGACTGTGCCGAAAACCTGCAGACTAATATCTTGGAACTTGAAAATAGGTGCAACGAGTATTGTATGAAAATTAGCCTCTCGAAGACTAAATTGATGTCAGTAGGTAAGAAATTCAACAGAACTGAATGTCGGATTGGTGATACAAAGCTAGAACAGGTCGATAATTTCAAGTATTTAGGTTGTGTGTTCTCCCAGGATGGTAATATAGTAAGTGAGATTGAATCAAGGTGTAGTAAAGCTAATGCAGTGAGCTCGCAGTTGCGATCAACAGTATTCTGTAAGAAGGAAGTCAGCTCCCAAACGAAACTATCTTTACATCGGTCTGTTTTCAGACCAACTTTGCTTTACGGGAGCGAAAGCTGGGTGGACTCAGGATATCTTATTCATAAGTTAGAAGGAGAGGAAATCAAAACCTTGAGATTTGCCGATGATATTGTTATTTTATCTGAGACTGCGGAAGACCTCGAGAAGTTGCTGAATGGTATGGATGAAGTCTTAGGTAAGGAGTACAAGATGAAAATAAATAAGTCCAAAACAAAAGTAATGGAGTGCAGTCGAACGAAGGCAGGTGATGTAGGAAATATTAGATTAGGAAACGAAGTCTTAAAGGAAGTAGATGAATATTGTTACTTGGGTAGTAAAATAACCAACGATGGCAGAAGTAAGGAGGACATAAAATGCAGACTAGCACAAGCAAGGAAGAGCTTTCTTAAAAAAAGAAATTTGCTCACTTCAAACATTGATATCGGAATTAGAAAGATGTTTTTGAAGACTTTTGTGTGGAGCGTGGCATTGTATGGAAGTGAAACATGGACGATAACTAGCTCAGAAAGAAAGAGGATAGAAACTTTTGAAATGTGGTGTTACAGAAAAATGCTGAAGGTGAGATGGATAGATCGAATCATGAATGAAGAGATACTGAATCGAATTGGTGAGAGGAGATCGATTTGGCTAAATTTGACGAGAAGAAGAGATAGAATGATAGGACACATCTTAAGACACCCAGGACTTGTTCAGTTGGTTTTTGAAGGAAGTGTAGGTGGCAAGAACGGTAGGGGTAGAGCAAGGTATGAATATGACAAACAGATTAGAGCAGATGTAGGATGCAATAGTTACGTAGAAATGAAAAGGTTAGCACATGATAGGGTGGCATGGAGAGCTGCATAAAACCAGTCTATGGACTGATGACTCAAACAACAAGTTAGAAGTAACAGACATGAAAGTAGCAAGAATGATTGCTGGTACAAACAGGTGGGAACAATGGCAGGAGGATACTCGGAATGAGGAGATAAAGTCTAATTTAGGAATGAACTCGATGGATGAAGCTGTACGCATAAACCGGCTTCGGTGGTGGGGTCATGTGAGGCGAATGGAGGAGGATAGGTTACCTAGGAGAATAATGGACTCTGTTATGGACGGTAAGAGAAGTAGAGGGAGACCAAAACGACGATGGTTAGACTCGGTTTCTAACGATTTAAAGATAAGAGGTATAGAACTAAATGAGGCCACAACACTAGTTGCAAATCGAGGATTGTGGCGACGTTTAGTAAATTCTCAGAGGCTTGCAGACTGAACGCTGAAAGGCATAAAAGTCTATAATGATAATGTATGTATGTATGTATGTTTCGTCAGGAGCGTGGCATTGTACGGAAGTGAAACATGGACGATAACCAGCTCAGAAAGACAGAGGATAGAAACTTTTGAAATGTGGTGTTACAGAAAAATGCTGAAGGTGAGATGGATAGATAGAATCACTAATGAAGTGGTACTGAATCGAATTGGTGAGAGGAGATCGATTTGGCTAAATTTGAAGAGAAAAAGAAATAGAATGATAGGTCACATCTTATGACACCCAGGAATTGTGCAGTTGGTTTCCGAGGGAGGTGCAGACAGTAAGAACGGTAGGGGTAGACCAACGTATGAATATGGCAAGCAGATTAGAACAAATGTAGGATTCAGCAATTACATAGAAATGAAAAGGTTAGCACAGGATACGGTTGCATGGAGAGCTGCATCAAACCAGTCTATGGGCTGATGAATCAAACACAATTTTAAATTTCAATTTGAGACTAGCTGATGTACCCGTGCTAAGCTGCGGGATTCTCAGAAAGACTAACATTGTGGTTTTCCTAACGGAAGTCAACATAGGTCATTACAAAAACGTCAGTAGGAATGTAGCGATTAAAAGCAATGTTGTCATAAAATATTCGATCAAGTGGAAAACCGCACATTTTCTCACTTTTAACGAACAGTACTAAGGTGCCGATCTAACAGTCCAGAGTTCCAGAGCTGGAATGACCAGGCCGCAGACAGCCGTGAACACTCCTCCTGCCATTATTCCGTTAAATATGCACACGGCTCATTCCAATCAGTGCCTCAGAGTAGGGATTGAATAGCTCGAATGCTATGATGAACCATTGTGTTACGTACCAGTAATATCAGAAAATTTGTGAACCAGAGGAATGGCATGCTAAAGAAGAAAGTTATCTAATGCCCTGAAGATGGTATTCCATGGTTTCCCATTTTCACACTAGGCAAGTGCTGGGGCTGTACCTTAATTATGGCCAAGGCCGCTTCCTTCACACTCCTAGCCCTTTCCTATCCCATTGTCGATGTAAGACCTATCTGTGTCGGTTGCGACGTAAAGCAACTTAAATAAATACTCGGTACGCAGCAGTAATCCTATCTATCTGAGGTGAGTGGCAACAGAAGACATAAAGCATATCACAATAAACAATGGTCAATGTAATGTTACTGTTTATCAATTTTATGACCTTTCTATATCGTAGGCCTTCACATTTCTTTTTCTCTCTACTCTGTGATATTAGGGCATCTTATAAAATTACTTATAGCGTAGACTGTAGTTCCTTATTTTCCGACTTTACATACCGATCTTCATTAAATTCTCTTTATCCATTTTCTCGTGACTCGGCGCTGATATGGACTTAGTAACAAATATCCAAATTCATGAATACCTCTGTGATCATAGCCGGTACGATAACAATGTATGAGACATAAATGATCGGAAATTTAATTCTATATAACTTTAGTTATGTAGTAATTATCGACATGACCACTAATAAGAAATATCTGAGAACCAGTTTTTAGGCCTTCACCTAAACGACCATTTCACTCAGCGTGAATACAGTTATTTATGGCCTAGATTATAGCGGCTTATCCCCGACTTTGCATACCGATTTTCATTTGGATATGACCACGAATAACACATATTTGGGAATTAAATTTTAGGCCTTCCCCTAAACTACTATTTTAATTAGCGTGAATAAAATTATTTATGGCATCGATTGTAGCGACTCATTTCCTGACTTTGCGTACCGATTGTCATTAAATTCCCTTTAGCAGTTTTCTCGTGATGCGTGTACAGACAGACAGACAGACAGACAGACAGACAGACAGACAGACATTACGGAAAATTTAAAAAGCAATTCCTTGTTACTGTGGACACGACTGATACGGAAATACCATCCTTTTTAAATTCTGAGCAATGTGCAGACAAAATTCTTATTTTTATATTATAATTTCGCATTAAACTACGGGTGGCTTACCCCCATAGTGTTTATCTCCACATAGTAAGTCATAAGTGTACTAAGTTTGGCTGAAATTGCTCCAGGGTTTAGGAGGAGATGTGGAAAGGTACTTCATAAAACATGGCGCCGTGTTTCCATCTGATATAGAATACGTCTCAGTCATCTAGCGACAATCTGTCCATCAAGGTCGATCCAAATCTTGGTTCGGCCTTGCAGTTAACTTAATTAGATAAAATTACTCATCATAAAAAAAGAAATCTATCGGATTTTGTTCACTCGAGACGAACAAAACAAGTAGACAAGTTACAAAGCTGATAATAAGCTAATTCCTAAGATACGAATATTGTTTCTTTAACCACTAAACTCGCAGAAAAATATCCGTTTTGGAACAAATTACGACGAATAAAGGGCATTTGTTAGTGGATATACACACTTATTTTGACTTATTTCGCGATAAATGCCTATTATGTTCCTATAATGTTATTTAAAAAAAATTAATTGGATTTGATTTTTGCTTCCATTATCTTGCTGGTCGGTAGAGATTAATAAGTCACTTGTGGTCGACGGAACAGACAGCTTTTTTCTAAATCCATTCTGTGTGCAGACCCGTGGTCACATTAACAAACCTGTTTTAAGAGGAAGTATACCAAACATAGGCTACGATAATTGCAATGCAGGCTTGCCATGAGATCATGCTGAGTTTTCTTCTTCGAGAGTCGTGGAAGGAGGTTCTGGTTTATACCGAGTGTAGAGCCGCTGGTAAAAGTGAAAGCAGTGGAGACGGTGTGCAATACTGTACCTGGCCTGAATGAAATTCCCAGGGATATGGATAACACTTCTAGGGCCAAATTCAACAAGATTATGTTGTGGAATCCTGGCTGGAAGATGTAAAGCAAATGAATGATGGTCTTCCCTGTAACTCTTCAGCCACGACATTAGAACTGTAACCAGTAGAAATGGCCTCGTTCAAGTATTTCCCGTTGTCCGACTCCTTGGCTGAATGGTCAGCGTACTGGCCTTCGGTTCGGAGAGTCCCAGGTTCGATTCCCCGCCTGATCGGGGACCGGGTCGGGGATTTTAACCTTAATTGGTTAATTCCAATGGCCCGGGGGCTGGGTATTTGTGCTGTCCTCAACATCCCTGCAACTCACACACCACACACAACACTATCCTCCACCACAATAACACGCAGTTACCTACAGATGGCAGATGCCGCCCACCCTCATCGGAGGGTCTGCCTTACAAGGGCTGCACTCGGCTAGAAATTAGTGAACAGTAATGATACTGGAAACTAAGCTGTTCCAATAGTTTCAACAGAGCTTCATTCTATCTTCACAGAATTGAAGTCAGTACCAAAGTGGCACTTCCAAACACAGCAGAATACTTATTTTACATTGTTTGGAAGATAATTCAAATTTTAAATAGTTATAACAAGCAAATGCACATTCGGAAAGTGCCCATTACAGTTGTGTATAACAGGATTTTTAAATGTCTGTATGTCTTCGCCTTAATAATAACTAAGATTGGGTTTTATTTGCGCTTACAGATACGAACACTGAACGAACTCTTGAACGAAGAATCACTGCCGAACTTGATGTAACTCGCCTGCATTTGGGAGAAGAGTGGGTTCGATTCCCACCGTCGGCTGCCGTGAGAATGTGGTTTCCCATATCATGCCATATAATTTCATCTCATCTCCAACCCCGTATTAGGAAATGGGACTAAGAGGTAGACAAGTCCGGCCCCGCGGTGTAGGGGGCAAGGCGTCCGCCTGTCGCCCGGCGGCCCCGGGTTCGATTCCCGGCCGGGTCAGGGGTTTTTAATTGTAAATGATTAATATCCCTAGCACGTTTGTGTCGTCCTTAATGTTCCTTTCCTCATATTCAACATTTTACACTTCCGCCATTTCCAAATACACACAGGTTCACAAAATATGTTGCAAAAGATCTTCTTAGGTCGACTCCCCGAATAAATAGCATTTAAATAAAATAAAAAGTGTTAGACAACAGCATGCGTAGAACAACAGTATTTTCTTGGTAAAATGTACATAAGCTAGCATGCTCCTTCCTACCGGATGTTCTTGTTCTTGAGAGCTAAGGAGTTTTCAGCCGATCACTTCCCGTGTTAGGCAGTATTGCCAACTTGACGGAATTTCCATCAAAACTGATGGAATTTCAACGTAGACGGCGGGAAAGGGTAGCTATGGTGGGTGACGGATTTTCTGGCGGAAATTATTACGTATTAGATCATCTTTAGTGTGTTCAACAACAAGAAAACCTGCCTTAGCAATAGCCTTAAAACTAATCCCACCGGGCTAGTTGGCCATGCGATTAGGGGCGCGCAGCTGTGAGCTTGCATCCCAGAGATGGTGGGTTCGTACACCACTGTCGGCAGACAAATGCTGGGGATGTCCCTTAATGAAGGCGACGGCCGCTTCCTTCGCACTCCTAGGCCTTTCCTATCCAATCGTCGCCATAAGACCTATCTGCGTCGGTGCAACGTAAAGCAAATTGTAAAAAAAATGAAAACCCAATCCTCACTGTGTCTGCCGGTCTTAAGCGTGTGAAAAATGTGGTCATGTTTATACCCTGCCAGAAAATGTTCTCAAAGAAACTGATAAGATGACAACGATGACAGCGTACCGCAGAGTAGACCAATCCAGCACCTCAACTGCAGAAATAGAGTGAGATGATGATTATGGTGAACTGGATGTATTATTGTTGTACCCTACATTGGTAAGTAAATATGTTTATTAATAATGTTAATTTGATGTAAAATACCGGGTAGGAGTATGCCATGTTTAGAAAGAAAAGATGGATTTTCGAGTGTTGGTATAACAGGGAAACAAATTACTTGTTGGCAACGCTGGACAGTATGAAGAAATAATAATGCTATTGGTTTTACGTCCCATAAACTATATTTTTACGGTTTACGGAGACGCCGATGTGCCGGAATATTGTCCCTCAGGAATGCATTTACGTGCCAGTACATGAACGGCACGAGGCTGGCTCATATTTGAGCACCTTCAAATACCAAAGGAGTGATACAGGATCGAACCTGTCAAGTTGGGCTCAGAAGGCCAGCACTCTACTCTCTGAACTACTTAGCCCGACAAGTATGTCACGAAGTGTACCTTCGTTTAGTATTGGCCATGTACGGCGCTACATTTCCGGAATTTCTTCTAAAAGGAAGTTCTTTAACATGTTATTATTTTACGTAATCCGGTTACCCACCAGGGTTGGTTTATCCCACCGACTCAGCGAGGGATCCCACCTCTATCGCCTCATGGAGAGCGTGAGACTTTTGGTCGGGGTTACAACTGGAAAGGAGGACCAGTACCTCGCCCAGGCGGCCTCACACGCTATGCTGAGCAGGGCCTTGTGGGGCGGATGGTAAGATTGGAAGGGACAGGCAGGGAAGAGATAAGGAAACGGGCATGGCCTCAAGTTAGAAGTGGTAAACCACGGAAAACCACTTCGAGGATGGCTGAGGGGGAAGTCAACCATCCTCTTCTCAGTTGACCTCCCAAGGCTGAGTGGAGCCCGTTCCAGCCCTCGTACCACTTTTCAAATTTCGTGGTGGAACAAGAAATCGAACCCGGGCTTCCGGGGGATGGTTAATCACGTTAACCACTACATCACACATGCAGGCAGTTTTTTGACACACCAGTTAACTTACTGACACGCGCCCTCCAGTTCTACGTGGAACCCTAATGTGAATTTTCAAAAATATTGCTGGTGTGTGATGATGTTTCACTGGAGCACAGCTGTTTCAAATTAATAAGCTATAATATCTTAGAAGAGAGTCATGTAAACTCTGTCCTTGAACAACGTTTCCCATGCTCTAAATAACGTTTAGTAACTGTTTACTGGGATATTTTATTTGTTAATTCTAAACACGTTTACACATCTTCAGGACATACAGTAGTCGATCAGGTGATCAGTATCCACATTGATGAGTTCAAATTAGTTTCTACCTCCGAGGCAATGAATGTGTTCGGCTGCAGTTCCGATGACGCTCGGCTGTCTTAACTTTGAGACGCACCCGGTAAGCCTTTTGGTGATCAGCATTTGTGATTTCCTACTTTCCACAGTTCCAACAAACCCCTCCATCCTCTCGAATACGTATTCGACATTGTTGAAACCATTTATTGACATGTCGCGACGTTTTCGCGAAAAAATAATTTTTTCGCAATTCATCGGATCACATATTATCTCAAATGATACCTATTTGATTTATTTTTGCCATAAACTTGTATAAATTACCAAGAGGAATCAAAAGACACCTTATGCAATGTACTACCACGCCGGAGTCCAGAGTCCAGAGTCGCGTGGCACAGTAATTTTAGTACCTCAACATGGAGACACTATTGCATTACCTGATGATACATATCGAGGTTATACTCTCGTTCGTAGGTAAATTGGTACTATCAAACTTTATTATCTCTTTACAGTCCTGATCCATGGCTAAATGGTTAGCGTGATGGCCTTTGGTCACAATGATCCCGGGTTCGATTCCCGGCAGGGTCGGGAATTTTAACCATAATTGCTTAATTTCGCTGGCAAGGGAGCTGGGTGTACAGTATGTGTCGTCTTCATCATCATTTCATCCTCATCACGACGCTCAGGTCGCCTACGGGAGTCAAATCAAAAAGACCTGTATCTGGCGAGCCGAACTTGTCCCCGGACATTCCCGGCACCAAAAGCCATACGCCATTTCATTTTTCCATATCTTTACACCGGCCCAAGAACTGCTCCGAAACAACAGACTATAACAACCTTCCTACGCGAGAGGCCGGCGCGCTGCCGCCTGAGCCACGGAGGCTGTAAAACCAATTGAAATAATAATAATAATAATAATAATAATAATAATAATAATAATAATAATAATAATAATAATAATAATAATAATAATGTCCTGTACAAATATTGGATGGAGGACAAGTTATAGCCCTACTTCACTCCTTTCTGAAGAGTAGCATCTCTTTCATATTCCCCGATTCTAATTATTGCAGTTTGTATTTTTTACAGGTTGAAACATTTTCTAATTCCTATAGTTGTTTCTTAGTTGTATTTTACTCAAATGAAGATATAATTTAATTTCTGCCAGTTCTTAATCAATGGTAATAACATTAAGGCACACAAGGAGCAAGGAATTGATATGAAAAAACGAAAAACTACAACCTGTTTTCCAGTCTTTGACTGGGTCAGGGATGTAATGAATGAATCAGATATAGGCTGTTATTACGATGGGGTCGCCACTCCCAAAGTGATTTATATTAATGAGTGATAGATGCTATGAAATGAGTATGGAGAGTGTTGCTGGAATGAAAGATGACAGGGAAAACCGGAGTACCCGGAGAAAAACCTGTCCCGCCTCCGCTTTGTCCAGTACAAATCTCACATGGAGTGACCGGGATTTGAACCACGGTATCCAGCGGTGAGAGGCCGACGCGCTGCCGTCTGAGCCACGGAGACTTTCAAGGAATTAATAATCCATTCAAATATATAGTAATTTGTAACTGTTTTTCCTATAATTTTACTGGTTTTTACTTAATAATGTCGTATGCATTTCTTATGAAAACAAAATATTTATGAGATGTTCGAATTTCCTTGCCAGGCAGAAGTTGCCTGGAAACCGTCCCTACCCCGCTGCTGTTCTGAAAATTATGTAGCATCCATTGTAATTAGGATTTCCACTTGTCCTGTATTTCAGGCAAACGGGAATGGTTCCCGCATTATCTGTTGTTGCCCTTTGTTTTTCAATAAGAATGTGAGAAATAAGTGACATAAAAAGGATAAAATTATAGGGAAGTTTCATTCAATTTTATCATGAAGCTCTAAAATATATTTTCAGTGCCATATCTCTAACTCCGTTTGAAAAAAGGAGGCAACCCTAAATGATCAATTTGACAAGTGGATATTTCAGCACTTCTGTATCCATAGTCAGAACCACAACGAGAAGAAAAACAGCACACACAGAAGAGAAAATGCAGTACGATCAACTTTTGTATCGGAAACCAAAATGAATATTTAATTCCAGCAAACTGTCAGATTACTTGCACCGACGAACCGATGTCAGCTAAAATAATGCGGACTCCCATTAAGAAACATGAGACATCATCTCGCGCAGGTCGGTGCTAACAATCTGAATCTCAATCTAGATCCACTACACGCGTATCCTAGGATTAGATCTGTTGTTCATAATGTTTAGTAAACAAATCACTACGGTAAATCATTTACGCATTTAAATTTTGCCAATACCTTCAAAGTTTAAGAATACTGCAAAACAGTCTAATTTAACATATCGTCGTTGCCGGGACAAAACCTCCTATGTGATAATATTTTTGAAGATATACTGACCCGCAGCACATACATTATGAAGAGCGAGAATGCCTTGGCAATAAGCACACAATATTGCACCTTACATGATAGGACCTTACCGGCCAAAGTTCTAAGCTAATCTTTTTCACATAGGAGGTTTTGTCCCGGCAGCGACGATATATATACAACCACACAACCTCTTTCATAATAAGATTTTTCTGGATGAGCAGTGATTTTCGAAGTTACATCCCTAAGCAGTGATACCACTTACTAGCCTATATGTTTAAATTAAATGAAGGAATTAGGGCACTTCTTATTCCCAAAGTAGATAATCTTACAGCTAAAGACAGCTGAGTACGCATTACTTACCGGATCGTTAAAAGAGGACAAGTCAACACCACCACTGAGATTGACCGTAAGTAGATCAACCTGGAACGATGAAAAAAGCAAAGGTTAATTGGTCTGCAAAAAGCAAGGCGTTCCCGAGTGAGTTGAATTCGCTGGACGGGTCGTATAAATCTAGGCTTATATTCGGGAGATATTGAGTTCGAACATGGCCGTTGACAGTCACGAAATGTCAGAGCTGTGCCTTATGGAAGGCAATGGCCATAGATACGTCGTTCAATAAAATGCATGACGATGTTACCTAGCAACCGTGGAGACTGTGATGTGAAGTATCGATGGATGGCCATAACATAGAGATACATGACCTATGCAGCTCTCTTTATACAATCCAAGACCTGTGTAGCTTTATTTTTTACAGATCCATGGCCTGTGCAGCTCTCGTTATACTGTACCCGCTCAAAGCTTGAGTCCCAACCAGCATTTATCTCAGAGAGTGTTACGGTCCGAATCTATCGCAACTAATAAACAATAAAATTTAATATATAGAGATATAAGATCTCAGACTAAATGTATGGGCCACATCTAATCAGTACTACAGGGTTGAACGGGACACTCTAATCATTAACTTTAAGGCTCATTATAAAACACAGAATATATTAAAAATCAGATCAAAGGGAAATTGCAAAGGCTCCGTCCTAGGAATGGGGACGTATATTTAAACTGTCACCAAGGGTTTACTATTCTACAAGAACAAGAACCTGGAACTGTTTCCTTGCAAATGCTAAAGGAGCATTTTATTTAAGTAAAACAAAATATTGTTTTTACACACAACCAAAATCTGTTGATCCTTAATTTGCCGGTATTAGCAAATTATTCCTGAAATTTTTTTTACACAATATTTGACACTTTTGACCACCCATCCATTTGGGTGGTGGAACCGTTGATATCTGAAGGTATCAGATTTACCCTCGTTAACACAATGACCATTTATGGTCATGGACCAATTACCTGTTGGCCAAGTGGGCGCGATCACATGACCTATGCCATCGCCTCCACTTTTATTGAGATGAGACCAACCCGGGACACTAAAAACTCTCTCCGGGTTCCTAACCAAGATATGCTGATCGTTAACTGAAGGAAACGACAAAGTGACTCTAACCTAATGGTCCAAATGTAGCGATTTGCCTTCATACTACAAATATTAACTTATTATTTACAACAACTTGACATTATTACGTTATTTCGCCAGCTGACTTCCCTAGTATCATTCATAATCATCACCCGAAATAATAATAAAAATAAAATAAAATTTATTATTATTATTATTATTATTATTAATCTTATTATTATAATTATAAATTAATTTCGCTTGTTACACGGCAATCCACTATTATTAGGTTTAAAGCATAACCCCTTTTACAATTCCGGTCTAGTTTGGCACTTAATCAATTAAGACAGATTTACTTGGAATAATATTATTATTATTTCGAAAATTTATATTTTAATTTCAATCTTTAGAACTTAGTCACATATGTTAACTCCCAAAATGAACCATCAAGGTCCGATTTCATATCGGTTGGGACCTAATAACGATATTCGAACCCGCAACCTTATTTTCGTACTGTCGTTAATTCATGGATACCATGTCCTCCTAAGACAAATCTCAAATCCCATAACACCTCGCAGTTGGGCAAATACCTCCAATCTCTGCAAGTGCTAAATTATACCTTTCTTTTCATTTTGACGTCCATTTATTCCACTGGGACTCTTCAAAACATTTAATTAATTAACCCTCGGTGCGTGGACTCTATTCTGCCACTCATAACACCGGTCTCGACATACGACCTCAATGTCGGCCTTAAGATCCATCTATTTCTTCACCAACATCAGTACAATTCACTTTCATCTCGTGCCGGATTTATGTCCCACACGACTTCCGACCTCAACTTTTGGCTCATATCACTCTGGGCTTCCAACATAGCGTGACCATCTTATACAAGTACCTCTATCGTTTCTACAAATTTATTTATGTTTATTATGGAGTCCAAAAAACGTTAAATCAACCATTAGTGTTAAAATCGGATTTACTACCCGAATTAAAATATTCACGCCACATTTTATCTCCACATTTTAATTACTTTAATTTGCAATCGCTCTATCAAATTAGACCCGTGCCTTTATTCACAAAGCATTATTATTAAACACACATTTACACATTACCCATATTAATTGATTACTCCGACACTTCTACTGATTATTATTATTTCTGTCCACTGGCGAAACTTCGCGGCACAAATAATCATCGATATTTACAGACAATTCAATGGACTTCATTCCGTCCCACAACTATTAAAGTCACTTGGCCAGCCTCTACTTCCGGAAAATCTTACAACATGCCTTAATATCTATAACGTTTCCGATAACTGAAAACCACAGTTGAGCACTTCTAGAATGAATATTAATCTTATCTTTACGTGAAACGTGCTCCATATAATTTCAAACAATTCAAGCACTTGAATAAACAAATCCACCCTACTCTACTCTATTAAATAATCAAAATTATGATGAGTGCTTGATCTAATTATGTACATATTAATTTGTCCCTTCGTCTATCTATCTCTGAATTTATACGAGCCGGAAACGGTTCGTTTCACAATCAAGTTACCATAATGAAAGAATATGATTTCCTCCCGCTAACGATAGCAATCTACAAATGTATATTAATGGGTACTCATCTTAGCCGGTAGTTTGCTAAACCGGACGAGGAGCACAGGCCCCGTCCAGGTTAGCACTGCATCCTACTAGTTTTCATGCCAGCTTGAAGAGGTAATCCAATGCACTTTTCAGATTTGCACATATTAAATTTCAAGTTTTAAAATTTTAACATTTAAACAATTTTACACACACTAATATTGAACTGAAACTTTACATTTCTGGCCTTTTATCTGGCCCACTTAATGTAAATATACATTCTTCGTTTCTTTACCGGACACTAGGAACATGGGATACCTCGGGATCCCCTTTACAACGGCCCGGGCGCGCACTTGATTTCCCGTCATGCGTTCGCGCAGCTGACCAGGTATTAGTTGATGATTGACTGTTTACTGGGTGAAATACGTCGAACACCCGTGATCGTTCTCACGTCACGTACTTCCTAATTTCTTTTTGTAGAATCTCACACTCCTATCCGTAGGTTTTAATTTAATGAGTTCGGTAAATATTGGAACTCTTCTTGCTAGTAGACTGTTCAAGACTGTAATATGAACTACTACACGTCACGAATCGCTGTGCTACGTAACATTCTAACACTTCGAACACTACTGCACGAGTAAATACACACATGCACCCTGGCGTAGTAACAGCACGGAAAATATTCACAAGCAAGTTACGCACCCCTGGCGTGGTAACAGCTCGAACACATTATCAGAAGTAAGTCCGTCTCCACGACCCTATATTTATATTCGACTCCCCTCTCCTCCGAGTTCACGAGAGGTCACCTTACGATGCCCAACTCCGGTATCCTCATACCACTATTTGCGGCCCAGCCAGTGGCTTAAATATGGGATCCAATGATGTAATTATGCTCTCGAAGGCTCCATAACAATTCTCAACTAATATCGTTCGCTGGTGATTGATATAACTGCGAATTTAGCTCTTGTATCCCGGCCTGGGATTTCGTGCCCTTTTGTAGCGTCTCTTACCTGCAGCCAATCAACGGATGGCATTCATGAATTCTCAGAATTACGCCAATCAGTCTCCCTCAGTTAATAACTTTATGGTTAGGCTTCTAAATTTCACCTTATCCCGAATTTATAACTCACTTCCTTCTATAAATTTAATCCGTGGAGTTAAGGTTGCTAGTGCTTTTTTACAATACGAAGTTGTCGTGCCTGCTTGCTGGCCTGCGAATTTCACGATTGGTCAAAGCTAGCGTGGGACAGAGAAGTTTCATATTTTTTCATCAAGTGCCAACCTTGCGCTCAGCTCCTAGTAGTAACTTGGAGCTCCCTTGACGTCTTTTCTAGGAATTTTGCACACGGCTCTTGCGGGGTTGCCACTGCAAATTTCGCTCGCGGCGATGAATCTTTTCACTAACTTGTCAACAACTCTCGCCTCTCTCTTTCCCCTTCGTCACCATTTCTGAGAATTCGAATTCTGCTGGCCATTGTATTTCTTAATCTTAGTGGAGGCAACAGTCTGTGGCAGGTTGCACAATACCATCTCGGCCTGGCCTGCACTTACAATATGTAAAGTAACATATTCTTGCTTCTGAAACTGAAATATATATTCCTCAATAATTAATTACAATTGAATGACGCCTATCACACCCCCACCAGGGCGCATTACATATCCATGGCCTGTGTAGTTTCCTTTATACAGATCCATGGCCTGTGTAGTTTTCTTTATACAGATCCATGGCCTGTGCAGCACTCTACACAGATCCATGGCCTGACAGATCCATAGCCTGTGCAGCTCTTTATACAGATCCATGGCCTGTGCAGTACTCTTTATACAGATCCACGGCCTGTGCAGCACTCTACACAGATCCATGGCCTGTGCACCTTTATTTATACAGATATATAGCCCGTGCAGTACTCTTTATACAGATCCACGGGCTGTGCAGCACTCTACACAGATCCATAGCCTGTGCAGCTCTCTTTATAAAGATCCATGGCCTGTGTAGCTTTCTTTATACAGATCCACGGCTCGCGCATGTGCAGTACTCTTTATACAGATCCACGGCCTGTGCATCACTCTACACAGATCCATGGCCTGTGCAGCTTACAAATCCATAGCCTCTGTAGCTTACAGATCCATGGCCTGTGTAGTACTCTGTATACAGATCCACGGACTGTGCAGCACTCTATATACAGATCCACGGCCTGTGCGGCACTCTACACAGATCCATGGCCTGTGCAGCTTACAGATCTATATCCTGTGCAGCTTTCTTTATAAAGATCCATGGCCTGTGCAGCTCCATTCATACAGATCCCCGGCCTGTGCAGCTCTCAAGGTACTGTTGCTATGTGAAATCGCGTCACATTTGTTAGATTACTCTATTTCATTTCACACATTTTCGTATCGCCCCCAACCATAAGACATGTATGTCAAAATATAGGTGAGGGTAGATGAAAGACTGCCCCGCTGAGTTTTCGCGGTAATGTCACGTGACGTTAGGTGAAATAAAAGATAACCTTCAATTGTAAATATAATTGTACTAAATTAACAAATGGCCAATGAAAACTAGGTCTGCAGTAAGAGACAAATTGCATTGTGGTAGGCAAGCTGTTCCTCGAGAAAATGAAGACGACGTTCCCAAGGTTCGTTAGGTAAATAATAACAACAATAAGAAACCAAACCCCATGGCACAACAACCCAGATGGGCCTTGGGATACCAAGCGACCGTTGGTCAGCCCGAAGTCCTGCAGATTACGAGGTGCCGCGTGGTAAGCGTTATTCTTGGCTTTCTAGGCCAGGGCCGCTACCTTACAATCAGAGAGCTCTTCAGATTTAATCAAGAAGGTTGAGTGGACTCCGAACCAGCCCTCAGATCCAGGTAAAACTTCCTGGTCTGGCCGGGAATCGAACCTACGAATCGGGTAAGAGGTAGGCACACTACCCCTAGACCGCCGGGCCGGTGTAAAAGAACTCCTGCAGGACGAAATTTCGGCACCTCGGCGGCTCTGAAACCCGTGAAGTAGTTAGTGGAACGTAAAATCACTAATATTATTACTGTCTTCCTTACAAGTCTGCTCAGTTTTCGTGTGAGGAAGTGGAACTTCCTGGACGTTTTAGTAATGTTTACTGTATTTTATCCATAGTTCATACTAGCTGTTGTACCAGTCATTAACCGGACAATCACGTAATATAGAACCAACCATCTTGGGCTAAGGAGCCCAGCACTTCACCGTCTGAGCCACACAGGTTGGCACCTCGAGTTGTACGTGGAATCCGTGAGATTCGAACCGCCTTGGTAAAATACAAGTGACAAGTTACTCAACCATCAAACCTTTCTACTTACTTGCAAATGTCTGATAGACTTAAGGGCTTAAAACACGATCAATTACTCTCGATACAGGATACAATTCTGACATTATGTTAGCTGTTCTAAAGCAGTCTCAATGAGCAATGTTTGTACCACGCTATTCATGCATACCCTTACAAAAACCTGGCATGCAAATGGACTGTTTATTCACTTTCTTCATGCAATTCGTGTGCACCCGTGATGCTTCGTGCCCTATTTAATAACGAGCTGTATCACGGCTCTTCAACATGGTCCACTCAGCTAGTAACCAGAGACAGTTGTCATAAAAAGAGAATAGCTACTGTGTAATGAAAGAGCCCACTTCACTCCGGATACGCAGTAACGTGCCATTCATGTGAATGCACATTCAGTGTTATTCATTGTAGTAGTGCCTATTCATCCAGCCCCAGCTCTTGGCTGGATGCCCAGACATTTTCCAGGAACTGAATACGGTCCTCCCTGTGACATTCATAATTTTGTGGCTGGTTCATTACAGCAGTGTTCGCGGTTATCTTGTTTCGCCAACTCTCTGTTCATTGGGATCTTGTGGGCGCGGGCCTTGCAGACCGCAATGACTTCCCGCATGTTATCAATAGAGCTACGTCTTCTACAGCAAGGATAGCAAAACTCTACCGACCAGCGTGTCAATTATGGTCTTGTCTATTACTTTTTATTGCCTAGTGTGCCATCGGTTATTTTCCTATAAAAACATCACGAAACCCCTCATCTGACTTTATTTAGGTATTAGATTACATTACATACATATCTCTTCGACCGAATGTTTTTGATTTTATTTTTCAAACATTACTGAAAATTACATTTGAAAGCTCGCCTGGTGGCCATAATCGTTAAGGCGTTGAAGTCTAAACGGTCTGACGTGGTGGTAAACCGGTTCGAGTCCCGTTTGTCGAAAAGAAATTTCACTATGAGAATGTTGGCCGGCAGGGTAGGGGAGGTGGTGGTATACAATTTCTAATCACTGGAATGCGTGCCAAAAGCCTGCATTAAATTCCAAACCCCTCGGTATTGTTCATATGGAGTGAGGGCATGTTGATGGTGATTCGTCCGTTGGATGGAGATGTTAAGCCTTGAGCAGAATCCTTGGTGCTATTCGATAGGAGGAGGCTATGTACCGGCACTGGGTTTCACCCTCTCCCTTCCTACTATCATATATCACGTCATTAATTTCATCTCATTAAATCCTCTGATGAGGTTAAGGTCAGGAAGGGCGTCCGGTCATAAAACCCGCCACGACGGATTCATATCACTTCATTCCCGACCCCGCAGAAAAAGGGGACAAGGGTTGGAAAACAAATAAACAAACAAACAAACAAACTGAAAAGTGCATTTAACCAAATAAAAGTTGTACAAAATATGTCCATAAAATAAATTGGTACATACTTATTTATTAAAGCCTAATGTTAACATATGCTATACTGCAATAGGTTCGAACTACATATTTATTATATGTTAAAAATATTAAAATATGTTACTGCAGTATATTTTCTGACGTGCCACAGAAGTCGTGTTCACGTGTCACCTAGTGGTACGTGTGTCATAGGTTCGCCATCCCTGTACCTACAGGCTTTATATAAATAAGAAAAAATAGTCTTTCTACCTACACTTTTTGAATATTAATCTGATACTGTGTTTTTATACTATACAGGACAAAATAATTATAGGCAATGTCGTGTTCAGTGTATAATGTTTCTCTGTCTCCTTGTTTGTTACAACATTACGGGAAAACAGATTGGGGAATTTACATGAAACTTGGTATTCATGTTTAGGATAGGGTCAATTAGGACCTTAGCTATAAGCCGTTCAAAACAATATAGCAGGAGGGAGGCTTCAAAAGGGAAGCTTCCAGCTTTACGTGACTAATGATAGCCACGAGATCTTCAGTTTTACGTGAAATCCGAACCACATGGACGTGACTTCTCAAAGTCCCACATATCGCAGTTGTGTCTGCGAACACCACTATATGAAATATTTCAGCTTAGAAATTTGAACGGTAGGGCTCTGTCATCTGAGGTTCAACATTATTCACGCCCCTCATGAAATATTTACTGCGGGTCAGTCTATCTCCCACACGTCTATAGTTTTGGAAACATGCTTGCGCCGGCGAGTGCGTGCACGTAACTACATTAACCAAGGTAAGAAGCGAAAGCTTCTTGTTTCTGTAGTTTATAAGATTGCGTTTTGTTGCCTTAAGGTGACACTATGGACATAAAAATATATTTTTATCTAATGCATGGATTTTCACGAAACTTTGTGGGAATGTCACCTACATAAAAGTGGAGATATCACGAATATTTCTTTCAAATACAATTAATAGTATTTCCAAAATAAATTTTTATTTTGAAATTTTTAATTTCACTTTCTTCATGAAATGTAATTAACATGTTAATGTAAATTCGTAATTCGGTGGATAATACTTCTTTTAAAAGCACTACGTATCGATTTTTCTGTACATAATTTATATAAGGAGATATATCGTACTAAATTTTGTGTAACTTTTACGTTATAAATTTTAGACTTAAAAGTCCCTACTACTTGAAAAAATTCTGCAATGAAAAGTTCCATACGCAGGTTTCTTAACATAGCTGTATACATATACCATTCAAATTTTGTTACATTTGACAGAATATTATGGGAGAAAAATGGGATTGAAATGTAAAATTACAATTGGCAAACGAAGCATTATTATAGTGATAACTTGTTTGAATTCGGCGGAATAACTTCGTGACAATAAAAAAGAAACTCAATCCTTTCAATTTCAGTCATAAAAAATTCATAAAAATAACCAAAATATTGTTTGTTTGTTTTTTATCTCCGGAGTGTCGCCTTAAACTTTTATGATATTCGCTTAAAAGGAATGAAGCTAATGTTACCTACCTATGATTCCCTCATGAGTTAGCTGTCATGTTATGTCCTTTTACACTCCTTTTACACTTCTAAATCTCTTGCTCTAGTCTTCCGCACTTCCATGATCTACGTCTTTCCCAAAGTCTTTCAAATTCCGAAACTCTGAAGAGTCGGTTATTCACAGCTACATGACACTTCACTCCAGGATAAATCAGATCTATGGCGTTAAAATGGCAATGGTATGATAGAAGGCGAACAATGTTATGCTCATGCCTCCTGGCTATTTCATCCACCACGTAAAATGGGTACTAGGGCTTGTTTTATTTCATAAGTTGCATGAGATCCCCCCTCCTTTAATTCATCGCGAACCGAATATTGTGCTCCTTCAACCAATCAATCAACTTATAATTTCTAGCCGTCATTGATGGTGCTTTGTCAAGAATGACCGAGTGAAGTGACAAAGACCGCGAAAAGAACTGAGCACAATATAATACACAGCTGATAGCATGTGATTACAGTAAACAACAGATCGACAACACTGGTAACTGGAACTTGAATCTAACGCACTCTATCGGAGCAATCAGCTGCCTATGATTGGCTGTTTATTAATACACTTAGCCTCCGTCAAAAGGCAGCGCTCAAATGTCAAGTCGAAACTCATAAGAACTGAACTGTAAAGACTCTCTATGCCTCGCTGATTAACAACCGTGGGGACTGAAAGAGAAAAAGAGTCGATCAAGGGAGTTTGGATAGGAAAGATGTAAGTAAGGATCCCGGCACATGTATAGTAACTAGAAACAATGCCAGACTCAATTACGAGTGGTGGTGATTACTGTTGTAAGAGAAAGTACAACTTGGCAAACTTCCTCACTAAACACTTGTCAAAGAGAGAAAAGGAAGACGTCCTCCCCTTCGAAAAATGGAAGTGTCGGCAAAAGAAAGGGAAGGCCCACGAAGGACATGAGTCAAAGTTATTTAGTAACCAAATTATTTAGTAGGAAATGTCGACTAGCCCGCTCTAACGTAATGTAGTGGGAGTAACATAAATTTTAGGGGTTCTAATGGGCCGAACCCGTAATGTTTATGCAAATCTCATGGCATTACCGTCTTGCAGGTAGACTCTACTTATTACTCGCTTCAGTAAGTTTGCATTCTAACCTATTACTGCATAAACATCCGGGCCCTAGACATGACAAATGAAGGCTTCCCTAGGCCTTGCATATTTAATAAGGTCGGGGTCGGAAAAGAACAAGATTTGAACAAAGGAGGTCAGTTAGAAAAGATGGAAGGAAGAGGACTGGCATGAGTAAGTGGACGCAGCTTGAGGAACCGTGGTCACCAATCCAAGTGGCTTGTCCCATATGATATGTTTCACGTCCCGCTCAAAAGGGAATATTCCTTGAAGAACAAGAAACCCTGAGTGTCACGTGCTATCAAGTTGACAATTTCTACATCCTACCCACAGTACACGAGCGACTCTTTTTTTTTTTTTCGTAACCTTCACTTTCTTTCTAAGAATCACCGTGAGGTAACTTCCGTCTCGGCCGGCTGCACTTGTCATTTCCCCTCTTTAAGCGCCATTTTATGTTCCTGGAAGCTGCAAAAGCTGTCACGCTCTCTGCAGCCTTCCCACCAGAACAGCCTTTTGTACCCTTTTCCAGGATACACCCTACAAAAAAGTTGACTTCTTCATTTAGTCTCTTCGAAAGATTTTTTTGTAACACTCAACTTCGATATTAGAATTGATATTCCCGTAACAGAACACTGTGACTCAAACAGCCGGGCGTAGGTCCCCGACATGAAAAGGCCCCAATTACATTTTTAATGTACACAAATAATAATAATAATAATAATAATAATAATAATAATAATAATAATAATAATAATAATAATAATAATAATAATAATAATGCTCGGCTCCATGGCTAAATAGTTAGCGTGCTAGCCTTTGGTCACAGGGACCCCAGATTAGATTCCCGGCAGGGTCGGGGATTTTAACCATCATTGGTTAATTTCGCTGGCACGGGGGCTGGGTGTATTTGTCGTCTTCATCGTTATTTCATCCTCATCACGACGCGCAGGTCACCTACGGGTGTCAAATCAAAAGACCTGCACCTGTCGAGCCAAGCTTGTCCTCGGACACTCCCGGCACTAAAAGCCATACGCCATTTCATTTAATAATAATAATAATAATAATAATAATAATAATAATAATAATAATAATAATAATAATAATAATAATAATTTACTAGCATATATTGAAGTCTGAAGTACAGTGCAAACCGGGTATAACGACTCAAAAGGGACCATTTATTAACAGTTTTTCTTTGTTACTAAAAATGTCACATTTGTAAGTTTTAGGCAGCACTTATATGGTTAATTAATAGAATAAAGTTAAAACATCAAAAAACATGAATGAAATAAATACTGTATTTGCAATACTGTATTTGTTGAGTGGGAATGAGAGGGATTTTTCTTCCAGTGCTTAAACAGTACGTACAGCAATAATATGTCAGAAAAATACAAAATAATACGTGAGAAAAGAAGTAGCAACGTTATAAATTGATCAATAATGTGTCACACGTTCTTGGCTAATAAATGATATACCGAGCTCGATAGCTGCAGTCGCTTAAGAGCGGCCAGTATCCAGTAATCGGGAGATAGTGGGTTCGAGCCTCACTGTCGGCAGCCCTGAATATGGTTTTCCGTGTTTTCCCATTTTCACACCAGGCAAATGCTGGGGCTGTACTTTAATTAAGGCCAAGGCCGCTTCTTTCCCACTCCTAGACCTTTCCTATCAAATCGTCGCCGTAATACCTATCTGTATCAGTGCGACTTTAAGCCAATTGTAAAAAAAAGTGATAAAAAGAAAGACGCCATTTTATAGGGCATGTCGTTATAAGCGATGTCATTCTTAGCGACTTTTTAAATGCGGTGCTTATATAGGATTTAGACGGGACCGTTGAATTTAGCCGTTATACCAAACAATTCCGTCTCTATTAAATCTAAATCTCAACCGAAATAATAGCCATCCAATACACTCGCAACCTCTTCTCACGACAGAGCTTTACATTTTTTCGTCTCTCTTCTAACAAGCACAAATTAAGTCAAGTATCCCTAAAATCCAAGACCCACCCCAACTCAGAAACATCGTATCCCTCAACAGCAATATTGCACGCGTAATAAATCTCCTCTAGGCCTCAAGCTAGCCAGACAGACGATAAGCACCTCAAAAAATGCTAGTAGTCACACAATCCTTGCCCACCAATTCTGATCCAGACAAGCCGCCACCACCACATTTCAACCACTCCACATTCGCATTCACTCCTACCTTCCTCGAAATACTGGAATTATTGCAACTAGAAACAGCAACAAAGTTAAAATCAAGACGGCTCAACCAATTGATATGGGACATAGGAACGCCAAGGTCGGAGGTCCCACCTTTCAATCATCCACTGGTTCGGGGGACACAGAGGGAGTCGCCAAAAGTTCGGATCGGTAGATGCAGAGTGAGTCTCGGCCCGTAAATGGCCACGGCTGGTCCGTGGTCCCAACAGCTCTGCACTCTGACTGGCCAACCGAGCGGAGGAGGGGTGGCCACGGCCTCTGCAATCGTGAGACGGGACAGGGCTGGACCTCACGGCTGGCCCCAACCGTCGGCTGTCCTGGGAATGGTCTTCCGTGGTTTCCCATTCTCCTACACTAAGGCGAATGCCGGGACAGTTTCTAGTATAGGCCACGGCCGCCAACCTCATCACCTTCTCTGAGCATCTCCTTCACCGTCACAAATCTCCCAGCCTGAGAGACGGCGTCACCGTCTAAGAGGCCCGCCTTCCCCTTCAGGGGAGAAATGAAAACATTTTAGTAGTAGTAGTAGTAGTAGTAGTTAGTCTGCCACTGCTAAGCAGAGTCTTGGAGGGGCGTGCCAATCCAACCGATGAGCCTAAATGGCACGTTTGGGCGAAACTCTGCAAACGCACGCTGCCTAACCACCCAAAACTTGGTTCCATTTCCGAGATTTTAGGAATTCAAATGGGCTTTGCGAAGCGGTGTTGCTAAATCTGCGCGTGGTTTAAGACCGACAGGAGAGCACCAGTCGAAAAATGAAATTTCTCCATGGGAGATGTTTGAATACAGATCTCCCAGCTGACAGGATCGCACCTTAGCAAGTAGGCTACGGTGATACTGGCTGAAACCCACGGTGTGTTTGTGTTTCATGCCTGCGAAGCGATCTGATTGGCTGACTTCAGCAGCTGATAAAATGGCATCGGCTTAGATATACATTTTTTTTCTTCAAATTATTTATCAGCATGACCAACACTCTAAAACTCACATACCCGGTTCACGTTCTTTCTGACCACCTTGTTTAAAACGTGAAGCTTGAATTGTTCAATTTAGGTAAGAATCACATACCTTAGTTTCAGCCATTAGTCAAGATGGTGGTGAACATACAGCAGGAAGTTACAATTGCAGCGTGTGTGATCTTGGCAAACGTGACTTTAACGCAGCACTGCTTCCATATCGTTAGGAGTGGGAAAGTGAAGAAAACAAATGATAATAACGGGAAGCATTCTGAAAAAGGAACCTCAATGAATGCTTCACAGAATCACCACAATTGAGGAAGAACTTCGTGCTTTACCAATGGAGATGGAGTTACTTTCCAAACCGTTCGCAATCATGCTTCAATGAACGGCGAGTATTTTTAAGCAATGAAGAGATTCTAAATGGTTCCTTCCTTAATTCGAGGAACTGCCATTCAAATAGTAATATCTCATCTCCCGTATTTATAAAACTGTCATCACTCGATGTGATCAAATGTGCAGCCAAATTTCTTCTGAATCACATGGATAATAATTCAACGCCAAGTTCCTAGACGAACTACCCCTCCTTCGTCTCTCCCAACCCATTCTGATGTGCTGCCAACCCAAAATTCAACATTTCGCTTTAAAACTTCAAACGTTGTAGCCCTTGATCGAGGCCTACTCTGACCTATTGAAAGAAAAACGGCTCGGCGTAAAATAGTTTGGATCAACTTATACTAGAGTTAAGTTCTATTTTAGCCAGCCCATTATGAAGTAGTGAAAGATTTCTGTTCTTTGTTTGGTTTCGCTATTAAAAGGGAACAGAGAATGA
This sequence comes from Anabrus simplex, assembly GCF_040414725.1. Lineage (NCBI taxonomy): Eukaryota > Metazoa > Arthropoda > Insecta > Orthoptera > Tettigoniidae > Anabrus > Anabrus simplex. Next base: position 125,006,897 of record NC_090270.1, on the reverse strand, counting down.
GGGCCCGGGCAGCCATCGTGTTCGTCATTGATTTAAGACGGCCTTGCATACAGCTACGGGTAGTTTCTGTCCTTTCACCGCAGCACCTTGGATTCTTCTTCTGCTTATCATTATTCTGTTCACACGGGGTCAGCGTTTCTGGTCAGCATATCTCACGTTCCTTAGCCCTAGATGTCATCTTCCGCTACAATCCACCCACCGCCTCTTTGGTCGTCTTCTCCTCCTATCCCCATCTATATTAGACACACTTACCTCCTAAGATAAACTTGATCCCACCTCAAAATATGTCCATACCATTCCAATGGCCATTTTTTTGCACTTTCTTTCATATTCCTGTCACCTTAACACATCTTCTGCTTTTCTTAATTCCAGCTAATACTCGAAAGTGCAACTTATTTCTCTGCTACATCCAGTTTCTTCTCCTCAGGTTTCTTGATTACCCATGTCTCCGTTCCGTGAAGCATAGCAGGCCTGAACGCAGTTTAGCTGTCAGTCATTAGGCACAGAGCGCTCTACCTGTATTCTGTAGGCTATTTCTGCACTTTGGTCTCCATCTGTCACCACTATTGATCTCAGGTACTTGAAAGCGGTAGCAATTTTTCAGCCTTGCTACACTCACCTCAATCCCTCCGTTTCCGGCATGACGTTGTACAGATACACCTAACAAAAGACCAATATCTGGAGGTCCAAAGAGCACAAAATATACGTGTTAAGATTCATTTATGATTTATTGTATGGTGCGCATTAGTGTTGGCTACTGAGTGTATGATGCGAAGCTGTCCGAGTGAATCGGATCGTAGCAACGGCTAGTTGACGGAGCACGATTCAACTGACTCGTAACAGATTGCTGAGTGGCGCACTCACGGATCAGCGAGACACAACACACACGGTTCATTATCAGAACACTGGGTATTCGGGGGGGAGCCGAACTTTCACTGCGGGCGAGTGACAGAGCCATGCAGGAGCCATGGCTCATTGATGCCTGGTTTCTGGAATGGTGAGATATCTGTCCGATAGCTATCGATTTGTTACAGCTGTCAACCCGATAAATCTTCGCTGCGTTGCACAGCGGAATAGCAGCCAACTTATCGAACTGTTAACAATTGGCTCGTTGATCAAGTTTCATAAATACACACTAGATGCCACCCCTCGCACTGCTTTGTCTTTGTGCATTATGTGCAACGAGCTAGAAAGAGGACTACTCGTTGATTATGTGTATTCCCTAGACTGTCAGGCGCATACGCACAAGTAATGCATCGCATTTGAGCTTTCCAAGCAGCTCCTATTATTGGTATTCGACTAATTCTTGGAGACGTGGGTGTCAGTATCGTAGTGTTTAAGCACAGTCAGAAGAATTTCACACTGAGGATTTGTAATGAAATATGCACACCAGCAGCACATGTCACGCGCGATCCAGTTTGCACTGAGCCTTATAAATATACCCTATCTATTCCCTGTTATCCCAGAGTAAGAACATTGTTTGACCGGGAAATTAACATAATTGTATAACCTGTTAGTTCCTTACAATGTAATATGGTTAATTAAAAACAATCCCACGAAAAAAGTAAATGCTGACTGCCAATGCAAGTAGGCCTGCAGTAGGCCCACTGCGATAAATCTGTAATTATATGTTATACTCAGTTACTGGTACAGTGCTTTTACGGACACGAATGCAGTCACAGACAGAAATATGATAAGACTCAGTAGTATTATAGGGTATCGTATTTAATATTTCTTCAACAGAGGACAATGGAAAATTATATGTCACAGGTCGCAAATTGTCGCCTATAACCTCAACCAAATGTATGACAGCCTGAATCTGAATTCTCTTTCACTATACTTCATTAGAACATTAGGCCCACAATAATAATTATAATAATAATAATAATAATAATAATAATAATCCGTTTACCCTCCAGGTTCGGTTTTTCCCTCGGACTCAGCGAGGGATACCACCTCTACCGCCTCAAGGGCAGTGTCCTGGAGCTTCAGACTATTGGTCGGGGGATACAACTGGGGAGAATGACCAGTACCTCGCCCAGGCGGCCTCACCTGCTATGCTGAACAGGGGCCTTGCGGGGGATGGGGAAGATTGGAAGGGATAGACAAGGAAGAGGGAAGGAAGCGGCCGTGGCCTTAAGTTAGGTACCATCCCGGTATTTGCCTGGAGGAGAAGTGGGAAACCACGGAAAACCACTTCCAGGATGTCTGAGGTGGAAATCGAACCCACCTCTACTCAGTTGACCTCCCGAGGCTGAGTGGACCCCGTTCCAGCCCTCGTACCACTTTTCAAATTTCGTGGCAGAGCCGGGAATCGAACCCGGACCTCCGGGGGTGGCAGCTAATCACGCTAACCACTACACCACAGAGGCGGAATAATAATAATAATAATAATAATAATAATAATAATAATAATAATAATAATAATAGTGGTCACTCTAGAATGTTGACTATTTCTACTATTTCTTCGTCAGAAGAAGATGAGAAAGCCATAGAAAATTTTAACAAACACAACATTAGCTGCCGATACTGAAGCAATGCGCATGCGCCCACCAAGTTAACGAATAGATATCTCCTGCTGAAGGCCCTCTAAGTTAGCAGGCGATTTATCGAACCGATAGATGTGTCTTACCTTCATGCAACGCCAAAACACAAGTTAACCATTCGATACCGCTATAGGTTAAATATCTCACGTTTCAGAAACCGAGCATGAAATAATCGTACTCTCGCTCTCAGCTCATTTGAAAATAATACCCATTTGCATTCACTGTCTTCTTGCATGGAGGTTGAAAATATAGTTGGATCTCTTTGCAGTGTAAAAGCGGTTGTCAAAAGTAATTCCAAAGTAGGTAGGCTATTGTGTTACTCTATTTATTAGTTGAATAAATCTTAGTATTATAACTTAGTTGACATTCGACAATTAATACAACTCAGCTCTCTAACCTACCCTGTTACTATGAGTCATGCTCGTGACCACTCAAAACTATCTGTTTTATATTCCGAAGAACTGCTCAGTATTCTCTCAGTTCGTATGTCGCATCATTGCACAAGACTTCAATAATCGAATCACGAGATCACCGGTGTACGTGAACAGTGAGTAAGTGAGCTGATTGACGCAATCACTTAACTATAAAGATATTTAATGTTATTGTGTTTACGTCTGACTAACTAATTTTACGGTTTATTGCAGACGCCGAGGTGCCGGGATTTAGTTCCTCAGGAGTTCTTCTACGTACCAGTAAAATTATCGACACGAGGCTGTCATATTTGAGCACCTTCAAATACCACCGGACTGAGCCAGGATCTAACCTTCCAAGTTGAGGTCAGAGGGCCAGCGCCTTAACCGTCTGAGCCACTCAGCCCAGCTAAACTAATTAACTAACTAAAAGGAATTTGAGTCAGAAAACCGTGAATACAGTGAAATTTCCAAGTTCTTTGACATCATTTAAGAAAAAAACTAGGCAAATAATTGTCTAATTGACTGTAATGTGCCGTGAATCGGATCACTGTATCGATTCAGTAACGTGAACGGAATCAATTGAATCCATTCGGTAAAATGAATCCAATATTCCATCACTAGTGCGCATGTAACTACCGCTTATAAGCAGCTATGGTCTCTAAAATTGGACGAGAGAAAGAATCTACTCCGACACAGCATATTTGGTATACAGGCTTCACTTTCTTTCATCATACACTGACTGACAGAGCAAATGCAACACCAAGGAGGAGTGGTTCGAAAGGGATGAAAGTTGGGGAAAAAACAGAGTCGGCACGGAAGAATAATTGATGTTTATTTCAAACCGATATGCAGGTTACACAATGCGCACGGCATCGACTCAGTAGGATGTAGGACCACCGCGAGCGGCGATGCACGCAGAAACACGTCGAGGTACAGAGTCAATAAGAGTGCGGATGGTGTCCTGAGGGATGGTTCTCCATTCTCTGTCAACCATTTGCCACAGTTGGTCGTCCGTACGAGGCTGGGGCAGAGTTTGCAAACGGCGTCCAATGAGATCCCACACGTGTTCGATTGGTGAGAGATCCGGAGAGTACGCTGGCCACGGAAGCATCTGTACACCTCGTAGAGCCTGTTGGGAGATGCGAGCAGTGTGTGGGCGGGCATTATCCTGCTGAAACAGAGCATTGGGCAGCCCCTGAAGGTACGGGAGTGCCACCGGCCGCAGCACATGCTGCACGTGGCGGTGGGCATTTAACGTGCCTTGAATACGCACTAGAGGTGACGTGGAATCATACGCAATAGCGCCCCAAACCATGATGCCGCGTTGTCTAGCGGTAGGGCGCTCAACAGTTACTGCCGGATTTGACCTTTCTCCACGCCAACGCCACACTCGTCTGCGGTGACTATCACTGACAGAACAGAAGCGTGACTCATCGGAGAACACGACGTTCCGCCATTCCCTCATCCAAGTCGCTCTAGCCCGGCACCATGCCTGGCGTGCACGTCTATGCTGTGGAGTCAATGGTAGTCTTCTGAGCGGACGCCGGGAGTGCAGGCCTCCTTCAACCAATCGACGGGAAATTGTTCTGGTCGATATTGGAACAGCCAGGGTGTCTTGCACATGCTGAAGAATGGCGGTTGACGTGGCGTGCGGGGCTGCCACCGCTTGGCGGCGGATGCGCCGATCCTCGCGTGCTGACGTCACTCGGGCTGCGCCTGGACCCCTCGCACGTGCCACATGTCCCTGCGCCAACCATCTTCGCCACAGGCGCTGCACCGTGGACACATCCCTATGGGTATCGGCTGCAATTTGACGAAACGACCAACCTGCCCTTCTTAGCCCGATCACCATACCCCTCGTAAAGTCGTCTGTCTGCTGGAAATGCCTCCGTTGACGGCGGCCTGGCATTCTTAGCTATACACGTGTCCTGTGGCACACGACAACACGTTCTACAATGACTGTCGGCTGAGAAATCACGGTACGAAGTGGGCCATTCGCCAACGCCGTGTCCCATTTATCGTTCGCTACGTGCGCAGCACAGCGGCGCATTTCACATCATGAGCATACCTCAGTGACGTCAGTCTACCCTGCAATTGGCATAAAGTTCTGACCACTCCTTCTTGGTGTTGCATTTGCTCTGTCAGTCAGTGTATTATAACCGCAATTGACCGCAATACAGCTACTATATTTTCTTACGTCGAAATGATTTGTACAGTCATTTTTTCACTATCGTTGACTAGGAACTGTGGAACTCTCTTCCAGAAAGTATCCGAACATCCAAATCCCTGAAAATTTCCCAAAGTGCTGGATATTGCCATTTCCTGGGAAAAATCGAGTAGAATATTCCAGCTGTTATTGGAACGAACGTACGATCGAACGAACGAACGATTATGTGTGCGATATATATGGGTGAATACTTCTTCTTCTTCTTCTTCTTCTTCTTCTTCTTCTCCTTCCGATATTTTCCTGAACATATGAATTTTCCTCATTTATGAAATAGTAGGCCTATAATGTTATACGTTCGCTTTCGATTTTGCTCACTCTTAGGCAATATGTTTATATTAATATTTGCAGTAAATTTCACACTGTGTGTTTAAATGCAAGAGAGGATATTGCATTCCTAATTTCACCACTAATAAATACTACTGCTACGTAGTGTTCTGCTTACTAATCTTTAGCTCTCTATCTTCAAGACAGGATTCAAATTCTGGTAAATAAAAATAAAATTGTGTTGGATAAAGCGATGGCCTCAACATCACCACTTTTAACAGCAACTTTGACTTCCGTCCGCCTCTGTGGTGTAGTGGTTAGCGTGATTAGCTGCCACCCCCGGAGGCCCGGGTTCGATTCCCGGCTCTGCCACGAAATTTGAAAAGTGGTACGAGGGCTGGAACGGGGTTCACTCAGCCTCGGGTGGTCAACTGAGTAGAGGTGGGTTCGATTCCCACCTCAGACATCCTGGAAGTGGTTTTCCGTGGTTTCCCACTTCTCCTCCAGGCAAATGCCGGGATGGTCCCTAACTTAAGGCCACGGCCGCTTCCTTCCCTCTTCCTTGCCTGTTCCTTCCAATCTTCCCATCCCTTCACAAAGGCCCCTGTTCAGCATAGCAGGTGAGGCCGCCTTGGCGAGGTACTGGCCATTCTCCCAGTTGTTTCGCGGGCCCAAAGTCTGAAGCTCCAGGACACTGCCCTTGAGGCGGTAGAGGTGGGATCCCTCGCTGAGTCCGAGGGAAAAACCGACCCTGGAGGGTAAACAGATTACGAAACGAAACGAAACTTTGACTTCTGGGGAAAGCAAAAACAATTCCGCAAACGAAGCGTAGGAATTCTGCAAGAGCCCTCCTTTGTTACGTAATTTCTTCAAAAGTTATTATTTATGTCCTTTTCTCTTTCAGGTTTACGTCACAAAATATACAGAATTTCGCTAGTTGTACGGCTAACATGACCGAACAAAAGCAAACACCATGCCACTACAGCACTGAGGGGCTTTGGCCTACCAAGCGAGCGCTGATCAGCCCGAAAGCCTGAAGATTATAAGGTGACGAGTGGTCAACGCGACGAATCCTCTCGGTCGTTAGTTATTCTTGGCATTCTAGACCGGGGCTTCTATTTCACCGTCCGAAAGCTCCTCGATATTGTTTTCATATAGGGTGTGTGGACCTAGAAATAGCGCTCAGATCCAGGTAAAAATCCCCGACGTGGCCAGGAATCGAATCCGGGGCCTCCGGATAAGAGGCAGGCTTGCTACCGCTACAATCTTGTAATTACACAAGACTGTAGATAACATAATTACGGCTAAAATGGTCTTAAATTTTCGGGAAATCAGACCCACAGGCAAGTGAATATTAACTTCAAAATTCTCTTATACACTGGCTGGGATTCAAATCACGACCGCATTGGTGAGAAGCCAGAGACGGTGTCGTTACATTATCTGTTTCGAAAAAATTATATAAATTAAGGGAAGCGGCATGAAAGGCTGCAAGATCTCCCTCCCTATAATTAGCATTGTAACGTTCCAGACGTTACAGTGTAATTATGTTAATTTTATTATGTGTAATTAATTCAGGAATTTAACGTCATGATATTTATTTGGTATGTAATTGTATTATAATTCATGTTTAATCATTTGCTCACTATCATTTCATTACTTTGTAACTACGACTTATAAACGAGGGCTGAATATCCTAATATTCACTTAGATTCTTGCGACAGTTGGTTAAAATTAACTTGCAGTAGATTTCAGTTATCTTGCCACATCACCGAGGAAGTTGGAAGGACAGATTTAGACACCAAGTTCTGGGAAAAGCGAGCACGTGTTCACGCGTCCTAACGTAAGCTACCGTATTTCGACCAGAATTATTCGAACTGATCAACGCCTATATTTTCAAAGGAGCGTCATGTTGCCATGGATACTGATTGAAAGGACGAATAGAAGAACAGTTGATATCTTGTGTGGGACCCATCTACTCTAAAATCTAGAGTGGGGAGAGAAGTGTCATCTGATTGGACCACGTGTAGCGGCCTGTAATTAGCGCGAGAGAAAGTTATAAAAGGGCGTGTTGGAGCTCCTGGAGGGTCTCTCTACAACGTCTTATTCGCTTCTGCGAGTCTCTCTACAACGTCTTATTCGCTTCTGAGGGTCTCTCTACAACGTCTTATTCGCTTCTGCGAGTCTCTCTACATTATTCTACGATCTTCTACGAGGCTTCTACATTATGTTCTACTTGATTCTGCGTCTCGATACTTAGAAATTCTGAATGAGGTGTGTATAGCCACTCTCATGAGGAAGTACGTACAGCACGGCTACAAGACCGGTTTGAACCAGTCTAAGTCAATAGATAGTTTTAATCTAGATAGAAATGAAACTTCAGAGAACGTTATCAGTAAAGTTGGAAGGATTCTTAATTGAGTATCCTCTCCATATAACCCAAGGTGGTTCTTCTAACTGTGACATAGGGCTTATCTCCAATCTATGGGATAAAGCATAATAGGGAGTGTTAGTTTTGAAGTCATCTTCCAAGTAGTGGTGGGTGCAATTTGTAAGGCAGGAATGGTACTGAGCTGCAGATGAAGAGATATCAAAGACGACCGGTGATGTTCCAGCTACAAGGAGGGAAGCTTTCCAAGGACCAGCAGAACAAGACGACATGGTGAGCATGCGAGTTAAAGATATTGCAAGTTTTCGCGAAGTAGAGTCATTCAATTTTTTATTAAATTCATTTTCTAATTTAAATTCAGTTCTCGTTAAACCGTCGTCATTTATATTAAATATAATAAATAGTATTTTTCTAGTTTACTTTAATCAATTTGCCTTAATTATCCTTTTAATTTCTAATTCTCCTGCTTAATGATTAGTGTACTATCACCTCACCCCTGTGATAAGAGTCTGTCCAAGCTTGATATAAATTTTATCTTTAAGTCCTCAACTTAAAGATTGGCGCCCTTTGCTTGCTTGGTTGCATTTCTCATTTGATGATGGTTCTCCGAGAGGGGAAGTCACAGCATGTCTTGTGCTTTTCGCGTGGAAGGGGAGAAAACAGTGATCAAGGAAAATTGGGATTTAACATCTTGAAGAAAGGACCCTGACGGACTGGAGCAGATGCAATGCCATAATCAGCTGGGCTCTCGTGGTAGTCAGGTCACCACCACGTATTCGAAACGTCGGCAGATTGTATGGAATGTGCAGGAAACAACAACACGGTTCAACCCGGAAGAACTAAATATCTATATACACCGTGGAAGTTCCAAATCTAAGGTAGGTCACCAATTATTAGAACCCGGGAGGGCAAAATGGTTCCCTGATTTTCGTAACTTTTAATTAAATCTTGTCTTCATAGAAATGAAACGGCGTATGGATTTTAGTGCCGGGAGTGTCCCAGGACAAGTTCGGCTCGCCAGATTCAGGTCTTTCGATTTGACGTTCGTAGGCTACCTGCGTGTCCCTTAAAGATAAGTTGATGTGAAGGGACGCCGTCATCTTGACCCACAACGACTTGGCTATGAACATGGACATTCACATGGTTGTCGATCTGGACAGTTGCTATTAGTAGGCTGTGTATCTGATATTGTTATATTTTGTTATGTTTGTTTACATTTGTTTATTAGTCTGTTGACAGTGCAAGTGAAATTTGCTCAGTGTAGCTGTATCTTGTGCTTCGTGAATAAATAAATGATGATGAAGACGACACATACACCCAGCCCCCGTGCCAGTGAAATTAACCAATTAAGGTTAAAATTCCCGACCCTGCCGAGAATCGAACCCGGGACCCCTGTAGTTTAATTAGAAATGTAATCGCAACGCCAAATTTCTGTGCATCAAGAGCTGCACAGTGAGACATTGTCACGTTGAAGTATATGCCTCTGTGGATGCGTGGTAGAGTGTCGGCCTCCGGATCCCAAGATAGCGGGTTCAAACCCGGCAGAGGTAGTCGGATTTTTGAAGGGCGGAAAAAAGTCCATTCGACACTCCATGTTGTACGATGTCGGCATGTAAAAGATCTCTGGTGATACATTTGGCATTTACCCGACAAAATTAATCAAATCTCAGCCATAGACGCTCAAGAGAGATCCGGTTTACTCTGTCTGCCATCTAGCGGACCTACAGTTAAACGGAACGTCGAAATTGACGAGCAGACAGCCAGATGGCATCAAATCGAAATGTCTGCAAACGGTAGCTGAGGCCATACGATTATTATTATTATTATTATTATTTATATGGGTGTAGTTTTGTATGAGCGCCTATTCACAGCACTTCAACAAAAAGCATGGTCGTGATAGTTTCGTTATATTTTTCTTGTAAATGGGAGATAAAGATAACGTATGTCTCGTGCCAGTTTCACCTGTCCAAACGCTCTCGTTTTCTCGACATTGCTGTGAAATCAGAGGAAGATAAGGATAATATACATTTTATGATTCTGTCCGCGATGCACACTTAGGCCTACCAGGAATATTCTGTATAAAAGACTAATAAGACTACTCATGAACCACGCACAACTTTTTTTAAAAAAATTTACAATTTGCTTTACGTCGCACCAACACAGATAGGTCTTATGGCGACGATGGGACAGGAAAGGGCTAGGAGTGGGAAGGAATCGGCCGTGGCATTAATCAAGGTACAGCTCCAGCATTTGCCTGGTGTGAAAATGAGAAACCACGGAAAAACATCTTCGGGGCTGCCGACAGTGGGGTTCGAACCCACTATCTCCCGGATGCAAGCTCACAGCTGCGTGGCCCTAACCGCATGGCCAAGTCGCCCAGTACATAACTTTGTAGGGGGAACGTCGAACGCTGTGCCCTGACCTCTTCGGCAAGGTGAAACTAGTTCAGAACTGAGCACCGAGACTAGTATTTAAAGCTGATAGACGAACACCAGTCTCTGATCTGCATACGATAAGAGAAAAAATAAAAAAAGGAGCTTTCGTATTTCATCCTAACAATGCACAAATACCTACACTGTTATTTTGTAATTTTTAGGAAAATTTAAAATGATACGTTGCAGCAATTACCAATGCATGATTATAATATAATCATTATCTTTATATGTTACAGGTTGACGGCTTGAATTTTCCTGGGCATGAAGTAGCAGAAACATTTCTTCTTCTTGCTAGGGGCTTTACGTCGCACCGACACAGATAGGTCTTATGGCGACGATGGGATAGGAAAGGCCTAGGAGTTGGAAGGAAGCGGCCGTGGCCTTAATTAAGGTACAGTCCCAGCATTTGCCTGGTGTGAAAATGGGAAACTACGGAAAACCATCTTCAGGGCTGCCGATAGTGGGATTCGAACCTACTATCTCCCGGATGCAAGCTCACAGCCGCGCGCCTTTAACCACACGGCCAACTCGCCCGGTCAGAAACATTTCAGAAACGTGAAGACTTCAAGGAACATGATTACTTACGTCAATACGTTGATAATGAAGATGTATGACAAAAGTTTACCAATATGAAGAACTTAAAAGAATCTGGAAAACCACAGAATCTCATGACAGAAGAAATGGATGTGTTCCTCAGACCTACAATATTTATGTCCCGTTTAGGGTATCCTAGGATGAGAGTGTATTGGACCAAAACAATACGTGTATCTGTAATTGCCAATAACATTTCTAGGAACAGGTACTTCACTATGAGAAAGCATTTTAAAGTAATAGAAGATGACTAGGTTTCTAATGAGAAAAATAATAGAGATATACTGTGGAAAGTTAGGCCGATTATGAACAGGATTGGGAAAGGATACATGAGGTTACCTCAAGATGGTGGTGGTGGTGATTATTGTTTTAAGAGGAAGTACAACTAGGCAACCATCCTCTATATAACACTAATCAGAAGGAAAAATGGAAGGGATCCGACACTTCGAAAAATGAAGATATCGGCCAAAGGAAGGCAAGGGCCACGAAGGGCGTGAAAATGAAAGACTCCCTAGCCCTCGCAAACCTAATAGCGTCGGGGTCGGAAAAGAACAAGAGTTGACCAAGGTAGGTCGGATAGGATAGATGTAAGTGAGGAGCCTAGCACAAGTAAGTGGAAGCAATGCCAGGACTCGGCTGAGGGCCCCTTGGTCGCCAACCCACGCTCCAAAGTTCAGAGCCCCTGAGGCCTTACCTCAAGAAACTAAGGTAGCAATCGATGAAGAGATAATACCTTTAAAATTAATGTGTGGAGTAAAGCAGCTTATTAGAAGTAAACCTAACACTAAGATCCAGAAGAATTCTGTATTGGCTAACACTTCAGAATTATTTCTCGACTTCGAAGTGTTCCAAGGGAAGGGGATATTTCCAGATGGTTCCTGCAATGGAAGTGGGCTTGGAGTGGAAGGAGTTGCCGTTCTTCTACTTGGTCAAACTATTTACGGTGGAGCACACGTGCTCCTTTGATACGTATTTTATCTTTGCCCCTTTTTGGAAGCAATGGCTGAAAATAACTTAATCCGGCACCGGCGCTATATTGAAGTATAGAATACCAGCTGTTACACACCTAACTGATGACAAAGTCACGAGTAAACTTGAAAGAGGAAGTCTTATTTCTTAGCTGTCTTGGCCGGGTCATCTACCTCTCATATTAGCATCCCCTTATTTGAAATTTGGAGTCTAAGTGAATTTTGCAGCAGGAGCGAGAGGTGGACTGGACGAACCATATTCTATTTTACTGACTTGGCAATTACTAAGAGCTGGGTTTAGAACAGGCTGGACGGAATGGAACTGCAGGAGGCAAAGATGAACATAATGCACTTTCTTTAATTCGGAATTGCTATCGCGGAATACTTCCTTGCACAGAGTGACAATACCAGTGATTTAAACAGCGAGGATGAATTGTCTGGGAAAAGTTGCTGAAGTGAAAATTCTGCTGGTACATCATGCAAAAACCGAGCTCGATAGCTGCAGTCACTTAACTACCGTCAGTCTCCAGTATTCGGGAGGTATTGGGTTCGAACCCCACTGTTGGCAACCCTGAAGATGGATTTTCCTTGGTTTCCTATTTTCACACCAAGCAAATGCTGGGGATGTCCCATCATCGCCATAAGAACTATCTGTGTCGGTGCGACGTAAAGCAACTTATAAAAAAGAAACATGTAAAAATAAAGATGCACCTTCCAGTGACGAGTGTAAAGAACAGTGTTCGTGGTAAGAATGTTGGGTGCCAAAAGAAGACTACAGTCTTATGCCACAAGTGTGAAATGTACTTGTACCTCACCACCCAATATAAATGGTTTTGTATGTTTAAGTTACTTTGTATGGTTGTCCCTATGTACTTCGCATCTTCTTGACCTAAAAATAATAAATATGAGCTGTATAGTTTGGTAAAAGGTATTTTAAGTTCGTGCGATTTGAATTTAGACACTAAGTCCCAATGGCCATTATGATGGTCACCTGCATTTTGAGCTAAAGTACAATTGGATATATTCTTGTGTCAATGTGTACTTACAGTAGTACAACAACGTATTTGATTCTTCTTTTTCTTCTGCTGCAGTGGCCTCTTCTTCTTCTTGCTATTGGTTTATGTCCCACTAATTTTGACTGTTTTTGGAGACGCCGAAGTGCCAGAATTTTGTCCCGCAAAAGTTCTTTTACATGCCAGTAAAACTACAGACACGAGGCTGACGTATTTGAGCACCATCACGTATCACCGGACTGAACCAGGATCGAACTCGTCTGAGCTACTCAGCCTGGCAAACCTTGATAAAGATTTCGTATTGTGGAAATGAGAAATATTTTACACAGCTGAGTTTGAATTCGATGTTCCTCTTTAGTGTAGAAACCTTTATTTTCGGCTCAGATCTATTTTAGACAGTTACAACTTTATCCCTGGAACGGATACTATAGACACACTTCACTCTATTTCCTGGAAACCCTCCCTACGGCGAGTACGATAATCCCGTTCTAGGAATAATAAATATTTGCGCTTCCGCGAATTTCGTGGGTCGCTACACAACAAAATTAGCGTCCTGTAGTAGTAGGTCAGAACTGTGCGATTACAACAGGTACGGTATGAACCAACTCGGCGATCAATATCTCGGTAAATACGAACCGCATTTGAGAGAGGAATAAGTCTGGTTCAATTACCGTACATAATGCGCGCGTTGCCTCAGAAATATGTTTAGAAATATTGTGATCTCGGCCACTTTCAAACTTCGCGTTATGAAGATTTTCTTTAAGCAATCAATCATCTTGTTTATTCTACTGCACTTACAACTGAGGAGAAGTCTTCAGTAACACCTCCTAATTCTTTTTCTTCTCCTTCTTATGTATTATTATTATTATTATTATTATTATTATTATTATTATTATTATTTTCATCTTAAGCCCGACTCGGGTCGGGCGAAGTTGTCACGAAAACCCAGCGTGACAGTTCCTCCCCTGCTCCTACCGAATTTTTTAAAATCTGAAAGCTTAAATCGTCAATATCTGTTTTATTTTTCGAGTAGGGTGGAGGGCGCGCCCAGGTCCGCCGAGACAGAGAGGGATGAACTGCTTGCGAGAAGACATGCGAGCCGTCGATGAAGAGTGAGATGTAGAAAAGCACACCCTACACCCTGGCGGGGAAAACGACAATAAGAAGAAGAAGTAGAACGTGGTGGTGGTGGTGGTGGTGGTGGTGGTGGTGGTGGTGGTGGTGTTGAAGAGAACACCTCAGGTCATACAGTTGGCCCTCGATCGATCGGTGGATTGTCAGAGGCCTGCTATTCGGACCAAGAGGCACCCACCCCAGTCAGGCATAGACCTTACTACAAAATTTAAAAGTTGGATTCTTCAAAAGAGGAAAAGAAGTATTACAGATTCTGAGGGACACTGTGTAAGTAATTCATTTCCATCTATACCTGAGAATGTGATTGATATTCCTCCTCCACTCCCCCTGGAAAAGAGAAGACAATAGCAGCATTAGTAATTATAAATTTTCGCTTTTTAATTTTCTTCAATTCTATTGAAATTGTAACCTGACTTTATTCCGGATCTGAACGGTCACCCTCATTGGTGGACGGACGATTTATTATTTCTTTAATGAATCTCTCTCTTTCTCTCTCTCTGATCGAAAGTCTACTTCGGATTACAAGTGTAACATCTCGTCCATGATAATGTTTGATAGCAATCATTCTTTACTGATATTGAAGTTGTCAATATTTTGATCTAGGGGAGTTCTTTTACGATCTAGAAACCAGCATCTCGGAACTGGAATACGTTCAGATGCTATCGACTTCAGCAGAGCCTGAAGCCGGGGGGCGTTCATTAGCGAATATTTTCAGTTGTATATTCACTTTGCTAGATCGCTACAACACGAGTTCCATTTATTAAAACAGAGTATTAGTAGTACTAATATGAATTATTGTTTTGAAGAAAAACTGGGAAACCTTAACTCTAATCAGAAGGGAAAAGGGAAGGGATCCGATCTGTCGAAGAATAAAATTATCGCAAAGTCCGACTCCATGGCTAAATGGTTAGCGTGCTGGTCTTTGGCCACAGGGGTCCCGGGTTCGATTCCCGGCAGGGTCGGGAATTTTAACCGTAACTGGTTAATTCCGCTGGCACGGGGGCTGGGTGTATGTGTCGTCTTCAACATCATTTCATCCTCATCACGACGCGCAGGTCACCTACGGGTGTCAAATTCAAAGACCTGCATCTGGCGAGCCGAACTTGTCCTCGGACACTCCCGGCACTAAAAGCCATACGCCATTTCATTTTTCATTATCGCAAAAACAACTAAAGGGAGTGAAAATGAAAGACACCCTAGGCTTCACAGACCTACTGTAATACTGTGGGGTCACAAGGGAACAGGAGTTGAACAAGTGAGGTAAAAGTGAGGAGCCCGGTACAAGTAAGTGAAACAATGCCCGACTCAGCTACGGTCCCGTAGTCGCCAAGCTACGCCCTCAAGTTGAGAGGTCCCACCCACAGTAATAGTAGTAGTAGGAAGAGGATGAGAAAGAGGATGAGGAGGCTGAGCTGAGTGGCTCAGACGGTTGAGGCGCTGGCCTTCTGGCCCCAACTTGGCAGATTCGATCCTGCATCAGTCCGGTGGTATTTGAAGGTGCTCAAATACGTCAGCTTCGTGTCGGTAGATTTACTGGAACGTACAATCAATCACCACTGATATGAATTTAGAGCAGTCGTCCAGGTGGCAGATTCTCTATTTGTTGTTCTCCTAGTCTTTTCTTAAATAATTGCAAAGAATTTGGAAATTTGTTGAACTTTTCCCTTGGTAAACTATTCCAAACCATAACTGCCCCTTCCAATAAACGAATATTTACCCCAATTTGTCCTCCTAATCTCCAGCTTTATTTTGATATTGTGATCTTTCCCACTTTTAAAAACACCACTCTAACTAATTCGTCTACCAACGTCATTCCACGCCATCTCTCCACTGACAGCTCGGAACATGCTACTTAGTCGAGCAGCCAAGACTTCCAAGCACAAACTTTGCAACATTTTCGTAACGTTACCACTTTGTCGGAAATCATCCAGAAAAATCAAGCTATTTTTGTTTTAACTCCTGCTGGACAACATTCCGGCACCTCGGCGTCTCCGAAAACCGTAAAAGGAGCTAGTGGGACGTAAAGCCAATAAAAGTAGTAGCCCTAATCTAAGCACTGAGTAATAAGGTCCTGTATCTTAGACCAAACTTTTTATCCCCTATACAAGGTAATGGCCTGCACATTCCGTTACCAATTCTAAGTACTGCACGTTTGAGCTGCGTGACTTGGCGACAAGGAACTGGGTTGAGCAAGGCCACTGTAGAATTCTTCTTCAAATAATTGTCGAAAGCGGACGCTTAATGAGCTTCTGTTACACATACGCGTCTGTTAATTTGTTATGTAAATGTCTGGCGCTCATTAGCGAATATATGGCATTAAGCAAGTGTAACCTCACACCAGGGATTCGTTAATTCTTATGATTCAGCTCAATTTCTCTTGACCCTCATACTATCTCTGAATAATATAATCTTGCTGCCTTCTTTTCACACGGTTGACTGTCGGTTAATTCTACTGATTCACCTCGCATACAATTTCCTGCAACATATATCATTCATGCAATTCAAAATATGAATGAATATGTTCAAAAGTTGTTATACTAGAGAACTGATCATAGTTTGACGGTTACTTGAACGAATCGTATCTATGTAATTTCATTATAACTTTTGTCCTAATTAAAGATAACTGCGTTTACGCAAATCAGGAGTAAAATTAGAGGTAAATTAGTAAACACTGTTATTGCTAAATAAATAAATAAATAAATAAATAAATAAATAAATAAATAAATAAATAAATAAATAAATAAATAAATAAATAAATAAATAAATAAATAAATAAATAAATAAATAAATAAATAAATAAATAAACAAATAAATAAATAAATAAATAAATAAATAAATAAATTAATTAATTAATTAATTAATTAATTAATTAAAACAAAATAAAATAAAATAAAATAAAATAAAATAAAATGAAATAAAATAAAATGAAATGAAATGTCGTATGGCTTTTAGTGCCGGGATATCCCAGTACGGGTTCGGCTCGCCAGGTGCAGGTCTTTCTACTTGACTCCCGTAGGCGACCTGTGCGTCGTGATGAGGATGAAATGATGATGACAACACATACACACAGCCCCCGTGCCATTGGAATTAACCAATTAAGGTTAAAATCCCCGACCCGGCCGGGAATCGAACCCGGGACCCTCTGAACCTAAGGCCAGTACGCTAACCGTTCAGCCAACGAGTCGGACAATAAATAAATAAATAAATAAATAAATAAATAAATAAATAAATAAATAAATAAATAAATACTTTGCTACATTACGACGATGAATACTACTATGTCATAGCACTTCAGCATGTCTTTTGTTATGTAACGCTTTTGTGTGTGAAATCTTTGCTCACTTAACTTCTTTGCTTTGCTCTGCTTGATATTACAAGGTGGGGCGAGTTGTTGACTTGTGCCCATAACTCATTAATTACTATAATTAGTGGTCCACGCTTTTCTTTCAACAAAAAATAATTTTGTGATACGATATACTTTTCACCTTCATTTTCCCATTTAAACTGCCCGCGCTAGTTATGATGGACAAAGATATTGAGAATTCACAGAATTAGCACCCCCCATTCATCGGTGTTAAGTCATTAATTAATATAATTGTTGGCCCAGGGATCATGCTATTTCTCTAAAAAATCATGTTTGTGTTACAATATACTTTTCACCTACACTTTTCCGTATGAACAGGCCGCGCGAGTCATGATGGACAATGATATCGAGAATTCACAGACATAACACTCCGATTCGTCGGTGCTAGCCCTGGGCCTCAGGAAGGAAACAAAAGCCGGCATAATGAAGCTGAATGCCACAGAAAAGAGTCGCGTCTACAGGGAAATAGGCCTAGTCGCCGTAGGTACCTATGAATATGTTCTAGTAATAATGGTATTTATTAATTCACCGCTGATTTTACTGTAGATTTGCGTGAAAGCAATTATTATCCTCCATTTAGTACAAAAATTAGAGTGAAATTTTATGGATACGATTTGCTCATTTAACACAGTTTGACTCCAAATGCCTCTACGCAAACAACTTTTATTGACCAAACAAGATTACTCAATTCGATTATTACTTGTTTCAATCAATAATAATGTTATTCCATACAGTCGCTCGGTCAAAAACCTGGGACTAATGTTTAGTACCCAGTCCTGGACACAACAGAAAGAAACAACCTTGAAATGAAATTGAAATGGCGTATGGCTTTTAGTGCCTGGAGTGTACGAGGAAAAGTTCGGCTCGCCAGGTGCAGGTCTTTCGATTGACACCCGTAGGACACCTGCGCGTCGTGATGAGGATGAAATGATGATGAAGACGACACATACACCCAGACCCCGTGCCAGCGAAAATAACCAATGATGGTTAAAATTCCCGACCCTGCCGGGAATCGAACCCGGGACCCATCTGACCAAAGGCCAGCACGCTAACCATTTAGCCATGGAGCCGGACAGAAACAACCTTGATGATGGGTTTTCGATGTAGTTTTTACCACGACTTATTCCATCTCAGTTATTCGAGTTTCAACATTGTTGAAAGTCATCTTCAGCCTATAACAAAAATATTACGTTAAGTTTTGTTACACAAATGCAGACTCTAGATATTAGTTTCTTTTATATATTTGTTTTACGTCGCACCGACACTTATGGCGACGATGGGAGAGGAAAGGCCTAGGAGTGGGAAGGAAGCGACCGTGGTCTTAATTAAGGTACAGCCCCAGCATTTTCCTGGTGTGGAAATGGGAAACCACGGAAAACCATCTTCAGGGCTGCCGACAGTGGGATTCGAATCCACTATCTCCCGGATGCGAGCTCACAGCTGTGCGCCCCCTAACCGCACGGCCAACTCGCCCGATACTTTCAGTTTCGATATCCTGTATTTAGCAGTACACTAAGGTATTTTATTTATCTTTATAAGGTAACTGTGTAGAAATAATATTAGAATTTCTACGATTAAAAATTAATCGTACCGGGCTGAGTGGCTCAGGCGGTTGAGGCGCTGGCCTTCTGACCCCAACTTGGCAGTTTCGATCCCGGCTCAGAGGACTTCAACTCTGTGGGCTTCCACATCAGCATCTCAAATTTATTCGCACTGAAACCAAGCAGAAATTAAGCAGTTTCTTCAGTCCGGTGGAATTCAAGGTGCCTAAATACGTCAGACTCGTGTCGGTAGATTTGCTGGCACTTAAAAGAACTCCTTCAGGACTGAATTTCAGCACTTCGGCGTCTCCAAAAACTTTAATAAAGTAGTTATTTGGATGTAAAAACAAATATGATTATTATTATTAAAATTAATCGTTTGATATCTAGATAATAATAATAATAATAATAATAATAATAATAATAATAATAATATGCAAATTTAGCAGCACCGCCTCGCAAAGCCCATCTGAAGTCGCCCGCGACGATCTGATTGGCTAACTTCAGTAGCTGATAAAATGATAGCGGCGCAAGATATCCAATAATTTTTCAAATTATTTATCAACATGACCGACTCTGTAAGCCTCATATACCCGGTTCACATTGTTTCTAATCTCTCTCTCTCTCTCTCTCTCTCTCTCTCTCTCTCTCTCTCTCTCTCTCTATATATATATATATATATATATATATATATATATATACATCAGTACCTAGTTATGTACAGTATATCACACTTCATATTTCTGTTTGATAATAGTATCCTAGATTTTTAATGTAACTTTAGTTGATGTTTGTGGATATTATATGTTTAAAATGTCTTAAGTATTTTAATTTATTTGAAATTAAAAATTATATAATGTGATGTTTTAGTTTTTGAACCATATATAGCAATTAAGTGCAACAGTATTAATGTATTTAATCACTTGTTTTCCTCATTATTGGGTCCGTACTAGTCAGGATCACAATAAATAAATAAATAAATAAATAAATAAATAAATAAATAAATAAATAAATAAAGGGGTGGAAGAGTACAGTGTACTGATCACAGAATGTTCAGGAAAGAAAGTTTGTTCATGTATACCTGTCTCTTGGTTATTTTTGACACATTTTGGTATTTCTATAATTTTTTAAGAAGTCGGTTATGGAGCCCGTGGTTTCAATAAGAAGAAATTTAAGACGCGGATATGGAAACCCACAGAGTTGAAGTTCTCCAAACACCTCATAACAACCAACCATTCCTTCAGTCCGGATTTTTTTTTTTTCTGCTATTGGCTTTACGTCGCACCGACACAGATATGTCTTATGGCGACGAAGGGACAGGAAAGGTCTAGGACTGGGAAGGAAGCGGCCGTGGCCTTCGTTAAGGTACAGCCCCAGCATTTGCCTGGTGTGAAAATGGGAAACCACGGAAAACCATCTTCAGGGCTGCCGACAGTGGGGTTCGAACCTACTATCTCCCGAAGGACTGGTATCTAAAAATATATAAGACGAAGCTGCTCCATGCAGGAGATGGAATTGTATACAGCGAGTTTACTGGTCAGTTATGAAGTATATTTATTACATAAATTTAGCTCAAAAGTAAACGTGGCATTTTGGTCACAAAGTTTTGATATTGAAAGCATATCTTAATAGACAAAGTAGGTGTTCCCATACTACGAAAAACGTAAAATTAAGCAGTTTCCTCAATTGTACCGAAAGATGAAGGGCTAAAGGGTCCGGAAAGGTTTTACATTGTGAGTCCTGGATAGCTATATCAAACTTTAAAAAATTCGAAAATTCACTTCCGGCCTAAATGAAGTTCCGGAAAATTAGCCTAAAATAGCCTTTCTTTGCTCGTTTTCATTTTCATTCAAATCCTAGCCAAATTTACTTATTTACATAATTCTTTCTGTAATGTGTTCCTTGGTTCAATACCCTCAGGTGTATTTTTTGATGTTTTGAAAAATGTCCATACCGCATATAGTTATAAGGAATTAAGTGTAACTCTGCATTCACTCACATTAGCTCTCGTAGTGATAGAAAAATGCAAACTAATCGACCGGACAACGACGATTAAGAAAAGTATTGTAACCAGTGGCGAAGCGTGAACCAAGTAAGAGGGTAGACAGAGATTTAAACTGTTTTAATCATATTATTATATGGACTTTTGTTTTCGACGCATACATCTGTATTCAGTATTATAATAATGACTCTTAAAATAAGAAAAACCCTGTAACAACCTATAACCCTACGTGCACTTACTTTATTTTTAAATATAGACGAAATAGGCCGCGGGAGTTGTCAAATAACAACGTATTTTTAGAATAAAAATAGCAATATATTTCATTGTTATGTAGGTTTAATAAGAGAAATAAGAAATAAATAGTTGTTCGTACAAGTCACCTTAAACAATATTCTTGTAAATGAGTTTAATCCGCCTGTCCTTCATTTCGGCAAATATATCTATTACTCTCGTCAGGCGTCTTGCTAAGATTCCACAGAAATTTCTTCTCTATAGCTAGAGTTCCCAAGTTAGACGGTCTCTGGTTGGTCATCCAATTCCTTAAATACGTTTTAATTCATTTGAATGTACCCATAGCGCGTTCACTAGAAACTGACTTTAACGGAATATACGGCATCAAGTTAAGCAATTTTTTCCGTATGCGTACTCTGGAGTAGCTTATTAAGACTGGAAGCCAATAGTTATTGGGGTTATAATACCGCAACTAATATTGGCGGGCAAGAAAATGCACGTACTTGAAGGGTTTTGATGCTGTCATTCATTTATTAGGTGTAAGTTTACTATGCTTCGTATTTAAAATTTATTAATTTATTTTTAGACGTGTCTTATAATAAAGTAAATTCAAATTAATAACATTAAAAGCATGTCTAAGATGGTCGCCAATAAGAGCACCTTTTATAAGAGAGATTCAAATACTAGCCAATGAGAGCAAGAAGAGACGCTGGTGAGTCTGTCTACTGGGCCTGGGCGGAGACATATCGCTATAGGAAAGTCATAGTTCCACAGTCAGCACCTACAGATAGCATTAGTGTTGCTCTACCTGAAAGCTTTGAAAATCAAAGGGAAAATACTCAGAATGGACAGCGTCTACTTTCGCCTACGTGCTTCGTGTAACTGACGCGAGCCTTAGCATTGCCGAAGTGAGACGAAAATAAGTAAAGCGGGGAATACAATAATGTCACGAATCTGGAAATATCTAATGTTTTTAAAAGTAATTGAATTAACTAGACAATATTTCCTTCACAAAATGTTAAGGGTACACGCTGTCTACCCTGTCCCCCCTGACGCTTCGCCCCTGACTGTAACTTTAGAAATAAATAAATTATATATTCTCATACTTAACTACATTTTATGTACCTAAAAGTCGTAGCTCATATCCCTTGGATGTTTTCAACATTGAGATGGTTGCCTGAAGGGCTAGAACTGTGGATTTTTCAACAGCTATAATATGGCGACTGATGATTTTGATAGAATCCACACATGCATCTCTCTACACATGGACACAATTTCTTGCTCATCCAGAAAAGAAAAGAGCAGCTTAAGAACAGTATCCGAAACTAGTACTCTCTGTCCGGAAAGAAGTGCGTATACCTTGAATTTTCGTAATCCATTCTGATTTGTTATGATAACTGCTCACTGTTCGCGTGTGGCTTGTGTCCGTCTTTAAACCAAGGTAGACGGGTCTGGATCATTGTCTTCAAACCAGATGGTCCGGTTACAATAATGGCCAGGAAATCATACGGGTTAAATGTCACGATGTCACTGAACCATCATTATCAACAGCAAAGTCCGACTCGTTGGCTGAACGGTCAGCGTACTGGCCTTCGGTTCAGAGGGTCCCGGGTACGATTCCCGGCCGGGTCGGGGATTTTAACCTTAATTGGTTAATTCCAATGGCACGGGGGCTGGGTGTATGTGTTATCTTCATCATCATTTCATCCTCATCATGACGCGCAGGTCGCCTACGGGAGTCAACTAGAAAGATCTGCACCTGGCGAGCCGAACCCGTCTTGGGATATCCCGGCACTAAAAGCCATACGACATTTCATTTCATCAACAGCAAACACCCCTTCGTAGCAGTCAAAACCATTCTTGGCTAGCAGGTCTTTTAGCCTACATTTATCCTTATGGAGTCGTGAGTTTATAAGCATAAGGGCAGCTACCGAATACATGAGAAATGGTTTCTGTCTCTCTGCCACATCAATGACAGAGGGTCGACTCGCTGGCAACATCGGGCACTCCACAAAGATTGCTATAATTCGTGTTTAATTTAACTGCTGCTGTCCACTCTGAAGAAGAGAGTCTTTATAGCAGTGAAAAAAGCTGTTGGCCTTTGGGAATACCTGGATCTTTGCAACACCTACGTATTCCTTGCCACTTATGAGAGCTCTACTCTTCAAACGACTTTTCTTGGCATCTTTATGGATGAATTGGAAATGGTTCCGAGTAACTGTTGACAAAACCGTATTTCCTCATTGAAGTAAACAGGTTTGTCCACGAACGGGTCTGCTAAAGATTTCAATCGCTACTTCATCGGGAAATGCTGAAGATATTTCTCCCAAGAAGATGACTGTCAATGAAGCGCAGTTTCTATCAACATCGAAGAAATATCTCGTGAATGCCAATAAACGTTCGCAAGCTACTTGTACAGTCCCTCGTACTTTCTGTATTGAAATAAGTAAGATCAAAGTTCAATGTACACAGAAGACTTATGTTAGATTAACTCTTGACTAATACATAATAATGTATACCAAAATGCGGTTCCTCAGGTGCTATGTGTTTTCAGTTCTCTTATATCGTGTGGAAACATGGACCCTTACAAAAGCCACCACTGCTAGACTGGAATCATTTGAACTCTGGCTATACAGAAGAATTTTTAGAATATCATGGACTCAGACAATTACAAACGTTGAGGTTCTACGCCAAGCTAACAAGAGACCAGAGCTAATCAACACCATCAAGTGTTGTAAAATACAATGTCTTGGACACATCATCAGGAATCGGAAAAGTTATAAGCTGCTTTAACTTATCCTGCAAGGAAAAACAGAAGGAAAAAGATCTCCTGGGAGAAGAAGAATTTCCTGGCTTGACAACCTTAAAACCTGGTTCAACAAAACATCTGCAGAACTGTTTCGAATTGCAATGGATAAAGCCAGAATATCCATATCGATCGCCAACGTTCGAGGCGGACAGGATGCTAAGAAGAAGAAGTTGAAGAAGAGGAAGAAGAAGAAGAATACATACGGCCCAATAACTACTTTCACGATATTTTGTCATGCGGAAGTTCTTTTACGTGCCGGTAAATCTACCGACACGGGACTGATGTAATTGAGCATCTTCAAATACCACCGGACTAAACTAGGATCGAACCTGGGTAACTTAAGACTCAGAAATCCAGTTCCTTTACCAACTGAGTCACTCGATCCGGTTTAATTCTTGACATCCGTAGAGATGATCGTATTACACCATGCATTTTTCAACTTTAGTAGCTTCATTTTTTCTTTTTTGTTGCAATTTGTTTTACGTCGCACCGACACAGACAGGTCTTATGGCGATGATGGGATGGGACATGGATAAGAATGGAAAGGAAGCGAAGGTATAGCCCCAGCATTTGCCTGGTCTGAAATTGGGTAATCATAGAAAACCATTTTCAGGGCTGCCAACAAAGTGGTTTAAACACACTATATCCAGAATTCAAGCTCACAGCTACGTCAGTCAAACCGCGCAGCCAACTCGGTCGTAGCTTAAATTAAAAGATGCATATTAACCGGCAACAATATTGAAAATATCCGCAGCTTGTTCCCAGTCATTCGACCGGTCAGGAATGGAATGAATGAAGCCTCCATCTAGCAGCGAGGATTGGAACTATGCCGGCTGTCGAAGCCTGTCGCACTCCTCAGGGGCAATGATTAATGACTGACAGATGAAATGAAATGATAATAGAGAGTGTTGCTGGAATGAAATACGACCGGGAGAACCGAAGTACCCGGAGAAAAAACTGCCCCGCCTCCGCTTTGTCCAGCACAAATCTCACCTGGAGTGCCCGAGATTTGAACAACAGCATTATTAACAATAAATATTATGTAACAAAAGTTCTGTATTCTGTGTTCTCTTGCATGGATAACATCAATTATTGGTGTAACAGATTCACGCGGGACACAGAGGAAAATACCGATCCATCTTAGTCTAAACGCATGGAGTCCTTTATTTGATGTGCGGCTCCCAGATAAGCTACCATTATTATACACGGCTCAAAATAGAAATTTGTTCAAGGTAATTTCTAGACAACACGTGTGCCCACTGTTCAGTATCTCACTGTAAAGAAGAAGGACCAATGTATCTAACAACAGGAGTATTGCCTCGATGTTATGTCACTGGGTAATGCAATGAGGTACTAAAAATGGACGAGCTGCGCGACTAACAATTAGTACAGCCGTGGCACAGTAGTACGTCGTGTGAGGTTGCTTTTATTCGTTTCAGCGCGTTCTAGCCTAGTAGTATACGGGAAAACAAATTCAAATAGTGAACTTAATTTTGCAAAAGTATTAATTAATTAATTAATTAATTAATTTATTTATTTATTTATTTATTTATTTATTTATTTATTTATTTATTTATATTAGAGCCTAGTTCAGGGGCTCTAGGCCCTCTCTTCTACATAACTACATTTTGATTTATTCTAAAATAGAATACCAAAAACAATTAAACTAAATACAGTCATTAATAGAATTAAAAATGTATTTAAATTACTAATATTGAAAACTGGCATTATGTAAGTTAGATTTAAGACAGAGTAAACATGTGTGCATTAAATGGCCTCAAAATGATCGAAATTTCATTCGGGAAGATAGAGCAGCGTGTCAGAATTACACAATTTCCAAAATCACCAACGCTCAACGTCAACATTTTTACCGGGAGCGTGTCACATTGTTGGCGAGTTGTGCGCTCTTGAGATCCAGCCAAGCATATCTTTTTCTTTTTTTTTTTTTTTGCTAAGGGGCTTTACGTCGCACCGACACAGATAGGTCTTATGGCGACGATGGGATAGTAAAGGCCTAGGAGTTGGAAGGAAGCGGCCGTGGCCTTAAGGTACAGCCCCAGCATTTGCCTGGTGTGAAAATGGGAAACCACGGAAAACCATCTTCAGGGCGTCGATAGTGGGATTCGAACCTACTATCTCCCGGATGCAAGCTCACAGCCGCGCGCCTCTACAAGCATATCTTCTGCGTAAGTAGTAAACAATTATTTATAACCCATAAATGTGGATACTGATGGCTCTAATGATGAAGAAGAGCCGTCGGTACAGTTATCATCAGAAAAACGGCATTTACAGTACGATTAGGTGATCGATAACAACACATTACAATGGGATGTTCTACAATAATGAATTTTCATATCCGTGCGATGTTCCCATTTTACGTCAAAACTTGCCGACGAGACCCTGACACATCCCTGTTCGATTTCTCTTGTGTACATAAACGAGTTTCTACAGGTTAGAGTTCATTCTGTTATCATTTATAATCTGATATTAGCTTCCTGCGTGGATCAGTTGTGGATTGTTGGCCTCTGGATCCCAAGGTCACGGGTTCAAATCTCACTGAATTAGTTACATTTTCTCGGGGGTGAAAAGAAGTGAATCCGACATTTCAATGTCGTACGAGAGGCCATTCCAAATGGTCAGTCCCCCATACTTGGCCCGTGGCAACCCTGGACTGTCAGGGCTGAGAGTGAGCCCCGAAGGAGAAAGGCAGCGTAAGAGTAACAATGAGAAGGAGGGGATTGATGTGAATGGATGACACATTTATGAAACAGATAGAATTCAAGAATTATAAATATTAGTCTTCAAAAAATATAAATCTGTCCTTTCTTCTTTTTTTCTACAAGTTGCTTTTATGTCGCACTGACACAGATATGTTTTATGGTGACGATGGGACAGGGAAAGGTCTAGTAGGAGTATGAAGGAAGCAACCGTGGCCTTAATTAATGTAAGATAATTTTGAGTAATAAATTTATAAACTACTTGAAAAATTTAAAAAAAATCATATGGTAACATTATCATACTTGAAAAATAAACAACTTAATTAAAACAGATTAAATTTACAACTCAAAATTAGTTTCGGCAGACTGAAGATCCTAAAAGTTAAAAAAGTACGTAAATACTTACACTTTTATTACAGACTATTATGCCTTTCAGTGTTCAGTTTGCGAGCCACTGTGAAGTTACTAAACGCCTCCAAAATCCTCTATTTGTAACTAGCTCTGTGACCTCCTCTTATTTTCCAAGACCCAGTACATTGTTCTCTTAGGTAACGTCTCCTCCTCCACTCGACTTAGTGATGTAAAGGAAAATTGTTTGAGCAGAATAATAAATGAATAATCCTGCTTCCAACGCACCATCTGAATAACATGATCTAATCTTTTTCAGGTTCATGACTGAGAATATGTGTTAGCAAAGGAATGTAGAGCCAAACATAGTTAATAATTTGCATGCCAATGTGTGTATACATGGAGACGTTTTGTTCTTATAAAATGCAAGAAGGCTGTCTGGAATATTGTAGATTACAATACTCCCACCTCCTAGTTCAGGATCGTCTGGAATTGGGGAGAGAGGTATTTTTTTCTGCAGTTGGCTTTACTTTACACCGACAAGGGTAGAGAGTAATATAAATTGGTTTTTTTGATACATGCATGATTTTCCTTGTTACAATTCGTTTATTTGCTACTACAGTCAATAAGTTCGTGGACTGGCACCTACAGTGTAGGAAATACAGTGTACACCTGTAAACGTACTACAGTCTGTATGTTCGTGGACTGTCGCTAACAGTTCAAGGATCACATATTCCTTTGATCTGCCTTTTCGCTCGTGGTGATCCGGATGAATTCGACTTGATCACATCAAACGTTTCGCTAGCATATTTGGCTATTTTTGGCAGAACTTGAAATTTGCTCGTTGCTCAAACTACGTCATTCTCAAGTTCCGCGGTTGACATTCAACTACCCTTCAAAACAGAGATCGTAATTCTGCTTATTCTGTGTGCACGTAACTGCTCCTTGCTGGGACTAGGGAAGAACTCTCATGGCAACATCGTGTGACACAAACTCTCCGCTATAGTGCAATATAGCGACATTAGACGGCTAGTTCACGAACTTAATGACTCTAGTACGTATTACTATATTAAACATTACAGTTAAGCCTAGTCATTCTTTACACCCAATCTCTAAATTATAGTCTATTAAATTTTATTTATTTTTATCTTACACGTTAACAGTGGTCTAGGACAACATGTAGATACAGTACCTTCATAAGATGAATTAGTGCAAGTATTTATTTATGTCACAAGTCTGTACAGAGTTATCCTTGAATTGCAGCCGACATTACGAATGAATTGAATGAAATGAATGAATTAATTAATAGTTGCTTGATAGAACTGCATTCATGCGTGCAAGAATGAATAATAAATATACACTCCGCTCTCCCAGTCACGGACAAACACCAACTGGGAAGAGATCATACATTATTGTATTTGATTGATTGATAGATTGATTGATTGATTGATTGATTGATTGATTGATTGATTGATTGATTGATTGATCGATTGATTGATTGATCGATTGATTGATTGATCGATTGATTGATTGATTCGTTCGTTCATTGAATTAATTAATTAATTAATTAATTGAATGAATGATCTCTGCCTTCTGCTACAGAACCCTAGCAGCTAAGGAGAGAACGTGGAATATTGTACAGTAATAGCCTACATATATTTGAGAGCTGTGTTAAAATAAAACCTTACCTGTTCTCTTTGAAATTTGACTAGAGCCTGTTCAAAATTTACAGAAAAGGGCATCAAAAAACGTTTAATTCAGCAACATTCCTTCGAAATTTTTGAACCACTTTCCAATTGTTTAAGGTCTTCACAGTAACTGTCAGAGTAACAATCGGAAAGTGACATTGTTTTAAAGATGGAAATTCTACAAAATCCTTCTCATGTAACTGTTTTTCAAACAATGATTAGAAAAATGAAATGGCATATGGCTTTTAGTGCCGGGAGTGTCCAAGGACAATTTCGGCTCGTCAGGTGCAGGTCTTTCGATTTGACTTCCGTAGGCGACCTGCGCGTCTTGATGAGGATTAAATAATGATGAAGACGACACATACTCCCAGCCCCCGTGCCAGCAAAATTAACCAATGATGGTTAAAATTCCAGACCCTGCCGGGAATCGAACCCGGGGCCCCTGTGACCAAAGGGCAGCACGCTAATCATTTCGCTATGGAGCCGGACTTCCAAACAATGAAGGTCTATCTTAGGAACACTAATTCTGTCCCAAACAGCACCAATCAATACATTCTTTCCCCACAAATAAACATTTAAATCACTCCAGTAGTTTGTAATGTCATAAAAAGGGTAAGGTCATCAAACCAGCGCGTCCGTTCTCAGACAACCACAGCCGTAGGAACAGGGAGTAGTGTGGGTTCAGCCCTGGGCAGACGCAGGATAGTGCCAGGACTCTCAACCACCGACTTGGAATGGTCTGTCGTACCGTGTCGGCATATAAAGGATCTCTGGTGTAATATTTGGTATTTAGCCAATAAAATGAATGGAATCTCAGCCACACATCACCCAAGAGGGATCCAGGTTGCTGTGCTACTTGGTATAGTGAAGCAGAACGTCGAAACTGAAGCACAGCCAACCTAAATTGTATCTTATAATTCAAATCAGTGATCCCAGTTAATTATTATTAATAAATAAAAGATGAATATACAGGCAAGTGTTTCCATACTCGACGTAGTGCTTTGTTACATACCGCACACCGAATCTACGTCCTTTTTATAACATACATCATGTATTGTCTGATTAAGTGAAATTATCGTGAGTTTGTAAAGTTTATGAAATAAAACTCATTATCGATAGACGTTAGGAAAATTTGCTATGTATATAAAAATGGCGTATGGCCTCCGGGGAGACGTAGTATAGGTTTTTAAAATTGACCTCATAGGCGACCTGCGCGTCTGTTAGAATGGGGTCCTACCACGATTGTAATCTAATGTTGAAGACGGCACACACAGCCCCGAGCCAGGAGAATTAACCAATGAAAGTTAAAATCCCTGACCTGACCGCGAGTTGAACCCAGGATCCCTTAGACCAAAGGCCAGCATACTTAACTTTTTTTTTCTATTTGATTTACGTCGCACCGACACAGATATGTCTCATGGCGAGGATGGGATAGAAAAGCCCTAGGGATTGGAAGGAAGCGGCCGTGGCCTTAATTAAGGTACAGCCCCGGCATTTGCCTGGTGTGAAAATGGGAAACCACGGAAAACCATCTTCAGGGCTGCCGACAGTGGGGCTCGAACCCACTATCTCCCGATTACTGGATACTGGCCGCACTTAAGCGACTGCAGCTATCGAGCAGTTAGTCACGGAGCTAGACTATAAATATGTGGTTCATAAATAGAGATTTAATGTTTGTATAGTTGCTGAACGTTTCTATGTAGAAATATCTTTTCAGTCTACCGAAAACAAAATTTCGTTATAAATATTACACTACAACATACCTGTAAAAAGCAATTATTAAACAAGGAATAACCAAAGCATGACATGTTTCTTTGTTAAAAGAACGTCATCAGATTCCATCAAGTCACATTCAATATTTGGAAATATTTATATTTATCTCTGCCCAAACATCTATGAATCTGAAATGTGAAACTTGTTTTAATGAAGCCCTGTTTTGTCACCATTCCAGTACATACTACCTCTCTACCTAAACAAGAATGAATACAGGTATATCAGAGTGTATCCGACTTCACACAATCGTATCTACTGCGAGGGGGCCGCAGGTATATACTCAGCAGGGAAGGGAAGCCGCGGGTGACATAACAGATCCACTCTCCTGAAACAATGAAGAACATTAACTAATACTAGTGTAGTTTGCTTCTCGCAGTGTTGGGGCTCTGTTGGATTCAAATATAATACCATATTAATTATGAATATCACTCCGCACGCGCTGGGAACAAGCGCTCATTAATCCTTATACACAGTCGAGCACGGCCTCATTTATCAAGCGGATTACAGAGCAGGGCTTCATGTTCCTCTGTCATGTTTAATGTCCTTAACAACGTGCAACCGCACTCTGTCACTAGCAGCTAGCA
Source organism: Anabrus simplex (assembly GCF_040414725.1). NCBI lineage: Eukaryota > Metazoa > Arthropoda > Insecta > Orthoptera > Tettigoniidae > Anabrus > Anabrus simplex. Next base: position 124,975,863 of record NC_090270.1, on the reverse strand, counting down.
ACGGGAGGATTTGTAGTGTTACATGCGACCTAACTCATACCCAGATGTTTCGAGCTAGACACGTATACCCGGGTATCTCACCTAAGAGCCGCCAGGCGCCTTTTGGAAGATATTTTCAGTTTCGCTTTTAAAATGTGTCCTCATCTGGTAGGCTACCGTCTTGCGACATCCATTGTCAATAGAAAGCTTCGTTTAGGTTCTCCTGCCTCGTCGTCTCAAAATATCAGAGACTCAAAACATGGATGTTATATATTCAGCCCGAAGGCTGGTTTGATCCTCAACAGCTCCGCCATTGGCTGTCATAGACCACCTAGGCATCACTGAAGAGGAGTACTTGGTAAATGAGGAGTGAGATAGTTTCCAGTTGCTTTCCTCACTGAGCCAGAAGTTGCCGTTACATATCAGTGTGCCAAGCCCACTGAAATGCATGCACCAACCGACCTTACGAGCAACATTTTCACACAATTTATAACAAAGACTGGCTGCATAAGAAATTGCATTACTAGCATCGCTCATACCTCAGCCACTTTCATATTGACAAACAGTAGCGGCGATTAGGGCGGGGAGGGGGGCGGAGGGGCGAGGTGGGGGCAGTCACCCCCACCCCCACTTTTTGCCAAGGTCATGGACAATGAGGTACGATTCACCTGCTCGTCACGCGCATTCGCCAGTCTGACAGTCTCTTTAGTGTCGTTTAGTGTGTAGTCAAATACTGAATTATTTTAATTGTATAATCACACCATGCTTATATTTAATTGTAATACGTGTGTAATATTGTTTCTTTGGTGACAGTTTTATTGTATAGTTTTGAATAAAAATCTCAAAAAGTTATTAATACCACCACATAAGTTGGTAAACTGTCAACCTTTACTTCTGTCGAAATTAGCTCAAAGAGCATAAAAAGAACTTACCACTTTGCATCCGTCCTTTTGTTAGTTTTGATGTATATATATCCCTCCACCCCCCCCCCCCGCTATATCCAACAAACCCGCGTACTTTATGTTGCCCGTATACGTTTTGCCTCTCCCCCCGCCCTTCTAACTCCCGATCGCCGCTACAGTAACAGAATGTATTATTCTAGCCCACACCAGAAGATATAGTACACTGTAAACACTAAGTCTCACCAGCAAAGCCATTCTCAAAACATTCCAGTCTCAAAATATCCTAATTCCAGAGGACGGGTTAACGAGCTAGTATGCTACCAGGACAACGAGTCTCAAAATATCCGAATTCCAGAGGACGGGTTGTGATAGTACATATATCACACCCCAGAATTATATGTAGAAGTTAGAGATATTATTGTCAGTATTCGATTTATTATTATTGTTATTATTATTATTATTATTATTATTATTATTATTATTATTATTATTATTATTATTATTATTATTATTATTAGTATTTCATATATATATATTTTGCCAATTATATTGGTAAGCTGGAAGATATCCACATATGTAGGTATGAGTAATTTGTTTTGCACGAGTGGGAAAACATTGCTTTAATAACTCTGGTAATTTGAATGAGTCATATGGCTACCCCAGTGTTTGTTGTGATGTACTTGTGTCAGGAAATTCATGAGTCATGTATATATCCCAGCCTGATGAGATGAGCTTGTTGTTGTATTAGGAAAATTTGGTGACTCATGGAATATACCCCAGAGTTTGTTATTGTCTTGGGAGGAAGAAGTAGTTCAGGGCTTGGTCTTGACTAGAGATCACTCATGATTGGTGGGCAAGCACCAATCCAGACGTATCATCTGAGAGGAGGGGGATGTTGATGTCTATAAAGGTTGATCATACGGCGGCAACCAAAACATTGTAAGGGTGATTGCATAGGTGATTGTAAAGGAACGAGAAGGAAGATAACTACAACCAGTGACATTGTATAAGAGAACTACAACTGACGCACTGTACGGGAAGGAAGTAGTGCTGATACACGGTACTGGAGTGACAAGGCAGCAATGGACTGGACTTCAAACGTTCGTGGAGCGTAGTCTTGTTATGTTCGTGGAAAGTGGCTGATTGTGGAGAGTGCTTGCGCATTAAGTATGGTAGCACTTGTGGCGCCTAGCATTATATGTTGGTGAAAGCTATCTCAGACTTTCCATAATTTATGTTGAGGATCGACAGACGTGTGTATATATCTTTACAACAAGTGTTAAAATATGTGAACACAGTAGTACAAGGTACAGTATCTGTGTGATGTGATAACTGTCGATTATGAGAATCGGTAAGTCGAATTGATATAGAGACAGTGAAGGGTATTTATCTTCATACATGTACATTGTTCATCGGACTATCTACAAATGGTAGCTTAGTTCTCGCTTTCGTTTTCCCACGATTTTCATTATTATTGTTGTTGTTGTTGTAAATATGGAGTCTTCCAGCAATATTTTATGTGTGTATTATATGTATAATGTTGTATGTTGATGAGGTGCTCATGCACGGAATTTGTTAAGAATATAGTTAGCTATTTTTGAATCAGTGTTATTGATGAACCTAGGTGCAGTTCCTACCTAATTAGTCGTTTTCAGGAGGTTAGGTAAGGCCTGCAGCAGATGTACCAGTACGCAGCATTATGTACACGCCCTGGGATATACAGTTTATCATGCTCTTATCTAAATTCGAGGGATCCATTCTGGTGAACTCTGGCGCCCATACTACGGACATTTCGGTTAATTATGCTTATTCATTTTATTAAGTTTTTGAGTAATTTTATTTATATATTTTTATTCATGATTTTATTTAGTATTCATCAAAAAAAGTAGTCACAGGGTTAACGAGCTAGTATGCTACCTGGACAACGAGTCTCAAAATATCCGAATTTCCAATGATGGTACTGTTACAAAACACACTGAATGTGTACAATATTGTTATGATACACACAAAGTAATACAAAAATGTGCGAAAAGGTTCATTGTTGGCACCAGCCAAGACTGCGTGTCTCTTCTAAAAAATGGTACCTGCACATTGAGGTGTGCGTGCCTTATAGCTTCGCACAATGACAAATGACAGGGGTTCTTATGTGACTGGGAATCGTCTGAAAATTAGCGTTACGAAGTCAGTGTGACAGAAGTGTTACCCTAGCAAGCTTGCAGGCTGTGATGTAAGGTATGGATTGATGGGCAGACGATGTTACCTAGCAACCGTGCAGGCTATGTCTTATGGCTGGTGTTCATCTGATATTAGGAACCGTTGATATGACCATGACCGGGAGACATATTTAAGTCCATTTGATTTTTGCAAAGGGAAAGGTGTTTTCTTTTAACCATATACCAGCCCTCCTGCCATTCTTAAATTTCTGGCAGAATCGGGAATGGAACCTGCTCCTCCGATGACGGCAGCTGATATTGCTAACATTTACTCTGAGGAGGCAGACTTTTCCAAAGTTCTAAGTAGATATTAAACCGCTGAGTTTCAGCTCAGTCTGCCATGACCAAGTTGTCGGCATAGATTATAACACATTTTCTGCAGGAAGAGATTTATTTTCATAATTACACACTGCCGTTAGTAAACAGTTAAACGCCTGTGTTTCTAATTTATAAATTCAGACGGTGTTCCGTAAATTACTTTATTATTGTAGTCGCTTATTACTTTAGTCATATCTTTGTTTTAATTCATGTACGAGTATTTTCATAGTATAGAAATATCCTTGATATACTGTACTTTAGAGCGTCATTTTCCCTGTATCTCTATTTTCTTCTTTTCATTCTTTTTCCTTGTCTTTATTTTCATTATTTTTATTTGGTATTTATTTTTACTTACATAAATTGGTGTGTTACGAAGGTACTGTATGGGGTCTACTGCCTGTGTACTTCCAAATAAATAAATAAATAAATAAATAAATAAATAAATAAATAAATAAATAAATAAATAAATAGTCCGCCTCTGTGGTGTAGTGGTTAGTGTGAATAGCTGCCACCCCCAGAGGTCCGGGTTCGATTCCCGGCTCTGCCACGAAATTTGAAAAGTGGTACGGGCTGGAACGGGGTCCACTCAGCCTCGGGAGGTCAACTGAGTAGAGGTGGGTTCGATTTCCACCTCAGCCATCCTAGAAGTGGTTTTCCGTGGTTTCCCACTGCTCCTCCAAGCAAATGCCGGGATGCTACCTAACTTAAGGCCACGGCCGCTTCCTTCCCTCTTCCTTGCCTGTCCCATCCAATCTTCCCATTCCTCCACAAGGCCCCTGTTGAGCATAACAGGGGAGACCGCCTGGGCGAGGTACTGATAATTCTCCCCAGTTGTATCCCCCGACCCAAAGTCTGAAGCTCCAGGACACTGCCCTTGAGGCGGTAGAGGTGGGATCCCTCGCTGAGTCCGAGGGGAAAACCGACCCTGGAGGGTAAAATTTTTTAGAATAATAAATAAATAAATAAATAAATAAATAAATAAATAAATAAATAAATAAATAAATAAATAAATAAATAAATAAATAAACTGTTTACTACTCTTATACCAAACTGAATACTTCCTGCCATTTCAAATATCAGTAAAAAATCCCCATACGGACTTTTAGGGTAACTCCTGTAATTATTTTGAACCAATCAATTCTTACTGTAGCCCGACTTTTAACATAAATGTCCTTCATTGCCTGTCATAACCTACTCCTAATTCCATAATCCGTATGGCCAATATAAATTTTCCCTTACGTCTCGTAGCTAAAATTAGTCTTCGGTTAGATGACAGCATTACTATTAATACCTTGCAATTTTTCTTAGAAAGTAATAATACATCACGGATTACAAAATATTTTGATCAGCCAATGATGTCTCGAGCGAGGTTATTGCCACACACATTCCTCAGATTGCCATCAAACAAGTTCGAGGAGAAAAGAAATTTGACAGCGCGCTTGCGAGCAGACCATTTCCCAGAAACCTGTTAGCAAATCCCTATAATAAAATATGATGTGACTGCTGTTCCTAGAATAGCTTGCGAGACACGGCCTTCAGTAATATTATCTGCTCTCTAGCATTTTTATGGCTCAGCTCAAGTTAAAGAAATACGACATTCGTTATTAGTAATAACAGCTAGTTATATAGGTTTCAGGTCACACACAAACAAGGGTCAGCTATATATTCGCAATATTGTGGAATACAAGTAGATACTTGTAGTCAACAAAGGAACTTGAAGTAAGCTAGAGAAGAGAGCGCATTCTGTAAGTAGCGGCTGTCTATCTGTTAGGTCATCAGCCCAGAGGCTGGTTGGATCCTCAAATAGCATCACCAAAGGCTATGCAGTTATAGGAAAACCACAAAAACCAATGGCAGTACCAAGATGAGGCGTACTAGGCAAGATGAGGAGTGAGGTAGTTTGCCATTGCTTTCCTCACTGGGCCAGACAGTGCTATTGTAGCACAACTAACCCTATGAGCAACACCTTTCATAACACTCAGACACACTGGTTGTGCTCTGAATGTCATTAATCAGCACCACCCATACCCCAGCAGCTTCCATATTGTCACAGCCATGAATGAGACTGGGACTTCAGTGGAAGCTACACTTTGTTCTGGCCTGTGCCAAGAGATGGATGCAAAAGTACTGTATTCATCAAGAAATGACAGCAGGCAGAAAGTAGTGGCTACGGGATACGATATAAATCTGGCATTATTTCCACTGTGTTGTCTCCTGATTTTTTTTATTACCTTTGCTATCTAAACACGCTCTTTGTTAACCCACGTTCTCTTCCAGATCCGATGATATTGAATTAGTAGCCACCAAAATTGCAACAGGAAAAGGAGAAGGAGGAGGAGGTGGTGGTGGTGGTGATTATTGTTTTATGGGGAAGTACAACTAGGCAACCATCCTCTATATAACACTAAACAGAGAGAAAATATGAAAGGGACCCGAAACTTCGAAAAATGAAGGTATCGGCCAAAGAAAGACAATCACGAAGGGCGTGAAAATGAAAGAATCCCTTGCTCTCGAATGTTCTAACATCGTCGGGGTCGGACAAGAACAAGAGTTGACCAAGGGAGGTCGGATAGGGTAGATGAGAGTGAGGAGCCTTGCTCAAGTGGAAGCAATACCAGGACGCAGCTATGGGTCCCGAGGTCGCTAACCAACGCTCCCAAGTTAATCGCCTCTCACGACAGGCAGGGGATACTGTGAGTGTTATTCTACCACCCCCACCCCCAGGGGATATTGCAATAGGAGATACATTTGACAAGTAAGAAGTTTGGAGTAGCGACCACGGGACATCAGCTGAGACTCGCGTGAATTTTATCTCGACTGTAAGCCAGCTCCTCACTTTGTCTCTACGAGACTGGGTGAACTGCGGAACAGCTCTCAGTTCAGAATTTATATTATTCGATGAGCCAAGAATCTTAACTTCGGATCTGCGGGTATAAGGCAAATACGCCATCTTACACCGGGGGACTTGCAAATAGTAATAACTGCGCTCGATAGCTGCAGTCGGTTAAGTGCAGCCAGTATCCAGTATTCGGGAGATAGTGGGTTCGAGCCCCACTGTCGGCAGCCCTAAAACTGGTTTCCCGTGGTTTCCCATTTTCACACCAGGAATATGCAGGGGCTGTACCTTAATTAAGGCCACGGTCGCTTCCTTCCCATTCCCAGCCCCTTCCTGTCCCATCGCTGACATAAGACCTGTCTGTCGGTGCGACATAAAGCAGCTTACAAAAAGGAAAATAATAATAATAATAATAATAATAATAATAATAATAATAATAATAATAATAATAATAATAGTAATAATAATGATAATGTGATTAACATTACTTTAGTTGCTACAGAATACGAGTGCTCGTATGTCAAACGTCTGCGCCGGGGTTCCCTTCCCAAAGCCATGAGATTCGAAAATGAGGGCCGAGCCAAAAATCATACACATGTCGGACTGAGCCGGGATCGAACCCTCCCAACTAGAGCTCAAAAGGCCAGCGCACTAGCGTCTGAGCGACTCAGTCTGGCTGTATTTATGTAATATTGCCTTAACATTAATTTTGTAACTCAGACAACATATAACACATTACTTCACTGTCAGTGTACTGGCCTTCGGTTCAGAGGGTCCCGGGTTCGATTCCCGGCCGGGTCGGGGATTTTAACCTTAATTGGTTAATTCCAATGGCACGGGGGCTGGGTGTATGTGTTGTCTTCATCATCATTTCATCCTCATCACGACGCGCAGGTCGCCTACGGGAGTCAAATAGAAAGACCTGCACCTGGCGAGCCGAACCCGTCCTGGGATATCCCGGCACTAAAAGCCATACGACATTTCATTACTACAACTACTCACAGTAGTCTGCAAGGACGTCTGCATCCGAGCTAAAACATCCACACAGAAAAGAAGAAGAAGAAGAAGAAGAAGAAGAAGAAGAAGAAGAAGAAGAAGAAGTAGTAGTACAACCCAATCTTACATTAAAGTGAATAAGAGGATTGTTATTATTTAATTTTATCGCCCACTCAAAGTAACTGGGGGTTCTTAACCTACCGCAACCCCGAACTCAAGTCTAACTAGCCAACACGGGAAAGTATAGCTTAAAATAATTCCTTAGTGTATCATAAAATGCCCCAAAATGACATTATTTTGGACTCCTTTACACGCGTCGAGAGGAGGTTTAATTCAAAAAACATTCACGCAGATCATCTTATTCCACATATTTGAATCATTGCCGTACTGTTACGTCAGGCACAATTTTTATGGAATACAGTTTGCTTTACATCGCAGCGATACATAGCCCTTATGGCGACGATGGGATAGGAAAGGCCTAGGAGTGTGAAGGAGGTGGCCATGGCCTTAATTAAGGTACATCCCCAGCACTTGCCTGGTGTGAAAATGGAAAACCACTGTAAACCATCTTCAAGGCTGCCGACAGTGCGTTTCGAACCCAATATCTCCCGAATGCAAGCTCAAAGATGCGCGCCTCTAACCGCACGGCCAACTCACTCGGTCTTTATGAAATATGTGATTTAACGTCGCACTAACACATAGAACGTTTCCGGCGAGGCGCAAGTATGGGAAAGGGTTACGATTGGGAAAGTAGCGACCATGGCCCATGGCGACTGTGGGATTCGAACCCAATCACCCAAATGCAAGCTCGGAACCGCGCAGCCCACTTGCTCGGTGTGTTGCTTTTACCTCCATGTTGGGCGCAGGGTAGAATAATACATAAACAAACCCGGTACTCAACAGCCCGATAGTGCCTTGGCTTGCCAAGACGACTACTGTCCAGCCAGGTGACCTGCAGAAACAGCAGTGCCAAATAATCAGCTCAATGGCATCCTCGGCTTATTACTTGTCATTCTTGACTCTCGTATCAAGCAGAACCTCAGTTGTTCTCATGAGGCTGAGTGAATCCCGTTCCAGCCGTTAGTCCAGCATTATAAACGCTGAACTGGCCGGGAATCGAACCCAGCTCCTCCAAGTAAGAAGCAGGCACGTTACCTTTTCACCTGTGTGTGAAGTTGTCAGCACGAAGACTGGCTGGCACCAGATAAATATATGTAGTAAGGAAACCACAAAACAGCAGGTAGTTTGCCATTGCTTTCCTCATTGAGCCAGAAAATACTATTGCAGCATGACTGGCCCTATGGGTACCACTTTTCGTGATATTCAAACGTACTATACTAGTTGTGCCCTAATATAAATAGTCAGCATCACCGATACGTCAGCAGCTTCAATCTGTCACAGCCACAGATGAGGCCGAGGCTTCGGTGGAAGCAACATTTTTCTTTAGCCTCTGAAAAATTACATCATCCACCAAAACATAGCAAGAACACTTACATCATGGAACTCGAATGAATTATCAATACGCAAGAAAATTTTCACATGTTAGCTTTCCTCATTTTCAGGAGTCAACTGCATACTGACGAGCGATGGTACAGGTATGTACTCCGTAGCAGTGGAACATCAAAAATTGCAAAGACTGCCCTTCAACTGAACGTGGAGGGTGGTCGACCTCGAGGGCGACCTCAAATACGCTGGCTGGACCGGGTAAGAGATGACATGCGTATCACAAAACTCAATCCCCTGGACGCTTTGGATCGATTGAAGTGGAGGAAACACTGCAAGAAGGCAGATCCCGCACAAAAGGGAAATGCTAGGTTGATGAATTTCCCTCATTTTGATGAAAAGGAATTACCCAAGTTTATAGCACGGAAGGAGGAAACATAATCCTATTCCCTAGAGTATAAGATTGTTTGGTACTAATAAAATTTAAGAAACAACTGGGGCTGACATGATTCCTGCTAGCACTTGCGATGGAATTATGGAATTCACGCGATGAAATTATTGCCACTGTACTAATATAGCATCATGTATTAGGGGATGGTTTTCAAACCACTATTTGTGTCCTTTTGGATGCAGAAAAGGAAAGAACAACGGAAAAGATTTGAAAACATACGTTGTAGTTTTACCTCACTACTAACATTTATTTGCAGCTTCGAACGTGGAATTCGGTTTCGTGGTCATTTGTGGAATTGATGAACTTTGAAAATTATATCATGTCATCATAATACGGCAAACGAAAGGATTCGTGAGCAGTAACACGAAAGACCTTCCAGTTCGAGAAGTTCATTGTAGCGTAGGTTGACATGGAATGGCGAGGACGGAATGTAAGTAGGCAGTAAGTACCTTCCAGTTTGATATGAATTTTGACCAATAGTAACTTACGCCCATTTTCCGGTGACACGATGGTTGTGTTTCAGCGCTCCATGTGAACAGTACGTAAAGCTTGTTATACTAGATTTGACTAAAGTTGGCGTCTGACAGGTAAGGTTGGAGGGAGGAACACTGCACGTGCCATTTCACGATGTTGCCACATTCCATCATTCCTTTCTACATACTCTGACCGCTGTGATCTGTTGTAGACTACCTGGCCAGGCGGTGTCGTCCCATTTGCGATCACTCTTATACAAACAATCAGGTTCTTATCAGTGACAGTGACAGGTTTGGCAACTCCCAGCAAGACGAGCTGCCCTGAAGTTTTATCTCCATAGCAACCGCAGTCGCCCCACCCTCGTTTCCATGGCAACCACACAGCCACTCCCTTTATCCCGCCTCGGCAGGCAGTAAACGGACCTCCCTCTAAGAAATGTCAGACACCAACTCTTATTATTAACAGTATAGTATGAGGGTGACAAATGTAACTTTCTCTCGCAAAGACATCTGAGAGAAATTCCAGTAAGTCCGGTACTTGCAGTAGACAGGGTTACCTTTTCCTTCTCCCCTTGACACGCTTACTGGGCAAGTAGGAGGGATGAATCTTTCTTCTCTTCACCCCTCCTTGGCTGGAGGCAAACGAGCTTAATATGTTGTACCAGAGCCTAAAACGATACTGCTGATAGAAAATACATAGTGTATTGTTGTGCACATCGCTCCTTACTTCAGAGTTTATTTCTGGAAGACTTTGCAGATTTTAAAATACTGGTACAGATATTTTACCAACAATTTTTTTCCAACGCTGGGTCGGACGCGCGAGCATTCAGAGCTGCATGTTCGAAGTGCTCCGTTAACATTTAACATATTATTACCAGTTTTCTGAAAAGCCACTAGAGTTACGAAGAAAATGCATAACATAGCCATTATATAAGAAATTCACTTCTAAATCCTACATGTGTGTTCCTTTCGTTGATGCGTTGGTTTGAATAAAGATTGCGCCAAAACATAGGAAAGGAAAATCATCTTTGGAAACTGCTAGAGTTACCAAGAAAATACACATGGCTTTTTGTAAAACATAATAATTGAAAATCAATTAAGTATGTTTGGTGGCCTTCATTTGTAATAGGATCGCGCTAAGTGGCTGGGCTTCTGATACCAAGGTGGCGCGTTCGATCGTTGCTCAATCCGGTGTATTTAGAAGTGGTTAAATACGCCCGCCTCGTGTCAGTAGATAAACTGTCACTTAAAGGAATTACTGCGGTATAATATATTCCGGCACCTCAGCATCTCCAAAAGCCATAAAAGTACTTAGTCGGACGAAATATTTATTATTATTATTATTATTATTATTATTATTATTATTATTATTATTATTATTATTATTATTATTATTTCATGGTACAGTTTCTTGAATGACTCAGCCGTAGCGTGTGTCACAGAGATTTATTTATTTATTTATTTATTTATTTATTTATTTATTTATTTATTTATTTATTTATTTATTTATTAGTTCCGTTTGGGCCTGCTATGGAGCACGTGGTTCTTATCTCTAGCAGCTTTCTTCTTTGACCTGTACTCCTTCATTCTAGCACTGTGAATGTCTTTTAGCTCCTGAGTCCATTTCACACCTCCTCCCGGACGTACTGTTTTTTCTGTTAGTGAGTGGAGAGAATTTGATGTTCTGATCAATGTTCTGTACTACTTATTCCTGTCATAGATTTCACTGGGAGCAATGTCCAATTCTTGGAGGTCCTTTCTGACAAGTCTTGCCCACTTGGCATTAGTCGCTTTCTCTCTTGAGATTCTGGAAGTGAGCCTCTGATTGTCCATTCTCATGACATGACCATAGAAGTTCAATCTCCTCTTCCTCATAGATGTTGTAATACTCTCCAATTGTTGGTGGTCGTTAGGGCAACATCGTATGCTATTTATTTATTTATTTATTTATTTATTTATTTATTTATTTATTTATTTATTTATTTATTTATTTATTTATTTATTTATTTATTTATTTATTTATTTATTTGTCTTGTTTTATATGATTTTCAAGGAGGCAAATGTTGGGGCTGTGTCTTAATTAAGAACACGGTCACTTCCTTCCCAGCTGTAGCCCTGTTTTATCCCACTGTCGCCATAAGACCTGTCTGTGTCGGTGTGACGTAATTAAACATTAAATAAAGGATGAATAGGGGAACTCGTGCGTAGGAACTTCTTCACAACGTGGCAGGTATTCAGGAGAATAGTCTTTCGAAGCTCTGTATACAGTAAGTAGATTGATGTAGATTAACTGTGGAGAATCTTGGGAATGACGCCAGTGCAAGATAAAACTACTGCAAGGGTGCTAAATATTGAGGTTTCCACATGTGTTGTATTTCTATTGCCAGTTCCTCGAACTTCGACACTTCGTTTTACTGCTGCTTTCTGCAGATTACAAGTGTTTGGGCAGGCTATCTCTGTGATAAGTACAGTCTTCTTTGTCTTATCAACAAACATCTATCTGGTCTGTTGTCACTGATGGTGACATATAACATGTCTGTGCCAAAAGAGTTTGTGTTAGGATGGTTGATTGACTGCTTGAGGCCTCTGGAGTGGCCTGGTGCAGGTCTCTCTATTGACCCCCGCTCCATGGGTATGGTTACCACCAGTTTTTGAGACCCTTTCCCCAACCTTCGTTCAGTTTTGCTAGATCCCGTTTTTTTTTTGTTGTTGTTTACCATCCTTTTTTTTTTTTTTTTTTTTTTACTATTTGCTTTACGTCGCACCGACACTCAGCGATGGATAGGGAAGGCCTAGGAATGGGAAGGAAGCGGCCGTAGCCGTAATTAAGGTACAGCCCCAGTATTTGCCTGGTGTGAAAATGGGAAACCACGGAAAACCATCTTCAGGGCTCTCAACAGTGGGGTTTCAGCCCACTATCTCCCGAATGCAAATTCATTGTTGCGCGCCCCTAACCGCACGGCCAACTCGCCCGGTCAAATTATTTAATACAGTATATGAAATATCCACAGCCTGTTTCCAGTCATTCGACCGGATCAGGAATGAAATGAATGAAGACCCATCTAGTGACGAGGATAGGAATTGTGCCGGGTGCCGAAGCCTACCGCACTCCTCTGGGGCAATGATAAATGAATGACATAAAATGAAATTATATGGAGAGTATTGCTGGAATGAAAGATGACAGGAAAAACCCTAGTACCCGGAGAAAAACCTGTCACTTTGTCCAGCACAAATCTCACATAGAGTGACCGAGATTTGAACCACGGAACCCAGTGGTGAGAGGCCGGCGAGCTGCCGCCTGAGCCACGGAGGCTTTTAACACAGTATATGTTTGTCCAACCCTTGTCCCATTTCCCTACGGGGTCGGGTATGAATCTGTCGTGGCGGGTTTTTATGACCGGATGCCCTTTCTGACGTCAATCTCATCAGAGGAGATGATGAGATGAAATGAATGACGTGATATATAGGGAGAGGGTGAAACCCGGTGCCGGCACATAGCCTACTCCTGTCGAATAGCACCAAAGGGTCTGCTCAAGGCTTAACGTCCCCATCCGACGGACCAATCACCATCAACAGCGTCATATGCCCTCACTCCATATGAGCACTGCAGAGAGGTTTGGAATTTAATCCAGGCTTTTGGCACGCAATCTAGTGATTAGAAATTGTATACCACCACCTCTCGTACCCTGTCGGCCAACATTCTGATGGTGAAACTTTTTCGACTAACGGGACTCGAACCGGCTAACCTCGGCGTCAGACCGTTTACACTTCAGCGCCTTAACGATCATGGCCACCAGGCGGGCCTTTTAATACAGTCAATAAAGGGAATAAAATTACCTACGGTCATCTAAACTTCTACGTAATTTTTCATAAATTGCATTTTATTCTTTTTTAACTTTTATCGACTTTAATATACTTGCTATCATGTCTTCTCTCTAACGAGTCTTTTCTGAACTCGGGTTAACGTTGACAACAATGAAGGCGCCACTCAGTTCTTGTTGGTATTTCACTGGTTAACTCTTGAAAGAAAAAAATAAAGCCAGGCTGGCAAGGAATGGAGAAAAGTGTCGTATTTTTAAGGATGTTTATTATTAATGATTCTGTACTTGTTGATGAAATAGGTGCTTTATGAACTTTTAATTGTGCAACTTTAGTTGCAGAGAAATGGCACCAATACATGTCCTATAATGTTGAATGTGTTGAATTGTTAGGAGTGGAAGAGCTGCTCATAACGCACAATAGATGGAATATTTTCAGTCGATGAAAATAAGCACACAGTTAATGTAATATGTGTACAGTACTACTATGACAGCACTGTCCGTCCGACTCGTTGGCTGAATGGTCAGCGAACTGGCCTTCGGTTCAGAGGGTCCGGGGTTCGATTTCCGGCCAGGTCGGGGATTTTAATCGCTTCTGATTAATTCTTCGGGCTCGGGGACTGGGTGTATGTGTCCGTCCCAACACTCTCCTCCTCACATTCAGACAACATACCACACTACCAACCACCACAGAAACACGCAATAGTCATTACATTCCTCCATATATGGTTGGCGTCAGGAAGGGCACCCAGCTGTAAAACAGGGCCAAGTCCACATGTGCGAAGCAGTTCGTACCCGCGACCGCACAGGTGTGAGGAAAAAGCGGTAGGAAAGGAAGAAGACTATGACAGCACTGTCTCTAAAACTGTTTTTCTAAAAAAAGAGTCCAAGTCATCGAAAAATATGTGAAATAAACCACTGGATACGAATTCCCCCAGTTTTTGAACTTTGCAGTATGCTAACCTTCCAGTTCTTTATGTTCAAATATTTTTTAAAAACCTACCAATGGGTGACTGCGTCTTGGTGTGAAAAGAGGATGATGAGGTAGGGAGAAGATGAAACCCGGTATCAGCATATAGCTCACTCCTGTCGAATAACACGAATGTGTTTGCTCAAGGCTTTACGTCCGTACTGTATCAACAGGTCTCGTTTGACTGAATTGCAGATTGTAATGTACTGTTAAGCCAACCAGGTTACTGCTCTGTGGTACGAGATCAGATGTTCAATCTCACTTGCTTTGACAGACTAACCGTAATTGGTTTACTTCCCCGAAATGCAATAACGGAGAGATACAGTGTTGTGCCTGCAAACAATTCGGTTTTGAAACAACATTCTAATCTGTGTTCCAGGAACAGATAACAGCCAGCCTATTATCACTTAATGTGAACATGTCTCCGTTCTGCAATTCATTTCCTCGAAAATAAAATAACACCACGACAGATAGAGGTGGTTTCATTTCTAGAATACATATTTCGCTTCACTCTTGGCCAGAAGAACAGGAAGAAATGGGACAGTAAGTGGTGGTGTTGATTAAAAGGAAGTACAAGTAAGAAACCACCCTCTTAACACTAATCAGACGGACAAAATGAAAGGGGTGCGACGCTTAAAAAATGAAGGTATCGGCCAAAGAAAGACAAGGGATACGAAGGGCGTGAAAATGGAGAGACACATTAGGATTCGCAAACCTGATACCGACGGGGTCGGAAGAGAACAAGAGTAGCAGTAGCCACATGAAATATACAGAGTTATTCACCTTACATGTTACACGGAAATAACTTCTAAACGATTGAAGATATCGGCATTCTGTTTTCATATTCGTAAATTGTACCCAGGCTCATAAAATAACGTGTCACTTAGTCTCATGGGATGATTAATAACAGAACTATTGACACTAACTCCATATTTTAAATGGAATGGCACAAATTCATACAGCTGGCCTGAAAGTTCAAGTGTGTGCAAGTTCAAATATGTAAGTATTTTCAAAATTCGACAGTTACTTTTTGAGATATAAATAAAAACCGCATTTGGGCTTTTGCGTGCCGCATCAGACGGCGTGCTGTCGGCCAAGGACGTATTGGCACGCAAGCTGCTTCCTGGCATTCATTCCAGTCACAGAACGGATACCAGGGTAGTACTGTAAACATAATGTGATGTACCGTAACATATCCTGGGTGTGCAACGTTATTGTATGACTAGCAAACCCACAACGGGGAAGGGAGAGTAAAGTTGTTTTATTTTGTTTTGTTTTGTTTTGACATCCAGGTTGCGCTCAGTTTAGCGTCTTTTCCCACGGATGGAAATGGGGAGGATTTGGAAAGGACGTCGGCCGTGGCCTATCCCAAAGGTACCTATCCGGCATTTGCCTGGTGTTGAACATGGGGCACTATGAAACTCACTTTCAGGTTGGGCGTGGCAGGACTCGAACCTGCGCTCTCCCGAATGCACGCTACGACAGTCGCGCTTGAGATCCACGGAGATAAATGCCTGTAAAATAAATAAATGATAGTGTTGCTGTCATCACACCACGATCAGCTCTGAACACCCCACATAATAAGTCGAGCTGTTTGTCTAACCTATCCCAACCCAAATAATCCAGCATTGGTAACACTGCTCCTTCACCTAAAAAAACCCAGCACAAACGAGGTGCGCTTTGTACTACACACACACCCAAGCAAATAGAGCTACATGACCACGCTGTCAGAGCCCGGAAATGAAATAACAATAAACAGCCACTCTTCTCCGCAGCCTGTCGAGTTTCTGAATCACGTGTAGTGGCTAGCATTCGTAGCCGTCGCCGCGGTGGTCCGGGTTCAATTCTCGGCTCTGATAAGCAATTTAATTGTTGTTGGAGGGTTGGAACAGGGTACACTCAGACTCGTGAGGCAAAACGGAGAAGAGATGGATTCGGTACCCATCTCAGCTATCCTGGAAATGTTTCCGTGGTTTCCCACCGCTACTCCATTCAAATGTCGGGATAGATTCTTACTTCCGACAACGGCCGTCTCCGTCCCGATTCCCCACCTGAATTACAAATACAGTACACTACTAGAGACACCACAATAACACAGGTTATCAGATACATTCTAACATACATACATACATACATACATTATATACATACAGTACACACACACACACACACACACACACACACACACACACACACACACACACACACACACACACACATTAAATAACAACCACTATTCTCTGTACCCTTTCGAGTGTCTTAATCACGTTCCTCGGACATTATTAATTTGCTTTTCTAGAAGGAGCTCTTTCGGTGTTTTGTGTTATGTTTATTTCTCAACTCATAGAGTAGTATGTACTGTACACTAAAACCAGTGACAATTATAGCTTTCGTTTATGTTCCTTTCACGCCAAAGTACTTATTTTATTCCTTTTAAACACATCAACCCTCCCTGACCTGTCATGAGTTCGGCTGTCATACACACTTTGCAAACCCATCACATGTGTACGAGGTGCTTACAGGCCTGGTATCCATTCTGTGGCTGAACTCACTCCCAGGAAACTGCTTGCGCGTCAATATGTCCTTGCCCGACTGCACGCCGACTGATGCGGCATGCAAAACCGCACATGCTGTTCTTATTTATATCTCAAAAAGTAATTGTCCGATTTTGAAAATAATTACGTATTTGAACTTGTACGCAGTTGTACTTCTATGCCAACTGCATGAATTTGTGCCGTTCTATTTAAAAATATGGAGTTAGTATCAATATCTCGGTTATTAATCACCCGATGAGACTAAGTAGCACATTATTTTACAAGACCGTATGTACCATTTACGAATATGAAAACAGAATGCCGATACGTTTAAGGGTTTAGAAGTTTTTTCTATGTAACATGTTAGGTGAATAACCCTGTATACATATTTAAATATATATTTAATGAATAATATAATTCGTGTAGCTATTTCTAGCCGAGTGCAGCCCTCCGATGGGGCTGTCCGGTAACTCAGGTAACTGAGTTTTATTGTGTGGAGGATAATGTTATGTGTGCTGTGTGAGTTGCAGGGATGTTGGGGACAGCGTAAACACCCAGCCCCGGGGCCATTGTAATTAACCAATGAAGGTTAAAATCCCCGACCTGGCCGGGAATCGAACCCGGGAGCCTCTGAACTGAAGGCCAGTACGTTGACCATTCAGCCAACGAGTCGGACATTTAATGAATGGCAAGTAAGCTTTATAGTGTTTCCCACTACCTCTGAAAGATCACGAGCAGTGATTTACCGACGAGACCATGAACACTAAATCATGTACCTCAAGATGGCCAGGAATCAGAGGATCAGTGGTATGTCAACGCTTCTCCACGAACGCTTATAATTTGTAAAATGTGTACTGCACCCGTCCACCTCCCGAGTCCCAGACTAGCATTTATCTCAGGGGTGTCAGTTCATTATTTTAAGTCCACGAATATATAAATATAGAGGCATAATAGAACACGGGAATGAACGGAGCAATTAAAATTAAAATGGGGAAAGCTCGATTGTAAACTTGAATTTAAGGACTCCATGATAGGACTAGGAAGTTGCAGTTACCTTTAAAAAGGGTATCATCTAACTACAATAAAAAGATTATGAGAATGGTTTCCTTTGAAATAATTGCCAGGAGGAGCAGTTTATTACGCCATCCGACGTACGAAACTTTGATACATTTGGCAATGATATTTAAATTTCCACACATGTTACATAAATAAATCACTTGCTATACCGCAAGTGGT
The DNA here is from genome assembly GCF_040414725.1 of Anabrus simplex. Classification (NCBI taxonomy): domain Eukaryota; kingdom Metazoa; phylum Arthropoda; class Insecta; order Orthoptera; family Tettigoniidae; genus Anabrus; species Anabrus simplex. The sequence goes on along the minus strand of NC_090270.1, from coordinate 124,957,694 downwards.
ATCAATATGTTGCTGGGTTGCTTCTGAAAGAAATTACAATTGGAGTATAACTTATGGATCGATTCCATTTGAATCGAACCGTTGTTCAAGGATATAGCTTCCTTCTATCGGGAGCCCGAGCATAACCCATGTTACGGTCGGCTTCTCGATTTAACTAAGATGACGTACCCCGGCTATATAAGTTTTTCCGAGACCGGTACTCGGACTGGGTAATGTTTCTCGTGTTTTACGAAAAATGGATTACACGGACAGTTCCTATCTTACGATGTCCAGCTGATGCCATACCACTGAATTAGCATTTATATTTTATTTACACATGATCTGAAATGTTACAAAGTAGCCTTAGTAGACTACTGCCACAGATGAGATAACGAGAAACGGTGGGAAATACCGTGCCGAAGACCTCCCCTCGCATCACAAGTGAAGTAAACAAACACACTAAGTATTACTGTCACCTGTCCCGTGCGGAAACCGTACAATAACGAGGTAACAAATGACTATAATATTTTTATTCATATTATTCAAACATACGAGTAGAGGGATGTTGTCACCAATTAATTAATTCACTATCGTCAAAATATTCATTTATCCACGAAATTATCATCCTTGAAATTATTATTATTATTATTATTATTATTATTATTATTATACTCAACGGTTCCTGGCACTGTCACGTTTGATTAATATCGTCATTATTATGCGGGACGCAAACACAAATGTTATTACTGTTATTATTATTAGTATATCCCTCTTGTGGTTATTATTATTATTATTATTATTATTATTAATGACTAGGTGACTCCAGATATTATTATTATTAACGTCACTCAAGATGTTATTATTATTATTATTAATGTCACTCAAGATATTATTATTATTATTAATGTCACACAAGATTATTATTATTATTAATGAACCGGTCACTTCCGCCAAAAATGCATTAGGATATCGGTCGCAATTACAATTATTTCACTGATCAACCAACGACATCATTACTGTTATTATTATGACAATTATTATTAATCTGACCGTGACAATTTGACATCGTCCTAACATTGTTACTATTATTATCGGTTGCATATTCTCAGTTAGATTCCCGTTTAACATCTTTATCAACGCTCATTTAATTAAGGCGGTCCAATTCTTTATCTGCAATATTTATTATTATCATCACGCCATCATGATTGTCATCACTAGTCATTACAATGATTACAATATCCGATCATTTATGTGGAATCTGAACTCTTATTTTCCTTAGATCCGTAGTATCTCGACGAATAGCGGTGCAGTTTATTTATTTCGTACATGCTCTCACGGGTTCGAATTCTACCCGCTACGTAACTCAGTATTTCTCTGTGACACTGCCCGTACATTTTACACTCATTTCAATATCCTAAGTGTCTCTCGTACGGAATTTATATCCCTTTCTATCTCAATATTCCTTGATTCATTTATTTCTCACAGAATTATCAACTGACTTATTTATTCACTTCTGACATCGTACGACCTTTTATTATCTGACTGTAGATTCTTTAACATTTTTCTATCTCATTTTGATCTACGCCTTAGTTCGTTATCCACAAATAATTGTAACATCTTGAAATTATATTTACCCAAATTTGACAATCATGGTTTCGTAATATTAGTCTTACGTGTTCCGGCTACTGAATTGCAAATTTAAGACACGACATTTATTCGTAAAAAAATAATATTGGACCGTAATTTAAACCACACGTTCATTAACATGTATGGATTATTAGCACCGATCTTAAATTTCAATATTATTAATTTATCAAGTTAAATTACCACACACTTTAATTCCGAATTAAAAACGACATCCCGTCATTAAATGATTCCCGACGAACTCAACACCGTATCACTTAAATTTTATTATTACGCACGGCTCACTAAAATTCCAATATCTCATGAATTATTATTATTATTAATATCGCTTCTCACAAATTTAATAACTTTACTTTGAAAATATGAACACACTAATCAACAACAAAACACAGCTGGCATGACAAGGCTGGACTTTCCTTCCATGTCGTTACATAACTCGTCAAAATGACAAACAGAAAGGCACATATCGGGTCTATTTGACTATGATAACAAAATCAAATGAAAAAAATTATTATTGACTACAAAGAAAATATGAATGAATGCATGACTTAACGTACTACCCTCTATCGGCAAAATTTACATCTACAACAAACTGAATACATAAAAAGACCCGATTATTTACATTGTTATTACTTAATAGAATAGAATAGAATAGAATAGAATAGAATACTCCCATCCTCCAATTCCGGATCGCCTAGAGCTGGGGAGAGAGCATTCGTTTATTGCAATTCCTTGAATTATGATACATGACTTACAATACCCTCTTACAATTGTTGGCTGTTACTATACTGAATATGAATTATTTTGTCCTAGACATTAACAATATTATATAGTCTAGGACAACATGTATCTTCCCTACCTTATCTTACTAACTGAACGAATTATTATTTATTACGTTATAACATTAAAAGAAAAGTTAGAATCAAAATGACAAATTTACATTGAATATATACTACATCTAACCTAAATCTGTCTGGTCACGACATCCCCCCCTGGTGAGGAACTCCTACCACCCTTCCCAGGGATGTCACGACCAGACCCGTCTCATGAGGCTCCGAAATCGAAACCTCGTAGACCCCTTAAGTTGTCGATATTGTTTCCTCACCACTCCTTCGTGTGACAGCCCACATGTGTGCGGATGACCTAGCTCAACATGTAGGCTGCCTCGCCTGCATTCCACTGCCGAGACGGAATCCATACTCGGCTCATATTTCGCTGACTGATTGTCAACTTGTTTTCTCTGGTTTAATACTGTTCACACCTTACTCTAATCTACACGTGCAGAAGTACTGAGTCAACACTATGCTTGAGATAGGTGGGCCTATCTCCTCCTCTCCCAACTCTACTATACTACAGCAGCCAAAACCAACTAACAATCCCAGAGCAAACTAAAAACAGGCTAACAAACAACCTCATTGTAAGGAACACATTACTGCTAACATATTAATGAACTAAATCTACTAATTAGAAATATTACGTTATAACATTAAAAGAAAAGTTAGAATCAAAATGACAAATTTACATTGAATATATACTACATCTAACCTAAATCTGTCTGGTTACGACTTCCCCCCTGGTGAGGAACTTCTACCACCCTTCCCAGGGATGTCACGACCAGACCCGTCTCATGAGGCTCCGAAATCGAAACCTCGTAGACCCCTTAAGTTGTCAATATTGTTTCCTCTCCACTCCTTCATGTGACAGCCCACATGTGTGCGGATGACCTAGCTCAACATGTAGGCTGCCTCACCTGTATTCCACTGCCGAGACGGAATCCATACTCGGCTCATATTTCGCTGACTGGTTGACAACTTGTTTTCTCTGGTTTAATACACTGCAGCAGTCAAAACAAACTAACAATCCCAAAGCAAACTAAAAACAGGCTAACAAACACATTGCCATTATGTTTTGCTTCTTACATTTTTCTATTTCCATACTACCTCTCATTCCTCTTATAATACTTATAGTTACAAATTACTTATCTATCCTCGTGCTCATCTACATTACATTTACTATCATTTACTAACACTGGTGTTACTTTGAGTTATTGCTAATCTCATTTTAATTTCTTAAATGAGCTCATTGAAAGGAACTCATTACTGTTAGCATGTTGCTGAATTAAATCTGTTACTTAGCAATATACAATATCTAATATAAATGAACACTGAACAACTACAAGAGAAACATAGTCCTAAACTTATAACTATAGCATTCCGAGGTCTCTTGTTGTACAGTCATCATCGTGCTCATGTATATTACATTTACTATCATTTACCTGTACTGTTATTACTTTCTGTTATTACAAATCTCATTTTGCTTTCTTTCTTCCACATGCTTCTTAGAATACAGAAAAATTTAGCTAGTTTTCCTGGGGTGATCCATTCTCTATTTAACAGTTTGGTTATTGTATAAAATTCTTTCTCTCTTTCTATTTTTAATTTATATTCATCTCCAAGGTATTTAGTTCTCAGTGCCTCCGTTCCCTTACATGTTCTCAGTAAATGAGCTTCTCCCATAATGTCGTCACAAAATACACACTGATTTACGTTATGGTTCTCACTTATTCCCTTATTTTTGTATAAACCCAAAAGCCACCACAACACACCTCTTAGTTCCCTATTTGTGATTCTATTTTTTCTTATTGACATATATTGGATAATGCCACAGAATTCTACTAGTGTTTTTTTGGTTTCACATTCTGCTCTGATCGTCTGTTTGTCTATGTCCTTTACCCTAATCGTTAGTATTTTAATGAAGCTGTTTTCTTTACCGTTCATCTCCTTATCCCAATATAGCCCCATTCCTATTTTGTCTAGCATACCTTTTACTTTCGATAACCAATAATTCTCATCCAAGTGTCTCATCTGGTGCTGGTAGGCTAGATTTAATATTTCCCTCCCCTCTCCTCTTTTTAATCTTAACCAATATTTTACTATTTTCTTACTTATGTCTGCTTGGATGTTGATATCTCCACATATAGTTCTCACTCCACTATTTGCTGCACATTCTGGTAGGCCCATTATTATTTTACAAAATTTGTTACTTATGATATCTAGTTCTTTTTTATCAACTTCTATACCCCATATTTCAACCCCATACAGTGCTTTTGATACCACAAGTGCATTAAAAACATTTTTATGTACTTTGTATTGCAAATTAGGCATCTTCTTTTCTAAGGCCTTTATACTTGATAGGGCGGCCACCCCTTTTATTTTTGCATGGCGTATCTGTTCCTTCCACAACCCATTCTTTGTTAATATTATTCCTAAATATTCTAATTTATTTACAACTTCCAATTCAACACCATCCAACAGCCATCGCCTTTCATTTCTTTTTAATTTATTACCTCTTTTGCAAACCATTACTTTTGTTTTTTTGGTATTTATTTTCAAATTCCATGTATTACAGTATTCCACCAATTTTTTGAGGTTACTTCGCATACCTGCTGTTGTTAGTGAGAGCAGCAGGATGTCGTCTGCGAAGACTAGACCGGGGATCTCTTTATTGTGTAAGCAAGGGCTAGTATTATTCTCTTTTGCTAAGCATTCTATTACGTCATTAATAAAGAGCAAAAACAGTATTGGTGATAGTTTACATCCTTGCTTAAGTCCAATGTTCGAGTGTATCTTTCCTATCATTACATCTTCTTTGACTTTAACTGAACATATTACTTCGGCATATAGTTCTTCTATGGCTTTAATCATTTTCATTGACATTCCTATTCCGGCCAGCTTCACAACGACAGCCCGTCTGCTGACTGAATCAAAAGCTTTTTGTAGGTCTATTGCTGCAATGTATAGTCTACCACCTTTCTTTCTTATGTACTTATCCATTAACGTTTTGATTATAAATACATTGTCAGTAGTTCTCATTCTTTTCCTAAATCCTGATTGATATACCGAGAGAATAGAGTAATCGTCCGCCCATTTCATAATTCTTTTCGCTAAAATCCCAGTGTGTTATTACTTAATACTGTCCGTGCTACAAATTTAGGATGGGGTCGTTAAGCGACTCATCTCGTTACAGAAGGTAACCCAGTCTAATCAAATTATTCCCATTTTTCCAATCACGCTAACATTTCCCAAATATTATCTACATTTTAGTACTCATCTTAGTTATTGGTAATCCATTGCAGCTTGGCAGATGAGAGGCTCCTTTCGGCCCCTATCCGCCGTACTACTCGTTCATTCTTGATGGCGTAGTTCCACAAATGATTTCCTTGCACATTACCATTTTTACACTAATACCTTAACTATCACAATACTTCACCATTGACAATGTTAACACTGAACAATTTACTTTTATAAAACAAATTAATACCCTAGACCCAAAAATTTTATATTTTATACTGTTTTAAGCTTCGTCCAATTACCGCACGATGGACATGGACACGTACGACGGTGTGTCGAATTTTACGCCCGTCGCGATTTATGTCATCCGACGCGATACGCCTGTTTCATACGGCCCTCTTGAAGTGTTCATGATAGCGGTTCGATATTCCAAAGTACAGGCTATTATTCCCTCAAAGTACTGTTCGTCACACAGTATGTTATTTACGTACTTATTGCGGTGCAATTTATATTACTCACTCTTACAATGCAATTAATTGACTTCACTATGATATTTATAACTGGCAAACACTGTCCTAAGTTAACTACTTCCAGTTCATGTTGCTTGAGCGCGATCACATTTTATAAGTACTGGCGGATGCTCGCGCCATTAAATGTTGAGTTACTGTACGCCCGACGGATTTGAAGTCAGCTGCGAACGACGGTTCAGCTCCAGAGATTCATTTCAAGTGTGTTGGCGAGTATCCCTTGCGCCCGTATATATGGATGAAGTTTTCCCTCGCGGATTCATTGACGTCATACCCATGAGGAAGGGGGTGGATTTTTAATATCGGCACTTGCACTCCTAATTGGACGTTAAAATTTATATCAAATTAATCCACTCCTCTAGCTTATTTGCTGGATTAAATATGAACTCCTGACGATCATAGATTTAGGAGATACGGGTGGATTTAGCTCCTCACATTTCGCGCCTTTGGAAGCGTCCCATACAACGTGGTTTTCGTCCAGCCAATGACATTCAAGCTGTCTGGTTTCCAAGAAATCCAGCCTTCAATTTATTTAATTTGCCAATAATTATTGATTATTTTTCCATGCGTGACATCTAATAAATTCATTACATTGCTCCGTGTACTCACAATAATTTATTACTGATTACTTTCGAAGTTACATTGGTGTCTCATCCCCCTTCTCTTAAGATGGTATCCCTGAGTCTTCCATCAACTTTTAGCGATTGGCCTGCAAGTGGTCACGTGATTTAAGTTTCCACCTGCCCGAACCTAGGCTAGCGAATGTCCTCGCAACCACTGTACTTTTCCATGACGTCGCGGAAATTTCCGTCCGCCCAAAATATCCCAGCGCACTACTCATGTTGCAAGCTTCCTTTGTCTCAAACTACCCCCTTCTCTTTCTGACCAAGACTTATTTGTGGACTTGTATTTTTCTGGTCGCCAAACTAATGGTCTCCCCAACTGTGAAGCAGCTAAATGTTGTTGTGTCGAGCTAATCCGTCAGGCTCCAGTCTGTCGTGTTCCTTAGCTCATATTTCAACACTACACAGATGAAATATTTTCAACTACACTTCTGTATTTCAATAAATGTAGTATTTCCCTTCATAAATCAAATCATGATGGACTTTGGGCCTAAGTCACTCGGGTTCAGTACCGTGTATAAAATTTGGGATTTGCTTCCATCTATTTGTGACATTCCCATCCCTATTATCTCTCCCTGTCCTACCTCATACGGTCAATTATTGTTTTCTTCCCATAGCGATTTATTTATTTATTTATTTATTTATTTATTTATTTATTTATTGGGGTGACTATTGTCTTAAGAATAAGCACGACTGGGCAATTATCCTCTATTAACACCAGTCATAAGGGAAATGGAAGAGGTCCGACACTTGGAAAAATGAAGGTATCGGCCAAAGAAATGGAAGGGCCACGAAGAACGTGAAAATGAAAAACTCCCTAAGGTCTCGAATATCTAACACCGTCGGTTTAACAAGGCATGGCGGATAGGGAAGTTAATAGAGAGGAGTCTGACAAAAGTTAGTGGAAGCAAAACCAGACTGAGCTATGGGAATGGTCACCAATCCACACTCCCAAGTTGAGAGTCCCTGGTCCCCCCTTTAGTCACCACTTACAACAGGTTGGGGAAACCGTACATGTACGGAGTGGATTATCCGTGCCCCACCCACCACCCGAGGTTTGTTTTATTATTTTTTATTTTTGTCACGGCATTTTGAGGACGTGTGAACAGTGCGCTTGAAAATCGGGCGCTCTCTAGAGTTCAAGTGTGCTGGTGGCATGCTTTGTTCGAAAACTGAACACTAAACAATGTACTGTTGGTGTTCTGCGATAGCAGTCATGGCTACGAAGCGAAAGAAAGTGTTTTTACTTGAAAAGAAAAGCTTGAATTAATTGACAAGTTCGAGACGGGAGATTTAGTAAAGAAATTAGCGAATGATTATACGATTGGTTCAGACAGTAAGAGACATTTAAAAAAAAAAACCAGAATCGCTTAGAATTAGACATGGTAAGTAATTTTTATATTGGTCTACTTTATTAATAAAAGTGGTTATTGAATGTGTTAACTGTTTGACATTATTGCATTTTCAAACAGAATTGTCCGTTCTGTGTTATTAAAAGTTTCATTGTGTACTAAATGCACAAAATCGTATTATCAGTGTTTTCAATTATCCGTGCAAATTTGTCCGGTGATAATACTGGATAATTGAGAGTTTGCTAGTAAATTATAAAACAATATTCATGTAATCATTTCTTGAGGTGATTGCTCGCCTATTGCATCCCTCGTAAGGGACAGCTTCCGAAGATGTTGAGTGGCGTCTACCGTTTATGGCAAACTGCGTGTTTGTGTGATGGAGGAGAGTGTTGCTTGTAGTTTATGAGCTGAATAAGTGTTGCGGTCAGCACAAACACCCAGTCCCCGAGCCAAATTAAATTAACCGTTTCAGAATGAAATGCCTCGACCTGTCCGGGAATCCAACCCTACGTCCTTAAGGACTGAAGCTCAAGATAAACAATGATAGAATTAAGTCATATATAACGCAATCTTTATCAAACAACATCGATGAAATATAAAATACACAATAAGGGGAAAAACTTCAATAAAAATTCACCGTTTACCGTTCAGATAATAATAATAATAATAATAATAATAATAATAATAATAATAATCTTAAACTAGACAAGGGAAAACTGTACGCCTCAAAACACCTATCACCGGGCGAGTTGGCCGTGCGCGTAGAGGCGCGCGGCTGTGAGCTTGCATCCGGGAGATAGTGGGTTCGAATCCCACTGTCGGCAGCCTTGATGATGGTTTTCCGTGGTTTCCCATTTTCACACCAGGCAAATGCTGGGGCTGTACCTTAATTAAGGCCACGGCCGCTTCCCTCCAACTCCTAGCCCTTTCCTGTCCCATCGTCGCCGTAAGACCCATCTGTGTCGGTGCGACGTAAAGCCCCTAGCAAAAAAGAAAAAAAAAACACCTATCGATGAATATCAAACTAAAAAACACTATAATGCAATAGTCAGACCGTGAGTCGTTTACGCAGTAGAGTACGTATCTCTAACTGAGAAGACCCCGCTAAGAGCCCTCGAAATACAAGAAAAGAAGTTCCTGAGAAAGTAGAACTAAAGATCCTGTCAGATGGAAGGCGACGGTACAAACCAAATCGTGAACTCTACCAACACAAAGAAACCGTCACAGAAAGCGGCTGGCTTTCTACGGACACCTGTACAGAATGGATTCCCACAGGCTGTCCTAAAAGATCTTCAAAGTAGCCAGCAAGGGTAAAGCCACTGGATCGCTGTGGATCCAGCAGGTAGAGAACGATTTGGCAGAACTTAATATTAATCATGCCATAATAATTAGCAGAAGCAACTACCGTTCAATTATCAAAACCAGACCCTACCTAACATCACGTACAGGTACTAACCACAATGAGACTAGGAAATGGCCAGAGGAACGCAAAAAAGCGTTCAGCCAGAAAGTGGAGGATTTTTTCTATATGCTTTACGTCGCACCGACACAGATAGGTCTTATGGCGACGATGGGACAGGAAAGGCCTAGGAATGGAAAGGAAGCGGCCGTGGCCTTAAGGCACAGTCCCAGCATTTGCCTGGTGTGAAAATGGGAAACCGCGGAAAACCATCTTCAGGGCTGCCGACAGTCGGCATCGAACCCACTATCTTCCGGATGCGAGCTCACAGCTGCGCGCCCCTAACCGCACGGCAAACTCGCCTGGTACTAATAAGAGCCATGCTCCCTTAACACTAATGAGAACGGAGAAAGGAAGAGGCCAAAAATTTCCAAGAATGAAGGTATCGGGAAAAAGAAAGAGAAGAAGGGCCAACGAGAGCGTGAAAATGAAAGACTTCCTAGACCTAGCAAACCCAATACTGTCGACATCGGAAGAGGACCAGAGTTGACCAAAGAAGATCAGAGAGGAGAGGAAAAGGAGGAGCCTCGCACAAGTAAGTGGAAGTCATGCCAGACTCAGCTAGATGCCCCGTGGTGACCAACTCATTCTCCTAAGTTTAGGGCATTTGGGGGTTCTTTCAGGTTCTTCTTGTGACAGGCAGGGGATACCGTCGATGCATTCTACGATCCCCACCCACATCCGGAGAACAAAGACAAAGATTTACAAAACCATCTGAAAAATCACAGCCTGTTTCCAGCCATTTGACCGGGTCAGAAATGGAATGAATGAAGCCCCATCTAGCGGCGAGGATAGAAATTGTACCGGCTGCCGAAGCCTGTCACACTCCTCTGGGGCAATGATAAATGACTGATATATATAGAAAACTTGCGGATACCGGATCACAAACATCTAGAGAAACAGACAAATCTAGTGGGTTGGTCACGTGTTAAGAATTCCCGAAAAGCCAATGTCCAGAGCAGTGATGGGGGAATTGGCATAAGAAACGCGTCGCCCCGGTAGACAATGGCTACGATAGCGTGATGACACCGAACAAGACCTAAGGGTTCGATCACATTGGAGGCACGCTTGTGCAAGTAATTTGGTGGCGCGCGCGTGCGCAAGCGTGCACATATACTGCAGGAGAACAACAGAAACAAGTGGTGACTTGTCAATCGCCGCTCACACTGCCCGCCACAAGCAAGTGCACGCATGCGCAAGCTTGATCCGACTCCACTTCGAGACAAAAATATTTGTTTTGTAGTTGCAAGCGTGCATGATCTCAGCTGATTTCTGAACATCGAGGCTTCTCTCAGGTGATACACACTTTGGAAAATTAGATTGCCTCTTTATTCTAGGTGTGATTTTGTCCAGTATATGGTAGACAGTGTCTGGTATCATTCTGAAGTATTCAAAAATCTTATCAGGCTGTCTAAGCAAATCGTTGAATATTCGTGCTTACTCTCCATCTTTCTCTCTGTCCAAAAAATTCTCGTTCACCCACTCTTCCCTGATTTCCTGCTCATCCAAAAATAAAAACTTCAAAATACCATTTTCCAAAACAATGTCCTAATCGTCTTGCATCTGCTTGCATTTAGTGTGAGCACATTGCTGTTCACGCCAGTTTGCGCACGCGCGTGCCACCAAATTACTTGCAGAAGCGTGCCTCCAATGTGATCGAATCCTAAACCATATGGGCGTTACCGTGAACTGGAAGAGAGGACACTATGTGGGCGGAGACGGGGGCAACTTGTTACGGCAGCGCACTGTCTTCAGGTCTCCTGATCTAATAATGATGAAATCAGCTCCTATGTTATGCATGCTTACCTTTTCATTCTGTACTAGATATTCAATATTTGAGACACATTCAGTCCATACTTCAGCCTTAGTACAGTCATCTTATAAAGAGGAGTTTTAACAATACTCATGCACTTGTCTCTTTTGCATGTCGACTGTTGTACTGTAGCACGATAGGACATGACGTTATGAATACCAGCCTACATGGTGAGTTCTTACGAACACCATGCGCCGTAACCTGAGATTTTCTAGGCGATATTTGATTATTTCCAAATGTCCATCCGCAAAAGAAACTTCATTTTGTCCACTATGTCCAAACTAAGTTCGAACAACAGCAATGGTTTTCCCCCTGTATTAACACAGTAAATTTCAAGCAAAACTTTCTTCTAAAACATCTCAACTTTCTCACAGATTTTAATTTCTTTTTGTATATGCCTTGGAGGTTTCAGATTATTAAATTTGTTTAATATTTCCGTTAAGTAAACCTGCTGACAAACCCACCCGTCGTCTTCAAATTATTCACCAGATCAGATTTTAATTTTGTAAGGGAACTTTTCACGCCATTCTTCAGTTCAAGAAGGAGACTCAGAAAACGTCTAACAAACGCACAACGGTTTGCAAATGCAAACCCATTGAGTATAGAAAATGCCTCGCTGCAGCTAACCTGGTACTTTCATAGCTAGGTTTTGATCAGTTCACGTGTATTGGAAAGAAAGAGGAGTGCTTACGTCAGATACACGCAAAAACCCCAATCATAGCATGAAGTCACTGATTTCTACAGTCTACATTACTTAGTATAGTCTGACAATGTATGTTGGTCATCCCTGGATCTGAGCGTTTAAAATCGTCATTTAGGAGCCAACTGGGGTTACGACTTAAATTGACCTGGGAGCCAAGTAGGGTGGTTTGTTGACCGCAGGAGGGAACTGTATTCCACTGAGACGGACAAATAACCTGAACGGAGTGTCAGCGGGTAATTATTTATATCCCGTTCTGTGGAGGTCAGCTCAATGACTGTTTATTGCCTTTGCTCCTGGGAACTGCGGCACTAGAATCAGAAGTTTCTAAGTCACTTGTAATTAACAATTTTACAGGACAAATAGTTCTTTCTTTCTTAATCTGTTCATTGTCCAGGGTTGGCTTTTCCCTCGGACTTAGCGAGGGATTCCACCTCTACCGTCTCAAGGGCAGTGTCCTGGAGCTTCAGACTCTTGGTCGGGGATACAACTGGGGGAATGACCAGTACCTCGCCCAGGCGGCCTCACCTGCTATGCTGAACAGGGGCCTTGTGGAGGGATGGGAAGATTGGAAGGGATAGGCAAGGAAGTGGGAAGGAAGCGGCCGTGGCCTTATGTTAGGTACCATCCCGGCATTCGCCTGGAGGAGGAGTGGGAAACCACGGAAAACCACTTCCAGGATGGCTGAGGTGGGAATCGAACCCATCTCTACTCAGTTGACCTCCCGAGGCTGAGTGGACCCCGTTCCAGCCCTCATACCACTTTTCAAATTTCGTGACAGCCGGGAATCGAACCCGGGCCTCCGGGGGTGGCAGCTAATCACACTAACCACTACACCACAGAGGCGGACCAGGACAAATAGTTAAAGATTTAAAATCAGTTTTGAAATTCAAACACACCTCTTGATGAAAGATACGTTTTGATGACGATGATGATGATGATGCTGCTTGTTGTTAAAAGGGGCCTAACATCTAGGTCATCGGCCCAAGATATGATTTACATAGGTTGGTTTATAGATACATTATTCTTTCTTTCTTTCTTTCTTTCTTTCTTTCTTTCTTTCTTTCTTTCTTTCTTTCTTTCTCAATCCATTTACCCTCCACGGTTGGTTTTCCTCTCGAACTCAGGGAGGGGACTTTGAATCAGGGATACAACTTGGAAGGAGGACCAGTACCTTACCCAGGCTGCCTAACCTGCTATGCTCAACAGGGGTATGGGAAGATTCGAACGTATAGACCAGAAAATCTCTTCAACACGTACTAAATGTACGTAACACGACCTAATAGGTTGAAAGTCGATTTCGATTAACAATCTTACTCCCCTTTACAAGACTGTTGTGGGCGGGGGGAGTGAGGTGATAGATTATGGACTACATTGCATGACGAATTTCAGGTACATATCGTCGTGTAAAACACATACCTCGAATTGTAGGGAAAGCAGGAACATTACTCAGCAGGATTTGATTAAAGGCAGCTCTCGTTGAGATCAATGGTTTCCCTATTTATCGGTGAGAGGTCGTTTGCGTAGAGATTATCTAATCTAAGTTACCTATGTGGAAGGAACTAGAAATTCATCTTTTAGCCATTACTTTCTCTTCTCAATATTGCGAAAACTTCTATCACTAGGAATGAGAAGTATTAACTTTCTGAAAGCACGCCTGTGCAAGATGCAGCCGAAATACGAACACTTATAGTGACTAACAATATTGTGAACTCAGATGTAGACTTCACAATTTCTGTTCCGTAAATTGCGCTCCATTCAATACGAAGGTGTCATGCGGCTCCATGGCTAAACTGTTAGCGTGGTGACCTTTAGTCCAGGGAATCCCGAGTTCAATTCCCGGCCGGGTCGGTGATTTTAACTTTCATTGGTTAATTCCGATAGCTCGTAGGCTCAAACGGACATGGGCCCCGCCCAAATATGTCCATTGAGACGTGTAGTCTACTACTGTGCGTGCAGTCTTCATCAGAATTCATCATTGACAGGGCCCCATCTACAGTAGGTACATAGACGCGCAGTTCGCCTATACGGCGTCAACACGAAAGACCTGCACAAGACGTCTTCGACGCCATTATTTATTATTGCTTGACTGACTTAATTTTTCCTGATCAGTTCGTAACTTAGTAGAATAACAGACAGACAGACAGACAGACAGACAGACAGACAGACAGACAGACAGACAGACAGACAGACAGACAGACAGACAGACAGACAGACAGACAGACAGACAGACAGACAGACAGACAGACACATATTATGCATTTAACTGAATTTGTCAAAAATCTCAATTTACTGATTTTTTTATTCTGGGTGCCTTAATTGATCTCATATCCGTTTCTCCTATAGATATGATAGTTTCATTTCCTAAGTTCTCGACTTCTTGACGAGAAACTACGCGCAAACCACTATAACAGGGATATCACAAAGGAAAATAATCGTTTCCTATGACGTTTTCTTACGGGCTGCCTGGCCGAGGCGGTAAAGGCGTACTCGGTTCGCCCGGAAGGACGTGGGTTCAAATCCCCGTCAGGAAGTCGTAAAAATTTAAGAAACGAGATTTCCACTTCCGGAGGTGCACATGGCCCTGAGGTTCACTCAGCCTACACCAAAAATGAGTACCAGGTTAATTCCTGGGGGCAAATGCGGCCGGGCGTAGAGCTAATCACTCTATCCCATCATGCGCCGAGGTTACGAATGGTGGTAGCCTTTATCTTCCACTCCTCCGAGGGCCTTCATGGCCTGTACGGAGATGACTGCTTTTTATGGCGTTTTCTTTCTTTAACGCTTTAGAGTGGCGGGACCATTAACTCACTGTCGGATTGTATCTTGTTAGCAATAAATACCGCGTGTTATTTCCTTCGATGATTAGTGATGCTCATCTATTCAGACATTAACTTTATCCTTCTAGGATTTAGCGTGAGGTCAGTTCCCGATCTCTCAGGGTCAACATATTTCTGCCAGTGCAGTCTATTGACCTTGATCACCGAGGTACTTTCTCCTGGACGTACAGTTAGGCACCTCTCTCTCTCATTATCAAGGTGACAACAAGGCAGCAAACAAGGTCAAAGTGCGTGTAAGGAAGTCAACTAGTACATAGAACTGTGGAACTTATACCCATTTAAATATATTGAGAAAATCTCACAATAGTAAATAATTATAATTCTATTGGTTTTTAAGTCCCGCCAACTACTTTTTGTGGTTTTCGGAGACACGGAGGTGCCGGAATTTTCTCCCGCGGAGTTCTTTTATGTGCCGGTAAATGTACCGACACGGAGCTGAATTATTTGAACCCCTTCAAATACCACCAGACTGAGCCAGAATCGAACCCGCCAACTTGAGCTCAGAAAGCCAGCGCCTTAACCATCTGAGGCACTCTGCTCGCCGAAATCCCACAATACTTGCCCACAGTATGTCCTGAATGACTTTTGGATGAAGGTTTAATTTCTAGTACATTATTGTAGATGACGTTCGTTCTAGTTTCTCTGCCGTGTGTTAAAGAAAAACGAAACGTCGAAATTGACATGCAGACAGTCTAAAGGCGTCAAATCAAAATGATTTTTTTGCTAGTTGCTTTACGTCGCACCGACACAGATAGGTCTTATGGCGACGATGGGACAGGAAAGGGCTAGGAGTGGGAAGGAAGCAGCCGTGGCCTTAATTAAGGTACAGTCCCAGCATTTGCCTGGTGTGAAAATGAGAAACCACGGAAAACAATCTTCAGGGCGCCGACAGTGGGGTTCGAACCCACCATCTCCCGAATACTGGATACTGGCTGCACTTAAGCGACTGCAGCTATCGAGCTCGGTGAATTAGCCTATTATTATTATTATTATTATTATTATTATTATTATTATTATTATTATTATTTTACGTCGCACAGATTCAGACAGGTGTTATGTCGACGGTGGGATGGAAAAGGGCTAACACTGGGAAGGGAGCGACCGTGGTATTAAGGCCATTTTTCTGGTGTGACAATGGGAAACTACGGAAAACCATCTTCAGGGCTGTCAAAAGTGGAGCTCTAACCCACCATCTCCCGAATGCAATATCATAGCTACGCGACCCTAACCATGTAGCCAGGAGCTCAAACCCACCATCTCCCGAATGCAATATCATAGCTACGCGACCCTAACCATGTAGCCAACTTGCTCGGCTGTAAAACCATTGAGACATTGTGTCCAAATATTGACGGTCGCAGAAACACAGCTAGGTTTTCAGCGATATTGAGATTGAAAAGGATTAGGACTGCGGGCCATTATGGCCAAGTGATGTCGTGAGTGACTTCTTAAGCTCACTCTGTAGATAAGTGGTAAGCATTGGCGTCGGGATCCCAACATGGCGAATTCAAACCTGACAGTGACAGTTGGATTTTTGAAGCGCGCTCCATGTTGTGGGATTTTGGCATGTAAGAGAGATCTGGTAACAAGTTTGCTGTTTACCGAACAAAATTAATTAAAACCATGGATATCCAAACCAATTTCCAGTTTCCCTGCCATGTGCTAGAGAAAAACTAAACGCCTAAACTTACACGCAGACAGTCTAAAGACGTCAAATCAAAATTTATTATTATTATTATTATTATTATTAGCGTATTCTCCCAATAATGGAAGACGTTAAGCAAACAACTCAATCAAGCTTTCTTTGGGTTATTCCTATTCTTCCAATAGGCTTTCATTCTCTCTGAGAAGGCTTGTTTACGTTCTTCCGACCATTTCGGTCTGCACTGTTTTTGCTTTGGTTGCTCTGATGTAACTTCCCACTTGTTGACTTTGTGTCTGAAGGTGTCTCTTTCTAAAATGTCTGTTGCACATATGTTTGCGTTTGGAGGTCCTTTCGAAGTTCGTCCAGCCAAGGTGTTGAATTCTTAAGTGAGCTAAATAATTTAATATTCTTTTTGACAGTCGATTTTCTGGTAATCTTGTGAGGTGTCCAAAAAATTTCATTCGCCTTTTCTTAATGTCACTTTCAATGTTTGAAACTTTTTCTGTTGTTTTGATTGATTGTAGCCTGTAACCATCTTGGGGATATCTTGTTCCTAGGATTTTCCTGATTATCTTCCTCTCTTGCTTTTTTATTTCTTCTAATTCTTGTTTACTGTTAAGTGACAATGTTTTACTTGCGTAAAGGACTGTTGGTTTTATGACTGTGTTGTAATGCCGAATTTTTGTCTGTCTTGACATGCATTTTTTGTTGTAGATGTCTTGAACTAACCCTAATGCCTTCTTGACTTTTTGGAGACGGTTTTGCTGTGAGATCTTCTCAAGGCCTGTCGTTTCGATTAATTCTCCGAGGTATTTAAAGTACGAGACCCGGTCGATTTTACCGTATTTTGTTCTCAGGCTCGTGATATTATTATTATTATTATTATTATTATTATTATTATTATTATTATTATTACTGGCGTCCCACCAAGGTAACCGCGTTCCGAAATTTGGCGAATACATTTGACATTTTTGAAATACAAAGGTACACCTCTGCAGGTTTGCTTCCATCACGGAAACAACAGTCAAAGAAAACAAGCAGCTTGCATTTCGGTACAGGTAGCGGTGTTAGGCTACCTTAAATTTGGTACAACTATGGCCTTTGCCTGCTGTGAAAATATGGAAATGCACTGAAAACCATCTTGAAGACTTTAGACAGCGGGGTTCCAACCCATCTTACTCCGAATGTGAGCTCACAGCCACACGACTCGTACCGAAATGTCGATACCCTGTAGGCCTATGTCTACAAGTGAATTCACGGATTTAGACGCGGGAAGCTTTTCGTGACAGTTAATGTCTTAATCATTCATAGCCTAGGCGATGTCGTTCGTTAAGACTAAGGTGCCGCGTGGATATGATCACGGATCTAATCGTTTACAATCAGTGAAGAAAATACAAAATGTATAGCATTTTTAAGAAGACAAGAAAAACATAAGCCTTCCTTGGCTGATTAAATTAATTTCGAATTAAGTACTGTGGAGCAATTCGATTTCTTTGGAACTTAGTTAACTTATCCTAATGATTCAGATCTGAAAATAGAGGAAATAATTCAGACAGTATAACGATGGTATCTCTTCCAAGATCTACAACACAAACCATTGTTCTCTACGGCTGTGAAACATGGAAAGCGATCGCAAAAAGCTCGGTATCTTTGAAAGAGAAGCAATACGGAAGATATAGAATCCAATTAGAGCACATTATGAGAACATTATGAGGTGTGCAGGGACATAAAAGGAGACTGGAGAGAGAATCATCCGTCTATTAAGCAGCAAACGGATTCAGTTGGTCAGTCACTTCGCAAAAAATGTTGGAAAGGTCAACAGCAAAGACAGTAATGGAAGTATTTCCTTAAATGAAAAGACTCCTGGGATGAACTGGAACAGGATGAAGAATGGAACTGGAGAAGGATATGGTTGAACTATAACAGGAGTAGATAAAGAATGGATGGTGAGAACGGACTTTAGTAGATGGAGGCAAATTTGCATCTCAACGCGTGATCTACATGGTCAGTAAAAGTTAGATGCGATGATAATTCGTTTACAATGAATATCATACGATTGCGTGTGTCTGTGCCGATTCCTAGTGTAATAATAATAATAATAATAATAATAATAATAATAATAATAATAATAATAATAATAATTGTATCGGGAGGTACACCTCATCCTCGTGCATTTAAATGAAGCGCTTTGATGAAAGCTATCTATCATATACAAATTGAAACATCTTGTACAAGAAGTTGGGACGTTGATCAAAAGATGTCACTACTAAATGGTAGAGTAATATGTTTTAAAGTTTCCTAAACTGACTGGATTTCTTTGTTTTGTTCTGGTGTATCACTGGTTGCAACAACTATTTCAAGAAATTCGGACTTTTCTCCATAGATACCTCTATTAAAGAACTGATGTCATGTAGCCTACTCTGGTGCAAAGCGGAATAATTAGGTATTTGAAGAAATTTTGTGTTTATAGGTTTTTTTGAACTGAGTTGACTTTTCTTATTTTTGGTACTTCAAGGTTTACAACACTTCTTACTCATCCCGCCAGCGTTGGTTTCTGACCAGTCAGAAATTTCATGTATTTATTTTTCAGCCAATCGAACGTTTCTTGTACCTATTTTATCCGCCAATAAAAATGAGAGGGTGTGTCCGGATTTAGTCTAGAGCCTTCTCGAAGCTTCCTCTCGGCTATAAAAGCTGTCCCTTTTTCGAGTTAACTTGTCTTTCTGATCGTTGTCTTACTGAGTGTGTGTATTAAGACAGGAGGCGGAGGCCTCAATCTTCGGCAGGCAGAACATCAGCTAAGGTAATGGCCAACAGTTTTTCCATCTAAGTAGTTATCACCGCAAGCTGACCCGAGGGGGAACTGCCAATCTTTAACTATGTAACAGTCAATTTCCTTAAAATGTAAATTTTCTTCCTTCTCATGTAAAATTTCATGTAAATCCTAAGGACTTAAACTGTAAATCGGGGATAGAGAGTGCGTTACCCTCTCGAATTCCCCTTCAATTAATCATGAGGTGACTACGATTTTGTAACTGCTTTTCTCTTGTAAATTGTAATTTAACATATCCATCTAGTCACCTCAGTAGTTTGGGATTAGCCTCTGCATCAACGGGCCGCAAGCCCAAGTAGGGTTTTAACCCTGGTTTTTATGGAGCGCAAGTGTACGCCTCCATACATTTCTGAGTTTGGGCCAGTAATTTAACCTGTTCTTTTCCACGAAGGGCCATTAGAATGGGTACTAGATACCCCTGTGTAAACTAAAAGGTAATTAATATGGTACCGTATTGTAAAGTGCAGGTTGTGCCTAGAGAGGCCTGAAGATGAGGCGCTCTTTTCCGTCTCGTAATAGTTAATGGTTGCCTTGAGTGGCCGTAAGAGTTCGGGAGCGCTGTCTGGTGGTGGTGGTGGTGATTATTGTTTTAAGAGGAAGTACAACTAGGCAACCATCCTCTATATAACACTAATCGGAAGGAAAAAATGGAAGGGGTCCGACACTTCGAAAAATGAAGATGTCGGCCAAAGGAAGAAAAGGGCCACGAAGGGCGTGAAAATGAAAGACTCCCTAGCCCTCGCAAACCTAATAGCGTCGGGGTCGGAAAAGAACAAGAGTTGACCAAGGGCGGTCGGATAGGAGAGATGAAAGTGAGGAGCCTGGCACAAGTAAGTGGAAGCAATGCCAGGACTCAGCTGAGGGCCCCGTGGGGAGCGCTGTCTCCTTGGTAGAATTTGTAGAGCATCTAAGCTCTTTTGTGGTAATGTAATATACATTTGTGTACTATCGAGTGGTGCCTTTGGAAGGCCGTAAATTGTAACCGTTGGAGCAAGTGCTCTTGAAAATTGTGTGTTGGGGATATATCTCCTCGTCTATCTAACTAGACGCAACATTTGCGATGTTGGGATCCTGTAAATTATGAGCTTTATGCTCAAGATTGTAAATTCCCAATTCTTGGTTTCTCTGTTTTGTACCAAAATTGCTCTGTACCTGAAATCTTGTTCTTTCACCAAGTGAAGAGTTTTGTTGAAACGTAATCTCTGAAAAGAATAATACAACCTTTATTTTAAAGATTTAAATTATTCTTGGCTTTCTAGACCGGGCTTTCATTTATTCACTCGAAAGAATTCTGGCCCAGCTCGTGTGAAACTGATCCAGGTGAACAACAGAATCCTTACTGGACCTCGTCCTGGAATTCATGTGTTTTAATATTATGCGCTTCGAAATACGTGCATTTGGAGACGCCACAGCTGGTTCTAATACCCGAGTCAAACAGTTTAATCTACTGGCAAATCCTAATTCCTTTGTGTATGCATTCCTAGAATTAAGTCGTCATTCCAGTTACGTACAAACTAACGTATGCAGCAGCCCAATATTATCTCATAAGTAGGCTAATAATGTGCTTTGACATCAATATTACATCAGAGACCGTTCTAAGAAAGCAACTGACACAGAAGTGGCAGGCCGGCCTTTGTGGCTCAGACGGTTAAGGCGCTGGCCTTCTGACCCCAACTTGGCAGGTTCAATCCTGGCTCAGTTCGGTGGTATTTGAAGGTGTTCAAATATGTCAGCCTCGTGTCGGTAGATTTACTGGCACGTTAAAGAACGGGACGAAATGCCGGCACCTCGGCGTCTCCGAAAACAGTAAAAGTAGTTAGTGGGACGTAAAGCAAGTAGCATTATTATTATTATTATTATTATTATTATTATTATCATCATCATCATCATCTGTTTACCCTCCAGGTTCGGCTTTTCCCTCGGACTCAGCGAGGGATCCCACCTCTACCGCCTCAAGGGCAGTGTCCTGGAGCTTCAGACTCTTGGTCGGGGGATACAACTGGGGAGAATGACCAGTACCTCGCCCAGGCGGCCTCACCTGCTATGCTGAACAGGGGCCTTGTGGAGGGATGGGAAGATTGGAAGGGAAGGAAGCGGCCGTGGCCTTAAGTTAGGACCATCCCGGCATTCGCCCTGGAGAAGAAGTGAGAAACTACGGAAAATCACTTCGAGGATGGCTGAGGTGGGAAACGAACCCACCTCTACTCAGTTGACCTCCCGAGGCTGAGTGGACCCCGTTCCAGGCCGCGTACCACTTTTCAAATTCGTGGCAGAGCCGGGAATCGAACCCGGACCTTCGGGGGTGGCAGCTAATCACGCTAACCACTACACCACAGAGGCGGACTTATTATTATTATTATTATTATTATTATTATTATTATTATTATTGTTATTATTATTATTATTATTATTATTATTATAAGTGGCAGGATGAACAAATGGACAGCATGATATGAAATCCCTGCTGACATACACATATTTGTAATTAAAAAAACTATTTGTAATTAAAAAAGCAAATAAGTATCGGAAGGTGGATTCTTCCTTCAACCTTAACCTTAGTTTATCGTCATCCTACCTCCTACTAAATGCCACTGCAATCAATGCCTTCGGTATATCACATTCCATTCGAATGTGCAGCAACAAATAACTATGGTTCACTCTAATTTAGGCTATATACTATGGTTCATACTTTCATAACCTGTATATACCTGTTACTGTATTATTCTTACTTCCTTTCACTCCCATGTCTTCAACCTGGTTGTAGTGCGTCCTTCCTTACGCCCCTCCCCCCTGCGCCGACCTTTCTTCTTCAACCCCCTTCCGCTCTTCCCTCTGACTCACACTCATTTTTCTCGTATTTTAGCTACACACTTTTCTTTCCATATTACGCTATATTGTATTCTTCTATCCTGTCAGTCTTTCGTTGCTTTTTATTTTTTTTCTACCACATCCGTCCCTTGTTAGTCTGATGACCTTGCTGTACCACTTACTATAGACCAACGGTAAAGCATTCTTAATTTCAAGCCTTCATTATTAGAGAGCCAACGGCCGTGTTGAAACACCGGATCCCATGAGATCTCCGAAGTTAAGCAACATTGGGCGTGGTCAAGTTTTGGATGGGTTGCCACGCGCTGTTGGGGGGGGGGGGATGGAGGAGCGGAAAGGAACTGGCCACCCTCCCGTACGTAAACTCCGGCTCAGGCACACCTCTGCGAAGGTTCGGACCTGCCTTCGGGCAAAATACACCCTTACCTTACCTTTATTGCTAGAGAAGTCTTGCTCGTGAATAGACAAGATTTTCTTCTGAAGACGCGGAGCAAATTTCTCTGCGAAACGTAAAGAATTACACCTTGTTTTCTTGACATGGCAAGCCCAAAAACTTATTATCATGTTTACAAATAACTATTTCTTTGAACTATCGTATGTAGAGATGAAACGGGGGGAATGTGAATATCGTATGATTGATGACTCAATCAATGCATATTTTAGGATTCATAACTGATAATAATGCCTTGTAATCTATACGAATCGGTAAAATGTATTAATATCTAAACATACAACGCGGGATTGCAAGGATTAAATAAATGTAAAAGTAAAGAAATAGACATGATAATATTCAGCCATGTCAATGAAAAATACTGCGGGAATTCTGTACGTTTCGCGAAGACTTTCGTCAGCTTCCTCAGAACAGAAACTCTTCCAATTTCGAATATGGCTGTGCATCTGATTTAAAATCCTTTATTTTTATGTAATTGTTGAGAAACGCTAATAAAATGCGATAAGACTCAATAAACAGTGACTTAAACACACACGTTTAAGTACAAACATTAGAAGACTAAAATAGTTTAAAATCGGAAGTCATAAAATTTAAGAAACAAGATTTCCACTTCCGGAGGTGCACATGGCCCTGAGGTTCACTCAGCCTACACCAAAAATGAGTACCAGGTTAATTCCTGGGGGCAAGGCGGCCGGCCGTAGAGCTAATCAGTCTACCCCATCAAGTGCCGAGGTTACGTATAGTGGAAGCCTTTACCTTCCACTCCTCCAAGGGCCTTCATGGCCTGTATGGAGATGACTTTGCTTTGTTTCATAACTATACCGACACAAAAATCAGGGATGTACTTCGTGTTATGTTAAGAACGATGGTGCAATCGGATTGCCGGAGAAAATTTATCTTTTCGAGAAAATGAGTTTACTTTATTACTTCTGAGCAAGCGATTCAAATTGATAAACTTGCCGTATTTGTTATGTCAGAGAGCCAGCCGCTGCCTGTTGCTGTGCTTCAGAGGGAAGGGAAGGGAAGGGAAGGGTAGGGAAGGGAAGGGAAGGGAAGGGAAGGGAAGGGAAGTGGGAAGTGGGAGACAGAGCTAATGCGCGACGCACCATACATCCTGAACAGAGTCCAGAGGTTACTACTGCACCGTTGTGAACTGGAAGCATCTACTGTAACCAAACCATTGGGCGTATTAATGAACGTAAGTTTTCGTGGCTCATTGTATTAACATAAAGAAATAAAGAAATAAATGACCTGGACTAAAGCCACTATATATATATATATATATATATATTAATAATAAAGCCAAGCTTTCGGCCTGATTGCATTGGCCTTCATCAGGGCATGTGAAGTTTTGTCTCCGACAGTGAGCAAAGAAATTATCTTAAGGAACATGGAAGTCATGCCCGTACTATCCACGGCCTACCCCCACTAACTGGACTCAAGGATCGTGGCGCTGTGCTGTGGGGGTTGAGAGGGAAGTTACTGATGCACCGCCCTCCGTCGACAGTTTGAGTGCGTCCCGCTGTGCCATGGTGGTGTTATGCATGTATTTCTGCAGTACAGGTCTCCATGTATTTGATAACTTGAAGCCGTCTTCCCTGTTGATGTTATTTGGGCGCAGCTCTATCTCTATGGCTTCCCTCACAAGACAGAATAGGGCGCATTCTTAAGAAGTACAATATAATTCCAGTCAGAGAAGCCACGTCTTGAAACACCGGACGTATATGAAATTCCATGTGGTTGTGGTTGTTCATATGTTGGCATGACAAAAAGGCTTGTTAGCACCAGGGTGAAAGAGCACATCAGATCGGTAAAGAATGTCGCTCTTTCATCCTCCACGGAGAACGCTATAAGCCAGTCTGCCATAGCAGAACATTTCTACAGTACAGACCATGAAATCCTCTTTGACCATCGCGCCTGTAAAAGACTTCTATGCTCGTCTTGTGAGGGAAGCCATAGAGCTGCGCCCAAATGTCAATACATTGGGCGTATTGTTTCCTTCGTTCAGTATTTCATTCCATTTAAAATGATGTGAATGAAGGTATTCACAACTTTGGGGCGGCAGTATTGCATCTTCGAGCATGTTAATTAATAAAGAACGTTACTGCGACCAACAGACGAGAGGAAAAACGATCTAGTGCATTCCTTGACTGACAAAAAGACAAAGACACCTCCGTACAGGCCATGAAGGCCCTTGGAGGTGTGGAAGGTAGAGGCTTCCACCATTGTTAACCGCGGCACGTGATGGGGTAGAGTGGTTAGCTCTACGTCCGGCCGCCTTTGCCCCCAGGAATTAACCTGGTACTCATTTTTGGTGTAGGCTGAGTGAACCTCAGAGCCATATGCACCTCCGGAAGAGGAAATCTCGTTTCTTAAAATTTACGACTTCCTGACGGGGATTCGAACCCACGTCCTTCCGGGCGAACCGAGCACGCCTTAACCACCTCGGCCAGGCAGCCCCTTCCTTGACTGACAAGTGTGTCTTAATTAGAGTGTGTTCTTGTACTGTGTGTGCAATTACGGCTGTTTAATAAACGGACTGTGGATATTGCCGGTAAGAGACAATGACAATCCTATGCGAGTCGACGTGGAAACTTGTACATTCGCGCGGAGCATTATCTCTGTCTCCATTATACATCCCACTTCCCCTCTCTCCCCTTCTCTTCCCCGAAGCACAGCAGCGGGTTGTGCTCTGGCATAGCAAAATGGCGAGGTCGTAATTTTGAATCGCGCGCCGGAAGTAACAACGCAACCTTATTTACCCGAAAATAAACATTTCTCCGCCAATCCGATTGCACTATCATTCTTACCACAACACGAAGAGCATCCCTGATATTTTTATCGGTATAGTTATGATACTACTCAGAAATACAGCGTGCTTTGCTGTCCTCTAAAGTTATTGTTTCTAGTAGCATTCCACTTCCACATCAATCTGAGCGGCACTTCCATTGTCGTCTTTTTTGGCGATCCTTACTGCGAGCCTGAACATTTCTCTGATGGTTGTTTTTTTTTTTTTTTTTTTTTTTGCTGCTGACCCACCCACATGACGCCGCTCCACCGACATTTTCTCTCACCACCCGCTGCGATTTGTCACGATATTTTTGGTTCGATTATAATTGTCTTCGCCATTCTGCAAGTAATATTCACATCCTTTGTGCCGAAAATGTTAAGTGATTTTGTCCATGTTTAGGTATTTTAGTTGTTCTCTAAATATTCATCATCATCATGATCTGTTTACCCTCCAGGTTCGGTTTTTCCCTCGGACTTAGCGAGGGATCCCACCTCTACCGCCTCAAGGGCAGTGTCCTGGAGCCTCAGACCCTTGGTCGGGGGATACAACTGGGGAGTATGACTAGTACCTCGCCCAGGCGGCCTCACCTGCTATGCTCAACAGGGGCCTTGTGGAGGGATGGGAAGATTGGAAGGGATAGGCAAGGAAGAGGGAAGGAAGCGGCCGTGGCCTTAAGTTAGGTACCATCCCGGCATTCGCCTGGAGGAGAAGTGGGAAACCACGGAAAACCACTTCCAGGATGGCTGAGATGGGAATCGAACCCACCTCTACTCAGTTGACCTCCCGAGGCTGAGTGGACCCCGTTCCAGCCCTCGTACCACTTTTCAAATTTCGTGGCAGAGCCGGGAATCGAACCCGGACCTCCGGGGGTGGCAGCTAATCACGCTAACCACTACACCACAGAGGCGGCTCTCTAAATATTTTGTGGTTAAATGAAGTTTGAAGGTAGCGGGTTTCGCGATCAGTACAAGTTTTCAAACTAGAAAGGACAAAAGAATGTTACGAATGTGGACAGTTTCCTGCTGATCAGCCTCAACTACACCTCCTTCGCCTCCCCCATAGTCTACATTCCCCGTTAAGCGGTTCCTTGACTGCTGTTGCCAAGTAGTAAGTCTGGGCAGTCGGTGAATATGATAACACAAAGGTTGAAAACATTAGTTGTGCCTAATAATACTGATGAGTAATGATGTACCGTGTGGCCTACGGTGAGTGGTGGTGGTGATTATTGTTTTAATAGAAAGTACAACTAGGCAACCCTCCTCTATATCAGGGGTTTCCAAATGGTGGTCCGAGGGCGACATGCGGCCTGCGAAAACCTATTATGTGGCCCGCAAGGAAGTTTGAAAATATTTTAAGAAATGTAAAAAAAAAAAAAAAAGTACAAAAAATATTTCATAGCCCGTCCAAAAATGTATAAATTGTTATGCCCTCTATAGATACAAGTCAGAACGAATTCATTCTTTAATATTACTTCCTGTTTATAAGTATTCACTTGGTCTGAATAGATTTTCTTTTTATTAAAAACATTAAAATTCAAACTTGGGTGGAAAATGAGCCTTCACAAATGCCAGCGTATGGGATCCGTATGAAATCTTGGAAGCCCATGCCAACCTCACTGTGCAATGTAGCATGCAGTGAATACCAAGAAATACTTTAACTGCCATTGGCGTAAGAAGCGGTTGCAGTCCTTCGTTCTTCTCTCATTGGTAGTACTGGCTGGTACACAACGCTGCACACTTGGAGGAATTTTCAGGAAAGTACTCCTGGAAGTACATTGCTGGGATTTTAGCCTCTTACAACAGTATCTCATTGTTCCCTTCTCACTACTCCCACTAATTTGTGCTTCTTTCAGTTTTATTTTCAATACACTTAATTTCACTTTGTCTTCAAATATTTTGTTTTCATTTTTGTTATTTGTCAAATATTAATTCAAATTAACTGATATTTTTGGGTCCTTTTCTTCCAGATTCAATTGTCCTGACTTTAATTATATTTTTAATTTCACTCTTTTATGCAATAATTGTAAAATAACTTATTAAGCAATTACAATTATTAAGCCTTTGTTTCAATTGAACTACGCATGTTATTTCATACTGGTACCTCTGTTGTATTTGCGAAATTTTACGAAAATTTGCCTCTTATTAAAGTGCGAGCCACGTTCCTGGCTAAGGTTTCCAATGTGACTCTCACGCCCTTGTAATTGGAAACCCTTGCTCTATACAACACCAATCAAGGAGAAAAAATGGAAGGGATCCGACACTTCGAAACATTAAAATATCAGCTAAAGAAAGACAAGAGCTATGAAAGGCGTGAAGATGAAATACTCCCTAGCCCTCTAATGCTCTAAATACCGTCGGGGTCGGAAAAGAACAAGAGTTGACCAAGGGAGGTCGGATAGGATAGATTTAAGTGAGGAACCTGGCACAAGTAAGTGGAAGCAGTGTCAGGACTCAGCTAAGGACCCGTAGTCGCCAACCCACGCTCCCAAGAGCCCTTGGGGCCCCTTTTAGTCACCTCTTACGACAGGCAGGGGATACCGTGGGTGTTATTATGCTTCCCCCACCCACTGGGGGTCCTACGGTGAGGCCTGATGCAGA
Organism: Anabrus simplex; assembly: GCF_040414725.1. NCBI lineage: Eukaryota > Metazoa > Arthropoda > Insecta > Orthoptera > Tettigoniidae > Anabrus > Anabrus simplex. The sequence goes on along the minus strand of NC_090270.1, from coordinate 124,929,547 downwards.
TGGCTCGTCATGATTCCCAAGAGTTCAACATAGCAACTGCTGAGAGCCTAGAGGCTCATCTGTATCATCTGGAAGTTAAGACGGCCGAGTATAATTTGGCGAACTCTAAGCAATGGGAGCCTCAGCCGAGCGAATCATTCAGTCTTCTCTAACGTGAAGTGTGAATTCAGTTAAATGTATTTTCTTGTTTTCGTGGGGGGAAAATCAGTTTGTTATTCATTTATATAGGGCAAACAGTCTACTGTGGCCAATAACATCATCATCTAAAGTCTTCAATCCGAAGGTTGGTGTATAGAAATTATCCGCTCTATCAATTTTCAAACTTCCGTTTTAGTTCCTTATAATACGTTTGTACATCCAGCGTCCTTTTCTAACAGTTGATCGGTAATGCTGGCGTAGTCTCCCTCTGTAGTTCTTGTCATCAACTTACCCTTCAGTCACTCCTTTCAGAAAGCTTTCGCACCATACTGTGTGTCTCATTAAAGGCCCTACAGACGATCTAATTCGGTCAGGCAGTCTGGTGAATTTGGTCAGATCAGGCGCTAAATCAGGCTGTGTTTAGTTGTGTGGTCCGACGAAACTCTTGTCGGGTGAAGTCAGGTGGCCGCGCCCTCCGACCGCCTGACCGCCAGAACACCTTACCAAATGAAATCGTCTGGAGCGTGTCTTAACTGTATTCATCTCTTTAAATGCTGTTCCACAAGCAACCCTGTTACAAAACTCCCGTTAGCACTTGTTTATATTTCCCACACAAGTGCCTATTGGCACATTCCGTCTTTTCCACCCAGCTGACTGTTAGCATTTTCCTTTAGCCCTACATTTCCAATGCTTCCATATGTCTTCCTTCTTGGGTGCATATAGTCTACGTTTAAGCTGCATATAGTGCCATACTACACACAAAGTATTTTATTGGCCTCTTCCGCTAATGTTGGATGTGAATAGTTTTTCAGTTTATAGGATGCAAGTTTCAAGAAGTGGCCATTAACAAGGGGTTGATATTCACCAGTTCTGTCTGTAGAGTGATGAATGAGGAAAGGTCTGCCGGGTTGAGTAGCTCAGACGTTTGAGGCGTGGGCCGTCAGACCCCAACTTCGGCAGGTTCGATCCAGGCTCAGTCCGGTGGTATTTGAAGGTCCTCAAATACGTCACCCTCGTGTCGGTAGATTTACTGGCTAGTAAATGAACTGTTGCGGGACAAAATTCCGGAACCTCGACGTCTCCGGAAACCGCCAAAAAGTACTTAGTAAAACGTAAAAATATAACATTATTTAAAAAAGGAAACGTCTCTGAACATTTTTTGCACAATAATTAATTTATTCTGCGTTATATTTGAGGAGTGTCTGTTCTAAAGACGCTATTTCCATCCTAAGATATTTGTGCAAAAACGTAAGGAAACGTATAATAAAAGCCACGTGGAATGAACTCATGAACGGGTATGTGACTAACTTTTAAGGAATTGCATCTTTCCTGGTCTGGATTCAACTACTTCAATGAATTTGCACGAAATACTACGCCTCTGTGGTGTGGTGGTTAGCGTAATTAGTTGCCACCCGTGGAGGCCCGGGTTCGATTCCCGGCTCTGCCACGAAATTTGAAAAGTGGTATTGGGTGGGGGGGAGGCTGGAACTAGGTCCACTCTGCCTCGGGAGGTCAACTGAGTAGAGGGGAGTTCAATTCCCGCCTCAGCCATCCTTGAAGTTTTTCCGTGGTTTCCTCACTTCTCCTCCATGCAAATGCCTGGATGGTACCTAACTTAAGGCCATGGACCCTTCCTTCCCTCTTCATTGTCTATCTCTTCCAATCCTCCCACCCCTACAAGGCCCCTGTTCAACATAGCAGTTGAGGCCGCCAGGACGAGATACTGGTCCTCCTCCTCAGTTGTATCCCCACGATCCAAACCTCACGCTCCAGGACACTGTCCAAGATGTGGCAGAGGTGAAATCCCCCGCTGGGTCCGAGGGAAAATCCAACCCTAGTGGGTAAACGGATTAAGAAAAACAAAAAAAAAAAATGGAAGTGGAAATAGCACCTTTTGAACAGACAATCCTCATTTGCGAGTTTTAGGTAATTTCTCGTATCTTTAAAGCATAACAATAGTGGGGATTAGGGGGGGCGAGGGGCGTAGTCGCCCCCCACTTTTTGGAGAAAAAAATAATTTTAGCCACTTTTCTTTATAGTTTCGGCAGACTGAAGTACCTAAGTTATTTTAAAAAATTGCCTGATAGTAGGAATTTTAAAAAAGCAATTTGTATGCTTTTCAGTTAATTCCATCCTTTAATTTATTTAACTATTAAGAAAAATAAGCACAAAGTTATGTTCGTTGCTGCTAACCGATTCGTACAGCGTCAGAAAAAATAGTGGAGGCTTTGAATGTGCTGTGAAGAAGGGCAGCAGAGGTATATTTTTGTCAAGGTCATGGACACTGAGCTATGATTCACCCGCTTTCCGCTCGCACAGTGGCGGCTCGTGACAACATTTTTAGGGGGTTCACAACAAAATGTGTGTTCACGTCTCAAATATACCAAAGTAGAATGCAAATCAGTACAAAATAACTTAAATCATTTCATTAAACGTTCCTCGTACGGTTGCTTCTCTATTCAAAATTTGGTAGAACCCCTATAACCGAGGATGCATTTTTCCGAGATTAATCAGTGAGTGTACAACAAAACTAAAATTATGACTGCCGGGCTGAATGGCCTAGACCGTTTTCTGACCCCCGAGTTGGCAGGATCAATACTTAGCACAGTAAAAGTAAAATTCACAGCAACTTTGTTACAATGCTGTATTGTAGCGAATATTAAAAGATGCGAACACTATACTTGAATTTATACAGCACGAAGTTCATCTAAGTATGACAACAAGCATAAAAAACAGTCCATGCAATTACCACATTTACCAGTACTCAAACTGAAACGATTCTCCACCCACAATGTAAAGCAAACTTCTTCCCGTGTGTTTAGAATTACCTACTAGCGAAATCTTCCGGCGATGTAATGCAATAATAACTTCTGGGAACTGTGGCCAACAGTAACAGAGGAGGTGGCGGACCCTTGAGGTCAACTGTAATACTGTCACTTGTTTGAGGGTAGTTGTAGACTGAAAGGCACATACCTTACCGTGCTCATCGCTTATGGAGATATCTGTGCATGAACCATGACGTCATCACCATGCGCATGCGTATAGGCTCGTAGCAGAATCTCCAGTGTGCTCCCTGCATTGTCAGTCGAAACGAACAGCTGTCAGTGTAACAGAGCTTCGATATAAGTCAAATACTTTCGATCGATTGACGAAATCAGACAGAAACAAAGGAAACAATTTAGAATTATCCATAAATGTGTAAATATGCATTAGAACTGGGTGTTCACGTGCTCATGTGCTCCTGAGAGCCGACCGCCACTGCGTGCGCGTTCGCCCAATCTGACAGTCTCACTGTCATGGTAGTTCTACCTAGTGTCTGTTACATTGTTAAATGTGTAGTCACCGAGCTCGATAGCTGTAGTCGCTTAAGTGCTGCCAGTATCCAGTAATCGGGAGATAGTGGGTTCGAACCCCACTGTCGGCAGCCCGGAAGATGATTTTCCGTGGTTTCTCCATTTTCACACCACCTTAATTAAGGCCACGGCCGCTTCCTTCCCATTCCTAGGCCATTCCCATCCCATCGTCGCCATAAGACATGTCTGTGTCGGTGCAACGTAAAGCAAATAGCAAAAAAAAAAAAAAAAAAAAAAAAAAAATGTGTAGTCAAATACTAAATGAGATTTTAATTGTAAAATCATTTCAAACTTCTAATCAATTGTAATATATGTGTAATTATCCTTCCTTCGGTGAAAGTTTCATTGTACAGTATTGAAGTATTACCGCACTAAAATTGTTAGACTCAACCTTTACGTCTCTATCGAAATTGGCTCAGAGAGCATCAAAAAACTTACTATTTTGTGGATTATTTTTCAATTTTGATGTTCCCTCCCCTCCCCCTACTCCTCCTACCATTGCCCCCAGAACCCGATACTTTTTGATGTCCATAAATTTTGCCCCCCCACCACCACTTCTAACTCCCAACCGCCGCTACTGCATAAGTTCATATATATTTCCCGAGTTTTTAGGTCATAAAAATCCTATCCCTAGGGATAAATCATTCATGAACACCATAATGTCCTCTCATCATCACTTGTTTTATGTAACTGGTGTATGTTGCACGTGTATATTACTCGTGGACGGAACTTTGGTCATCCCTGTTTGAATGATCTAAACTCACTTCTAGGAGCAGTAAAAGATGATGACCATTTAGAAGTACTTTTGAAATCGCGTCAACAAAAAATAGTCCCCTTTTTTATAGCGGCATTAGCAGAGAATTGCAAAAGCAGACCTACTGGGAAGTAATTTACGAAGTGCAATCCGTTTCGCGCGAGGTCATCCAGCCAGCCGCGGCACTGCACACTGTCGACCATATTTAGAAATGACATTAGATTGATCCTATTAGGCCTAATGGGAACAACTGGAATGTTTTCTCCTTTCCTGTGTTATTTTTTACACTGCAGCACCCTAAAGTAGTTAAGAAAAGTAAAACAGCCACATTGGCTAACTGAAATTTGACTCCTTCTTCTTCTTCTTCTTCTTCTTCTTCTTCTTCTTCTATTACTTTACCGGCATATGTTCCCTACCCTCCCCCTACTCCTCCTACCATTGCCCCCAGAACTGGTGTGAACATGTGGATTTGGCCCTGCTTTACGACCAGATGCCCTTGCTGATGCCAATCACTATTACGTGTTTCTGTGCTGGTTCGTAGTGTAGTGTGTTGCCTAAATGTAAAGAGGAAATGTTTGGGACAAGCACAAACACCCACTCCCCGAGCCAGAATAATTAATCAGACGCGATTAAAATCTCCGACCCTGCCAACAATTGAACCCGGGACCCTCTGAACCGAAGGCGTCAACGCTGACCATTCAGGCCAGGAGTCGGACAGAAATTTGACGGATAAAAACAAAATTATCAGGAGAGAACTGGTCAGATTTCAAGACCGGGCGAGTTGGCCGTGCAGTTAGGGGCATGCAGCTGTGGGCTTGCATCCGGGAGATAGTGGGTTCGAACCCCACTGTCGGCAGTCCTGAAGATTGTTTTCGATGGTTTCCCATTTTTACACCATGTGCCTCCCTCTTCTCTTACGAGTCCCGGTATTCGCCTCAGGATCTTCCTTTCTTTGAGGAACATTAATAAAGGCCACAACCGCTTCCTTCCCACTTCTAGCCCTTTCGTATCTTCGTCGCCGTAAGACCTATCTGAGTCGGGGCGACGTAAATCAAGTTTAAAAAAAATAGATTCCAAGATTTCTGCAACATGTGTATAATCACTAATGGCACCTTCTTCTTCTTCTTCTTCTTCTTCTTCTTCTTCTTCTTCTTCTTCTTCTTCTTATTATTCCACATTTTCCACATCCTAGTTGATTCCCGCGTGTGAAGTATTTCGCGTAGGTGGACTTGACCAGACCCTCCGTGGCTCAGGCGTGGTTCAAATCACGGCCACTCCATGCGGGATTTGTGCTGGACAAAACGGAGGCTAGACAGTTTTTTCTCCGGGTACTCCCGTTTTTCCTGTCATCTGTCATTCCAGCAACACTCTTCAATATCATCTTCTTTGTCGTTTTGGCCCTATTGAAGTCCACGGGGTTCGTATCTTCTCGTCACTTGGGCCTTCTCTTTCCTCCCCTTCCAATACTCCTTCGTTTTCTAGCTGTGAGCCAGGTTTCTTTCCTCCGTCCACAAAAGTCTGCTGATCCCTGTGTTCTTCCTAATAGTAAGTGATGCTGGAAAAAATCCCCGCTGGATGGCTTGCCGAACTCATACGGGATCCCCAGTTGTTCTAAATCTGACTTGACCGAATAGATCCACTTGTTCCTGGATGCCTTCCCTCTACTTGCCACAACGAAGAACCTGTTGGTAAGTCTGCAGGGGTTCATGTGGAGTAGGTGCCCCTAGAAGACCAGGCGCCTTTTTCCCGTACAAGTAACGATGTCTTCTTGGTGTTTGTATAACTCATCGTTGAACCGAATTCTGTAGGTGCCTCCCTCTTCTCGTACGAGTCCCGGTATTCTCCTCAGGATCTTCCTTTCTTTGAGTTGTAGTTTCCTGAGAGGGCCTCCAATATCATTTTATTTCATCTGTCAGTCATTAATCATTGCCGCAGAATAGGGCGACATACCGAGCTCGATAGCTGCAGTCGCTTAAGTGCGGCCAGTATCAAGTATTCGGGAGATGGTAGGTTCGAACCCCACTGTCGGCAGCCCTGAAAATGGTTTTCCGTCATTTCCAATTTTCACACCAGGCAAATGCTGGGGCAGTACCTTAATTAAGGCCACGGCCGCTTCCTTCTCACTCCTAGCCCTTTCCTGTCCCATTGTCGCCGTAAGACCTATCAGTGTCGGTGCGACGTAAAGCAATTAGCAAAAAAAATTGTATGACAGGCATCGGCAGCCGGCACAATTCCTACCCTCGCCGCTGGATGGGGGCTTCATTCATTTCATTCCAGACCCGGTCGAATGACTGGAAACAGGCTGTGGATGTTTTGTGTGGACTTGACCCTGTTTTACGGCCGGGTGCTCATTATAACGTCAATCCTATGTAGAAGGATGTATTCACTGTTGCGTGTTTTTGTGGCGGTTTGTAGCGTGTTGTGTGCATAAGTGGAGTGAATTGAAACAAACACAAATCTGAGTCAGAGGAATTCATGAGATGCAATTAAAATCCCTTACAAGGCCAAGAATCGATCCCAGGACCCTCTGAACCGAAGACTTAAACGTAGACCAGACGAGGAGATGGACTTCACTAATAATACCATACAATAAATTTATTTTTTAAATTTTTAATCGAGAAGCCTAGTTAAGCTCAATATGGTTATATATTCCCCAGCTCTCTTAAAATGACATGCTCCGTTAGTCAACTGTAGGAGATATGTAACTTTGTAAATGAAGGAAGTTCCCGGTAATTATTCTCCTTTTCTCTGACTATATACTACCTACAACAATGTTGGTAGCAAGAAAATAAAAAGCCTCATTAGACTTCAGTTCGCCAACTTCACAATCTCCAAACAAATTGTAGAGATATTCCATTCGTTTCTACTTGTACGTTTGCCAAGTCGTAAGCTCAGGGGCCAGATGGTAATAAGGCAACCGCAAAAACTGATCGCGGTGCAATCAATCAATCAATCAATCAATCAATCAATCAATCAATCAATCAATCAATCAATCAATCAATCAATCAATCAATCAATCAATCAATCAATCAATCAATCAATCAATCAATCAATCAATCAATCAATCAATCAATCAATCAATCAATCAATCAATCAATCAATCAATCAATCAATCAATCAATCAATCAATCAATCAATCAATCAATCAATCAATCAATCAATCAATCAATCAATCAATCAATCAATCAAATACTGATCTGCATTTAGGGCAGTCGCCCAGGTGGCAGGTTCCCAATCTGTTGTTTTCCTAGCCTTTTCCTAAATGATTTCAAAGAAATTGGAAATTTATTGAACGTCTCCCTTGGTAAGTTATTCCAGTCCTAACTCCCCTTCCTATAAATGAATATTTGCCCCAGTTTGTCCTCTTGAATTCCAACTTTGTGATCTTTCCTACTTTTGTAAACCCCACTCAAACTTATTCGTCTACTAATCTCATTCCACGCCATCTCTCCGCTGACAGCTCGGAACATACCACTTAGTCGAGCAGGTCTTCTTCATCTTTCTCTCAATTCTACCCAACCCAAACTTTGCAACATTTTTGTAACGCTACTCTTTTGTCGGAAATCACCCAGAACAAATCGAGCTGCTTTTATTTGGATTTTTCCCAGTTCTTGAATCAGGTAATCCTGGTGAGGGTCCTATACACTGGAACCATACTCTAGTTGGGGTCTTACCAGAGACTTATAATGCCCTCTCCTTTACATCGTTACTGCAACCCCTAAACACCCTCATAACCCTTTATTTACAATTCCATTTATGTGATTACCCCAATGAAGATCATTCCTTATATTAACACCTAGATACTAACAATGATCCCCAAAAGGAACTTTCACCCCATCAACGCAGTAATTAAAACTGGGAGAACTTTTCCTATTTGTGAAACTCACAACCTGACTTTTAACCCCGTTTATCAACATACCATTGCCTGCTGTCCATCTCACAACATTTTCGAGGTCACGCTGCAGTTGCTCACAATCTTGTAACTTATTTATCACTCTATAGAGAATAACATCATCCGCAAAAAGCCTTACCTCCGATTCCACTCCTTTACTCATATAATTTATATATATAAGAAAACATAAAGGTCCGATAATACTGCCTTGAGGAATTCCCCTCTTAATTATTACAGGGTCAGATAAAGCTTCACCTACTCTAATTCTCTGAGATCTATTTTCTAGAAATATAGCAACCCATTCAGTCACTCTTTTGTCTAGTCAAATAGCACTCATTTTTGCCAGTAGTCTCCCATGATCCACCCTATCAAATGCTTTAGACAGGTCAATCGCGATACAGTCAATTTGATCTCCAGAATCCAAGATATCTGCTATATCTTGCTGGAATCCCACGAGTTGAGCTTCACGTAATGATCGATAAAATTCTGATGCATTTTTGCCATGGGCAACCTTGATTTTAATCCACGAACGCTGATCACCTTTCGAAAACTTGATTTTTAAAAATAATGTAAACGGCATCTTAATAAATTCAATCGATCTACTGGCGAGAGCGTTGGCTACCCTCCGACAAATGTGTGCTATAGTCTGTTGACTCATGCCGTGAAAGTCACGTGGATCATCCTGTAGGTAGCCTATTTGTTGATTAAGAAAGAGAGGAAAAGTTAAAAATAGAATGCTCAAATGAACAAGAACAGAACGGTAATACACATATTTCAGCGCTATATTATTCTCATTAGTAATAATTATGTCAGTGATAATAATAATTACTAACCTCATTCCGCCCGTATAGAGCCACCATTTAGGTTTTGCATTAAATCATTTCTGACTGTGTGAATCGTAACTCGAGCATACGTCCTACTCTTCCGAAAATCGATATTTTACAGTATTTTAAAATTCCGTCTCTTAAAATATTTCGTTTTAAGAACATTCCCAGCCTCTACAACCTGCAAATGTTCTATTACTTCTACATTTAAAATATCGTGCAGATCATCAATGTAATTTTCCATTATTTCATGCGTGCTTTTCTAATGGATAAATTGGATATTTTACCGCAATTGCATTACTGCAGACTGTAAATACCACTGAAATAATTAACTGATCACTCGTCGTTTCTTTTTCGTCACTCGCTCTTATACAACGCTCATACAGGTTTTCTGGTCTCATACAGGTGTACACACGGAAGACTTATACACGTTTTATTAGTAACGAATTGCTCACAAACGGTGTATAAAAGTTATACACTGTTTATTAGTTAAGACTGTAAATAAATATTGCACTGAATTCATTTTCAATCATTTTCCAGGTCTCCAGCTTCTTCTTTGCAGTAACTCCATCCATTTTATTATTTTCAACAACATCCTTATATTTGACAACTAATTCAGTCAGGAAGTCTGTCTCAAAATCAGTATAATTTGCACATCTCTTCCCTTTATTTTCTTTTATTTATTTATTTATTTATTTATTTATTTATTTATTTATTTATTTATTTATTTATTTTTTATTTTTATTTATTTTATTTTCTTCCATTTCGAACGGTTTGCTTATATTATGTGCACTTTTGATACGCGTGTATACGTTTTTCGCACCAAAACAACAGCCGAACGAAATACAAGTGAGCGCGTTCAGTATCGTGTTTTCGTATGATCACTGATTAAATTCCATGCTAACTAAACAGTACTAAGCAATTATTGATTATGGCTGGTGCACCGCAATCTTCTTAACCGGAGGTTAAAATGTAAACCGACATTAAGTAATCTATGATTAGCAGCTCGTTAATCGAGATTGATGCACTCGGCCATGAGCCCGACCAACTCAGAAGAAAAAATAATAATAATAAAGTTCAGCTTTTAATGCAAAATTCATTCAAATGTTGATTACTTCCGAAGTTATGTTTTAGTCCTCACTCTGTATCAGTTCCAAATGGCCTTGTAACGAGCAAGGTAAAGTTCCAGAATGTAATATTTGGCCTATGCTGCCCATACAGGGTAAACGACTATTAGTCAACTGCGCAATAATAATCGAGGGAAATAAAAAAATCTATATGTTGGGTAGAGGAGTATGCCTGAAGTTGGTATATGCTTGAAAAACAATCCGTCCGAGCAGCTTTCAGCACAGTCAGCACGAGAACTGCCCGTGCCTGGATTTAACCTCGGATCTCAAAACAATGAGCTGCCAGGTCTGGTCTGGACGAAAACGATTTATACTTTCAGTTATTAGCAGCGTGTTGTCTAATATGTACTTCTCCATAGGAGATTTATGGGGGGGGGGCAGTGTACGTCCCCGTCATTTCATACTTCCGGAGAGCTCATTAAAAACATATAATTCACGCTTGAAAGCGCCAACTAATTGCCTAACGGAATACATTCCTTACAGAACTACAGACCTCACCAATAACCACCATGAAACACACTTTACAAACAAGGACAAATAAACATTCAGCTAAAGCATTTCCTTTCCATTCTGACAGAGAGATTTGTACCAGTAGATTTTAGCGTGAAATTACATCGGTAATTGTGTTCTCCGCCCTGGTAACAGATGCGCCATAAAAATGATCATTGGCAGTAACATTACAGAGTTCGTGTGGTTCCTTTTTCAAATATAAATGTTAAAGAGGAAGTATTAATGTACAAATAGATCATCCAAAACTGTAAACAAGTCAAAAGTAATCTTGATCTTCCCCTCATTGATCTCCACTATAGATGTTCGGTCGTCTTCAGTAATAATAATAATAATAATAATAATAATAATAATAATAATAATAATAATAATAATAATAATAATAATATTTACGGAGTTTCCGTGGTTCACACAGGAATGGGAAGCGCCTGGGTTGTATGGCTGGACAAGGGATTGCTTCGAGCAACTTGTAACATAACGAACTTGGAAATTTTATTTCTTTCCTTCCTTAAAATTGAGAGACGGAACATCTAATACCTAGAATAATAGAGAACAATTGCAAGGTTAATAACGAGCTCGTCAGAGGTTGACAGGTACAATATTTTGAAAGAGAAAGATTTGCTCCGAGTAGGTACACTTCACGGAAGTATGAACTCCAAAATACAAGAGTCAAGCATCGAAGAGGCAATCAGTTTCTTATGCTACACTTAAAATTACCTTGGGCAACCCATCGGGTGACCCCACTTCGAACTTTTTCACACATGGTTCCCCCATGTTGGGCGTATCCCTTGCTCAACAATAGTAGTCACTGTTCCCCAAGGGAACTAAAGGGGAGAAACCCTATGAATAGTACAAAATAAACAGGGGCATAATTACCCATACTACACGGCCTTAAGAGTAAACAGAAAAGGTTGCACATAACAGGCCATCAACAAAGGCAAGGGTGCGAAACACCAGCACTCCTTATAGAAATGTCTAGAAACCTAAGTGGGCTTAAGACCCAATGATACAGAGACTAATCCCATACTAAAAAGGGTGACTAAAGGAGGAACATTTAAAGCAGAGAGAAAATTTCCAGAATTAAGAGTTTGAAAAATTTAATCACCCAATTGAAAGGTTTAATGGGAGACAGCAGAGGGTCACCACTCTCCTCTCCCTTGCATTACATATTTTCCAGTAGGAAATAGGACTAGAGTCCTCAGACTTCGCCAAAAATCCTGCATTTAAACCACCAGATTACAAAATTACATTAAAAGAATACGGCTCAAACCTTCCCCTCATAATACCCGCAGGCGCTATCACAATTTAAGGTAAATCCTGCCATTACCTTGAATCGCTGGATCTTTTTCAAGCAGGCCGCGCCCCTGCCTCCCTAGGCCTCCGTCAAGTCCCACTCCCAAGCACTGGAGCAATTCAGACAAGCCGGCCCTAAAGTGCCCGGTTTTTATAGTTTCGTAGGGGAAGCTTCCAGATGAAACTTAACTACACTTTGCTGATAGGCTGAATTACCATACCCCCCCCCCCCCCCCGGGATTGATTGGCCAGAGAACATATTTACGAGCATCTGATAGGACAGTAGAGGAGGAACCAGCTGAAGTGTTAACAACTTCGGCACAATAGAAAACAATCCCCAAAAAAGTTTATCAACTTACAAAATAAATATTTCCTTCTTAATTATTTTTTTTCTAGTCATCAGAGTGGACTAACAAATCGATGGTAGAGCCATCTAACTGTAGAAGAAGAAAGTCTTTGGGAGTTTAAAAGTTCAAGTCAGTTGGCATAGATGGCCGTAGAGAAGGCGCGGAGTTTAAATAGCCAGGCAAGGTGTACCCTGGTATAATAATAATAATAATAATAATAATAATAATAATAATAATAATAATAATAATAATAATCGGGATGGGTTGTGTAGCGCAAATGGATAAGCACTCACCTCCAATGCTCAGGGTTGTGAGATCGAATACAGACACAGTCTGTTGACTTCAATGTGCACCTAAAGGTGTTGGAAAGCGTGCGATAGTCGAGTGATGTCGAGAAATACTGTCATTAAGAGAGCTGCAGTCCGAATCTCGGCCAATGCAAGTGGAATTTTTGAAGTGAAAAATCACATCCATATCGTTTGGGTTACACGTAAAACTGGGTGTTTTGAGCTATGATTGCAATGTGAACAGTTGCACAAAACTAAAGAATGTTTTAAATGTTGTGGTGAGAGACCAATGCCAGTAGGTTTGTTGATACGTTGAAGAGACCTCCTTAAGGAGAAGCGACCATGCGTATCTTAGCAATGAGAAATTCAGTTAATTGGTGCACCTTTTCTAAAGAGCTACCAGGTCCTGCAACTATAATTTTTTGTACACTTCGTAATGTGGATACCTATGAACTTTTTTTTTTTTTTTTTTTTTTTTACAATTTGCTCTACGTTGCACAGACACAGATAGGTCTTATGGCTACGATGGGATAGGAAAGCGCTAGGAGTGGGAAGAAATCGGCTATGGCCTTAATTAAGGTACATGCCTAGTGTGAAAATGGGAAACTACGGGAAACCATCTTTAGGGATGTCGACAGTGGGACTCGAACCGACTATCTCCCGGATTCAAGCTCACAGCTGTGCGTCCCTAACCACATGGCTATGAATGTTTTAAAACATCGGGTTTGGATTACCGGTATGTAGTTTATTTTACTAAAATATATATTTTTAAACAGCAATTCTTTTTCCACATTTTCCACTTTTTATTGGTATGTAACTAATAGACCATAAAATTATAAAAGAACCATATTCCCATTTCGCTGGCTAACGCAATAATAAATGATAAAAGTTGCATGCCTCCATAATCGTTTCTTAAAAAAATACTTTCGGGAAACTAAGTTCAAAGAAAACAATTATAATTTACTGCATTATTGATCAGCATGATGGATTATCTGGATCCTGCTCCATGTCATCAGCTAGTTTTCATTTGGAATTCCACCTCTTGTACCTAGCATTCTTCTCCAACTCCCTTTCAACCCTTCTTGCAACCCGAAGCCTCTCCATGTTAGTCCTCTGAAATGCTGTCAGAGCCTTCCTTTCAGGTTCGATGCCCAGTTAGATCAGAGTTTTACAGTTCACTGTATGTCCTTTAGAGTAGGAAATATATCATTATAGATATCCAAGTGAAGAGTTTTAATGCCGAGAAATGTTCTGGAGTATGGATCCATATTAAATTATTTACGCTTTAATTGGAGTTGCATATTTCCGTGTCTGTATTTTTCGCATAGAGCAGGATTAATAAATGTTTGAAAATCGATCTTACATCTTTTATAACAGCAGCTGGAAATACTGAGCACATGGTTATATACTTGCTTTGTTCCTCTGTACAAGACCGACCACAATATTATCAGACCTGAATGCATATATCGATACATGACAAAATGGCCGCCACATTGGGCCACGTGCAACGGGCGTTTGGGGCCATGTTTACATTCAGTTTGGTGTATACCGCGCACGTATGTGGTAGATTGAGGTTATCTTGCTACTGGAATTCGCGATTTAATTATCCACCGAATATTTTGGTGTGTTAAATAGTGTACCAGTGCCCTTTTATTGGTTCTTTTATTGGTTATCTAGTTATTTTTAACGTGTTAGTGATGTTTTTACTGTTTAGAGGTTATTACAACGGTGTACCATATATCATTCATCTGCGAAGTTCAGAAGAAATGCGTTAAACCATTCACGCTAATAGCGAAAGAAGATTTTGTGTTGTTTGTGAAGGTGGATGATGAGTCATTTACTAACGTTCAATCCATTTGAGTGAGTTTTAAAGTTTCAAATTAATTTGCAGCTCAAGTGTTTCACAAAAATGTGTGTTTGTCTACAGAGCATTTTAGGTTTATATGGAATCTAATGTTTGTGAAGACCTGAAATGTGACAGATAGACGTAGCTTGACCACCTGGGTAAGTCATCTCACAAGTTATTCCGATGTATTGGTCTCAATGATAAAATTTCTCTTTTGATGAACCTTTTTAAAAAATGAACTTGAGTTAGACTGTGGGTTTAATTCAAAGAGAACTATTCAAATAAAATTTGTCATGGAACAGTTAGAGCTCCCTATAACTAATCAAGTATGATACTCTCCAGAACTACTGATATGGGCTGCGACATTCTCTTACCATGCCAAACGTTGATAAGACAATTGCTGATTTAAGCCAAGTGGTCAATGCTGATGTTTGTTCAGAGTCAGTGTGTAAATTTTCAACTACTGAGGTCAAATTTTCAAACCTTAAAGATTCATTTCATTCAGAGAAGGGATTGTTGCTAAAAGTGACTCCAAATTTATTTAGGGAGGCTCTGTATTCAACACCAATAAAGATAGAATGTATCATTGGCAGTAATTGTTCGTAAGAATGTTGCTGGTTTGGATGTTTCTGATGGCACAATCCAGTTTCTAAAATTAACCAGTCTGTAATGTACAGCTTCCCATGAAAGATAAATATGCCAGAAATGAAGATGCTAGTCCAGTTACTGGTCCTGTTGTCATAAAACTTTCATTCCTTACGTATTTAAAAAACATACATAGAAACGTGGCACATGTCACAAACACAAGGAGGATTGAAAAATGAAACATACTCTGCTTTGATACACACACACTTACCACAGAGATAGAACTGTGGAAACATATTATCATTAAGTACCACTGGTCTTATGTGCTTACTACCAAATTGCTGACAGGCAGTTTAGAGGGAAGATTTCGTGCTGCAGGAGATTGAGTGGTTGCACTTATAATGTTTCTGTGGAACAAATTCTTGGGTCTGAAAGAAAATTTAAAGTGTTAGGTGTATTGAAGATAAGGTCTGTGAAACGTGGTGATTTTTTTAAAAAAAGTCTTTGTCCGTAATGATTATAACAATAACCATGATGGAATTATTGATAATTTAGATGTGTTAGACTCTGCATTAGAAGAAGTAGTTCACAACACAGTTCCCGTTGAAACACTGTTGATTTTGGTCTGCATTGCCAGTTACACCAGTTTGCAAGTGATTGAAATATTATGTAAAAAGTGTGAAGTCTGCATTAAAATGTTGAGGCTGAAAAAGAATTGCTTGTGGACAATGGCAGGGAAAAGATGATGTATTTTAATCTAATGAACAGAAGTGGTTTGAAGTGTCCATCATTGATGGTAATATCCTTGTGTTGCAACGTGTTCAAACTTTTCCAGGTGTTAATTAGTGGCAGTTATGAAACAGAATTTCTTAAGTTACACAATCAAAGAGAGTCACTGGTAGTGTTAGGATTTCGGTTAACTGAGAGTAGTGTATATAACCTTGATGATGAGTGTCAGTGCAGTGTGATGTTGAAAACAATGATTAAAAAGTGCATTAAGGTGTTAGCAAATGTTTTTGTAAAAATTATGATTTTTTAAATAAATACACCTTTAATTGTATATTTCAAGTATGACTAGGCTGGTGAATATGTATTTGTTGAGAATGTTATTTCATTTTCCTGTGTAATTTACGTTTTTTCTTGTAATATGCTGTGCATTGTTGTGATTTAACAATGAATATTGGTTTAATTTTGTCGTTTTCAAGTGCGCTGGCTGTAGAGTTATGTTAGTGAGTCATGTGCATATTTAAAGTAGTCTAGGTTGCTGAATTTCTTATTTACTGAGTACGGCATGCCATTTCAGTGCTATGAGTGTTTTTCTTGTAATGTGTTGTGTATGAGTTTTTGTGTTTTATCAACGAATGTTGGTTAATGTTGTTATTTTCAAGTGCATGGATTGTAGGTTTATGTTAGTGAATCATGTGAATATTTAAAGTAGATTTGCTTGCTGAATATCTTATTTACTGAGTACGGTATGCCATTTCACTGATATGGATGTTTTGTGTTTTACTTTTAATGATTTGTGTGTTGTTGTTGTTGTTTTACTAACGAATATTAATTTCTTACATTTTGTCATTGCCAAATGTACTGGTGTAAAGTTATGTAAGTTGGTCGAATACATGTTTCGATTTTGGTATATTATTTTAATCCATTTCATGTTTTATAACTATGGAAACATGATTTATATTTAATGTACTAATTCTTCTTTTAGAAGATTATGAACGTTATCGGCGTTAGTTATAGATACTATTAGGAATTAATGTCCAGCTGCGTCTCATAGCTGACAGTGGCTCAATGTTCCGCCATGTTGGATTCTGCATTAAGGTCTGATAGGTTGTAGTTGGTCTAGCTTTCTATCTATTGTATTTATACCATGTGTTCAGTGAGGATAGACAGAGTCCGTGGTTTGATGCATCGTCTCTCAAACATGTCGTCGACCATTCCCATACATCGGTAGCAGGATGCAGTTCAAAACTTAATTTCCTGTGTTACAAAAAGAATATTCTATACAAATTACATATCAAATTAACCAGGAAATTTAACGCAATCTTTTCATCTAAAGAAAACAGAAATTGTCAATTTTTCAGATATTCCGGGGCTGGCTGCTCTCAAGGGTTAAATTGCAGTACTTTGTACTGTATATAAACTACCATGAAATAAAAATATATTGAACAAAAATCCAGTTTTCAGTTCGAAGAGACTGTTGATATACTTATCGTAGCCATGGGAGCTCAAGTTTTAGGTGCAATCTGAATTACAGGGACGTGAATTTTACTATCAATACTACATGCATTGTCAGGGCTTCGAACGACAGCTGCCTTGGTCAGAATTTCTTAAGTTACAGAATCCAAGAGAGTCACTGGTAGTATTAGGATTTCAGTTAACTGAGAGTAGTGAATGTAACCTTACAGAAATTGCATCCGGCCATCATGCTCCCTCACCAGCACCGATCATAACGCATTATTATTGTTCCGGAGTTTCTGTGGAACAGCAGAGGTGAAAGAAGGTGCCGGGATGAATGGGTCTAACTACAAAGTCAAAGTTGATTTAAAATTTTAAGAAAAGTTTATATTTTCTTTCCTTTTTTAAAAAAGAAGAAATCAACAAATAACAATGTAACAGGTGTCAGTATCAACAAATAGGTCGAGTCAAGATAAGATAGGTGGCATAAACTGATCTTGGGCTTCAAGCCCTTACTTTACAATTTTGGAGCTCCTACCTCACATTACGAACACAAATTCGTTCAAAGAGCAGAAATACCGTAACACGCGGAGCCCTTGCTCCTCATTACAATATTAAGCCTCCCGGAGGCATTCTTACAATACTAGAAAAGAGCTGCCCCGCTCTCAGATTTCCAAGCCTCTTAAAGGCAATACCAGACTTTACAATTAATTGCCATCAAGGCACAACTTACAACAATGACACGGGGGTACCTTGTATCCAATCTACTGGGCCTTAGCAGAAAACGAACAGGTTAAGTAAATGGCCCGAAGTACAAAAATGAATGGAGACGTGTACTAGCACTCCAAAATACTCATTTTAAAATTTAAAAGGCACTAGGCCAATGAAACGGGGGCTATTCCCAAACTATGGAGGTGACTCGTATAAGAATAATTTAAGACAATACAGAAAGCAAGAAAACCAGTTACCAAAACGCAGTCACCTCGAACCCATATGAAGGGGAGCTCGAGAGGGTAAATCACTCTCTATCCCAGAATTACAGTTACAAATTTATAAGGTTTTTACATAACCCGGCAGAACTTACTTTTTAGAGAAGTTGGTTACATATTACAGTTTCGGACCTTTCCCGCGGGTTAAACTCCTGAGCTAGCAAGAAATAAGATGTTAACCGGCCATTACCTTGCTGAAGAGCGGCTGCCTGATGAAAGAGTACCTCCCGCCTCCTGCGTCACATACACACTCAGATAGATGTTGATCATGTGGCCGAGAGACGAGAAAATCAACAGTTTATAAACCCTCGGGGAAAGTTCGAGACCTTTCATGAATAATTAAGCCACACCATCTCGGTTTTATTGGTAGATGAAAAGTTACACACAAAATCGAAGAAGAAGCCTGTGATTGGATAGAAATTAATTACAGAAATTCTGGATTGGCCAAATTCAAAACTGTCGGAAAGAAAGATAAATATTGCCAACCCACAAGTGAATGAACGAAATTTAGTAAAGAACAAACGTATGAATACAAAATTTCTTCAAATAAAGTTCCTTCGCTTCGCGCCATGGTGCATGATCATAGTTTTTTAGTAGATAGATCTATGGGAGAATGTCCACACTTCTTGAGGAACAGAAAACAAAACAAGTTGAAATTCACACAGTACTGTCAACTTCATAATCACAAAATTAAGGTAGTGACATCTTCTGAGCAAAAGTTTAAAGAGGTCTAGTTTTAAGTTCAGTGTTTCTCCAGTGGAGGAGTTCTAATTGGCGCAAGATTTAAACGTGCGGCGTAGAGTTGTACTTCCCGGTACAATTATTATTATTATTATTATTATTATTATTATTATTATTATTATTATTATTATTATTATTATTATTATTATTATTATTATTATTACCGTCAGCTGGGGTTACTTTGCACTACTTTGGAGCATCACCTCAGCATTTCTTTATGAAACATTCGAAGGAGTCATTTTTCTTGAAGTTGGGATATTTAGGTAGGCAATATGAGTTATAGTGATGAATGTGTGGCTGATTAAACTTAATACATAGAGCGGAAGTACTCTTTTTGTGGGGTAAATGTTTGGAGTAAAGTATCTCATAGGGAAGGGATACATTGCTCACTTTAAAAACTTTTCATTATAATCAGAGGCCTCATTACCTACTGCGTGGTCACAATCGATTTGGAGAGTTTTCATTACAATGGCAGGCGCCCTTTCCTACTTCCAGACAGATTACAGTTGAAATGTTTTTATTATAATAACAGGCACCATCCCTACTGCCAGTCAAATTTGAGTTGTGCTGTTATCATTATTATATCAGGCCCCTCTTATTAATGACAGTCACACCGAGTTGGTGAGTTTCTATTATAATAGCAAGGTCACTATGCCTAATGCCAGTCACATTTTAGATGGGTAAATTTGTTTATAACGGCGGGCACAATTGCCTACTCCAAAACACAATCGGTTAGGGCAGTTTTAAACAAAATTGCATGCTTCCTTGAATTCTGCCAGTCAAATCGAGAAGGGAATTATTAATTACAGTGGTAGTCCCTTCTTACTAATGCTAGTTACAAAGGAGTTGGACAAGGAACACATTCCCACTGCCAGTCAAAGTCGATGTGGAGAGTAATGATTACAATAGCAGACGCCCTCCTGCTGAGAGTCACTATCGATGTAAAATATTAATTGTAATGGTAAACACACCCTTTCCACATCGCTAAAAATCGACTTCAATGAATATATATAGATCGACATACGAAGTATATGCATGTTTACAATATTGCAAACCTTCATTTACAGATTAACTGCTGTAAGCGATACTTCACATCGACAAACGGATTGTGCCGTAAGACGTCTCATTTAGCGGTCTAAATAGCTGTTCTTAAGATATTTTCTACTGTCTCTTGTATTTGTGGGTAAAATTGAGTTAGAAACGTTGAATAGGTTGAAATTTGGGGAAGGTTTTCTCACAGAGCATTACTTTTGGGTACTAATATGACAGCTACAAACATAGAATTTGGCTCAAGTATGGATACTGGGTGGACCAATGTTCGTGTAGAATTAGATGATTCTAACTTTCGTATAAGTGATTCGAACTACGAATTATACGTGACAAAGAGCAATATGTAAGTATAATCGAGAAATAGAGACAAATCTAATGTATAAGGAATAGAGATACGACGAAACATCACAGGATCGAAGTTGTAGCTCACTCCACATTGAACTGAGATTTTGCCATCTGTTTTGTGATACGACTTACCGTTTAGCCGCGAAAAACGAAGGTTTGCACTGACATTAAAATTGCCTCAATATTCCGATAATTTTCGGGGGTAAAAATTGAAATATTTAAAAATCTTGGAAGCTCGCCATCGAATACAGGCTTAAACATATAATTTTGCCAAATTTCAATTTACAATTTTCTACCTCAATCTTACTTTGGGGGAGTGGGGGTGGGGTTAAAAGTGAGGACTTTCAGGAAACTAAAGCTAACAAATATGCAGATGGTCATTATTACACTTGAAACGGATAACTGTATGAAAATTTCACCAAAATAGTCAATGTACAGTCACACGGTCGTTACGATTTTATGTATATGGATAAGGAATCTGCTCTACGTACAACACCTTTTGGGCTGGACATGGACCTGAAAACCTACCTTTGGACAGGTGGATGCTAAATACGATGTTTTGTTGACATATCTCCAGTAGGTTTCAAGTTATAAGAAATAAGCTATACACACACCCGCTTTTGAGTTAAGGCCCGTGGGACTTGTACCGAAAAACGGTCTGTTAATGATACCTCCCTTATTATTCCTCGTGTCGAAATGATACATGTGAGGAAAACAGTTTAGAAATGTATTTCCATTCAGGCATGTAGATTTCCATTGAGTTTGGTTGTGTATATTTTGAGAGAGTGCAAAATCACGGTTTTGGTTTCGTATGAACCCCCAGTCAGTTCAGGGATTTAGAAACAATATTGACCCTAAAACCTACCCAAGGACAGGTGGTATCTAAATATGAAGTTTGGTAAAAATATATCCAAGTAGTTTTCAAGTTACAGACAAACAGACAGACAAACAAACAAACAAACAAACAAACAAACAAACAAACAAACACCAAGGCTAAAAATAATGCAGATGGTCATTATTACACCAGAAACGGATAACTGTACGGAAATTTCGCCAAACAGACACGCGGTCGTTACTATTGTATTTATGTAGATCTATTAGCTGATCTGTTTGCTTGTTGTATTTCACTTAGTTATGAAGTGCGTTTATAAAATAGAAATGTTGTTTTTAGAGGGATTGATGGGGGCGCGATTGCATTTTAAAATATTTTAACCTGGGGGTAACGAATGCGTTCACGCCATTGCTTTTCCCATTATACTAGAACTGGACAAGCTGTCTCGAAACCGTCCTCTGTAATTATCCGCTTTCGAGAAGTTTAAAGACTGAAAAATCGTCTTCTCCGTAGACGATGAAGTGTGTCATAGAGGTATAGCAATTAACGACCGGATGGAGCCCTAAAGCTCGACGCAACGTTAGTTAGCGAACATTTCACAATAACGACCAAGTGGGACATTTGTCAGAAGTAAGAACTTCCTGCTGTTGTCTTATTAAAGGCGCCCATTTGACATGGGTACTCGGAAAGAAGCGGTTGTGAAATGCTCGGCCAAGCACTACCGCGAATAACTGCGCAGTGAAACTCGACTTCTCAAGAACAAGTACTCAAGTATGTCATTTTCTCTTGTCACGTTAAAAATTGCCAGTTTATAGTCCATGTCGAGAAACGACTAACTGAATTAGGGTTGTCATCTTTGGGAAATCAAACCGAATATGAATGTCTCTCACTCTCCTGAATGCATGAAATGAAAAAGCTGAAACTGAGTATCAACATATCGCTCGTGGGCTACAATAGTGGCACAACTCAAGAAATCAAGTTCTGAGATAAATGAGTTTTAAGTTTCTGAATGACCGCAAACAATAATTAAATTATTCTGCAACATTACATTATGCTTTACGCTGCACAGACATAGGTTGCTGTTATGGCGACGACGGGATAGGAAAGAGCTAGAAGTGGGAAGGAAGCGCCCATGGTCTTAATTAAGGCACAGCTCCTGCATTTGCCTGGTTTGAAAAGCATCTTCAGTGCGGTTCGAACCCACTACCTCCCGAATACTAGCTCATAGTTGTGCCGCCTTAACCGTACGGCCATCTCGCTCGGTCTTCTACAACACTGACACAATGTGTCACTATCGATAAAGACGCGTCTGCCGAGCTCCTGATACAAACTGAGAAGCTCCACTATTGCGCCCAATGAAAAACAAAACAGAGAATGCAACAGCGGAACTTCTGCCATTTGTTGGTGCAATACTGCATTAAAAGATATGCATGAGAAAATTTGCAACATATCCTGTAGAGGAAACTGCATTTTCATAAGTATCACTTCCAATTTGAAATGCCAAATTCCTACTGCACAGTATTTTTTTTTTTTTTGACACCTGATATCTTTAGGGCTATGTTAATGCGTAACATCACTGGCAGTGGTTTCACTGCTGCCAACTTAATTTACAACAATTGGTGATGAATCGAAAGCGTAAGGTAAATAACATACTGTACATATATTACGGAGGCTATCCCATATTACAAGACATTAAAGATTATAAATTTATGCAATCAAAATGAGATACCTCATCAAAGCGTAATTTAGCCTATGTGACCTCCAAATCACATATCTTTGCAGGACACACTTTATGGGTATAAATTTACAAACAATGAATGAAAATCCACAGCCTCATTCCAGTCATACGACCGGGTCAGGAATAGAACGAATGAAGCCCCCATCTATTGGCAAGGATAGGAAATGTGACGGGAAATGACAGGGAAAACTGGAGTACCCGGAGAAAAACCTATCCTCCCTCCGCTCTGTCAAGCACAAATCTCACATGGAGTGACCGGGATAATAATGTTAATTGTTTTACGTCCCAATAACGAGTTTGACAGTTTTCGGAGACCCCGAGGTGACGGAATTTTGTCCCGCGGGATTTCTTTTACGTGTCGGTAAATCTACAGACACGGGGCTGACGTATTTGAGCACCTTCAAATACCACCGGACTGAGCCAGGATAGAACCTGCCAACTTGGGCTCAGGAAGCAATTTTTTTTTTCAAGTTGCTTTACGTCGCACCGACACAGATAGATTTTATGGCGACGATGGGACAGGGAAGAGCCAGGAGTGGGAAGGAAGCAGCCGTGTTCTTAATTAAGGTACAGCCCCAGCATTTGCCTGGTGTGAAAACGGGAAACCATGGAAAACCATCTTCAGAGCTGCCAACAGTGGGGTTCGAACCCACTATCTTCCGAATACTGGACACTGGCCGCAATTAAGCGACTGCAGCTATCGAGCTCGGTAGGAAGCAATTTAGAAGCATCGCTCACACTCGCTAGAATTCCTTTCGCATATTAAAAAAAATATTATTTGCTTTACGTCGCACCGACACAGATAGGTCTTATGGTATAGGAAATGCCTAGGAATGAGAAGGAAACGGCCGTGGCCTTAATTAAGGTACAGCTCCAGCATTCGCATGGTGTGAAAATGGGAATTCAGGGCTGCCGACAGTGGGGTTCGAACCCACTATCTTCCGAATGCAAGCTGACAGCTACGTGACCCAAACTGCGCAGCCCCTCTCTTAGTATTTGTTTTAATGTCCCTCCCAAATCGAGCCAGGTGGTAACCTTAGATTACATATCACCGAGCTCGATAGCTGCAGTCGCTTAAGTGCGGCCAGTATCCAGTATTCGGGAGATAGTAGGTTCGAACCCCACTGTCGGCATCCCTGAAAATGGTTTTCCGTGGTTTCCCATTTTCACACCAGGCAAATGCTGGGGCTGTACCTTAATTAAGGCCACGGCCGCTTTCTTCCCAGTCCTAGCCCTTTCCTGTCCCATCGTCGCTATAAGACCTATCTGTGTCGGTGTGACGTAAAGCAACTAGCAAAAAAAAAAAAAAAAAAAAAAAAAAAAAGATTACATATCCCCGGACCGTATGCATACATTATTTTAGACCGAGTTAAGGTATGTGGTATGCAGAACAATGTGGTATATTTATGATTTTTGTGTAAATTCACTATTACATACCACAATCGATACAAACGAGGCCTCCTGGTGCTAATCCACTGATTAAGGCCTGCAAATTACGAGGTGATGAAAGGTCGGCACAAAGAATTCTTCGTGGTTGTTATTCTTTTAGGGCCGTCAGATATTTCCCCATTTGTTCTCACGTGGGATAAATGACCTCGAACAATACCTCAGAGCCAGGTAAAAATCCCTGCCGGGCTGAGTGGCTCAGATGGTTGAGGTGCTGGCCTTCTGACCCCAACTTGGCAGGTTCGATCCTGGCTCAGTCCGGTGGTATTTGAAGATGCTCAAATACGTCAGCCTCGTGTCCGTATATTTACTGTCACGTAAAAGAACTCTTGCGGGACAAAATTCCGGCACCTCAGCGTCTCCGAAAACCACAAAGGTAGTTAGTGGGACGTAAAGCAAATAACATTATTCTTCTTCTTATTAAGAATCCCTGACCTGGCCGGGAATTGAACTCTGCACCTTACGGTAAGAGAGACTGTACCTCCTAGATCGCGGAGACGACTGACATAAGAGTGCCAGATATTTGTATGTAAATATGATCAAACATGAATCTTTATGAATGGATATTTTTCATACCAACCATGTGCGTCTTCATTCTGTCACTTAACTTGAGCAGAATTGGCGTAGCGCTTTATGAAGTCACCACTTCTTCGTCTTCCTGGACTTTCCCCCAATTTCTTGGGGGTAGAATTATTACGTGAATTGGCCCAGTTTTACGGTCGGATGCCCCTCCAGACCCCAAACTCATGAGGAGGGAAGTACAGTATTAACGTTTTAGTGTTGGTACTGCGGTGTGTTAGATGAGGAAAAGTGTTGAACACGAACACAAACACCCACTCCGCCAGCCGGAGGAATTAATCACGCGCAGTTCAAATTCGCGGTCCGCCAAGGAATCGATCTAGGAACCCTCAGTACCGATGGTCAGTACGCTGACTATTCAGCCAAAGAGTCGGACCATTCGGCACTTAAGTGATTAAAACTAAAGTAATTAAAGACTTTGATAAGGTCGCATGAATATTGTAATGGAGAAAATTAGGTTTTAAAGTTTTCACCACACTGGCATGAAGGTTGTGTATCGTACAGCCTCATAGTTACTAGAATGCAGTTGCCTCATACAATTACAAACTGTATTGCTGAATACAGTCATATGAGGAGTCATAATTTTCACAGGAATCAGACAGAGCAAACGTTGATCAGTACTCACAACGCCCGCCCCGTAGCCATGATCGTTAAGGTTTCAAGTCTATATGGCCCGACACAGTGGTTACCGGGATCGAATCCCGTTGCTAGAAAACAGGTCCATCATCAGAATGTTGGCCGACAGGGTAAGAGAGGGGTAGTATACAATTTCCAATCACTATATTGCGTGCCAAAGTCCGGATTCATTTCCAAACCTCTCCGCAGTGTTCACACGTAATGTAATACGACGCTGTTGATGGTGATTCATCCGTCGGATGAAGGCGTTAAGCCTTAAACAGATCCCATTGTTTTACTCGACAGGAGTAGGCTATGTGCCGACACCGACTTTCATCCACTCTCTACGTCATCACAACCAGCATCACAGGTCGCCCATGAGCGTCAGTAGAAAGACGTACACCAGGTGAGCCGAATATGCCCTCGGATACCTCAGACAGTCGGCTAAATAAATAAATAAATAAATAAATAAATAAATAAATAAATAAATAAATAAATAAATAAATATTATTAGAAAAAGACGACTGAAATATTATGGCTATATTCAAAGAACGGACAATGAAAGACTTACTACAACGATATTTAATTATGCCTCCTCACTGAAAATCAAGAATAATTGGATCATCGAAATTTAAAAAATGACCTTCAAGAAATCAGTGTAACAAGTGAAAATATATTAACAGGCCTAGCTTTAGAAAATTGGTAAACAAAAATCATTTTGCTAAAAAAACCAAGGTGAGAACTACCACTGCATGGAAGGAACAACGGAAGAGGAGCGAGAGGATGACTAGATTCTGGGAAGAGAAGAAAGCAAAATAATCTGCAAAATAAATTCAATCGCATTCCTTAGTTGGGCACAACGTTCTGAAAAATAAATCAAAATAATAATGTCTTACAATTTTGTGTAGTTACTTTTCTAGTCGCTTTATGGAATAACTGCAAGTTCGTATATCACATTAAAAAGTTTAAATAAACGTCCTTCACGATTCGCACTCTTTCTTCGTACGAATGTGAAAGGAAATTGCTGTCTACCCTCATATTTCTCCAATCTTTGGCAAAAAAAAACTCTTTACAAGATTACCCACATGAATATTCTGCATGTCATGGTTATGTATTGCATTGAAAGAAATCGTAATGTCTTGTCCGTACGATTCAATTGTTTTCAAAAAACGTAAATTCGAACACTCGGTCATCTCCTGTCTCATGCGTCTGAGCACTACTAGGTAAAGTACTGACATTTTCTTGCAATGAGTAAAAAAAAATTCGGAGATAACCCAATTTCTCTACAAGGCCAAAGCTTAAAGCACAACATTTCCGTGTTCAAATGCATAAAAATCCTCTCTCATTTCTTAACATGTTACAACCATTGCAGACTCAGAATATCACCGAAATATATGCCACGCAGTATTACACAATTATTGACATCGTGACCATAGCCACGGGACCTCCAGTTTTACACGAAATCCGAACCACGAAATAACTCTTCTATCACAGCCCCCGAAATAAATAAATCTATTTTAATATTTGATGAGGAAGAACGTGTTAGCCATTCGCCTTCCATACTACGGAGAGTAACAACGGAGAAATGTGTCTGTAAATTCCTTCCTGTAATGGGAGAATATATGCCACTTTCTAGCTGAATGCTGAGAACCGACGGGTTCTCGATACTGGAGTTTCTTCCTGTGAAGAGTAGATATCTCGCTAGTCGTGGTCACTTCACGAGAATCAACATCGATTAGCATTTCCTCACGCTGAATTCCAATGGATCACACCCACCAGGTTGATCAACACACGGACACAGCTATCGAGAATTAAAAGGCCATCCCACAACCACATCCTTGTACCACGGTCATAAAAATCAAGGTTATATTGCAGTCTAAGATGACTTAGACAATGATCCAAAATATTTCAACCTGTTCATAATTCTTTCTGCCTTCGATACGATGGCTTTGTGTGCTACCACTCAAACCTTGACTGATTGGATGACTGACTGATACGGCTTGACTTCAAGGTCTTACGACCCATAATTTCTGCTTGCATGACACGATGGAAGTCACTGTGTCTGGTTTGATCGAATGACTGATGACTACCGTTCGGAAGTGTATGACCTAAAGAAGTACACAATATGCAAGCAAATACGCCCTAATATCTGATTGAATATGACTTAGAAAGGTAAAATATGACTTCATTTTAGGGATGGCCAGAATGTATTGGATTATTACTAACATTAATCGTGCCAAAACGTCATTTGCGATAATACAGCAGACAGATTTAATCATGCGAACTGAGAGAGCTACAGTAGGTGCGGTAAAAATGTGTACATTCATTCAGCATTGAGGCAGACTTCTCAACCTGTTTTCCTCAACAACAACAACAAAAACACACATTTTTGTATCTTTTCCTCTGAATCATGTTCTGTAAACCTGCTACCTGTCTGTTTCTGGAAAAGGAAAATAAATACATCTAGTACAGAATTTGGAAATCCTGTGTTTGAACCTCGACGCAGTTAACATGTATCTTTCTCAAAGCGACGCCTCAATTTAAAGAAAAATGCTCAAAATATAACCAAATTTAAACTTATATCACTAACATAAGCAAAGTATGAACAAAATAATAAAAATAGCCGAAATATGCATTTGTATGTCACATAAAATTGCTTTAAATGGGGTCAAGGACCCATCATTCACCCTCATTTTTCACATTTCGTGTAAAATGAGCTCAGGGAAGAAATATGCTTTTTCCTGAACATCGAAACCTTATTGATAATTCGGGTAAAGGAGAATTTACCATCCAGACAGCAAGGCGAGAGTTACGATCGCGAAGAATAAAGACGTCTGGGAAGATGATCTATGAGAACGTTCGCCTCGGTAGCGTAACGGTTAGTGTTTTAAGCTGCCGTCCTCGGGTGCCCGAGTTCGATTCCCGGTACTGCCAGAATTTTAAGAATGCCTGGTATGTGGTTGAAATGGTAAATGCAGCTCACCTCCATTGAGAGTGCGTCTTAAAAAAGGAACTTCAGTACCTCGGGATGAGGACACGGGTTTGCATTTTTTAAGTTATGAGAGCTTGCATCCGGGAGATAGTGGGTTCAAATCCCACTGTCAGCAGCCCTGAATATGGTTTTCCGTGGTTTCCCATTTTTACACCAGGCAAATGCTGGGGCTGTACCTGAATTAAGGCCACGGCCGCTTCCTTCCAACACCTAGGTCTGTCCCATCGTCGCCAAAAGACTTATCTGTGTCGGTGCGACGTAAAGCAACTACTGTAGCAAAAAAATGAGAATACCCTTCTATCCCAACCACGGATAACCACCAACTGGGGAGAAAGTCTTCATTTATTTTATTCGTTACTAATGCAAAATCCTACAGAGATGATGATGATCATCATCATGTCCCAAATGATCTGCATTTTAGGGCTGTCACCAAGATAGCAGATTCCATATCAATTGCTTACCTAGTATTTTCTTAACAGATTTCAAATAAGCTGGAAATTTATCAAACATCTCCCTTGTAAAAATAGGACACGGTTATATTTTTACAAGGGAGATGTTTGATAAATTTCCAGCTTATTTGAAATCTTCCAATCCCTAATTCCTCTTCCTATAAACGAAGATTTGCCCCATCCTTCCCTCTTGAATTTCAGATTTATCTTCATATCATGATCTCTCCTACTCTTAAGAACTCCATTCAAACTTCTACCAACGTCATTTCACGCATATCTCCACTGACAGCTCGGACCATACCGCTTAGGTTATAGCAGCTCATGTCCCCGCTCCCAAGTCTTCCCGGTCTAAAGTTCGTAACATATTCACAACACTATTCATTTGGTGGAAATCACCCCGAACAATCGTGCTTCTTTCCTTCGGATCTTCTCCAGTTCTCGAACCAATTAATTTTGATTTAGGTTTCATACACTGGAATCATACCCAGCGCTGTTATCCCAAAATTTTCACAGGGTATACTCTTAAGTCAGTGCGCGCAGCTTAGATACCAGGCCACCGGTGTCAACAATGAGTGGATTATAGCTAGTTACAACAAACCTTCCTCAATTTGGCATAAAGGAGGCATGTATTGCAGCAGGCGTTTTCAGACCAAGTGGAGTGGCTCCTTCGAACTCCGTTGCCAATTTCAGTCCCATCATTCATTTCATCGTCGTTAGCTCCTCAACTGAGATTGTCGTCAGGAAGGGCATCCGGCCGCAAAAGCATGCCATATAAATTCATCTTACCTAATACTCGACCCAATATAAAGAAATACATAGAATGCATTTTAAGATGAAAAAGAAGAAAGCCGTATTTAATGCACTAGTTCCGTACTTTTTCTTACACAGTAGTCTTCTACTGGACCTACTTTGAGCTATTTATGTTATTGAAAACACTCCAAAACCGTTTTTGATTTGCGATCACTCTTCTCACGGGAACAAACCCTTCGATGGGGCATTTGCATGAATGTCTGAACATAAGGCAGGTGAGGTAATTAACGAACAGTGATGAGTAGAGGGCGAACGTTGTTGAAATGTCAACTTTCTTCCCATTGCGATACAACGTTGTTCAGTAGTATAGAAACTGATTCAACAGGATAATTACGTATTTTTATTTTTCATATTTTGCCTATTTGAGCAGATTAGCCATTACTTCATTTTTAAAGACGGGTTTAGGTCATTAAATAGCATTTTGAAGAATGCTTTTATCATTTTAAAATGTTTTTAATCCATGCATGGATTCTTTGTCAGGCTGACCTTTTTTTTTTTCAATTTGCTTTACGTCGCACCGGCGAGGTAGGTCCTATGGCGACGATGGGATAGGAAAGGACTAGGGGGTGGGAAGGAAACGACCGTGGCCTTAATACAGGTAAATCCCAGCATTTGCCAGGTTTGAAAATGGGGAAACCACGGAAAATCATCTTCAATAGGGTTTGAACCCACTATCTCCCGAACGCAAACTGATAGTTACGTGATCCAAACCACGCGGCCACTTGCTTGGTCCTGATTTAAAAGAACCTCAAGTAACAATATAAAAATTATAAATTCTTCTCAAATACGGTTGAAATAGCTAAATATTTATCATGGCCAAACAAACTGACCAATAGTTGTTGGTGACTAAGAAAGGGTGAGGAAAATATTTATACATTAGAGCCTTCTGTTTCCCACGTACGTGTAGGAACACAAAACAGAACTCCGATCATCAGGAGAAAGTATTTCCTAACGTATCTTAAGCACAAGAAATGCACCATCCTTCGCACCCGGCCCTACAACCAGGCATTAACCCCCAGCATACATAAAGGCCAAGAACAATGGAAAGCAGAAAGTTTTGGAAGCAAAGGTTAACTTTCCTTTTCAGAACTGAATTATCCTCCCACGTGTGTACTGTCCGTACAGAGCATGAAGAATGCCAAAAGTATACCAAAATGTATTTTAATAATAATGTTATTTGTTTATACGTCCCACTACCTACCTTTGCGACTTCCGGAGACGCCGATGTGCCGGAATTGGGAGATTTTTACGTGCCACTAAATATACCGATACGAGCCTGACGTATTTGAGAACCTTCAGATACCACCGGACTGAGCCAGGATCGAACCTGCCAAGCTGGGGTCAGAAGACAAGCGCCTCAACCCTCTGAGCCACTCAGCCCGACAAGTGTATTTCAAAATCATCTAGTGAATGATTTTGGAAAAGACGGGTTTACGATAGGTTGGCGTGTTTTATTTTGTAAATTAGGTACATATTTATTTCTGTAAAAACAAGAGTTGTGCAGTGAATAGAACAGGGATTTATTGCTTGTAAAACCAGTTACACAGTCACCACAATTCAGTTTGGTCAAATACTTTAGCCATTTTTTATTTCTTGTAAAACCATTGTTACACGGTCATCACAATTCAGTTTGGTCAAATATTTGAGTCATTTTTTATTTCTTGTAAAACCATTGTTACACGGTCATCACAATTCAGTTTAGTCAAATATTTGAGTCATTTTTTATTTCTTGTAGAACCATCGTTACACGGTCATCACAATTCAGTTTGGTCAAATATTTGAGTCATTTTTATTTTATAGCACATTTACATAAATAAGGGCAATTTATTGATCATTTTAAGTGATTTTAAGTGATTTTTTAGGGATGTTATTTATCAAGCTGAACCTTCGATGTTCGCAATTACGTCCGTAGTTGGAGGGTTAAAACTCAATGACGGAATGAAAAAAATATAAAGAGAAAGGAAACGAAAGCAGAAGGTATACTCAAGAAATCAGAGGTGATACTCTAATGAGTGGAGTGAAGCAAAGGCACATGGCACGTTCGACTACAGTCGAGATCATACCCTAATTAGGGCTTTACCAGCACCTTATGCGTCCTCTTCTGCACGTCTGTACCGCACTCGCTAAGTATCCTGGAAACCATATGAAGAGATATCTATAATTTTTTTACAATGTAATTAATACGATTACCCCAACGACGATATTTCCTTATATTAACACCTAGGTACTTACACTCAATAGCTGTGAAAAAACTATGCTCTAGAAAAGTGAGATTAGCATGTTGTGAAGATGCAAGAAGTGATCATGTAGGTGTTCAAGCGGTCCGGAATTTAAACAGCAATGAGGACAGTTTAAGGTCAACAGAAAGAAGGACAGTGCACTCATCGGAATGTAATGTTTTGACAGAGTCGGCTGGTAGTGGTATATCGTAATATCAGGCTAGCCGACTCATTCAGTGAAGTGGTGGGTCAACGCCAGGTGTCAGCTTGCAAATATTAACGAGGTTGCCTTTTTGAAAGTTTGTTACATAACCTAAATGACAGGTTTCGTATCAATTTTTTTCACTATGGATCATTTGCCAACTTTGCCGTTTGTCGTAATTTAAGAGTTTCCAGTTATTTTAAGGGTCAAGTTTACGGTCCCGCTTTTCATGTTACATTATATACTTAACCTGGCTTTGATTCGTTCATTCCTTATAATTTAGAGTCTAAAAAGTGGAAGGATAACTCTGTAAAGACTCATTAAATAAATAAATAAATAAATAAATAAATAAATAAAGTCAATCAACACAATGATGAAAATCGAGAGGACTAGTCCTCTTGGTGAAACTTAGAAGCTGAATTTTCATCCTGTTTACCATCATTTAAATTTTGGTGAAGTGTTTTTGTTGTCACTCACAATCTTGTAACTTATTTATTATCCTATATAGTGTAACATCATCCACATAAAGACTTATCGTTGATTCCAGTTCATTACTCATATAATTTGCGTGTGTAAGGAAACAAAGATTCAGTAATACTGCTTTGTAGAACATCCCTCTTAGTCATTAGAGGATTACGTGATACGAGCTTCTACTCTAATTTTCTGAGTTCTGTCTTGAAAGAATTATTCCAACTAACTAAATGTTATAAGAATAATTAAAATATTATTTACTAAGGCATGTCCCATGGGCGTATTTTTAATAGTTAGACAAACTTAGCCTTTCTAGGTAACGTATTTCCTGGGCCAGGTGAGTCAAACTCAAGGTAGTGTGCTGGCCGTATAACTTACTCAGAGAACAATGCGGGCCACCGATAGAGATAAGAAAATGTCAGTGTGGGATACAGGTCTGTATATTTTACTGTGGGTGATATAATATAAATGCCACTATATTAGAATCTTATACCGTACAGTATAACAGAATGTGGTACACAAAAGAATACATCAAACAAACAAACAAACAAACAAACAAACAAACAAACAAACTGCAAGAACACGCATACACACGTTATGTTAGCATAAAATTTAAATAGCCCTGGCATGTATTAGGCGGATAAATTTAGCATGTTAGACATCATTTCCCGGCTACTAGATGTTCAAAATCTGGAGAAAGGTTTTGACACCGAGCAAGTGACTGTGCGGTTTGGGTCACATAGGTATCAGGTTGCATTCAGGATATAATGGGTTCGAATCACATTTAAAATTTGCACCAAATCAAAGCACATTTTCAACCAAACTTTTGCACCTAAAATTCCTAGCTCTAGTTATGACGTACGCTGTCCCGTACTCCAGTAGAACTCCGTTCACTGTCCCATGCCGATACCCAGTGATCTCTCCTACGCTGCACTAGAGACCCGGTGCTCGATCACAGCACCTGGCCCCAGAGACACAACTCACGGCTACAGTATATAGAATGAACTTCCAAGTTCTACGGACAGGACACTCCACAGGCTGCCTCACCCCCCTCAGGCTCGACGTCCACAGCGACACTCACACTCAGCTCTCTACTCCAGGTGGACTGTACTCAACTCACCGACTGAGCTCAACACGCACCGTCTTTTTTTAATGAGGTCAAGTACATGGGAGCCCCAGGACGAAAATTATGCCCTCTTATTCATTTGTTTCCGTAGTTACGTGATGAATCAGAAAATGTCGCGAATTACCTACCCTGACGGGCAGTGCCGGCACTCAAACGCCCAAAATATCACGCGTGCAGACAGCGCCGCAGGGTTCCTGTGCACAGTGCATCGGTCCCGCTCGGCTCAACTCGGCTCGGATTTGGAGCGCTACGGAGCAATTGAGGAAGAGGGAGACAGGCGGGAGCGAGAGAGACAGGCGTGGGGAAAGAGAAAGACAGCGCTATTGCTCCAAATCGAGGAGTGGGGGTCTGCACTCTGGTCAACCAAGTGAAGTCATCTTTTGCACCGTGCACAGTGCATGCACCGGGCGCAATTACGGCTAACATATTCCTAACATATTTACGAGATTTTTTAAGTATAGCAACTCATAGAGGCCATGATCTATGGAGCCATAGATCCATAGCTGACATATTCCTCGAGCGAGGCAACCATTTTGTTTTATAACGTTACACGAGAAATAACATGTCAGAGTGAATCCTGAACGTAAACTGAATAAAAAGGAGGGTTTATGGGGAAACATAATGACTAAAACCCTCCAAAATCACGCCAAGATATTCGAAAATGGCACAGAAACAATGAGTGATGACATTGTTAGAAATATTCGAAGCAAACGAACAGCATTAATATGACTCGATATGTATAACAGCAGAGCTTCCTTGGCTCAGGCGGCAGCGCGCTGGCCTTCAACCGCTGGGTTGCGCGGTTCAAATCCCGTCACTTCATGTGAGATTAATGCAGGACAAAGGCGATGTATAACATCACATGTAACACTACATCGAAGGAAAATGTGAACATCTATACATTTTTTTGAATCTCGAACAGAATATTTTGTGTTCAGTGTAGCCTACCATTTCGTGATGTTTACTTCCCACAGAAAATCACTCCAGAGAACTACTTTCATTCCGTACACACATTGAAAGAATTATGTCGTAATAGCGTAATTCCACAACATTTTTCATCATTACGACGATTAACCTGAAAATTCTATTGCGTTCATTGAACACAAATAGCTGACATTGATAAATCCTGCTATTAAGGAATAGATTTCTTTCACACCTAATGTCCGATGCTTTCACAAAATGTGTTGAACGAGTTTAAAAACAATTATTCTTCACCTCTAATGAGATGCTTGCCAGACGTATGATTCAAAGCATCCGCCATCTTTACGCAACGACACACTTTGTAATTTATCACCCCACTACGCTCAGTTAGACTTTGTTCAACTTTTTGCAATACGAAACAATCTCTCGTTACAAAATTTACTAATTGAAGTTACAGTACAAGAATAATATTCTCGAATGTGTTTAGTTAAGTAAAATATGTCGTAAATTTTATAAAATAAGAAATATTGGTTGAACAACAATGCACAGCCGGCAGCCAAACAGAATAGGACCTTCCCACGTGCATTTGTTTACATCGGGCTTCATTTTCCACGGAGCAACCTATAGATGGGACGGTGCTTTAGTTCTGCAGAGATGTGTTCATTGCCAAGGTCAGGGATCAACCAACTCATCCCTAGAGATGTGCGTACTTCTACAAGAAAATATCATCATGCGACATTTTTACACCACTCGCATCAACTGCCATTGTCATTGGCTGAAACGTATAAAAATGGTGTCACTCCCAGAATTCAACATAGGTTAGATGGCGTTACCAACTACGGCACAATAAAAGCACCATGGCACTTGTTTAAATGACGCAGCATCCATGCGCCGTGGTCCCCATAGTTACTGGGGACGCACTTTCCTATGCAAACCTCACCATTTAGACCAATGGAATGTTACTATGAGCCAGGTCTGTCCAGACGTTTGATAATCTCTTCAAACGGGTGTTCGACAACCATGACTTCAGAGTCGAAAGCAAGTTTCAATACACTTTTACAATGTTATGTAGTAATACACAACACCATTTACTTATGGATGGGAGACTTAGAATACTTACATAAGACACTTAAAGTGTTTTACTCGCCAGTGAATGAATTCCCACGATGAAGACGATTATTATTATGTTAGAAAGGGAAGGGCAGAGTCTGGGGTAGGGCTCTTTATCAGGAATACAATTGCACGGAACATAGTTTCTGTTAAGCACGTAAATGAGCGAATGATGTGGGTAGATTTGTCATTTGGAGGAATTAGGACTAGAATTGTGTCCGTGTATTCACCATGTGAGGGTGCGGATGAGGATGAAGTTGTCAAGTTTTATGAAGCATTGAGTGACATCGTGGTCAGAGTCAACAGCAAGGATAGAATAGTGCTAATGGGCGATTTCAATGCGAGAGTTGGGAATAGAATTGAAGGATACGAAAGGGTGATTGGTAAGTGTAGGGAAGATATGGAAGCTAATGGGAATGGGAAGCGTTTGCTGGACTTCTGAGCCAGTATGGGTTTAGCTGTTACGAATACATTCTTCAAGCATAAGGCTATTCACCGCTACACATGGGAGGCTAGGGGTAGCAGATTCATAATAGACTATATCTTAACAGACTTCGAATTCAGGAAATCTGTTAGGAATGTACGAGTTTTCCGCGGATTTTTCGATGATACAGACCACTATCTGATCTGTAGTGAACTAAGTATCTCTAGGCCTAGGGTAGAGGAAGTGAAATCTGTCTGCAAACGAATAAGGGTAGAAAATCTCCAGGACGAGAAAATTAGACGGAAGTACATGGATATGATTAGTGAGAAGTTTCGAACAGTAGACAGTAAGCAGGTTCAGGATATAGAAAGTGAATGGGTGGCATACAGGGTTGCTGTAGTAGAAACAGAAAGGGAATGCCTAGGAACAACTGTGTGTAAAGGTGGGAAAAGGCGAACATCTTGGTGGAATGATGAAGTGAAAGCAGCTTGTAAACGTAAAAAGAAGGCTTATCAGAAATGGCTCCAAACAAGGGCCGAGGCGGACAGGGAGTTGTACGCGGATGAAAGAAACAGAGCGAAACAAATAGTTGTTGAATCCAAAAAGAAGTCCTGGGAAGATTTTGGTAACAACCTGGAAAGGCTAGGTCAAGCAGCAGGGAAACCTTTCTGGACAGTAATAAAGAATCTTAGGAAGGGAGGGAAAAAGGAAATGAACAGTGTTTTGAGTAAGTCAGGTGAACTCATAATAGATCCCAGGGAATCACTGGAGAGGTTGAGGGAATATTTTGAACATCTTCTCAATGTAAAAGGAAATCATCCTGGTGGTGGTGTGAACAGCCAAGCTCATGGGGAGGAGGAAAATGATGTTGGTGAAATTATGCTTGAAGAAGTGGAAAGGATGGTAAATAAACTCCATTGTCATAAGGCAGCAGGAATAGATGAAATTAGACCTGAAATGGTGAAGTATAGTGGGAAGGCAGGGATGAAATGGCTTCATAGAGTAGTAAAATTAGCATGGAGTGTTGGTAAGGTACCTTCTGATTGGGCAAAATCAGTAATTGCACCTATCTATAAGCAAGAGAACAGGAAGGATTGCAACAACTATCGAGGTATCTCACTGATTAGTATACCAGGCAAAGTATTCACTGGCATCTTGGAAGGGAGGGTGCGATCAGTCGTGGAGAGGAAGCTGGATGAAAACCAGTGTGGTTTCAGACCACAGAGAGGCTGTCAGGATCAGATTTTCAGTATGCGCCAGGTAATTGAAAAATGCTACGAGAGGAATAGGCAGTTGTGTTTATGTTTCGTAGATCTAGAGAAAGCATATGACAGGGTACCGAGGGAGAAGATGTTCGCTATACTGGAGGACTATGGAATTAAAGGCAGATTACTAAAAGCAATCAAAGGCATTTATGTTGACAATTGGGCTTCAGTGAGAATGGTAGAATGAATTCTTGGTTCAGGGTACTTACAGGGGTTAGACAAGGCTGTACACCTTAGCTGTTTATGGTTTACATGGATCATCTGCTGAAAGGTATAAAATGGCAGGGAGGGATTCAGTTAGGTGGAAATGTAGTAAGCAGTCTGGCTTATGCTGACGACTTGGTCTTAATGGCAGATTGTGCCGAAAGCCTACAGTCTAATATCGTGGGACTTGAAAATAGGTGCATTGAGTATGGTATGAAAATTAGCCTCCCGAAGACTAAATTGATGTCAGTAGGTAAGAAATTCAACAGAACTGAATGTCAGATTGGTGATACGAAGCTAGATCAGGTCGATAATTTCAAGTATTTAGGTTGTATGTTCTCCCAGGATGGTAATATAGTAAGTGAGATTGAATCAAGGTGTCGTAAAGCTAATGCAGTGAGCTCGCAGCTGCGATCAACAGTATTCTGTAAGAAGGAAGTGAGCTCCTAGACGAAATTATCTTTACATCGGTCTGTTTTCAGACCAACTTTGCTTTACGTGAGCGAAAGCTGGGTGAACTCAGGATACCTTATTCATAAGTTAGAAGTAACAGACATGAAAGTAGCAAGAATGATTGCTGAGACAAACAGGTGGGAACAATGGCAGGAGGGTAATCGGAATGAGAAGATAAAGGCTAATTTAGGAATGAACTCGATGGATGAAGCTGTACGCATAAACCGGCTTCGGTGGTGGGGTCATGTGAGGCGAATGGAGGAGGATAGGTTACCTAGGAGAATAATGGACTCTGCTATGGAGGGTAAAAGAAGTAGAGGTAGACCAAGACGACGATGGTTAGACTCGGTTTCTAACGATTTAAAGATAAGAGGTATAGAACTAAATGAGGCCACAACACTAGTTGCAAATCGAGGATTGTGGCGACGTTTCGTAAATTCACAGAGGCTTGCAGACTGAACGCTGAAAGGCATAACAGTCTATAATGATAATGTATATATGTATGTTATTATTATTATTATTATTATATTATTATTATTATTATTATTATTATTATTATTATTATTATTATTATTATTGTTCATCTATTTACCCACCAGGGTTGGTTTTTCCCTAGACTTAGCGAGGGATTCCACCTCCACCGCCTCAAGGGCAGTGTCCTGGAGTGTGAGACATTGGGTCGGGAGATACAACTGGTGAAGATGACCTGTACCTCGCCCAGGCGGCCTCACCTGCTATACTGAACAGGATTCTTAGTAGGAGATGGGAAGATTGGAAGGGATAGACAAGGAAGCGGTCGTGACCTTTAGTTAGATACCATCCTGGCATTTTCCTGGAAGAGAAGTGGAAAACCACTTTCAGGATGGCTGAGGTGGGAATCGAACCCACCTCTACTGAGTTGACCTCCCGAGGCTGAGTGGACCCCGTTCCAGCCCTCGTACCACTTTTCAAATTTCGTGGTAGAGTCGGGAATCGAACCCGGGCCTCCGGGTATGGCAGCTAATCACAGTAAACCACTACACCACAGAGGTGGACATTATTATTATTATTATTATTATTATTATTATTATTATTATTATTATTATCTATATATTAAAAAGGTTTACTAAAACAGCTTTGTCTAATCCGTCCGGCCATTCCACTGGAGCGATTGCTTCATTACTTTTTGTTCTCTCCGGAATAACCTGCCGGTGAACCATGAGACACTGATAGATCTTTAAGTTCAGTCATCATCATCATCATCATCATCTGTTTACCCTCCAGGTTCGGTTTTTCTCTCGGACTTAGCGAGGGATCCCACCTCTACCGCCTCAAGGGCAGTGTCCTGGAGCTTCAGACTCTTGGTCGGGGGATACAACTGGGGAGTATGACCAGTACCTCGCCCAGGCGGCCTCACCTGCTATGCTGAACAGGGGCCTTGTGGAGGGATGGGAAGATTGGAAGGGATAGGCAAGGAAGAGGGAAGGAAGCGGCCGTGGCCTTAAGTTAGGTACCATCCCGGAATTCGCCTGGAGGAGAAGTGGGAAACCACGGAAAACCACTTCCAGGATGGCTGAGGTGGGAATCGAACCCACCTCTACTCAGTTGACCTCCCGAGGCTGAGTGGACCCCGTTCCAGCCCTCGTACCACTTTTTCAAATTTCGTGGCAGAGCCGGGAATCGAACCCGGGCCTCCGGGGGTGGCAGCTAATCACGCTAACCACTACACCACAGAGGCGGTTTAAGTTCAGTCAACTTTGAGTAATCCCAGAATCAAATCACTAAATGACTACTCCAATAATTGCAGGAGAAGGCTTAGACTAGCCCGCAATACATTCTATACTTGAACATAGCGATTAACACTTTTATTACCGGACGAGTTGGCCGTGCGAAAACGGGCGCGCAGCTGTGAGCTCGCATCCGGGAGATAGTGGGTTCGAGTCTCACTGTCGGTAGCCTTGGTTTCCCATTTTCACACCAGGCAAATGCTGGGGCTGTACCTTAATTAAGGCCACGGCCGCTTCCTTTCCACTCCTATCCCTTTCCTGTCCCTTCGTCGCCATAAACCTATCTGTGTCGGTGCGACGTAAAACAAATTGTTAAACTAAAACTAACACTTTTGTTCTGAACTATATGTGATTTTCAACCTTAGTAATGTGATTGCATGCAGCCATGTTTGTTTACTTTGTCAAGTCAGTGAGTATACACTTTCTCTGATCATGGAAGAATACTATTCTCTGCTAAATACTCTTTGATTCTTTGACCTTCCCCAGCTTCTACTGTAAATATTTATACTCAACAGATGGCAGAACGTTCCTAATAACTTGCACGCTGTTAAAAGAAAAGAGACCGGGCGAGATGGCCGTGCGCGTAGAGGCGCGCGGCTGTGAGCTTGCATCTGGGAGATAGTAGGTTCGAATCCCACTATCGGCAGCCCTGAAAAATGGTTTTCCGTGGTTTCCCATTTTCACACCAGAAAAATGCTGGGGCTGTACCTTAAGCCACGGCCGCTTCCTTCCAACTCCTAGGCCTTTCCTATCCCATCGTCGCCATAAGACCTATCTGTGTCGGCGCGACGTAAAGCCCCTAGCAAAAAAAAAACAGTTGACGTACGCGTAGACGGGAAGATATAAAGTATATTACCCTTGTGTACCTGGTCTAGAAAGCCAAGAATAACGGCCGAGAGGATTCGTCGTGCTGTCCATACGACACCTCGTAATCTGCAGGACTTCGGGGTGAGCAGCAGTCGCTTGATAGGTCAAGGCCCTTTAAGGCCTGTAGTGCCATGGGGTTTGGTTTGGTTTACCCTTTGGTATGGCCATTAATAAAGCGCAGAAAGAAACTCTTGAAAAAGTGGGTGTCTATTTACCCGAACAGTATTTAGTCACGGCTACTTGTATGTTGCACTGTTTCGGGCAAGATCGTTCGAAAATGTTAAGATCCACATACGCCCGAATGGTCGAAGCAAGGTGAGTATTATATGGAAAGAAGTGTTATAAACTACAATACGAATGAATCAGTTTTATTATGTACCAGTATTAAATGTTCATAATACTATGGAAAAGGGCAGCCAAACAATATGACCACGAAAGGCACATCAAGACGAGTTATCTGACCTATTTTTAACGAATGTTGCAGAGCAGCACGGGTCCCCTAGTTATTATTATTATTATTATTATTATTATTATTATTATTATTATTATTTATTATTATTATTATTATGATTATAAGGGTTACCGAGCGAGTTGGCCGTGTAGTTAGGGTGCTCAGCTGTGAGCTTGCAGTCGTCGGTAGTAAGTGGTTTCGAACCTCACTGTCGGCAGCCATAAAGATGGTTTTCCGTGGTTTCCAATTTTCACACCAGGCAAATGTTGGGGTTGTAGGTGAATTAAGGCCATGGCCGCTCATTTCCCACTCCTAGCCTCTTCCTCTCCCATATTCACCGTAAGATCTATCTGTGTCGGTGTGACTGAAAAGCCAATTGTAAAGACAAAATTATAAGGGTTCAAATTTCCACGGCCCAAAATCTCTGGAAATATGTATACAATTTTGTCCAGAAAACTGGAAATACTCATACACTTATGCCCAAAAAAGTAGCAAAGTATGGCAAAGAAACTTAGAAATATGCAGAAAAATATTGTTCAAAATTTGCACAAAAGTCTAACAACCAGTCACATTCCTAACATTCCATTGTTCTTCCTCTTTTGACAACTAAATGCTTGCGAAGCCCTTAACATTCAAACTTCATATAACCACAATATATTTCTGAGGAAAGTGAATCAAATCCAAAATAACAAGGCACAAGCAAAATCACTTAACATTATCGACACAAAACATGTGAATAGTACTTGAAGACCGACTAATGGCCAAGTGCACGAAGTTTGTGTAGCGTAATCAGCGTTTAAAATTAACCCTAAACTTTCTTAAAAATGAAGCTGCGGAGCATCATTCCTAATTAATATTTAAATTTCCTCATTATTGTCGGTTAAATTTATACAATCAACTCCAAGCGGTTACCAAGCTAAACAGTGATTAGCAATGAACGTACAATGGCTAATGCTGGGGATTTACCTTAATTAAAGCCACGGTCACTTCCTTGTAATGCTAATCTTTTCCTACCCCATCATCGCATTAGGACCTGCCTATTTTAGAATTGTGCAGAGCTACGTGTACTGTACGCGCACTTTTTAGTAATAGATTTTGGTACCCGGTGAGGAGTACGAAGGGAGCACTGCCGGTTCCGGTAAATACTGCCAACTGAATGGAAATGAAATCTGAATTGAATCGATAATATGATCGATCGATATGAATTTTCTAAACCTTTATTATCTTAACGCCAACAACTGTGTCACACACACACAATATAAAATACTATATAATATTTTCCGATGCGAGACGTGTTCCTAGCACGAATTCTATAGTTTGGCTTTGCTGTGTAAACAACAACAGTACGAGTACTTAAAGTGTACACCAGATGTCGCACAGCGACGATAAGCGATTCTTAGTTTGTGTTTCATAGGTTGCCAATACGAATCTCGAAGATAACCGAAGTCGATCGATTTAGCATTAGGGTGTAAATCTATCGCTAAAAAGTGCGCAGATAGTAGACTCGCTCAAATGAGTCCCACTCAGTTCAAACTCGTTCAGAGCTTCCTGTTCGAGCAATTTATTCATTCAGTGTTTGAACGGGATCAAACTCGAAAAGGCGCTCAACTTCACTTGTCAACAGCTGGTATCATTACATCATAACAAATAATCGTGTAAGCAATTAACTAAAACACCGACGAAAAAGAACACTAAGGTGCGGGAGTGTGCAGCGTGCTGCATCTGTCTGCCTGAGAGGCCTATAGTACAAGCATGCACAGAAATGGTGTCCCGACATAAACAATCAGCACTGCCCCACTCCAGTACTGAAAAGGAGGGGAAGGGAATGAACGGGTAGTGCTGAAGGCACAGTGTGTGTGTATTGCTACACATCTACCACTGTGCCCATTTCAGTCACAACAGTCTTGTTCTTGTAGCGGGCTGTCTACCTGCAGCAATGCGTTACGAGAGGAGGTGCATTGTTTATGTCGAGACACCATTTCTGTGCACGCGCTTGAAGCAGTAAGGCTCCTATTACACTAGGACCCTGGTGGCGCCACCAGAAACTGGTGTTCGGCTGGTGGACGAGCCCGGCACCGCTTGGGACACACACGCTGGGCATTGCTTCAAATGTAGCCTTTCATACTAGGACACTGGTGGCGCCACCTGGTTTAGCCCCATACCAGCTTTTTCTTCAATCAGTTCTACTCAAGCTATTCTCTTTTCAATATTGTGCTCATGATGGCTGAGAGAAACGTTATAAAGAAGAGTAGTGCTGGGGATAAGATGAAAGTGTTTGTTAATTTGATAGATAAGCAAGCGAATACAGAGGGCTTAATAGTCCAAGTTGAAAAATACC
The DNA here is from genome assembly GCF_040414725.1 of Anabrus simplex. Taxonomy (NCBI): domain Eukaryota; kingdom Metazoa; phylum Arthropoda; class Insecta; order Orthoptera; family Tettigoniidae; genus Anabrus; species Anabrus simplex. Next base: position 124,886,010 of record NC_090270.1, on the reverse strand, counting down.
CAATAAACTGAAAAAAAAACCGATGAGTACGGTGATAGAAATGCCAAAATAAAATGCTTGGAACGAAATTATGGTGCATTTCTTATCCAATTTTGAGGACAATGGTGTTGCTGACAAGGACATTTTAAGAATATTTAATTTCACAAACAGCATCCTGACTCGAGGGCAACGGATTTCAATTCTGAATAGATCTCTCTATGTAAATATTGGAATGGTGTTTCATTTCGACATACCGAGCTCGATAGCTGCAGTCGCTTAAGTGCGGCCAGTAGCCAGTATTCAGGAGATAGTAGGTTCGAACCCCACTGTCGGCAGCCCTGAAAATGGTTTTCCGTGGTTTCCTATTTCCACACCAGGCCAAAGCTGGGGCTGTACCTTAATTAAGGCCACGGCCGGTTCCTTCCCAGTCCTAGCACTTTCCTGTCCCATCGTCGCCGTAAGACCTATCTGTGTCGGTGCGACTAAAACAACTAGAAAAAAATTAATTTAGACATCAACAAAATCACGTTACAAGCAGAACTAGCAAAAGTAGGTCCTCTGTTGTCGACGACACCTTTTAAATTGGATCTATACATGATTTCTGGTGTTAACACTAGTGTTTAGTGAACTTCTATGTTGGCGACACCTTCAGCGCCACCAGTGTCGCCTAACATTGCAACAAACCGCAGTTTGACACTCAAAGATAGTGATAGGAATATCGAATGTTTTAAACTATATGGCAGACTACTGATGGTGAAGCGTGACTGTTCAATGAAAATATTCGATAGTTTTCATTCGGTTTGAAATCGGATATACGGTAGTAATATACGTTTTGTACTGCGGTAATACTAGTAACTAGTAACGAGTCATTTGCTAGTAATTAATAATAATAATAATAATAATAATAATAATAATTGCTTTACGTCCCACTAACTACTTTTTAAGGTCTTCGGAGACGCCGAGGTGCCGGAATTTAGTCCCACAGGAGTTCTTTTACGTGCCAGTAAATCTACCGACACGGGACAGTCGTATTTGAGCACCTTCAAATACCACCGGACTGAGCCAGGATCGAACCTGCCAAGTTGGGGTTAGAAGGCCAGCGCCTTAACCGTCTGAGCCACTCAGCCCGGCTGATAGTAACTACCGAAATGTGGATTGTTGTATTATACTAGCGATATTTTAGCGTGTTTCTTTTGTTGGTAGTGATATAAGCGGAGATATTGAAACTAGTAATAAGTGTTACACAATGTTGGAGTGAAATGATGGGAAATTGAAATGCGTTGGTCTATAAAATAAGATAAAATGTCCCGATTAAAGTAATTGTGGTCATTACATTTGATTTTAATAAAATGCATTTTTGTGTCCCTAACCAAAAGTTAATTAATGTAAGATCGTCTGTTCATAAAATAACAAATGTTAGGTAATTTCAGACGAAGGTTAGGTTAAACCTTATTGTAATGACACCACATATTAAAGTACAGTAATGTGACCGAGCTTGATAGCTGCAGTCGCTTAAGTGCGGCCAGTATCCAGTATTCGGGAGATAGTAGGTTCGAACCCCACTGTCGGCAGCCCTGAAGATGGTTTTCCGTGGTTTCCCATTTTCACACCAGGCAAATGCTGGGTCTGTACCTTAATTAAGGCCACGGGCGCTTTCTTCCTATTCCTAGGCCTTTCCTATCCCATCGTCGCCATAAGACATATCTGTGTCGGTGCGACGTAAACAAATAGCAAAAAAAAAAAGTAATGTGAATACAGCAAGCCAAACTAAACGAAAAGACAACATATTTTCCTAGGACCAAGTAATACTGTAGTGTATATATTAATATAAAATTATTCGATTGATTTAAGGTTAATGTTCAATCATTAGAGGTTCATCGTTAGTGTAAGCCTATATAAAGTGTTTATAAAAACTATAACATGATTATCTATTGATAGAGTGCATAATAATAAAAATAAAATTGCATTTACCATTATACAACTTTGAGTCAGATATCTATTCATTTACAATTCATGTCTGACATCACTCCATAACGAAAGAGGAGGCCGATTTCAGCGCTGACTAGTGGAAACAATTGGAATTTGAGATCCGAATGAAAAACCGAATGCAAACGGAAACAATCGGTTGTAACGGTAGTTGACGACTATCGAACAATTCGGTAGTTTTCATTCGATAGTCCCATGACTACTCAGAGTGTGACTGAGCAATTGAATGGTCAGGTATACTGAGCCTGTTTTCGAATTCAGGTTTGCACATGCAGCTTACTCTTCAAATATTACCCAATTTGAGTGAGCAGCAATTAGTCTGGTTCGAGTTTGTCCAGACTCGTTCATTTATGAGTCTGCCCTGTTCGTCACAGCAGCAACCTAGTTCTCTGACCAAACGAGCTATGTAATCAAAGTTGAGACGGAATGAATGAGTTCAGACTCACTCAATGCACGGCTCTAATCTGTGTCTGTGCGATGTAAAACAGAAAAAACGTTCAGAACACCTATAATGAAGTAGCTTTAGGGAGGTAAGTTGACTCCCTTCGCTCCTTCAGTGCTATACATAACTTAATCAATTCAATTGTCATCTTGACCTCTGCATTTAACCTCGGTGGGCCCAGTGAATATAACCTCTCTGAAGCCCCTGTAAACAATAATCACCACCAACATCACCATCATTGCCTCAATTTAAATTTTGCGACATAACTTCAAAACTTCCCAAACTCGTCGCCATGTTATAAGTCTGTGGTACTAAGGCAGAACCCGGTATATCAAAGAACTTCATTTATTAGGAAGCGTTTTCAAAAGTTGACGAGCTCGCTGAAATTCATGTTGTATTTCACAGACCTCTATAATGAAGTGGCATATATATTTGAATGCGATTAAAAGAAGGAACACGTTTTATTCTTATTTTTGCAGCAAGTTCAGAGAACAAATCATTCGGCTGCATGAATATCTATACTGAACATATCGCAATTATGTTATTTTTATTTTTTTTACACGTTGCTTTACGTCACACCAACACAGATAGGTCTGGTGGCGACGACGGGATAGGAAAGGGCTAGGAGTGGGAAGGAAGTGGCCGTGGCCTTCATTAAGATACAGCCCCAGCATTTGCCAGGTGTGAACTTGGGAAACCACGGAAAACCGTCTTCAGGGCTGCCGACAGTGGAGTTCGAATCCACTATCACCCGGAGGCAAGCTCACAGCTGCGCGCCCCTAACCGCACGGCTAATTCGCCAGGTAGGAATCTAATATTTTGGGTCAGCGTATTCTACGAGTATCAGATTCATATCGGGTTCAGCCATCATACTCTTCGTTGCAAAATCTACCACCTGCTTCTACCGCTTGTCCCACACCTGTGGGATCGTGGGTTTGAACTGTTTCGTACATGTGGATTTGGCCCTGTTTTACGGCCAGATGCCCTTCCTGACGCCAACCCTATATGGAAGGACGTAATCACTAATGCGTGTTTCTGTGGTGGCTGATAGTGTAGGGTGTTGTCTGAATATGAAGAGGAAAGTGCTGGAACAAATACAAACACCCAGTCCCCGAGCCAGAAGAATTAATCAGGCGCGATTAAAATCGCGGACCACCGAGCTCGATAGCTGCAGTCGCTTAAGTGCGGCCAGTATCCAGTATTCGGGAGATAGTAGGTTCGAACCCCACTGTCGGCAGCCCTGAAAATGGTTTTCCGTGGTTTCCCATTTTCACACCAGGCAAATGCTGGGGCTGTACCTTAATTAAGACCACGGCCGCTTCGTTCTCACTCCCAGCCCTTCCCTGTCCCATCGTCACCGTAAGACCTATCTGTGTCGGCGCGACGTTAAGCAACAAGAAAAAATCCCGGACCCATTTTCACATCAGGCAAATGCTGGGGCTGTACCTAAATTAAGGCCACGGCCGATTCCTTACCATTCCTAGCCCTTTCCTGTACCATCGTCGCCGTAAGACATATCTGTGTCAGTGCGACGTAAAGCAACTAGCAAAAAATCCCGGACCCGGCCGGGAATGGAACCTGGGACCCTCTGAACCGAAATCCTAAACGCTAACCATTCAGCCAATGAGTCGGACTTTACAAAATCTACCATATTGACAACAAAACCGAAAATCCCATTTTAAAATTTTATTTGTTGACATCGGGTTCTGTCTTAGTACCACAGAAGTATGGTTTTTCGTTCGTGTGAACATGCTGAATATTTTATGTTTGTAACAATACCAACAAGTAGTAAGGGACAGCAGAAAGGTGCGATGGCGTAATCAACAACTGATCGCGTTCCAACAGGCTAAAATTCAATTGGTAGTAGGGAAGATTATCATCTGGCTGTCAGAAATGCAGATTGACATAAATCAGCGGCCACGGAATCATGTGACGCAGCGATAATTCACTAGTGGAAAATGCTGATCCAAACAAAGCAATAATAATAATAATAATAATAATAATAATAATAATAATAATAATAATAATAATAATAATAATTTTCCGTAATGAATGTAGTCCACTTAAATTCCCGTGTGTAAAATAAGAGATGAGCTCTACGGTGTAATTTGAACCCCCAAAAGGCTATTTATGATTCTTTACAGCATATGCTCGTTTGTGTCCCAACAACAGCATCAATAAAATAAACAAAAGAAATATGTGAATATACCCCATTAAAATGAATTACAGAAGTACTACATCTCATGGGGCGATAAATACGTTGTGGAATTCTTAAGACGATTTTAACGTCTGCCCTCGTATTTGATACTTCAGAGCGAAAACACACAAAATTAGGTAAATCATTGTTTTCAGTTGCACACGTTGAAGATCCTATTTCGTTTGGTTAAGCACTTACCTCCTGATTGCGATTTACAGCATTACGTTGAAAAAGACAAACGCCGCTGTCTTGTGTTAAATAACATTCAGCAAATCACCTCCATGCATCTGCACCGTTTGTTTCCCAGTCTTTAAGAAATATACTGTACAACCACTTTCTAGGATCAAATCATACCCCTCCTTGCTTAAAATGTGTCACAATCATTCAGCCACACGAGGCCAGGTGACTATACGATCGGCATGTTTGACGACACACATAACTAAAAGCTGAACCCAACTAGATTGCTCTTCAACTGTTAGTTTTCAAAGCACAGGTGGTAAGTGACAAATGACGAGCGATAAGCATGTCCGACATCGCCATACGCTAAAATACAAAATAAAATCTGTAGCCGGGTTTGTTACACATTGGCCGTCAACATGCTTATACATATTTGTTGCTCACAGAAATCAAGCTGATGTGATTTAAGCGAACGTCTTTATTCCTAACTGATGTGTGTGAAATGAAAGGTTCCATGTGTAACACTATGTTCACAACAGAAGCATACGTGGTCGACGATTATTTTAATGCCGTGGTTATAAAGCCCAGCATAAAATAAAGTCAAAAATATATATTTACTATTTCTTATAAACTTCCAGTCAAGAGAATTGCACATCAGAAGAACCGTATGTTGTTTCTGTCAACAGTGATTTAAATACTTTCGTAGCCATCATTGTGTTTACCTAGAAAGCACTGAAATTAAGCGGTATGTAACCGCCGTCCTTTATTACAAGACTAAGGAAAGTAAATCATATTTGGTGGTAGCTCCGTGGACCCTTCGCGGCTTACAGAGGTGAAGAAAACATATTCAGATTATATGAAACTATCTCTGAAGTAGTGTAGAGGAGAAATCCTTCCTTTATGCTTGCCAGGGACCCAACATTGAGCCGGCCCCGTGGTGTACGGATAGCATGCTTGCCTCTTACCCGGAGGCCCAGGGTTCGATTTTCGGCCAGGTCAGGGATTTTTACCTGGACCTGAGGGCTGGTTCGAGGTCACTCAGCCTACATGATTAGAATTGAGGAACTATCTGACGGTGAGATAGCGGCCCTGGTCTAGAAAGCCAAGAATAACGGCCGAGAGGATGCGTCGTGCTGACCACACAACACCTCGTAATCTGCAGGCCTTCGGGCTGAGCAGCGGTCGCTTGGTAGGCCAAGGCCCTTCAAGGGCTGTAGTTTGTCTTTTAGGGACCCATCACTGCGCCCCTAGAAATACTTATATAGGAGAATTAAAACGGTGACATTGTAAATCTGAGTATTGCTACCATTTTCTGTGTTGGTATTGGCAGCTGTCATGAATATTAGTATTTTATTGTTCCGATAGAGCTGCATGAAGCGTGCCACCTTTATCTCCCCGTTTGGGCGTAAGAAGGAACACTTCAACCGATAATTTACTGAACACCTATTTAAATACTGCCTCCCCCGCGAAGAACGTGTCCACGAGTTGCGACAATGAAGGTAAGTCAGTGTTGCATATCTCCATTTTTCACCACTGTCGAGCATAGAATGCGCTAGTGTCACTGTAACCTCATAACTACTCTAACTCCTGCACAATGGTCTTGTCACAAGCCGAATGTAACCAATCCAGACCAATGGTCATGTCCCAAGCCGGACCTAACCAATCCACATCAATGGTCTTGTCACAAGGCAGAAGCTAACCAATCCAGACCAATGATTCTCTCACAATCCGGACCTAACCTATCCTGACCAATGTTTTTACCCATAACAATAGTTTTGTAAAGATTTGTAATTTCTAAGTTGAGGCTTTGTACTGTCGCTGCGACAGTGTTATGTGGCCTCTGTGACATCGTCCGAGCCGCGCAATGTTGGATCTCTCCGCGAAGGGTCTACGGAACACTTACCGCATATTTGTGTTTACATGTTGTATTTTTTAAAGTGCTTTTATATGTATGTAATAATAGAGTACAATATTTAAGAAATTTGGAGCTGGTATACAAGCAAACCTTGTTCCATGCGCATCCTGGGTCATTTCATTGTTACGGGTTTGACAAATACCTACCTAGTTATATTGACTGTATGACTTAGTCAAATTCATATCTGATAGGCATTTGAGAAAGCTATGGAACAAACTCTACTTTCATAGTTGTTGGTCCATAAGTATGCTAGTGGCTTTACGTCGCACCGACACAGATAGGTCTTATGGCGATGATGGGATAGGAAAGGCCTAGGAGTTGGAAGGGAGCGGCCGTGGCCTTAATTAAGGTAGGCCTGCAGTCCCAGCATTTGTCTGGTGTGAAAACGGGGAACCACGGAAAACCGTCTTCAGGGCTGTCGACAGTGGGATTCGAACCCACTATCACCCAGATGCAAGCTAACAGCCGCGCGCCCCTTACCGCACGGCCAACTCGCCCGGTCCCATAATAAAAAAATGTGGAGGGGGGAGACTAAATGTTACGGGCGTGACAAAATTTTCCATTGTCATTACGCATTCATATATTTAACTTATTAACTCTGTTAATTTCTAAGTTCTACAATAATAGAATTTTTTCCAATCTATAGGTTTTTTTAGGACAAGGTCAACTTTGTAAACTTAGATTTGTTTTTGACCAAGGACATACAAAATTTTTAATACATGTTACGGGGGTTAAAAATAGTTCGAGTATGATATTTCAATGATTTTATTATTATTTTCTCCAAATAAATGAAAATGGAACTAATTAAATATATGAAAGAAAAGAGATAATATGACAAAGTTTTACTGTTATATTTTACCTGGAATGTTAATCATTTTAAATGAAAAATGTGCTACGGGATTGACTAAGGGTTCATTCACTTTAATAACGAATAATAATAGGCCTAGTAAATTATTGCTTTAATTCAATTATGATGTGGTGTAAAGGTCCTCTTGTATAGCTCTTCAATGTACAACAATGGCAGTACAGTTTGGAAATGTATTTTCGAAGTACCAGTATTGTCAACAAAACCAAGATTGAAATGATCAATCAAATAACCAAGACTATCTGCGGTGTTTATGGTAACATGTAGATTTTAAAATGCTTCATATCCGTGTCCCCTGGAATATTTTAAGTGGATTATCATAAAGAAAAAAAATGGCGTATGGCTTTTAGTGCCGGGAGTGTCCGAGGACAAGTTTGGCTCACCAGATGCAGGTCTTTTGATTTGACTCCCGTAGGCGACCTGCGCGTCGTGATGAGGATGAAATGATGATGAAGACGACACATACACCCAGCTCCCGTGCCAGTGAAATTAACCAGTTAAGGTTAAGATTCCCGACCCTGCTGGGAATCGAACCCGGGACCCCTGTGACCAAAGGCCAGCACGCTAACCATTTAACCTTGAAGCCGGACATCATAAAGAAGTATACTTTTTATGGATTTATTTTACATACAAGGTCAGTTGGCATGGGATGTCACCGCTGTGGGTGAATGAGTGCGGCACACTGATCTCTATACATGGATCGCTAATGCCAGCTCTCCGCTGCAGGAGAAAGTACGCCAAGTTGAGTGCGCAGTTCGCCATGTTGGTGTACCCATCCTAGAGCTCTCCTTATGGAGGAGCAATGATAATATAATCAATTTTAAACCGCAATTAATGGCGCATTGGAATAATTAAAAATATAGAGACATGTTCACTCAAAGCATAAGGACATTGAGAACATCGACAAGTCATTCCGAGGTCAGGAAAACTCCGGGATAGCAATAAAAATGAGTGTATAGTAACGGCCGACAAATATTGACTTAGGTGCTGAATACATGCAATTAGCGATCGGTAATACAATAGGAGTGAAAAACAGTTTCTGGAAACGTAAATTTTACACACGTATGTCACGAAATTATGCATTCTCAAGGGGAGGTATGACTGATTTTTTTGTATTTTGGGCCAAAAACTCGGTTTTTCTTTTTATTCATACAAAAATAGCCCTATTCTTCCTCTTTCAGAAAATGTTTTTATTTTATTAATTCCGGCTTGTTTAAAGCTTGTAGAAGCTATTTAATATGAGCCCGCAGACATTTAAAAGCCCAGAACCACACCCACTTCTCCTGTAACGGCATAATGATAGTTTACTGTGTGTTTTTCGCTGGATATTCAAGCATTTCGCGGCGTATTTGCCGTAGAAGTACACTTCGGCATGCTGACAGTCACTTGTTTACTACGTAATCAATACAATTACGTTATGTTAGGAAATATTGTAACTTGAACTGACGGAGAGAATGTTGTACCTCTTCCAAATACTACTCAATTTATATCTGCCACGCATGTATGCTTTGATAGTTTAAATATATTATGTATTTGTATTATTTACATTTAGGAATTTGTATTTGCGTTGATTGTAGTAGTACAAGCATGGCTCCCTTGTTTGTTTATATTTTACTAACATGCAGAAGTAACATGTGGTTTCAATTCAGCGAGTGAAATATCTAAACTAGTGATTTCTCATTGATGTATTTCATCTTAATTCCTTTGTAAATATGTGGGGTATTGTAATAAAAGAGAACAGAACACGCGTGGAACTACAATCGAGAGGCCTGGTGTCACTGAACTGAGCATGAACAAAGCAAGCGCGCTCCTCGTTGTCTACTGCACCGTGCGCTCGCTGCCATCTTACTACGCCAGCCATCTTCTATTCGGCTTACTGCTACCCAAGCTACCAGTCATCCATGTATAGAGATCAGTAGTGCGGCAGAATACATCCACGATAATCCGCTAAGCAACACGATGAGCTTTACGAACGAAAATGGACGAGGAACTGATTGAAGAAGTTCGAACGCAGCCAGTGTTCTATAACTTATACACTAGAGCTACAAAAACAACCTTGTAAAAGACTACTTATGATATCGCTGAAGTTGGATAGAACAGCTAATAAATGTTGGTAGTTTTATGTATTATACGATAGTCTTGAGAAGGAAAGAGTTCGTAAAAATAGAAACTCCAAAAATGGAGGTACCAGACGATTAATGTTAATTTACTGTAATTTGGAACCTCCATTCTTGCTGCCTCTGTGGATCGTTATTATTATTATTATTATTATTATTATTATTATTATTATTATTATTATTATTATTATTATTACCGAGCTCGATAGCTGGGTGATTGTGTTCCTCTTAAAATCTATAAGTTAAATTCATTAAAGTCAATTAATAATTAATAATCAGAAACATACAAAAATGCCAATTCATAATTAATGATCAGAAACATACAAAAATTGTAGCTGACTAAAACCAAAAAAAAAAAAAAAAAAAAAAAAAAAGAGTTGTCACTCAGCTCGTGACCTTGACATGCCTGGAAAAAAGGGCATGTCTTCTCAAGCTTTTATTCCAGTCTGGGTTAAACCCATAACTTTAGAGCAAATGGCACTTGGAATTTCAACAAACATACCGTCCCTATTGATTCTGCCATCACCGATTATTTTATTGCCTAAGTGGTAATATTCATGCAATAATTTTACAATATCATCCCCTCGTCCGGTCTTTTCCACATAATCTGACCTGTATTCATAGCATTCATCAGTTCTTCCAATCCTCTGTAAGCTCAAATAGGTGACAATACCGTTGGTTGTTTCCAGGATCAGTAGTTCAGGCAGTAAAAGATTGGCCTCTGGAGTCAAAGTTGGAGGATTCGATCCCTACTCAGTCCGGTGGGATCGGAATGTGTTCATATACTCCAACTTCGTATCAGTAGATTCACCGGCACGTAAAAGAGCAAGAGCTCATTCGGGGCAAAATTCTGTCATCTCGGCATCTCCGAAAACCGTTAAGGTGGTTACTGGGACTTAAAACCAATATTATTCATAATAATATTATCTTTCTTTAAGTCCCATTAACTACCTTTACAGTTATGGAGATGCCGAGGTGCCTAAACTTAATCCCGCAGGAGTTCTTTCACGTGCCAGTAAATCTACCGACACGAGGCTGACGAATTTGAGCACCTTCAAATAGCATCGGACTGAAAACCAGGATCGAGCCAGCCAAGTTGGGTTCAGAAAACCATCGCCTCGACCATCTGAATCACTCAGCCCGGCTATTATTATTATTATTATTATTATTATTATTATTATTATTATTATTATTATTATTATTATTATTATTAATGTTAATGTTAAGAGAAGATGGTTGACAACTTGTACCTCCTCTTAAATTAATAATCACCATGATCTGACTTCAATCGATCTCAGTCCATCACTTTGATTTATATTTGTACGTGAGGACTGTCTGTTCAAAAGGTGCTATTTCAACTTTAAGAATGTTGCGGGATAATCTCAAGAAACGTATAATAAAAGGCACATGGAACGTACCCATGATGGGGTTTGGTACAACTTTTAAGTTATTACATCTTCCTGGTCTGGATTGAGCACGGCAATCGATAAAATTCAACTAATGTAATGCACGTGGACGAAATACCGATTTATTTCTTGGAAGTGGAAATAGCACCTTATGAACAGACACTGCTCATTTATAAATGTAATTTAATTACTGTAATTTATTTATTTATTTATTTATTTATTTATTTATTTATTTATTTATTTATTTATTTATTTATATTCTTCCAGTACTTCTTTCCTAAAATACCTACACAATTCAGTATTCTCGAAATACTCTGGACAATATCATTGTCAAATATTAGGATTTTGATTTCCTATATTTGAATTACAATTCCCTTCCCTAGTCATTATATGAATTTCCTAATGACGACGTTACTGAGAAAATTATTTTAAATGAGAATTATTCTCTTTCCTCCATAGCTTATTTATTTCGTTAGGTTAAACAATGGAGCATTCATCTCATTGAAATTAATTTCATTACAAAAGCAAGGAAGCCAGCCACTTTATCTTTTGTTCCTAATGATGATTGCATGTTCATCTAAGAATCCCCTTCCTTTTCGTTTTTTTCCTCCCCTCCTCTGAATCCGTTCCTCCCACAAACCCTACCAACTCTTCCATGCGCTCACTTTCAACAAGGGTTTGCATTCTTGACTCAGTCTAGGCATTTCCGGCCCGCTTCCAAGGAAATTCTTTAGTCAAACACAGACCAGACTCGAAAGCCAGACCCTGTTGTCAGATCTCTCCGATAACTTAAAGAAGAAGCAATATAACACAAAGAAATACACCTTCAAACCAGGATTATTTAGCTCGTAACTTTACAGGCGCACATTGAACATCTCCATGCCGCGTAGCTGAATATTCTCGAAACACTCTGTACAATATTGGCAAATATTAGCGTTTTTATTTCGCCTGTTTGAATTTTGATACCTTTTCCTAAACATTGTACGAATTTCCTAATAACGATGTTATTCAGAAAATTATTTTATAGGGGCCGTCGACGTCGATGTTAGGCCCCTTTAAGAAACAAGCATTATCATCATCATCATCATCATCATCATCATCATCATCATCATCATCAAAATTATACTACAAAAATGTAAAATTAAACAACTTCCTCAATTGTGCCAAAAGTTGAAGGGCTAAGGGCTCCGGAAGGGTTTCAAATTACGAGTCTTGGATAACTTAGTTCTATCAAAACAAACAAACCAATTTCGAAAATCACTTGCGGCCTAAATGCAGTTCCGGAAAAACAGCCTAAAATCTCGTTTCTTTACTTGTTTTCCTTTTGATTCAGATCCTAGCCAAATTCACTTATTTACATAATTCTTTCTGTAATGTGTTCCTTGGTTCAATACAACACGGAAAATCTAAGATATGCATTTGGAAATATAGGACATGTACTTATGCATAGTGCCTGAAGAAAAATTCTGACTTCAGGAGATTCTCGCAGGAAAGTGACAGAACGCAGGCCATTGGTAAACATTGCTTTATTATGGTATAGACAGTAAATACACAAGACTACGTACAAAGGACAGGTCTCCACTGGTTACGGACCTTCGAAATAATCACCCAAGGTTTCCACTGTGCGTTGCCAGGCGCTGAAAACCATTCGCTGCATGTGTATCGCTTAGGCGTGACACCTTTCTCCGAAATGCTGTTACGATGTCCTCTTTGTTAGCAAACCGTTGTGCACGTAATGGCTTCTTGACTTTGGGGATTAGATCATAGTCACACACCTAATGCTTCCCGCAGCTCTGCATGGCATTAGCGTGCATTTCTGCCGCGGAGAACTGCTATTTTAATATACGATCGTTGCTCCTGCTTGTTGACTTCCATTTCGTGGCGCTCTCACTCACACACTGAACTTGGGGGCATGCTTAGGCCCACACTGTTGTTTACATACACCATCTAGTGGCATCATACGCAAGTACATACCGTACGTTTCCAAATGCATATCTTAGATTGTCCGTGTTGTCTCCTGTTCGCGAGAAAAAAAAATAGTTGCCATGACTTATGACTCGACCTCCATAGTTATAAGGGCTTAAGTGAAACAATGCATCGACTCACATTAGTGCTCGTAGTGGTAGAAAAAGGCAAACTGCTAATCCAATTAATCGGATAACGATGACTAAGAAAAAGATTTAAATTTTAGGAATAAATAAAGAATAATATATTCTCATATTTTATTATATTTTATTTACCTAAAATTCGTAGCTCATATCCCTAGGATTGAGTTGCTTGCTTGCCTGAAGGGCTAGAACTGAATTTAATTTTCTTCCATAGGTTATTTATTTCGTTTTCTTTTCCTTAGTCCTTTATTGTCTTACCTACACAAAAGTCTTCTTTTCCTGTTGTAGGCTTGCTTAGCGGCAGGGATGCGCGTTTTCACTTTCTGGTAACATTTTAAGCCTAAAAGTAGACATGCAGTAGAGAATTGTTCATACCATGAATTACAAATGACACAAAGCACTAAGTCACACACAGGTCGAGGACTCATTAGTTCATTAATGCAGATTCATTACTAATACATGGCATACGAAGAGTGATTCCAGGAATTTCTATGGAATGTGTAATCAATGAGGTTGGCCTCCAGAGTACGCATGCTCATCACAGATAATGCGAGGATAAAAACAGTATTTTGTTGACGTTTGCCAATAAAAAAGATTCGTATACGGTATTTCCAGGAAGGATTGCGTCTGCGCAATATGCAGTGGCAGTTCCAGAGTATCATGGGTTCATTAGGGGAAACCTTCCTGTGGTGTAAATCAGTTCTACCAAAACTTTGCTCCAACTGTAACCCCATAATGAATTATTTAAACGTTTTGATTAGATTCCGCAAAAGCCGATGGCGAGGACATAATGAGGCGTTCGAGGCATGATGAGAAATGACGTAGTCGCGGCTGTGAGCTTACATCCCGGAGATAGTGGGTTCGAATGCCATCGTCGGCAGCCCTGAAGGTGGTTTTCCATGGTTTCCCATTTTCACACCAGGCAAATGCTGGGGCTGTACCTTAATTAAGGCCACGGCCGCTTCCTTCCAACTCTTAGGCCTTTCCTATCCCATCGTCGCCAGAAGACCTATCTGTGTCGGTGTAACGTAAAACCACTAGAAAAAATGATGTAGTTTGCCATTGCTTTCCTCATTTGGTAAATACATTACGGTACCTGTTATTGTGGCACGACCAGGCCTATGAGTAACACCTTTCACGACAGCCGGATGCATTGGTAATCATAATGTTATTGGTTTTACGTACTATTAAGTAAATTTTTGTGAGGTTTTGGAGACGCCGAGGTGTCGGGATTTTTTCCCAGTATATCCACCGGCACGAGACTGACATATTTCAGCATCTTCAAAATAACCCCGGATTGAGCTAGGATCGAACCTGCCAAGCTGGGCACAGAAGGCCAGCGCTCTACCCCCTGAGCTACGTTTTTTTAAAACCAGTAGTTTACAAGCTACTCAACACGGCAGGATGCACAAGTCAAGCTCTGGATAGCATTACTCAGCACCACACGTACCCAAGCACTTTCCATACTGTCACAGCCAAAATACCCAACAGGTTAGTGCTGTGCGTTGCACGGCCGGTTATGGCTGCTAGCTTTGTACTCGGGAGACAAGTGGGTTTGAATTCCCCGTCGGCCATCCTCGATTTTTTTCCATCGTTTCCCATTTCAACTCCAGGAAAATGCCGGGATGGTACCTTTCTCCAGAGACCATGTATGTGCGGGGATAGCAGCCAACAGCGCAGCTATAAGCCGGGCTCCAGGGTAAAAGCTCCGATTGACATCCATTGGTTTGTTTCATCATCGCCTAACATCGAGCAGCGAGGCTTGGCGATGTGCCAGCAGCGACGCTGCAGCATAAACGTACCCTAAGGCCACGGCCGCATCCTTCCCATAGCTAGCCGAATCCACAGACAACACCTTCACACAGAGGTACCTTTAGCTCAACCCCATGTGGTGTACCGGGAAAAGCAGCTGCAGAACTGGTGAACCGAACATGTCCTCGGACACTCAAGGCACTTATAAGCCAGATGTTGGGAAAAAGTAGTGAGCCGAAGACTTCGGTGGATGCTACAATTTTCTCTACGTTTTTTTTTCTTTTTTTTTTCTTTTTTGGCACAGGCAGAGTAAAATGTTCAGCGTTAGTTTTATTTATTTAGCTTATGGTACAAGCTAAGTCGCGCACAAATTGAGTAGCATTATGAAAAACAACGAATAATGTTTTCTTCTTCTTAATCTGTTTACCTTCCAGGGTCGGTTTTTTCCTCGGACTCAGCGAGGGATCCCACCTCTACCGCCTCAAGGGCAGTGTCCTGGAGCGTGAGACTTTGGGTAGATGGATACAACTGGGGAGAATGGCCAGTATCTCGTCCAGGTGGCCTCACCCGTTACGTTGAACAGGGGCCTTGTCGAGGGATGGGAAGATTGGAAGCGATAGACAAGGAAAAGGGAAGTACGCGGCCGTGGCCTTAAGTTAGATACCATCCCGGCATTTCTCTGGAGGAGAAGTGGGAAACCACGGAAAACCACTTCGACGATGGCTGAGGAGGGAATCGAACCCCCCTCTACTCAGTTGAGCTCCCGAGGCTGAGTGAACCCCGTTCCAGGCCTCGTACCACTTTTCAAATTTCGTGACAGAGCCGGGAATCGGACCCGGGCCTCCGGGGATGGCAGCTAATTACACTAACCACTACACCACAGAGGCGGACACGAATAATTTACAAAACAGAATAAATATAAAAAGTCAAAATAAAACACAAAGTAGAAATCGAGAGGGATATCTAGGATGTCTAGCTGTTGCAGCCACTCAATAGCCGTTGTTGAACTTGTCGAAAGGTCGTCGATAGCAGTGTTGCCAACTCAGCGCATTTTCCGCCAAATTTGGCGGATTTTTAAATGGAACAGCGGATATTTTTTTTTTTTCCATTTAGCTGACAGCGGATTTTTTTGACGGATTTTCAAACTTCCTTTAGCGATTTATAGCGGTAACAAGAGAAAGAAGAGAAAGAATAATATAGAACTTACTACGGTTTAATAGTCTACTTGTTCCCGTTGTATTGATGTTATGCTGCCTACTACCACTCATTTTCTAGACCAGCTCTGACCCACAGCCTAAGCCAGAATTTGTTACAATCGTTAACGTACTACTGATGAGCCGGGTAGTGTCGTGTTTGATAACGTATTTCTTTTGACATCAGGTTCTTTTTGG
Source organism: Anabrus simplex (assembly GCF_040414725.1). Classification (NCBI taxonomy): domain Eukaryota; kingdom Metazoa; phylum Arthropoda; class Insecta; order Orthoptera; family Tettigoniidae; genus Anabrus; species Anabrus simplex. Next base: position 124,869,675 of record NC_090270.1, on the reverse strand, counting down.
TACGTAAATATGTCGAAAGAAAGGGTTAAAAAGTAGTCAAATATTTCGTAAAGAGTGGTTAAATAATTAATCTTTAAAGACTAAGTTGGTTGAGCTTCCCAGTACCGAGCTCGATAGCTGTAGTCGCTTAAGTGCGGCCAGCATCCAGTATTCGGGAAATAGTAGGTTCGAATCCCACTGTCGGCAGCCCTGAAAATGGTTTTCCGTGGTTTCCCATTTTCACACCAGCAAATGCTGGGGCTGTACCTTAATTAAGGCCACGGCCGCTTCCTTCCCACTCCTAGCCCTTCCCTGTCCCATCGTCGCCGTAAGACCTATCTGTGTCGGTGCGACGTAAAACAACTAGCAAAAAAAAAATGAGTTTCCCAGTGATCCCTAACATGGGCGGTGCAATGTAAATACGAAATTGTTTGATATTATTTCTTTCCGCACTTATCAAAAACAATGAAAACAGTAATGAAAGTGAAAATAACTTTCGAAATAGATTTGAAAATTTCTGTCTGTGCTTTGCTGCTGTGAACTGCCAGCATATATTTTGAAAAAGAATAGTACCATGTGGCTTCATATGACACCACAGGACCTCAACCCAGCACATGTGCTTCAGAGTATATAGTGCGGGGAGAAGAAGACGATGAACTCCTGTTCTGAAACTGGTGAGTGTTGAGTTAATCTCTTTTTTATTAAAACAGCTGGTATGTATATGCTATTTTGCTTCAGTTCGAAATTTAGCAGAATTTAGCGGATTTTCAACTAAAATTTAGCGGAGAAAAGATTTATGGGTTGGCAACACTGGTCGATAGTTCCACGGATGGCTCTATGTAGGCATCTGAAGCGTTAAAGAATTGAGTATCTCTCCTTCGTACGTCGGTCGTTCTAGTCGAGAATGGTAAAAGTACAGAGAGCAGAAGTTTCGGGTTCGAATCCCGAGAGCTTTTATATTTTCAGTTCTTACATCTTAGAAGTACAACCACTTTAAGAGAAACTGTCTTTTAAAGCAATTTGTAAGTTTAAAGTGGTCGATTACTTCTACGTTTCACCTCCTAAAGCAACAATTATCATCATCATCTTCGTGTAAGGTTCAATGAGTTAAAAGCTCTAGATTAAAAAAAAAAAATTAATTGCTAAAAAAGGGGAATTGTCGCATGATATTGTATGTTCGTCGCATTTAATATTTTCTATTTTTAATTATTAACAAATTATAGCCAACGGCCGTAGCCGTGTTGAAACATCGGATCCCGTGAGACGTCCGAAGTTAAGCAACATTGGGCGTGGTCAGGAGTTGGATGGGTTGCCACGCGCTGTTGGTGGGGGTAAGGGAATGGAGGAGCGGAAAGGAACTGTTCACCCTACCGCACGTAAACTCCGGCTCAGGAACACCTCTGCGGAGGTTAGGACCTGCCTTCGGGCAGAATAACAATTACCTTACCTAACAAATTGTAATTCACCTTCCATGTAGATACAAATTTTGCGGATATATACAACAATAATTAATTAATTTTGTGTGGCTATTTCTAGCCGAGTGCAGCCATTGTAAGGCAGACCCTCCAATGAGAGTGGGCGGCATCTGCCATGTGCAGGTATCTGCGTGTTATTGTGGTGGAGGATAGTGTTATATGTTGTGTGTGAGTTGCAGGGATGTTGGGGATAGCACAAACACCCATCCCCCGAGCCACTGGAATCAACCAATGAAGGTTAAAATCCCCAATCCGGCCGGGAATCGAACCCGGGACCCTCTGAACCGAAGGCCAGAACGCTGACCATTCAGCCAACGAGTCGGACATATACAACAGTGAATATATATACATAGGTTTAATATGTTCTGAGAAAAGTGCACCTGCGTGAAACTTACACAAAATCATGTGTTCATTCTTCTTTTCACCGACTCCCTGGTTGAATGGTCAGCGTAGTCCAATTCGGTTCAGAGGAACCCGTTCCAGCCCTTGTTTCAAATTTCGTGGCAGAGCCTGAAATCGAACCGGGGCCTCCGGGGTATGGCAGCTTATCACATTAACCGCTACATCCAATATTGTTTACGTTCCGTTAACTTGTCAGTGATTGAAAGTTAGTGATAGAAACAAATGAGAAATAGTAACTGTATTAGTATTCAACGCTAGAGCACGTTCGACTCGTTGACTAAATGGTCAGCGTACCGGCCTTCGGTTCAGAGGGTCCCGGGTTCGATTCCCGGCCGGGTCGGGGATTTTAACCTTCATTGGTTTGTGCTGGGTGTTTGTGCTGTCCCCAACATCCCTGCAACTCACACACCACACATAACACTATCCTCCACCACATTAACACGCAGTTACCTACACATGGCAGATGCCGCCCACCCTCATCGGAGGGTCTGCCTTACAAGGGCTGCACTCGGATAGAAATAGCCACACGAAATTATTATTATAACGCTAGAATACAGAAATGACAGAATTTAATAATGCTATTTGCTTTACGTCTCACTAACTACTTTTATGGTTTTCGGAGACGCCGAGGTGCCGGAATTTTGTCCCGCAGGAGTTCTTTTACGTGTCAGTAAATGATAGAATTTGCAAGCATATGTACCCTAATTGGAAAGAGCATAATGTACTACCTAACACTTCTTAAAATTGGACAGCCCTGCACTGCACAATAAAATATAACCATTTTTAGTACATATTGTTCGCAGAAATCTCTCATGGGATAAGAGAAGCAATTTTTAAACTATATTGGAGATATACAGCACCACGGATGCAACAACTAAAGGTTTTCTTTGAAACTGCACTAGTTCGAATCGAAATATTGTGTCTGCCAGTTCTGGATGTTCGTCACGTTCGGCATTCGTTTAAAATGACATGAATTGTGCCGTATAGCAGCGTCTGGCAAAAACACCTGCCCCAGTGTAACTGAAAAAAAAAAAAAAAAAAAAAACAGAGAGAGAGAAATGTGAGAACTACTGCGGTTTATTATTGGTTCTTGGAAGAGACCCGTGTTATTACGAGTTGCATATGGTGGAGCTGCTGTCAATAAACAGTGTTTAGGTCTCGCGATTCTCGGTCTTCGCCTCCGGGTGGCACCTGTAGTGCCAGAGGGGTATCCAGGAAAGCCAGATAATGAGGGGCAACACAATCTAGAACAACTGGAATAGAATTTCACATCCTTGTCCAGTTCATTAGAACACTGACGTGCAAAACTTCCTTCTTCTACAACAACAACGAAAACGTGAAGCAGCCTTTTTGTGCTGGCTATGAAAACTATTGGAGGAGTGGAAGGCGAAGAGGTAACATAGGCACTATATTGATTAAGTTCTTTCTTTCTTTCTTCTTTTTTTTTTTTTTTAAACAACTTTGCTTTACGTCGCACTGACACAGATAAAGTCTTATGGCGACGATAAGGTAGGAAAAGGCTTCTTCTTCTTCTTTTCTTCATGGGGCCTCTAAATATTAGTTCCTACTTAGCGCCGACCTCTAAGATCTTTTGCTACATTCACACCTAATATACCTGCTCCCTTCACAAAGCTGCAGGTTGATCTTATTGGGTCTTCTTGGATTTTTTTATCTCTCTTCACCTGGTAGTCCTAGAGTGGAGAGTCTGATTTTACCCAGCGCCTCTCATTTGAAAGGTTATGTGTTCAGCTGATTCCTCTGCTTCATTGCATTTCCTACATATATTGTCTCTTATTACTCCAATTCTATGTAGGTGTTTTTTCAGATTGCAGTGTCCTGTCAACAGTCCTACTACCCATCTTATATTTTCTCTGCTGAGTCAACAGTTCTTTAGTATGCTTCTTGTTTAGTCCTTTTATCAGCTCCTTTGCAAGCTTGCATCCTGGAGTATTTTTCCAGTTAGGAAAGGGCTAGGAGTGGAAAGGAAGAGGCCATGGACTTAATTAAGGTACAAATCCAGCATTTGTCTGGTGTGAAAATGGGAAACCACGAAAAACCATCTTCAGCGCTGCCGACAGTGGGGTTAGAACCCACTATCTCCCGAATACTGGATACTGGTCGCACTTAACCCTCTGTGTCTATCGAGCTCCGTGTGTTGATTAAGTAGTTGTTCCTATGGTTGGCTGTTTATGGCCACAGAAATTGATCCAGTACTTATTTCTGTTGTAAACAAGGTTGGGTTTACAAAAACACAACTTCTTTATTTGCTTCACATGTAAAATTACAATATTTACACTAACAAAACTGAAAGTTATCTCGAAGCAAAATGAACTATGAATTTGGAGAAAGAGTCTGTCTTTTGTACACTATATACACGTTGGAGTATTCACATTCACTACTATCTCGGAAAGATAGTCCTTGTGACATGAAAAGTTCTTGATATTCGAAAACTATCAGAAGCACTGACGTAAATATCTCAGAGAATCCTTCCTTGTTGAAGTGTCTGAGTTCATTAACGTAAGTTCAATGACTGAAGAGTTCCTACTTAGCGAAACTAAGTTGATAATGGGAGCTTGCATTAGCTAGGGAATGATAGTGGCATATAATGGTAAGACTGGACATGGACAGTGGAACAAGCAAGAGGAGCGGTGACCCGAGGTGAGACCTCTTACTGCCAGAAATTCAGTCCACCTGGCTGAAGCACATTTTCAAGAGGAGTAGCCTCCGTGCTCGACGTAGGGTGTATTCTGGAGCTGGACACCGGGGTCAGTGGGCCTGGACAGGCTAGGAGCTCCTTTTTATAGCACACACAACGTTCCAGGCACGCGCACTGAGGGCTGCGCGTCGAGGCTCGAAGAATAACACACTGGCACGCGTGTAGCTGGCTGGCGGATCGAGAAGGGCGCGACGGACACACAACAATTTCTTCTGTAGGCTAAGTGAAATATGGAATAATGTGACTGTCCACAAGTGCCAGGCTGCGTGGCTCAGACGGTAGAGCGTCGGCCTTCTGAGTTCGATTCCGGCTCAGTTTGGTGTTTTTTTTAAGGTACTCAAGTACGACAGCCTCGTGTCGGCAGAGTTTCTGGCTCGAAAGAGAACTCCTGTCGCACAAAGTTGCGGCACTTCGGTGTCTCCGAAAACCGTAATTAATTAGTGGGACTTAAAAACCCATCGAGCGAGTTAGCCGTACGTTTAGGGGCACGCGGCTGTCAGCATGCATGCATTTACCTTTCGTATCGGATCTTCGTTGGCCAATTCTTGTTCTCTTTTGGCCTCGACAGATCTGGTTCTTGTGGTCAAGTATCATTTCGCTCCCTCGCATGGCCCTGTCCCTTTTTAGCCCATAACGTCATTCCTCCAATGGTCAAAACTGCTCTTCAGTTTGTTTCTATTAATGAGAACTTTCTAATCTCTTTAACACAGTCTCTTTGTCATTTTCTTTCTATGCCAAAAATAGCAATTTCGATTCGAGGGTTGGTGGCGTTTGAGAGCATAGAGTTAGTAAATAATACTCTAGAGGTAGCATTGACGCCACCATCTACGATAGAATCACTGTAGTGAGCGGAGCATGTTGAAATCGCAGCTGTTTGGCAAAAACCTCACTCCGCTGTACTCATCAATATCAATGTAAAAAGGGGACTTTTAAAACTGTGTGGATATAGATAAATAAGATTTAAAATTCTGACATGTAAACATTCTCAGATAGTACAGTATACTTGCAATGCTTCTCTCCAGTAAATAAAAAAAAAAAGCCCAAAAAGCGACGGAGTTCAGGTGCAGTTAAGTAACACAATTTTTTTTTTTTGCTAACAGACTCAGATAGGTCTTATGGCGACGATGGGATAGGAAAGGCCTAGGAATGGGAAGGAAGCGGCCGTGGCCTTAATTAAGGTACAGCCCCAGCATTTGCCTGGTGTGAAAATGGGAAACCACGGAAAACCATCTTCAGGGCTGCCGACAGTGGGATTCGAACCCACGATCTCCCGGATGCAAGCTCACAGCCGCGCGCCTCTACGCGCACGGCCAACTCGCCCGGTAAACACAAAATCAATTTACTGTTCATATTAACTCTTCTAACAACATACGTTTATAAGGACGGCTCGTGTATTTTTTGTGTGAATGACCAGGACTTTGGTATAATTCTGCCCAACGACCGAAGATGTCCTCTCTCGTACAAAGCAGATGAGCGAGTTTTTAGGCCTTAAAACGTTGGCGAGATTTTCGGATAAAGTAGACAAAATATTATCATCGCCGGTTTAGACCCTAGCTTTCTGAGCACAAGCTGGCAATTTTGAGCCTGGCTCAGTCCGGTGATACTTGAAGGTGGTCAAATATGTCAGCGTCTTGTAGATAGAATTACCGGCACATGAAAGAACTCCCGTGGGAAAAAAAAGTTCCAACACCTCAGCGTCTCCGAAAACCGTGGAAGTACTTAGTGAGACGTAAATCCATTATTATTATTATTATTGTACCGGGCGGTACACCTCTACACCGTTTATTTAAAAGTTGCGCCAGTTGAAACTCCTCTTCTGGAGGAAGGTTGAACTTGATCTATTCTATTAATTCTCTACTTTCTCAGAAGATGTCACCACGTGGAAAATTTTGAGTTTTTGAACTGTGTCACTTTTGATGTGTTTTTGTTTCGCTGGAAGTAAGAAGTGTGAACTTTCTCTTCTAGAGGACACTACTGAAGATCAACAATAGCGCACCCTAGTGCGGAGTCAAAGAACTATTTTGTTGGAGAAATTTTTATTTCAAAAGTTTGTTTCTTGTTAAATTTCTTTCTGTTATTGTTTAAGTTGGCTGTATACCCCTCTTTTTCCCCTTGTTTTAGATTTATCCAATCCCGAATTTCTTTTAGTAATTTCTGACCAATCTGGTGTATCTTCCCCCAACTTGTATCTGTTGCGGGGTCCTATCCAATAAAAACATTGTGGGCGGGTGTTTTCATTCCCCTAACGCCTAGAAACTTCCGCGAGAGTATATAAACTGCTGATTTTGGGGTCTCCGGGCCACTTCTGTTCCATCTTTCAGTGTATTAAGTACATAGCAGGAGGCGGGAAGCGCCTCTTTCTTCTTCAGCCGTTCAACACCAGGTAATGGCCTATTAATAACTTCTTTTCTTGCTAGGTAGGCAGTTTAACACTCGCGGCGGGTTCGAAGCATTTCCATCATGTAACCTTTTCCTAAAATGTAATTACTCTTTTCATCTTTTTCTTGTAAAGCTACATATTGGGATAGAGAGTGCTAACCCTCTCGAGCTCCCACTCACATTTGTTTTGAGGTGAACTTATTTTCTCAAACTATTCTTCGTTTATGTAATGTAAAGTGTTCTTCTCTAAGTCACCTCTGTAGTATGGGATTAGCCCTTGCGTTAGCGGCCCAGAGCCAGATTAGGTTTTAAAAACAAAGTGTATTAGGAGTGCAAGTTCGCCTCCTCTCAAATTGTTATTTTAGAGGTCATGTAATCAACCTTCTTTTCATGTAATAGACCTCCGTAGGTTGGGTATTTTACCCCTGTGAATACGTCCTTAGAGGACAGCTTGAAGGTAGAGTTTGGTGTGGCCTTGTGATAGGCTTACAATTTTGAGAGCGGATCGCTCTTTGAAATTTGTTTCTGTACGCCTCGTGCAGGCTTTATGTGTAATGTTAGGAGCCAGTGCTCCTGGGCATGAATGGGGTTTTCTGCCCCTTGGCTAAAATTTTTTTTTTTGGAGTAAGGCGGGGCTGATTGCCCAAGAGTTATGAAGTAAGGGCACTGAGCCCGAATCCAGTAATATTGTACCTACATTTTTGCTACTCTGTACCTGTTATGATTGTTATCTCTTGTTTTTGAAAAGAAAATATAACCTAGTTAAATTTTAAATTAATTTTACATTGCACGTTAATTTCGTAGCTTGAAACCCATTCACACCCGCACCTTCTTTCACCTCTACCTACCACGGATATCTCCGTAACAAGTGGTAGCAGAGCGTGGTTGAATGGGTCTCAATTTAGCCCCTTTTGACGGCTAAACATTGCTTTAATTCGAACTCTAACAATTTTCTCAGTTGCTGGAATTTTTTGAGTTTTTTTTTAATTGTTCTGTCATCATGTCCGGCCCTCGCGATGTTCTCCTCCTTAACTATTTGCGCAAAGAGGAGTTGATATACGAGTTAACTACCAGAAACGTTCAATCTGGAGGCACGGTTGCAATAGACACTAACAAGCTTAGAGAGTCCCTTGATTTGCCCATTTCCATCCCCAATTTGGGAGAGAAAGAAATTGACGACTCTCTTTCCACGATCACGGAGAATATTACTGGGCTAGCTTCCGTAGTTAGTTTTTTTGATGAAAATGATCCGTCTCCTAACCAAATTAAGCGTGTGCAAGGCAGATTATATCACTTTTCAAATAGAGTTAATGATCTGTTGTCTCTGAAGGTGAATGACGTTCAGAGGAAGCAAGCTAATACGCTCCTTGAAACTATCTCTGAATTGTCTAGTAAAGTCACTCAATTGTTAACTGGGGAAGTTCCTCCCAAATCTGATCAGCCCACCATAGTGAATGTAAGTAGGGAGGAAGAACCTGCTAAGGGAGAAGGCAATAGGATAACCGTTGCTGCTCAAACTATCTCTGCCCCATTGGACAACGAGTCTGAACGCCGCACATCGTTGAACAATGTACGTGCTGAATTAACTTCCTTGCCATTGAAACCTTTACCTACTATGTCGCCCGGGTTTAGCAGCTTGCCTCATCCATTGGCAATGTTGCTCAGAGGTATATCCAAGTTTTCCGTTAATACCACCAGTGACGTAATTTCATTTTTAAGATTTCTAGTGGAATTTCAGGATCATGCCCTTGTGTTTTCTCTTTCCCCATGTCAAATTTTGCAAATTATCTATCCTTATGCTATTGGGGTTCTCTCAGATAAAATAGTAAGAGCCATACCTGAACAGTCATCTATCGAAGATTTCCATGCACATCTGCTTGCAAATTTTATTCCTGCCCGCGCGAGGTCATCTCTTATTCAGAAATACTATTATCGGGTACAGCGCTTGGATGAAAACCTGGCAGACTTCATCCAAGATATTAAGTTTTATACTAGGGTGTTTGCTCTCCACTTCCCTGAGGATCAGATCGTGCAAGCTATTGTCGAAGGGGTTTCACCACCCTACAGGTCATATTTGTGTTTCGCGGCGTGCCCGCAAACCTTCTCTGAACTGGAAGCATTAGCCGTCTCTGCGAAAGGAGTTAGGTATGCCGATTCCTTGCGTGTGGCAAAAGAACCCCCGCCTTCTTTTAGTAATACTCGGCTTCCACCTCGCCGATCAGTCACCCCTCGTAAATGTTATGCTTGCGGGTCGCCTGACCATCTGCGCAATAAGTGTCCTCTGATCAAGTCTAGTAGGGCAAATAATGGAGCTGGTTCATCACAAGGCTGTTTTAAGTGTGGGGCCTTCTCACATATCGCCAAAAATTGCCCAAACTCAAATAGCACCCCCTCCTGCTCAACTTCTGGTGCAAATTCCACCTATGCCAATAATAAAAAGTGACTAGTGGCATCGGCTGAGTCGACTAATCCATCTTCCCGAGACTCAGCCCCTAGTAAACAGGTTGTAAATGCAGAGAACAATCAGCCTTCAAATTCATCTTTTGAATGCCCTAAAGAATGTCTTAGGATTGCGGCGGATACCCCCGCACCTGTTCCTTTTCTTAAGATTGAGTTAAATAACGAGCTTATAACAGCTCTTTTAGATTCAGGCAGTGTTTGTTCGATTATTTCGGCTGAATGGTATTCTAAATTGAAATCTGTTTGTAAACTACCTGACCATGTCTCAGCTCTTATTCAATATGTTTCGGCTAATTCATCGCCATTAGAAATTCTAGGTTCCGTACTGGTCAAAATTCGTATTTTTAAATTTACATGGAAAATCAAACTGTTCGTGGCTAAGCACTTGTCTTGCCCCATCATATTGGGAGCGGACTTCATTTCTCACACTGGTCTTGTGCTCGATCTCCAGAGTAGGTCGTGCACATTCAAATTTGCGTCCAATTGTAGAATTCCCTTGTTAAAGTGTAATTCTGTATCATGTTCATCTATTTCGCCTACCCAGGATGAGATGTTGTTAGACCTTAGACATCTACCTGAGGAGCAGGCTGATAGTATTCGGAAACTGTGTCAGTCGTTTCCCGAGGTGTTCTCTGATACTCTTGGTGTTACTGACCTTATTGAATACAAAATTGAGGTCACGGATTCGATTCCTGTCCGTTTTCCACCGTATAGGCTATCTCCACCTAAAATGAAGGCTCTGAAAGAAATCATCGATCAGATGTTGAAGGATGGTATTATTAGGCCCTCTAAGTCAGCGTATTCTTCGCCTATTTTTCTAGTCCCGAAACCCCAAGGAGGCTTCAGGCCTGTCATTGATTACAGGGCTCTCAATCGGAAGGTGGTGTTGCAATCTGTGCCCCTTCCCGACCTTCATTCTTGCTTTTCATGGTTTCGTAAGGCCAAGTTCTTCACCATCTTGGACTTGAATCAGGCCTATAATCAAATTCCCCTTGCCGAAGAGTCTAAACATCTTACAGCGTTTGCCACGGACTGGAACTTATACGAATACAACCGCGTGCCTTTCGGGCTCCCCACGGGGGCAGCTGTGCTCACTAGGCTACTAGATAGGGTCTTTTCCGACATCAAATTTGAGTACTTATATCACTACTTGGATGATGTCGTCGTATTTTCCGAGACTTTTGAAGAACATCTAGATCATCTGCGAGAAGTTCTGAATCGCCTTCGTAAGGCTGGGTTAACTGTCAAGTTGTCCAAGGTTGCCTTTGCTAAGCCCTCTATGTCATTCCTAGGGCATATTGTGTCACCCGATGGGGTAGCTGTCGATCATTCTAGAACACAGGCCATCCGTGATTTTAAACCTCCTAAGGACATCAAAGGTATCGCTAGATTCATTGGTATGGTGAATTTCTTCAGGAAGTTTATTCCTAACTTCGCTAATAGAGCGGCGCCCTTAAACCTTCTTCGTAGGAAAGGCATCAAATTCGAGTGGGGACCTTCTCAACAAGCCGCTTTCGAAGATCCTAAATTAGCTCTCTGTAATGCCCCTGTACTTGCTATGCCTGATTTCTCGAAGAAATTCATCGTCCAAACGGACGCGTCGTCGTCAGCTGTAGCTGCAGTCCTTCTTCAAGAGACTGAACTAGGGAGGCGTCCCATCGCCTATGCATCTAGGACTCTATCGGCTCAAGAAGCCAAGTATTCCATCTATGAGCTCGAAGGGTTGGCAGTCTTATTCGCCTTAGAAAAGTTCCGTCTCTATCTGGAACATGTCAAATTCGACCTGGAGACAGATAACCAAGCCTTAAGCTGGGTCTTAGGTAGACCGCGTCGTACTGGTTGTATAGCCCGTTGGGCCATCCGTATTTCCGCCTTCCAATTCGATGTCAGGCATATCAGAGGTACCGAAAATGTTGTGGCTGATGGACTCAGCCGTATGTTTTCAAACGAGGTCGAGACCCATGAACCGGTCGACAGTTCATCACCTTCCGAGTCCATACTATCCGAGGTTAATGCCATCCTAACCGATGCTCCCATGCTCTTTAGGGATATCGAGAAATACCAACGTGAAGATCCTACGCTGGCTCCGATAATGGAAACCCTTTCTTCTGGGGAACATGCTGTCCCTTATGTTCTGAGGAATGGTGTTCTATGTTGCCCTTCGAGGCATGATAAGTTGATGAAAGTTGTTGTTCCAGCGGTTCTTGTACCTATGATCTTCAAATACTATCATGAGACCCCATTGGGGGGGCATCTTGGAATCTTTAAAACTCGTGAAAAGATTCGTGAAATGTTCATATGGAAAGGTATGGACGGTGAAATTCGGGAACTCGTAAAAGCTTGTAAATCTTGTTTGATCAGTAAACCCACCATGTCCACTAAGGTAAGCCTTTTGTCTTCTCATCAAGCGTCGCGCCCCATGGAACGCCTGTATATTGATTATGTGGGACCCTTCCCCCAGTCAAAGGGCAATGCCAACAAGTTCATCTTTGTGTGTGTAGATGGTTTTACAAGATTTTCCTGGTTATTTCCGACTAAGCTGGCTACCGCTCAGTCAACCATTACTTGCTTAAATTCTATTTTTGCTTCTTTTGGTCCGTGTCAATATATTGTATCTGATAATGCTAAGGCGTTCACATCAAATTTATTTCGTAAATTCTGTTTTGACTTGTCCATCTCTCATGTAACTACTTCTGCTTATTACCCTCAACCATCTCTGGCTGAACGGGTTAACCGTAATCTCAGGTCCGCACTCATTGCCTATCATCATGAAGATCCTTCCAGGTGGGACACGTCCCTGCATTGGATAGCTTTTGCTTTGAATTCGGCGGTTCATGAATCTCACAAGTTTACTCCAGCTTCTTTGATGTTCAAGTTTGTTCCCAACTCGCCGCTCTCTAACCTCTGGTCTTTGAATGACATTTTACCCGAGACAATAGATCCGGATAACATTAAAGATCTTTGGAAGAAGGCTAAAGCCAATCTTAAAGTGTCTCATGAAAAGGTTAGGGAAAGGTATGATCGTGGACGGAGACCCACCACTTTGAAGGTAGGTGACCAGGTTATGGTCAAAAATTTTGTTCCCGCGGGCAAGCTTGCCCCCAGATTTCATGGGCCTTGTATCATTCTCGATTTTCTTACGCCGGTTACCTTATTGCTAAGTAATCCAGCCACCGAGAGGATATTTAGAGTTCACCTGTCCCAGGTGAAACCGGTGTAATTTCTGTGTTAACTTGCTTCATATTATTTTGAAAGGATATGAAGGTTATATTTTTTTTGAGTTTCAATTTTAAGGCATTCTGCCCCTTCTGTAATATTTTGGTTTTAGATGTAAGCCTTGTGTAAAACCTGCCCCGACCCGTTAAACTGCCATCCTGTTCTTGCCACGGCCATTACCACGCTCCCGTCTCCTGCTCCACCTTACACTGTGGCTTCATAATAGTAAATGCCATGGATATCTACACGCCGCTGGCCCCTCAACCTCTCCACAAGCCTGTACCCTCAAAGAAGATGATAGTCCAACACAATTCTGCCGCCTAGCTTTAATGTTTCAGCGCCCCCGCAGCCGCGCAGCGCCGTGCAGCGACTGGGGAGGGGGATGGGCCCCCTCCTCTCCAGCGAGGACGACATGTGCACGGCGAGCCGGAGCTCTCCTCCCGGCCAAGGCTGATGTGCGGCGCACGACCTGCTACATGCCCGCAGCCTGTATCTGTTCACCGCGGGCGCGGCGTACTTCAACACCTCTGCTCCCCTCATAGTGCGGGCGAGCGGTATCTCAGGGTACTTGAGGGGTCCGAGCGGCCTCCGTTGGACGCAAGCTGCAACGGCCGGTCTGGCCATCCGACTCAATCTACATCAACTACATGGACAGTCACCATAAGCAATAACTACACTTGGGAATTCAACAACAATATTTGGTGGACATTGCAAAATTTTTCTTCACCTTTAAGTATTAAAAGTTTATCTTCAGAAATTCAAATTCTACAAACATAAAGACTTTCATTCACCTGCAACAACAACATTTTGAAACTGAATTAAGAAATCTTGTAAATGCTTCTGCTATCTATCTTCGTATCAACATCATTACTTGGACTTTGTTTCAAACTGATTTCATGTGTCACCCCTGGAGGAACTTTTGGGGGGGGAGGTCTGTACCGGGCGGTACACCTCTACACCGTTTATTTAAAAGTTGCGCCAGTTGAAACTCCTCTTCTGGAGGAAGGTTGAACTTGATCTATTCTATTAATTCTCTACTTTCTCAGAAGATGTCACCACGTGGAAAATTTTGAGTTTTTGAACTGTGTCACTTTTGATGTGTTTTTATTTCGCTGGAAGTAAGAAGTGTGAACTTTCTCTTCTAGAGGACACTACTGAAGATCAACAATAGCGCACCCTAGTGCGGAGTCAAAGAACTATTTTGTTGGAGAAATTTTTATTTCAAAAGTTTGTTTCTTGTTAAATTTCTTTCTGTTATTGTTTAAGTTGGCTGTATACCCCTCTTTTTCCCCTTGTTTTAGATTTATCCAATCCCGAATTTCTTTTAGTAATTTCTGACCAATCTGGTGTATCTTCCCCCAACTTGTATCTGTTGCGGGGTCCTATCCAATAAAAACATTGTGGGCGGGTGTTTTCATTCCCCTAACGCCTAGAAACTTCCGCGAGAGTATATAAACTGCTGATTTTGGGGTCTCCGGGCCACTTCTGTTCCATCTTTCAGTGTATTAAGTACATAGCAGGAGGCGGGAAGCGCCTCTTTCTTCTTCAGCCGTTCAACACCAGGTAATGGCCTATTAATAACTTCTTTTCTTGCTAGGTAGGCAGTTTAACACTCGCGGCGGGTTCGAAGCATTTCCATCATGTAACCTTTTCCTAAAATGTAATTACTCTTTTCATCTTTTTCTTGTAAAGCTACATATTGGGATAGAGAGTGCTAACCCTCTCGAGCTCCCACTCACATTTGTTTTGAGGTGAACTTATTTTCTCAAACTATTCTTCGTTTATGTAATGTAAAGTGTTCTTCTCTAAGTCACCTCTGTAGTATGGGATTAGCCCTTGCGTTAGCGGCCCAGAGCCAGATTAGGTTTTAAAAACAAAGTGTATTAGGAGTGCAAGTTCGCCTCCTCTCAAATTGTTATTTTAGAGGTCATGTAATCAACCTTCTTTTCATGTAATAGACCTCCGTAGGTTGGGTATTTTACCCCTGTGAATACGTCCTTAGAGGACAGCTTGAAGGTAGAGTTTGGTGTGGCCTTGTGATAGGCTTACAATTTTGAGAGCGGATCGCTCTTTGAAATTTGTTTCTGTACGCCTCGTGCAGGCTTTATGTGTAATGTTAGGAGCCAGTGCTCCTGGGCATGAATGGGGTTTTCTGCCCCTTGGCTAAAATTTTTTTTTTGGAGTAAGGCGGGGCTGATTGCCCAAGAGTTATGAAGTAAGGGCACTGAGCCCGAATCCAGTAATATTGTACCTACATTTTTGCTACTCTGTACCTGTTATGATTGTTATCTCTTGTTTTTGAAAAGAAAATATAACCTAGTTAAATTTTAAATTAATTTTACATTGCACGTTAATTTCGTAGCTTGAAACCCATTCACACCCGCACCTTCTTTCACCTCTACCTACCACGGATATCTCCGTAACAATTATTATTATTATTATTATTATTATTATTATTATTATTATTATTATTATTATTATTATTATTATTATTATTATTTTCGATATTTTCTAAACGTGTTTACGAACCCCACTGTCGGCAGCCCTGAAAATGGTTTTCCGTGGTTTCCCATTTTCACACCAGGTAAATGCTGGGGCTGTACCTTAATTAAGGCCACGGTCGCTTCCTTCCCACTCATAGCCCTTTCCTGTCCTATCGTCGCCGTAAGACCTATCTGTGTCGGTGCGACGTAAAACAACTAGCAAAAAACAAAAACAAAAAAAAAACGTGTTTACAAGTGAAAATATGACACTCTGTTGTAGTTTCAGCCTATTATGGAATTTTTATTCAGCATTTCCTTAAATGTATAGTTTGCTCTAAGATAATAATTTGTAAAATGATTTCCGCTAATGGAAAGGGAGAGTGGTAAATTATATGATTGAAGAGAACTGAAAAACACAATATTTTTTACAATTTGAGGAGAACTGAAAAACACAATATTTTTTACAATTTGCTTTATATCGCACCGACACAGGTAAGCCTTACAGCGACGATGGGATAAGGAAGGACTAGGAGTGGGAAGAAAGCGCGCGTGGGCTTAATTAAAACACAACCCCGACATTTTCCTGGTGTGAAAATGGGAAACCACGGAAAACCATCTTCAGGACTGCCGACAGTGGGGTTTGAACCCACTATTTCCCAAAAGCAAGCTTACAGCTGCGTGGCCCTAATCGCACGGCCAACTCGCTCGGTCAATAATGTATTATGTTTGTATATAGTCCTACATGACATTTAAAGGAATACTAATATTGACGAAAGTTTGGCGTACTGGCCTTCAGTTCACAGGGTCCCGGGTTCGATTCCCGGCCAGGTCGGGGATTTTAATCGCTTCTGATTAATTCATCTGGCTCGGGGACGGGGTGTATATGTCCGTCCCAACACTTTCCTCATCATATTCAGACAACATACCACACTACCGACCACCACAGAAACACGCAATAGTGATTACATCCCTCCATATAGGGTTGGCGTCAGGAAGGGCATTCGGGCGTAAAACAGGGCCAAATCCACATGTGCGACGCAGTTCGCACCCGCGACCCCACAGGTGTGGGAAAAAGCGGTAGCAAAAGAAAATGAATAATATTGACGAAAGTAAAGGACACATGTTCACACTGTAGTCTCTAAATTGTAAAATCTGGTAAGGTACGAATGGGGACTGCTACACGTATTGTACGAAGGGGAAGCAACAAACTGTATATACAGAAAATATAATTCAATAGCTTTTAATGCTATAAATACACACAAAACAGGAAAAACCGGAGCCCAATTCCAGGCTATCTCTCACATCTTTCCTTATTTTCTTTTTTGTACCAATTTGCTTTACGTGGCACGGACACCCGGACAGCAAAGGGTTAGGAGTGGGAAGGATACGACTGTGGCCTTAATTAAGGTACAGGCCCAACAATTGCCCGGTGTAAAAATTGGAATCCATCTTCAGGGCTGCCGACAGTGGGGTTCAAACCCACTACCTCCTGAATGCAAGCTGACAGCTACGTGACCTAAAGCCTGCAGCCAGTCGCTCGGTTAGAGAATAGGGAACATGCATGATCCGGGATTTTAATTAAATATATGCTAATCTGATTCAAAATTTCATGCAGAATTAAAAAATGTGATCAGTATGTACAAATAATAACTCCAAACATGATAAAAATCTAAATTAAAGTAGGAAAATGTCACGTCACGCAAGTACGCGATCTCATTGTTCTGACGTCATCGTACAGGTTGACTGAATTAGCAGACGAAATAACACATAGTGTGCTGTGAGAAACAGGTTACACTTCGCGTATTTCTTCTTTATGTTAGTGTCTGGTATAGTTAAATTCGAGGTCTATACATTGGATAATAATCTGAGTGGTATATTTTAGACTTAAAATGAATCCTGCGCAGACAGTCAGGCAGAAAACTTATAAATGGTGTATAGTTCCGATGTGCAATAGCACATCGCATACCATCCCAAACAAATTGTTTATAAATGTTCCTGTTACCGTGTTTTTGTGGTAGTTAAGCATGAAAGAAGGTGCTGGGTGGTGAATAGGTCTCAAGCTACTAAAGAGAAATTAAATTTAAAATTTTAACAAGGTTATATTTTCTTTTCAAAATTAGGTAACAACAAATAGAACAGGTACTTAGTAGCCGAAATACAACTTGAAATGTACAATTACAGGGATTAAAGAATTTGGGCTTCGAGCCCTGAAAACACAATTCTTGAGCAACTAGCTCAACTTTACGATATACCAATTTCAACAAAAGGGGCAGAAGACCCCAATCAAACCCTGGAGCCCTTGCTCCAAATTACACAGCAAAGCCTCCTCGAGGCATACAACTCTCAGTTTTAGAAAAGAGCCACTCGCTCTTAAAGTTAAGCCTCTCCCAGGCCACACCAAACTCAACTTTCAAGTTGTCCTCAAAGGACATATACACAGGGGTAAAATACCCAACCTACTGAGGTCTATTAGGAGAGAAAAGATTAATACATGACCTCTAAAATACAACTTGAGAGGAGGCGAACTTGCACTCCTAATACACTTTGCTTAAGACCTACTTGGCACTAGGCCGTTACTACAAGGGCTAATCCCATACTACGGAGGTGACTTAATGGCAATTTACATTACATTACGGGAGAATTGGGTGAGAAAAATAAGTTCACCTCAAGACGATGTGAGTGGGAACTCGAGAGGGTTAGCACTCTCTATCCCATAATGTAGCTTTACAAGAGAATAGAAGAAAAGAGTAGTTACATTTTAGGAAAAGGTTACATGATGGAAAACGCTTCGAACCCGCCGCGAGAGTTAAACTGCCGACCTAGCAAGAAAAGAAGATATTAATAGGCCATTACCTGGTAGTAGAACGCTGCCGAGGAAAGAGGCGCTTCCCGCCTCTTGCTATGTACTTAATACACAGAAAGATGGAACAGAAGTGGCCCGGAGACCCTAAAATCAGCAGTTTAAATACTCTCGCAGAGAATTCTAGGCGTTAGGGGAAAGAAAACACCCTCCCACAAAGATTTTATTGGGTAGGACCCCGCAACAGATACAAGTTGGGGGAAGATACCCCTGATTGGCCAGAAATTCATTGAAGAAATTCGTGATTGGATACATTCAAAGCAAGGGGAAGAAAGGGGTAAATATTGCCAACTTAAACAATGATAGAAATAAATTTAACAAAGAACAAACTCCTGAAATTAAATTTTCTCCAACAAAATAGTTCTTTGACTCTGCACTAGGTTGCACTATTGTTGATCTTCAGTAGTGTCCTCTAGAAGAGAAAGTTCACACTTCTTAATACAAGCAAAACAAAAGTACATCGAAAATGACACAGTTCACAAACTCAAAATTTTCCAGGTAGTGACATCTTCTGAGAAATTTGAAAATTAAGACCGTAGATAAAGTTCAGATTTCCTCCAGAAGAGGAGTATTAACTGGCGCAACTTTTAAATAAACGGTGTGGAGGTGTACCGCCCGGTACAGACCTCCCCCCCCAAAAGTTCATCCAAGGGGTAACACAGAAGAACATAAACGTTTGTTTGAAAATAAGTTCCAAGTTTTGATGTTGATATTAAGATAACTTGCAGAAGTTTTTGAGAAATTTCTTAATTCAGTTCCAAAATTTTTGTTGCAGTTGGTAACGTAAGGTTTTTATGTTTATCGAAGTTGAATTTCTGAAGATAAGCTTTTAATACTTAAAGGTGAAGGAAAAATTTGCAATGTCCACCCAATATTGCTGCTGAATTTCCAAGAGTAGTTATTGCTTAGGGTGACAGTCCATATAGCTGATGTAGATTAAGAAGGATGGCCAGACCGGCCGTTGCAGCTTGCGTCCAACGGAGGCCGCTCGGACCCCTCAAGTACCCTGAGATACCGCTCGCCCGCACTATGAGGGGAGCAGAGGTGTTGAAGTACGCCGCGCCCGCGGTGAACAGATACAGGCTGCGGGCATGTAGCAGGTCGTGCGCCGCACATCAGCCTTGGCCGGGAGGTGAGCTCCGGCTCGCCGTGCACATGTCGTCCTCGCTGGAGAGGAGGGGGCCCATCCCCCTCCCCAGTCGCTGCACGGCGCTGCGCGGCTGCGGGGGCGCTGAAACATTAAAGCTAGGCGGCAGAATTGTGTTGGACAATTATTTTCTTTGAGGGTACAGGCTTGTAGAGAGAGTGAGGGGCCAGCGGCGTGCAGATATTCATGGTATTCATTAAGCCACTGTGTAGAGAGGAGCAGGAGACGGGAGCGTGGTAATGGCCGTGGCAAGAACAGGATGGCAGTTTAACGGGTCGGGGCAGGTTTTACATAAGGCTTACATCTAAAACCAAAATATTACAGAAGGGGCAGAATGCCTTAAAAGTGAAACTCAAAAAAAATATAACCTTCATATCCTTTCAAAATAATATGGAGCAAGTTAACACAGAAATTACACCGGTTTCACCTGGGACAGGTGAACTCTAAATATCCTCTCGGTGGCTGGATTACTTAGCAATAAGGTAACCGGCGTAAGAAAATCGAGAATGATACAAGGCCCATGAAATCTGGGGGCAAGCTTGCCCGCGGGAACAAAATTTTTGACCATAACCTGGTCACCTACCTTCAAGGTGGTGGGTCTCCGTCCACGATCATACCTTTCCCTAACCTTTTCATGAGATACTTTAAGATTAGCTTTAGCCTTCTTCCAAAGATCTTTAATGTTGTCCGGATCTATTGTCTCGGGCAGAATGTCACTCAGAGACCAGAGGTTAGAGAGCGGCGAGTTGGGAACAAACTTGAACATCAAAGAAGCTGGAGTAAACTTGTGAGATTCATGAACCGCCGAATTCAAAGCAAAAGCTAACCAATGCAGGGACGTGTCCCACCTGGAAGGGTCTTCATGATGATAAGCAATGAGAGCGGACCTGAGATTACGGTTAACTCGTTCAGCCAGAGATGGTTGCGGGTAATAAGCAGAAGTAGTTACATGAGAGATGGACAAGTCAAAACAGAATTTACGAAATAAATTAGATGTAAAAGCCTTAGCATTATCAGATACAATGTATTGGCACGGACCAAAAGAAGCGAAAATAGAATTTAGGCAAGTAATGGTGGACTGAGCGGTAGCCAGCTTAGTCGGAAATAACCAAGAAAATCTGGTAAAACCATCTACGCATACAAAGATAAATTTGTTGGCATTTCCCTTCGACTGGGGGAAGGGTCCTACATAATCAATATACAGGCGTTCCATGGGGCGCGACGCTTGATGAGAAGACAAAAGGCCTACTTTAGTGGACATGGTGGGTTTACTGATCAAACAAGATTTACAAGCTTTTACAAGTTCTCGAATTTCACCGTCCATACCTTTCCAGATGAACCTTTCACGAATCTTTTCACGGGTTTTAAAGATTCCAAGATGCCCCCCCAATGGGGTCTCATGATAGTATTTGAAGATCATAGGCACGAGAACAGCTGGAACGACAACTTTCATCATCTTGTCATGCCTCGAAGGGCAACATAAAACACCATTCCTCAGAACATAAGGGACGACATGTTCCCCAGAAGAAAGGGTTTCCATTATCGGAGCCAGCGTCGGATCTTCACGTTGGTAT
The DNA here is from genome assembly GCF_040414725.1 of Anabrus simplex. Lineage (NCBI taxonomy): Eukaryota > Metazoa > Arthropoda > Insecta > Orthoptera > Tettigoniidae > Anabrus > Anabrus simplex. The sequence continues at coordinate 124,848,984 of NC_090270.1, read as the reverse complement.
TTCTCGATATCCCTAAAGAGCATGGGGGCATCAGTTAAAATGGCACTAACATCAACTAGTGTGGACTCGGGAGGTGATGAACGGTCGACCGGTTCATGGTTCTCAACGTCGTTTGAAAACATACGGCTGAGTCCATCAGCAACCACATTTTCAGTACCTCTGATATGCCTGACATCGAATTGGAAGGCAGAAATACGGATAGCCCAACGGGCTATACGACCAGTACGACGCGGCCTACCTAAGACCCAGCTTAAGGCTTGGTTATCTGTCTCCAGGTCGAATTTGACATGTTCCAGATAGAGACGGAACTTTTCTAAGGCAAATAAAACTGCCAAACCTTCGAGCTCATAGATGGAATACTTGGCTTCTTGAGCCGACAAAGTCCTAGATGCATAGGCGATGGGGCGCCTCCCTAGTTCAGTCTCTTGAAGAAGGACTGCAGCTACCGCTGACGACGACGCGTCGGTTTGGACGATGAATTTCTTCGAGAAATCAGGCATAGCAAGAACAGGGGCATTACAAAGAGCTAATTTAAGGTCTTCAAAAGCGGCTTGTTGAGAAGGTCCCCACTCGAATTTGATGCCTTTCCTACGAAGAAGGTTTAAGGGCGCCGCTCTATTAGCAAAATTAGGAATGAACTTCCTGAAGAAATTCACCATGCCAATGAACCTGGCGATACCTTTAATGTCCTTGGGAGGTTTAAAATCACGGATGGCCTGAGTTCTAGAATGATCGACAGCTACACCATCAGGTGACACAATATGCCCAAGGAAAGACATAGAGGGCTTAGCGAAGGCAACCTTGGACAACTTAACAGTTAACCCCGCCTTACGAAGGCGATCGAGAACTTCTCGCAGATGATCTAGATGCTCTTCAAAAGTCTCTGAAAATACGACGACATCATCCAAGTAGTGATATAAGTACTCAAATTTGATGTCGGAGAAGACCCTATCTAGTAGCCTAGTGAGTACAGCTGCTCCCGTGGGGAGCCCGAAAGGCACGCGGTTGTATTCATATAAATTCCAGTCCGTGGCAAACGCTGTAAGGTGTTTAGACTCTTCGGCAAGGGGAATTTGATTATAGGCCTGATTCAAGTCCAAGATAGTGAAGAACTTGGCCTTACGAAACCATGAAAAGCAAGAATGAAGGTCGGGAAGGGGCACAGATTGCAACACCACCTTCCGATTGAGAGCCCTGTAATCAATGACAGGCCTGAAGCCTCCTTGGGGTTTCGGGACTAGAAAAATAGGCGATGAATACGCCGACTTAGAGGGCCTAATAATACCATCCTTCAACATCTGATCGATGATTTCTTTCAGAGCCTTCATTTTAGGTGGAGATAGCCTATACGGTGGAAGACGGACAGGAATCGAATCCGTAACCTCAATTTTGTATTCAATAAGGTCAGTAACACCAAGAGAATCAGAGAACACCTCGGGAAACGACTGACACAGTTTGCGAATACTATCAGCCTGCTCCTCAGGTAGATGTCTAAGGTCTAACAACATCTCATCCTGGGTAGGCGAAATAGAAGAACATGACACAGAATTACACTTTAATAGTGGTATTTTACAACTAGAAGCAAATTTGAATGTGCACGACCTAGACTGGAGATCGAGCACAAGACCAGTGTGAGAAATAAAGTCCGCTCCCAGTATGATGGGGCAAGACAAGTGCTTAGCCACAAACAGTTTAATTTTCCAGGTAAATTTAAAAATACGAATTTTGACCAGTACGGAACCTAGAATTTCTAATGGAGATGAATTAGCCGAAACATATTGAATACGAGGAGAGTCATAGACAGGTAGTTTACAAACAGATTTCAATTTCGAGTACCATACAGCCGAAATAATGGAACAAACACTGCCTGAATCTAATAGAGCTGTTATAGGCTCGTTATTTAACTCAACCTTAAGAAAAGGAACAGGTGCGGGTGTATCCGCCGCAATCCTAAGACACTCTTTGGGGCATTCAAAAGATGTATTCGAAGACTTATCGTTCCCTGAATTCTCGACCTTTTTGCCAGGGGCTGAGCCTTGGGAAGCAGAATTAGTTGACTCAGCCGAAGCCACTAGTCACTTTTGATTGTTGTTGGAAGTTACACCAGAAGTTGAGCAGGAGGGGGTGCTATTCGAATTGGGACAATTCTTAGCGATATGTGAGAAGGCCCCACATTTAAAACAGCCTTGTGATGAACCAGCTCCATTATTTGCCCTACTAGACTTGATCAGAGGACACTTATTCCGCAGATGGTCAGGCGACCCGCAAGCATAACATTTACGGGGATTGACTGGTCGGCGAGGTGGAGGCCGAGTGTTACAAAAGGAAGGCGGGGGTTCTTTCGCGACACGCAAAGAATCGGCGTATCTAACTCCTTCCGCTGAAACGGCCAATGCTTCAAGTTCAGAGAAAGTTTGCGGGCACGCCGCGAAACACAAATATGACCTATAGGGAGGTGAAATTCCCTCTACAATAGCCTGTACAATCTGATCTTCAGGAAAATGAAGGGCAAACACCCTAGTATAAAACTTAATGTCCTGTATGAAATCAGCCAAGTTTTCATCCAACCTCTGTACTCGATAATAGTATTTCTGAATCAGAGATGACCTCGCGCGGGCAGGAATGAAATTTGCAAGCAAGTGTGCGTGAAAATCTTCAATAGATGACTGTTCAGCAATGGCTCTTACTATTTTATCTGAGAGAACACCAATAGCATACGGATAGATAATTTGCAAAATCTGACAAGGGGAAAGAGAAAACACAAGGGCGTGATCCTGAAATTCCACTAGAAATCTTAAAAACGAAATTACTTCACTGGTGGTGTTGACAGAAAACTTAGAGATACCTCTTAGCAACATTGCCAATGGATGAGGCAAGCTACTAAACCCGGGTGACATAGTAGGTAAAGGTTTCAATGGCAAAGAAGTTAATTCAGAACGGATGTTACCCAACGATGCACGGCGTTCAGACTCGTTGTCCAATGGGGCAGAGATAGTTTGAGCAGCAACGGTTATCCTATTAACTTCTCCCTTGGGAGGCGCTTCCTCACTGCCTGCATTCACTATGGAGGGTTGATCAGATTTGGGAGGAGCCTCCCCCGTTAACAATAGAGTGACTTTACTAGACAATTCAGAAATAGTTCCAAGGAGCGTATTAGCTTCCTTCCTCTGAACGTCATTCACCTTTAGAGACAACAGATCATTAACTCTATTTGAAAAGTGATATAGTCTGCCTTGCACACGCTTAATTTGATTAGGAGATGGATCATTTTCATCAAAAAAACTAACTACAGAAGCTAGCCCAGTAATATTCTCCGTGATCGTGGAAAGAGAGTCGTCAATTTCTTTCTCTCCCAAATTGGGGACGGAAATGGGCAAATCAAGGGACTCTCTAAGCTTGTTAGTGTCTATTGCAACCGTGCCTCCAGATTGCACATTTCTAATAGTCAATTCATATATCAACTCCTCCTTGCGCAAGTAATTAAGGAGGAGAACATCGCGAGGGCCGGGCATGATGACCGAACAATTTTGAAAAACTCAAAAAATTCCAGCAACTGAGAAAATTGTTAGAGTTCGAATTAAAGCAATGTTTAGCCGTCAAAAGGGGCTAAATTGAGACCCATTCAACCACGCTCTGCTACCACTTGTTACCGTGTTTTTGTGGTAGTTAAGCATGAAAGAAGGTGCTGGGTGGTGAATAGGTCTCAAGCTACTAAAGAGAAATTAAATTTAAAATTTTAACAAGGTTATATTTTCTTTTCAAAATTAGGTAACAACAAATAGAACAGGTACTTAGTAGCCGAAATACAACTTGAAATGTACAATTACAGGGATTAAAGAATTTGGGCTTCGAGCCCTGAAAACACAATTCTTGAGCAACTAGCTCAACTTTACGATATACCAATTTCAACAAAAGGGGCAGAAGACCCCAATCAAACCCTGGAGCCCTTGCTCCAAATTACACAGCAAAGCCTCCTCGAGGCATACAACTCTCAGTTTTAGAAAAGAGCCACTCGCTCTTAAAGTTAAGCCTCTCCCAGGCCACACCAAACTCAACTTTCAAGTTGTCCTCAAAGGACATATACACAGGGGTAAAATACCCAACCTACTGAGGTCTATTAGGAGAGAAAAGATTAATACATGACCTCTAAAATACAACTTGAGAGGAGGCGAACTTGCACTCCTAATACACTTTGCTTAAGACCTACTTGGCACTAGGCCGTTACTACAAGGGCTAATCCCATACTACGGAGGTGACTTAATGGCAATTTACATTACATTACGGGAGAATTGGGTGAGAAAAATAAGTTCACCTCAAGACGATGTGAGTGGGAACTCGAGAGGGTTAGCACTCTCTATCCCATAATGTAGCTTTACAAGAGAATAGAAGAAAAGAGTAGTTACATTTTAGGAAAAGGTTACATGATGGAAAACGCTTCGAACCCGCCGCGAGAGTTAAACTGCCGACCTAGCAAGAAAAGAAGATATTAATAGGCCATTACCTGGTAGTAGAACGCTGCCGAGGAAAGAGGCGCTTCCCGCCTCCTGCTATGTACTTAATACACAGAAAGATGGAACAGAAGTGGCCCGGAGACCCTAAAATCAGCAGTTTAAATACTCTCGCAGAGAATTCTAGGCGTTAGGGGAAAGAAAACACCCTCCCACAAAGATTTTATTGGGTAGGACCCCGCAACAGATACAAGTTGGGGGAAGATACCCCTGATTGGCCAGAAATTCATTGAAGAAATTCGTGATTGGATACATTCAAAGCAAGGGGAAGAAAGGGGTAAATATTGCCAACTTAAACAATGATAGAAATAAATTTAACAAAGAACAAACTCCTGAAATTAAATTTTCTCCAACAAAATAGTTCTTTGACTCTGCACTAGGTTGCACTATTGTTGATCTTCAGTAGTGTCCTCTAGAAGAGAAAGTTCACACTTCTTAATACAAGCAAAACAAAAGTACATCGAAAATGACACAGTTCACAAACTCAAAATTTTCCAGGTAGTGACATCTTCTGAGAAATTTGAAAATTAAGACCGTAGATAAAGTTCAGATTTCCTCCAGAAGAGGAGTATTAACTGGCGCAACTTTTAAATAAACGGTGTGGAGGTGTACCGCCCGGTACAGTTCCAAAGACGCTAAAACTAGGGAGAAAAGTATTTTCGCGAGCCGGAGAAATGCTGGTGATATATCGGAAAAGTCTACAGTTTATTTATTTTGAAGATCATTTTATAAAATGAATTTGTTGGAATTTTCAATCACTTTTCCATGTCAGCTGTTCTAGTGGTAAAACTTTAAATTTTAATGTATGATGCTTTAATTAAATGCTTCAATTACATCTTGAAATATGAAACTAATAAACAGTGCATTAATTAATGCTGATTATTTAAGTATTCTCCAAACCTAACCTATGTTTTGGGTGATCCATGTCAAGGTAATAAATCAAAGGGGGTTATGAACCATATTGACAGTTCTAATTATACCAATTTATCTTGCCATGCGACAGTTATTTATGCCTTTGTTGAAGAGCTTACATTTGTAAAGAAATTTAGGTTATAGCTAAATACTATATAATATAACAAAAAATAGGCGTGTACATCATGAAAGAAAACAACGTGAATTTAATAAATGTATATCTCTACACAAAAACAATGCTTGTCTGTTGGGGTCTTATAAGTTAACAATGCTCAATTATAATAATTATCATAATATTAATGAAATAAGTAACATAATTGCACACAGGTGAAAATAGTGATGCCGGTGTTTAAAATATTATCCAACTTAGTCTAAGTTTGAGGTTATACAAGCCAAGTCCATAAACCGAAAGGTAAAAATACCGGGCGAGTTGGCCGTGCGGTTAGGAGCGCGCAGTTGTGAGCTCGCATCCGAGTGATAGTAGGTTCGAACCCCACTGTCGGAAGCCCTGAAGATGGTTTTCCGTGGTTTCCCATTTTAACACCAGGCAAATGCTGGGGCTGTACCTTAAATAAGGCCACGGCCGCTTCCTTCTCATTCCTAGGCCTTTCCTCTCCCATCGTCGCCATAAGACCTATCTGTGACGGTGCGACGTAAAACAAATAGCAAAAAAAAAGTAAAAGTCACAGCACCCAAAGACATTTCTGTATTGAACGAGTAAAATGTCACAAAGACACTTTTCTTAAGTGATATGCTCAGCTTGTTAAAAGCCAAATGTAATTAATGTTGTTGGCTTTACGCCCCGCTAACTACTTATACGGTTTTCGGAGACGCCGATGTGCAGGAATTTAGTCCTGCAGGAGTTCTTTTACGTGCCAGTAAATCTACCGACACGAGGGTGACGTATTTGAGTATCTTCAACTACCACCGGACTGAACCAGGATCGAACCTGCCAAGTTGGGGTCAGAAGGCCAGCACCTCAACCGTCTGAACCACTCAGCCCGACTAGTGAAAACTAGTTGAAGTCATATTTATCTTTATCTTTATCTTTATCTTTATCTTTATCTTTATCTTTATCTTTATCTTTATCTTTATCTTTATCTTTATCTTTATCTTTATCTTTATCTTTATCTTTATCTTTATCTTTATCATGTTTAACTTTTACCCTCCACCAAGATATTTAATGTTTTTCTTTCATGGGCCCCGGAAGTGGATAGGCCAGTTGCCCCAACCATAAATATATATTTTTTCGGGAATGATAGATTATAGACCTATAGTACTATGATCTTTCTTTCTTTCTTTCTTTCTTTCTTTCTTAATCAGTTTATCCTTCAGGGTTGGTTTTTCCCTCGGACTCAGCGAAGGATTTCACCTCTACCGCTTCAAGGGCAGCGTCATGGAGCGTGAGACTTTGGGTATGGTGATACAACTGGTGAGGAGGGCCATTACCTCGCCCAGGCGGCTTCGCCTGCTATGCTCAACAGGGGCCTTGTTGGAGGATGGGAAGATCGGAAGGGATAGACAAGGAAGAGGGAAGGAAACGGCCGTGGCCTTAGGTGTCTGGAGGAGAAGTGGGGAAATACGAAAAACCACTTCGAGGATGGCTGAGGTGGGATTCGAAACCTCTGTACTCAGTTGACCTCCCGAGGCTGAGTAGACCCCGTTCCAGCCCTCGTACTATTTGTTTTCAACTTTCATGGCAGAGCCGGGAATCGAAACCGGGTCTCCGGGGGTGGCAGCTAATCACATTAACCACTACACCACAGAGGCGGAATAGTAGGCCTACTATAATGCTACCTATATGTTTATGTTAGTGCTGAAATCCGATTTCTTACTTTACTAATGTTGAAAGCCCGAAAATGTAATGTTATTCTTTAATATGGGAATCAGTCTAGAAGGAAATGTTGAAAGTGATGAGATTTCTATCCAGGTTCGTTATTATCCTAATACGATGAGTTACAGTACAATGCACGTATATAAAAGACGCCAGTTACAAACTTGCTTTTTATCCGCGAATTTCTGCGGCCACAAAAGTCACTATTTTTCAAGAATGATGACATCTACACATTGTAGATTGTCTGACTGTGCTGTTTTGAATCTTTCTTCTGTCATTTTGAGGTTATTGGCGATCACGAATAATAAACAATCGGCTTTTAGTAACGGCTGATGCACAATAGCTGGTAGAACTGCATGGGGTACTGGATCGTGACGTCACAGCGCGCCGCTTACGTCAGAGGCCGTTTCACTCGGCTTGCGGAAAGGCACTTTTAAATATTTTTTTAATGGTAGAAAACAAGGCATCTTACCACAATGTAATACGTTTTCGTACTATTGCAATGGTGTACTTTTCAAAAAAAAATATTTTTGAAAATTATGCATGTTCCCTATTCTTGCGGGACAAAATTCTTACATTCTACCGTCTATTAAAATCTATACCACGTGAAGGGTTGTTAAACAATAAAACATTATTACTAATGATAAGAAGACTTGTAATAATTATCATCATCATCATCATCGTCGTCATCATCATAGCTATTTATTCGTTGGCGAGTACAACAAATGTCTTCTAAGCGCGTCAGTGTTACCTATTATGGGTTCTTATATGGCTAAAGAGACCAGCCACAAACTTTGCCGAAATGCTGGTACATCAAATCTCCAGGCGTGCCAGTTCAACTGACAAGCTGTGGGCGAAACGCTCGCACGCACATGACATAATAACCCAAAATTGCTGTAAAGTTTTCTGCCATAGCTCTTTGTTGTTTTAATTTCACTTCTCTCACTGTCTCGTTCTTCTTTCGGTCTCTTTTATTAGACTTACGCTTTCGTCGGTGTTGTGCAAAATGACATGGATCTACGTGAACAACGTGTAGTTACAATCGTCCGATAAGACATCACTTTCACTATCAGTTTGGCACTTCTTCATATTAGGTTTCAGAAGCCCTTGTGTAGTTTTACCTGTCCTCCCCGACTGTAGGTAATTTTATTTTGTACAGTTTTTGGATACAGCTAATATTACCCCAAAAATACTAAGAGGAGGGGGAGATGTGTCATTTTGCGTCCACACTTTGGGAAATGTTGGATAATTCTCAAAAATGCATGTATTATTTCTTGATATTCTACCTTATTGTCTGCAAATTGTTGTTGTAAATTCTTGCATTGTTGCTCTAAATATTACCTTAGTAATTGTTCTGTTCTTATGTATAATCCAAATGTAATGGACATAAAATGACCCTCCCTTAAGCCGTACCAAGCAACAAGATGTTTCTGGTGCTGCTTCTCGTTTACTACATTATCTAACGTCCACAACTAAAGGCGTTTGTGTTGAATAAAGTTGGCTAATCTGTGTGATAGTGTGTTGCTGTATTGAATCGAATTTACATACTTCCCATCATGTCTGGGAATGAATATTACTGTAGCGAAACTAAAGGTGCCGTAGACACTACTGACCAGCTGTCACGAGGTTATTCAACAAAAGGGGTACAAGAAGGTGGCCACAATCTGTATCCTATACTTTTATAGACATAACTGGAATAAATGCCTTTACCTTTTTCCTCATAAATTTTCCCAGCTGGAATGCAAGGAAGGTGAACAGACGGAGATTGTTTCTCTAGAAGCTTGGTTTACAGCTAATAAAGCCGCACGTGGAAGGGCGTTCAAAGAACCTGAGTGGCCTAACATCTTACGTTATTGGAGCAATGGAAAACATTCTAGGAAGAAAACTGCAGCGCAACGTGGAACGAGAGCCAGTACCTACCACTGCCAAATAAAGATGTCAAGTCTGTTGCAAGAATACTCGTTCGAAGAGTGAGAAGTCAAAGTCCCAAAAGCAACCATTATGTGCACAGTGTGTCACAATTTCGTCCTTGGAAAACACAGTTTAAAAAAAAAGACAAATATATGAAAAAGTTTTGAACAAATTTCGAGTGAGAGGAGTTCAAGCAGAACTTAAAATGTGCAGAACTGTTTGTGTTCGCTTTTGTACTTCTGTAAAATCTTAATTATTTTGCTTTCTCTTACAGTGTTCTACTTGTACTGTTAAGTTAAATAACGTATTACAAAATATATCGTAACCAAATACAACCTTTAGTGTACTAAAAAGTTGCTGGACAGTTATTAGCCCTAACAAAAATGATAATACTTGTAGGATTACAGGGCGAGTTGGCCGTACGGTTAGGGGCGCGCAGCTGTGAGCTTGCATCCGGGAGATAGTGGGTTCGACCCCACTGTCGGCAGCCCTGAAGATGGTTTTCCGTAGTTTCCCATTTTCACACTAGGCAAATGCTGGGGCTGTATCTTAATTAAGGCCACGGCCGATTCCTTCTCACTGCTAGGCTTTTTCTCTCCCATCGTCACCATAATATCCATCTGTGTCGGTGCGACGTAAAGCAAGTTGTAAAGAAAAACTTGTAGGGTTAACGGATAAATTTTACATTTCGTGCTTTGTCCCCCAAATATTGTTTACTTCACTGCATATCTGTCAAATAATATGAACAGGATGTCCCAGGAGAAATGGTCAAAAGTCGGGAATATGACAGGAACAATCATTTGAAACAAAATACTTCATATGGACATAAGCCCTATTCCGAATAGTTTCCGAGATGCAACGCATTTAATGTACATTTCTTTTGGGGCTATTGGCGCGCACGTACGTGTTTTACCCATGCCATCTCTTTGAGGTTTTGAAATGGGTACAAGTTTCCGCACGTACTCTTCGCAAGACACGTGTTCGTGGGACAGTTGATACGTGCAGAAAGGCGCAGGATTACGCTGCACTGTTTCGACAGTGTGTTGCTGTTTCTCCACAGCTTGTTGAACCGCACGTTCAGAAGAAAAATGGGAACTTGGAAGATTACCTGTTTCACGCAGTGTACTGAAAACTCTGCTAAACACTCTACGATCAGAAATGCGATATGTCGGTATTCCTCAACAGCAGCCGTAAACACACGCCATATCGGCATATTCTTCATTAGTCCAGATGTGTGGCATTTTAGTCAGCGCGTGTTAAACACAGCTAACCGATGCTTCTTTCTGATACATTCTCAATCCCTCGCACTACAGCCTACTTCACTCAACACAGCATGCATAACTGCGCGTTCAATGGGCTACCTTAATGGTAGAGAAACATCCCGAGCAAAGAGGCTGAAATCTACGAGGTACAGTACCTAACAAAAGTTTAAGACCACCGGAGAAAATTGGTTAATGAACTCTTGGCCCTACGTTCATAGTAGGAATTGGTCTCCAAAATATTTAGTAGATTGAAATATATTTACACTAAACATACTGAAGAATAATTAAAAAGCAAATTTGACAGACATCGTACATGTTATGACGAAGTGGCCAGGTCTTCAACTGATTTTACCGCATAAACATATCTATCATCCACTTGCTTTTTCAACTTAATTGCATCTGACCTGTCAACCCACACATAGGCATAATTTCTTTCTTAATTTTTGTGGATTCGGAGAACAATTTCCTTCTGAGTACTGTTAAACTTTGGTTTACGTAAATAGGATCTCTGAATGTGAATCCAGTGTCTGCCGTGTTCAAATTCCTCTTCACGTTTCGTCGTTCCATAAAATTGTCCTGATCAATACGTCTAACAAATTTTACTACTATTCCAGCATTTTTCTGATGTTGGGACTTCTTCAGCAGATGACAGGTGTCGATCATTTGATCGTGGATGTCCAGATCCATACTGCGACCCACCGTTTCAACAATATCAACTACAATACCAATATAAATGGTCCGTTATTGGACATTATAAATTTTCCAGCTAATTCATTCCCAGATGCCAGCGTTTCGCCCTATTGTGCTAAGATGGACCCATCAGTTGGTACATGGCATACCCACCAAGACGCATGGCTAATGCACACCGTAGAGGTCATTGCGTAGGCTACTTGGAGCCACCAGCAGTGCCAGTGCACTAGGCGAGACTTTGCTCATTAACAAAAATTGATGCATGCCTGGCCATCAGATGATGATTCCCATAGGGAACCTGAAATATTTTTGTCCCGAATGACTAAATTTATAATACCAATATAAATGGTCCGTTATTGGACATTATAAATTTTCAAGCTAACTCATTCCCAGATGCCAGCGTTTCGCCCTATTGTGCTAAGTTGGGCTCATCAGTTGGTACATAGCATACCCACCAAGACGTATGGCTAATGCACACCGTAGAGGTCATTGCGTAGGCTACTTGGAGCCACCAGCAGTGCCAGTGCACTATGCGAGACTTTGCTCATTAACAAAAACTGATGCATGCCTGGCCATCAGATGATGTAGATGTTGATTCCCATAGCGAACCTGAAATATTTGTCCCGAGTGACTAAATTTATAGTACCAATATAAATGGTCCGTATTGATTTATTTATTATAATTATTTCCCTTCAGATCTACACTATTTCCTACCTTAGTGATCCTTAATGGAGATAAATAACATTGCCCGATCTAGGCGAACATCTTCAACTATACTCTAGATAAAATTAATAATGGAATGGTGGGCCCTCCCCACAGTGGTCACCACATGGAGGGTCGTGGTATTCACCCGCTATTCGACCATTACCAGACGCGAATATGGTAGGGGTTTGGTATAGAGAGGTAATTGCTCCCCCTGCATTGCAAACTGCTGGCTGAAGCCTGAAGATTTGCCAAAGGTTCGCGAGGTTACTCACGAAGGTAGTAGAAAATTGTTATAAAGGGATAATTGCTCCCCCCGGTATTGCTAACTGCTGGCTGGGGCCTGAAGATTGACAAAAGGATAGCTGTAGAATGGCTAGTAGGACCTCTCCGCCGAGAGCTGGCGAATATCACATAATTGGCGGTTGCCATGGAATCGCGAGGCTGCTCTCGATAAAAGAAATGTCAACTCAGCACAAGGAGGTTTAGCGTCCTCCTCCTCTCTTCTGGCTGAATCTCGCGAACCTTGCACATTCCGTAAATACTACCTTATACACTCACTGACCTACTGCCAGTTCGCTGATTCAGCCAAGGCAATACATAAACCCGCTGCAATAGTGTGCCGTAATCCCCTCACTTAACAGTTCCTGTGAGTACTGCTTCACTCCACACATTATACATGCAATAAATAACAATATTTAATTTACTTTTCCCCACTTGTAACCACTAACTATCCATCATCAGCCGAAATAACTTCACCTCATCATTATCTCCCTTAACAATCAAACGTTTCTCATATTTACAGACTCAAACAAACTCCACCTTTCAATTTATCATCCAACTCCTCAACTAGTTTCTCTTCCATTCAAATTGCTCTTCATCAAATTCCACACTTAAATTCCAATCATATATCCATCAATTATTGCCATACCATCTCTATAAAACAATCCCTCTTTTCTCCACCATACCACCAAGTCACCTGCTTACAAATAACAAAACCTCAACCGTTAACCACATCCGTACTACCTCTCTTATCAATCGAACACCTTTGGTCTATATATACAAAACACTAGACAATTCAAATACAATTACCTCTTACCGAACATATTCCACTCATAATCACGTTCATCGTCTCCTTAAACATCATCTTACTATTTAAATCTAATAATGCCACCAAGACATATAGATACTATAAAGTAACAGTATTTAATTCACTATCCCCACTTGTAACCACTATAACTATCCATCATCAGTCAAAATAACTCCACCTCATCACTACCTTTCTTGTCAATCAAACGTTTCTCATACTTACAGACCCAACAGGCTCCACCTATCAATTTATCATCCAACTCCTCAGCTAGTTTCTCTTCCATTCAAATTGCTTTTCATCAAATTCCACACTTAAATTCCAATCACATATCCATCAATTATTACCATACCATCTCTATGAAACAATCACTCTTTTCTTCACCATACCACCAAGTCTACCTCTTACAAATAACAAAACCCCGACCGCCTACCCCTTCCTCACTACGTCTTTTAACAATCAAACATCTTTGGTCTATATACACAAAACACTAAACAATTCAAACCTCTTACACTCATAATCACGTTCATCACCTTCTTAAACTCATCTTACTATTCAAATCAAAGAACTCCACCAAGACCATTCAAAAATCTTAACTACAATAACAGCTTTGAATGAGCAAATTTCATAATAAACCAATAATTTTTGAGAGTTCACCTTCGTCCTTGAAGCCTGCACAAGTACTACGGAACCAGTTGCTGCAAAGCCCGCACTTCATTTTTCCAACTGTATCCTGACGTAAACTGCCCGTAGAATACACAACGCATACATCCATAGTGCTGCCCTCTGTGGATGCCACGTACTCCTACTCTGATATCCTAGCGCTACTGGTGAAAGGGAGTGTTACTACGAGCGCGCAGCAACACGGTGCAGGAGTTGGCAATTTTGCACTCTAAACTCGTCTTTCACTTGTCACCGTTAACAAACACACGAAACGGCATTGACTGATTCCTAACAACTGTTTTAAATTGAATACTCTGTTATGAACACCAAGTAACACACTTTTGTAATTACGTACCTTGTCTTTGAAATTTATTTGAAAGGTTAAGATGAGTCTCCCTCCATCGTAGCGCTTTCTTTACTGTTAAACTTTCACAAAATACGGAGTCGTACTAGCACACGTCCACTCACTCACTCATGCCGAATTAGTACATGAGAGTATTCTTATTTAATGAAGTAGATCCGAGATGAGGTCAGGCGCTTGAGCCTTTGTATTTATGAAATAGAATGATCCCTTGTGTGTGTCATGGAATGGCTTTGCAAGCCCGTGTATACCTGCTCTTGTAAGAGTGGAAGATTTAGAGTCCCTGTCTTGTCGAGGCAGCATCGGCTGAGTGGAAACAAGGTCGTGTAACTGTGTTAGTTTACATTATTTCTCTCGTTGGGGAGAGATCCTTACTCCACTCATCAGGTCAACGACATAGCCAACACCCAGGCAGGGGAGACCTTTCGCTTTAGAAGTCTGCATGTGAAATATTTCCTTTCTCTTCTATGTGCTTTTATTACAGGTGACAGATTTGGATATCTGATTGTGGGCATCATTGTGTGTGCTTATTTGTGCTGTTTACGTGTGTCATTTGTCTCATGTTTGTCGTTTAGAAAGTGATGTAACACGCAAGTTACTAGGGATCGAGAGTTATACTCCTCTCTGTTCGTGGGGTCGCGCCCACAGTAACCTCTGTGCTTTTAGTGGGAGTAATTAAGTCCTGTGTTTGTGCACATTTGTATATACGTCTCGTATGTAAGGGAACTTTCTAGTGTTAATTATTGATCTACGAAGCGTTACTAGTCCTAACACTACAATTCATTTATTTTATGCCAAAGTGTTGTACACCTCGGGCCTGTTCTCATTTACCTTAGATTTCAAATGGTAAAGCAACATCCCGAAGACTCAATCTGTTGTATATTTAATTGCCACCTCTTGGTATTTATTGCACTTGTTTTTAGTGCATTGTAATATGTAAATACTGGGATTTTATTATTTTTCTTGGTAGCGCCCTACCCTAGGCACTCCAGTATATAACACACAACTTCGCGAAGAAATATATATGAATTGTAACTTAAAATCCTTTTAGAAGAGAGATGTGTTGATTACAAATACCAGGGACCCACCGATCCGCCCAAAAATATATGTTTACTTTTATAACACAACGAAAGTTTTAACGCGCCATCGACCATTGGCCGGCCAGCTACGAGCACGGGCATTGGCCGACATGACGTCATTCCAATAATTCGTAACTCGCTGGTTCCATTACCAACCCGCGCAGAATAAAAACCCAGCAAGAATCACGCCAAGAAAAATATGTAATTTAGTAGCTGTAACCTATCTTTCCAAATCCAGGCCAAGCTCTGTCATGAGAACACTCCCTTCGAGAGGCTCTTATCTATCGTCGCGGCGCATACTGCCCGCACGGCAAGAAAAAATGTAATTTAGTGGTTGTAATCTAATAACAAATTTCGCAACAGTCCGCTGCACATTTCCTTAACAGTTGGCACCAGTTCGCAGATCGCTGGCAGATCGTAAAGGACGCTCCTATCGGCAATTCTCCCTTCGAGAGGCTCTTAACTATCGCCGCGGCGCATACTGCCCGCACGGCAAGAAAAAAAGTAATTTAGTAGCTGTAACCTATCATTGCAAATCCAGGCCAAGATCTGTCATGAGAACAGTGGCCCCCGGGCCACACTCCCTTCGTGAGGCTCTTATCTATCGCCGCGGCGCATACTGCCCGCACGGCAAGGAAAAAAGTAATTTAATGGTTGTAACCTAATAACAAATTTCGCAACAGTCCGCTGGACATTTCCTTAAAAGTTGGCAACAGTTCACAAATCGCTGGCAGATCGTAATGGACGCTCCTATCGGCAATCCTGTGAACTAAAAATAATATAGCATCAGCGGCCGCCGAGCTTCCGTGTACAGCAAGCGGAGTGAGTGGAGTGCCTATACTAGACTTAACTAAAGTTGGCGTCTGACAGGTAAGGTTGGAGGGAGGAGCTTTGCACGTGCCATTTCACGATGTTGCCACATTCCAGCATTCCTTTCTACATGCTCTTACCCCTCGCTTCCGGCTCACTTGTTCCCTCCTTCATTCTGACCGCTGTGATCTGTTGTAGACTACCTGGCCAAGCGGTGTCGTCCCATCTGCGATCTCTCTTATACAAACAATCAGGTTCTTATCAGTGACAGTGACAGGTTTGGCAACTCCCAGCAAGACGAGCTGCCCTGAAGTTTTATCTCCATGGCAACCGCAGTCGCCCCACCCTCGTTTCCATGGCAACCACACAGCCACTCCCTTTATCTCGCCTTGGCAGGCAGTAAACGGACCTCCCTCTAAGAAATGTCACAAACCAACTCTTATTATTAGCAGTATACACTAGGGCTATGCCTCTTTCTTACCCTGTGCTTTCATTCATTAAATTAGTTTATCACAAGTTGTTCCTCATGTACGTAAATACAACGCAAATTCCTGTCCATTTAAATATTTAAGATCCTTTTAGTCGTATATCTTGGCCACCGAACCGTACACGAGTTCTCCGTCCGCTAGGCGGTGCATTCTGGACAGGAATAACAGGTAAGTTATCGAACCCCCCATACTCACTTGACTTACCCATTCGTCTATGACCATATAGGGTATAATATAGTGTAGATATTTTCATGTAATATTTGATATCTCCTTTTTGATTTTTATGTATGATCTTCCATGTGATATACTTCATATGCAAATTTTTCGAGTGCTTCATTTATAACTACATACGATTCATTTTTTCATCTAAATTTTTGATACTCACTACCTCTTCGTTGTATATATTAGTACCTCTGATACGAATAAATAATAATAATAATAATAATAATAATAATAATAATAATAATAATAATAATAATTTCGTGTGGCTAGTTCCAGCCCTTGTAAGGCAGACCCTCCGGTGAGGGTGGGCGGCACCTGCCATTTGTAGGTAACTGCGTGTTATTGTGGTGGAAGATAGTGTTATGTGTGGTGTGTGAGTTGCAGGGATTTTGGGGACAGCACAAACACCCAGCCTCCGGGCCATTGGAATTAACCAATGGAGGTTAAAATCCCCGACCCGGCCGGGAATCGAACCCGGGACCCTCTGAACCGAAGGCTAGTACACTGACCATTCAGCCAACGAGTCGGACTTAATAATAATAATAATAATAATAATAATAATAATAATAATAATAATAATAATAATACCAATTCATACAATAAATGTAGGACCAGAAGTCCATTAATTGATTTCCGCTGATGGTCTTAAACTTTTGTTAGACACTGTGGCTTGGGCTAGAATAAAACTTCAAGGAGGTTGAGGGGGTAAGACACGTACGTGCTCGCCACTAGCCCAAAAACAAATGTACATAAATGAGTTCATTCTCGAGCATATGTCGAAATGATGTTTTATTTTTGCTTCAAATATCCCTGAATATTGATCTTTCGTCCTGGGGCCCCCTGTATATCGTAATGAACAACCCGGCTATCCTTGAACTTAAATATCGAGTTTCTTTTCTGTGCAAATTAGTAGTTTTCCCGTGAAGTCTTAACAAACAAACAAACAAACAAACAAACAAACAAACAAACAAACAAACAGACTAAAATTGAACTGAACCTTCTTTCGACTTTCGTAAACCTAGTCCAAGATGAAAATGAAGTATGAGATACACATTTGAAGTGTACAAATAACTGTATTTTTATAGCTGACCCCAGCGTCGAGATGCGACCCTAGTTGATAATAAGTAATAACTCAGCCACCGTATAGAACAGTCTGCCTTATGCGGCTCTCCCGCTGGCCAATAATGTCAATTAAATTATGAAAACAAAGTAAAGTATATATTTAACTTCTGTTTCCCGGAAAACACGGGGATAACATCGCGATTTCAGGTGAATCGTGTGAAGCTGCAGGCATTTTCTTCTCGCTGAGTTAGTGCACATGGGAGAGGCTGGGATTGTGGAGGGAGGATTGAGTAAATACCACAGGCTTGTTTTACATAGTCGCTAATCTAGATTCTTCTCAGAATTGCCTCATTGAACCAAGAGCAGTCCCTCACGTAGAGTGGTTTATCTGTGGTCTGGAACATCATTCTCCTCAGCTATAGTACTGCATAGTGTTACAAAACAGGAATGTGATCACAAGGACTCAGCTGTCTGTGACAAATATTTTAAATTTCACCTCGAATTTAATGCCTAATACATTGTGTACATTGTAGGTAATTTATGCTATCCAGGCTCCAAATGCGCAGACCTATATACAGAGTGTATCAGATACTATACCGACAAAAATATCAGGGATGCTCTTCGTGTTAAGAACGATGGTGCCATCGGTTTGGAGGAGAAAATGTCTCTTTTCGAGAAAATGAAGTTGCTTTGTTACTTTCGGGACAGCGATTCAAATTTACGAACTTGCCATATTTGCTATGCCAGAGAGCCAGCCACTGCCTGTTGATGTACGTCAGAGGAGGGAAGGGAAGGGAAAGGAAGGGAAGGGAAGGGAAGGGAAGGGAAGGGAAGGGAAGGGAAGGGAAGGGAAGGGAAGGGAAGTGGGAAGTGGGAGACTTAGGTTGTGTTCGGTGCGAATGTACAAGTTTCTCGGTCGTTTCGCACAGTCACTTCGCAGCCCCAGAAGGCAGTGCACAAATTGACTACTATGCAAACCTCATAGAAAGAGAAGATGAATTTGTACCAATAATACAGGCAGCTTTTCACACATTACACATCCTGAACAGAGTCCAAATGTCAACTACACCGTTGGGAACTGTGCAACGAAATAGAAGGAGGGCATATTCCGTATTTCCTGTAGTCAAACCATTGGGCGTATTGTTTCCTTCGTTCAGTATTTCATTCCATTTACAATGTTGTGAGTGAAGGAATACACAATTGTGGGGTGGCATCGTTGCATCTTCGAGCATGTTAATATATATATATAATATAACAAGTCCTGACTGACTGACTGACTGACTGACTGACTGACTGACTGACTGACTGACTGACTGACTGACTGACTGACTGACTGACTGACTGACTGACTGACTGACTGACTGACTGACCCATCATCGCCGAGCCAAAACTACTGAACATAAAGAAATGAAATTTTGGGGATACATTTATATTACAATGTAGGTGCTCACTAAGGGAGGGTTTTTGGATATTCCTTCGCTAAGGGGGTGAAAAGGGGGTGAATTTTTAAAATGAGTGCATCAATATCTCAAAAATTGAAAATTGGTATTTCGAATCTTCTTTAATAATAAGGAAATAGGCCTACATATTTTTTTGTTTTTGGAAAATCCTCTTAATGGGTGTAAAAAAGGTGAAAAAAGGATTGCGTACCTTTAATGAGGATACTTATATCTCAAAAAGTGAATGATACAGTCTTGAGAATTGGTATTTAAAACCTTCTTTAGAAATAAAGAAACACGTATTTTTTGCTTTTGGAAAATCTTAAAACGGAGTAAATTGGAGTCACAAATGGGGTGAATTTTTAAAATGAGTATATCTACGATATATCTCAAAAACGTAACATGTTACAGACGTTTAATAATTTTTAATTTCGTGTGGCTATTTCTAGCCGAGTGCAGCCCTTGTAAGGCAGACCCTCCGATGAGGGTGGGCGGCATCTGCCATGTGTAGGTAACTGCGTGTTATTGTGGTGGAGGATAGTGTTATGTGTGGTGTGTGAGATGCAGGGATGTTGGGGACAGCACAAACACCCAGCCCTCGGGCCATTGGAATTAACCAATGAAGGTTAAAATCCCCGACCCGGCCGGGAATCGAACCCGGGACCCTCTGAACCGAAGGCCAGTACGATGAACATTCAGCCAACAAGTCGGACATGTTACAGACGTGAAAATTGGTATTTGGAACCTCCTGTAAAAGTAAAGGAACACACATAATTTGTTTTCTGAAAATCCACTTAAGGGGAAGTGTTAAAGAGGGTGAATTTTTAAAACGAGCAATCTGTAGTATATCTCAAAAACGTAACATATTACAGAAGTGAAAATTGGTATTTTTAATCTCTTTTAAAACTAAAGCAACACGTATTTCTTGTTAAATACTAAAGAACGTTACTGCAACCAGCAGACGAGAGGAGAAACGAACTGATGCATTCCTTTACAGACAAGTGTATCTTTATTACAGGCTGTTCTTGTACTGTGTGTGCAGTTTTGGCTTTTGATTAAACGACCTGTGGATATTGCCTGTGGGAAACAAGGACAATCCTGCGCGAGTCGAACAAGGAAACTTGTGCATACGAGCGGAGCATTATCTCTGTCTCCGCCATTCACCCCATTCCCCCCTCCCACCACTTCTCTGTGGCTGGCTTTTTGATACAGCAAATACGGCTAGTTCGTAAACGTGAACCACGCGCTCAGAAATAGTTAAGTAGCCTTATTTTCTCGAAAAGAAAACATTTCTCCGCCAATCCGATTGTACTATCATTCTTAACATAACACGAAGAACATCCCTTTTTCTTTTGTCGGTATAATTCTGATACACCCTGTATATTTTAATTTACATACTACTACATTAGTCAGGCTACTGTTTCACAATTTTAGGGAATATGATATTTCAATAAGTATACCTATGTGCAAAAAAATCGGCCGGCAAAGAAATAATTTTATACACTCTCGAAAGGTGATGATGTTCGTTAAATGGGGATAGCCGGTGGCGGAAGAGACGATACTTAAAATCCTATTACTTGCACAATACGTCCATCTTTTCCCAAACAGAGAATTTTGAAGGAAAGTAATCTTTTGCGACGGCCATTTTTTGTGCGGTTGAGTGTTCAGGTATACGGAATTTTCCCAAACATGTGGGAAGTTATCGGAAAGTGGATAGTACACCCCAAAATAACACACACAAGAAGTCCGTGTGAACATAGGTCCAACGGTCGATCTTTTGCGAGCTAAGCTGCTTTAGTTCAGCTAGAATGGAGGGAGCTGGCCCCGCGGTGTAAGGGTAACGTGCCTGCCTCTTATCTGGAGGCCCCGAGT
Organism: Anabrus simplex; assembly: GCF_040414725.1. Taxonomy (NCBI): domain Eukaryota; kingdom Metazoa; phylum Arthropoda; class Insecta; order Orthoptera; family Tettigoniidae; genus Anabrus; species Anabrus simplex. Next base: position 124,828,082 of record NC_090270.1, on the reverse strand, counting down.
TCGATTTCCGGCCAGGTCATTGTTTCTTTACCTGGATCTAAGGGTTGAATCGAGGTCCATTCAGCATTCGTAATTATAATTGAGGAGGTATCTGACGGTGAGATTGCGGCCCCGGTCTACGAACAAGAATAACCGCCGAGAGGATTCGTCATGCTGACCACACGACACCTCATAATCTTTAGGCCTTCGGACTGAGCAGTGATGGCTCATGGCAGGCCATGGCCCTTTGGGGCTGTTGCGCCATGGGATTTGGTTTGGGTTTAGAATGGGGAGAGTAGTTGGTATTTAGGATTAATTTTAGAGTGAGGCATGCCGATGCGTGCATTCCAGTACTTCGCCGGAGTGTGGGAAAAGATTGCCATTGAATACGTCTAATGCTTGTAGTGTTTCAACGTGTCCGACAATCAATGAGATGACGTTTTCAGGAGTGCATTCATGTGCATGCTGGAAATAACACTTTTTCGTATTAGAATGCAGCATCTCTGCTCGTACACCAACATGCCAACAGCTTCTCTAAGTGGGATATACCATGCAAGGCTATTACCAACACTTCCTGCAAAAAGTTGAGAAGTAATTTATACTGTAATATTGCTACACCAAAGCACTTACGGACCTCAATCACATTTACCAGTGATCTGCACTTAGGGTTTTAATTCAGATGGTAGATTCCTATCAGGTATTGACCTAGCTTGTTCTCAAATGATTTCGAAGATGTGATCTATCGAATATCTCCCTTAGTAAATTATTCAAATCTCTAATTCTTCTTCCTATAAGCGAACATTAATCGTTCCCTTTCAGTTCCAACTTGATCTCCATAATATGATCCTTCCAACTTTTGAGTCCGGCTCCATGGCTAAATGGTTAGCCTGCCGGCCTTCGGCCACAAGGGTCCCGGGTTCGATTCCCGGCAGGGTCAGGAATTTAAACCTTAATTGGTTAATTTCCCTGGCACTGGGGCTGGGTGTATGTGTCGTCTTCATCATCATTTCATCCTCATCACGACGCGCAGGTCGCATACGGGGGTCAAATCAAAAGACCTGCATCTGGCGAGCTGAACTTGTCCTCGGACACTCCCGGCACTAAAAGCCATACGCCATTTCATTTTTTCCGACTTTTGAAAACTCTGTTCAAGCTTATTCGTCTATTAACATAATCTCATACCCCCCTTTTCACCGCCAACTTGAAACATACCGCTTAGTCGAGCAGCTCGTCTCTTTACTCCGAAGTTTTCCTAGCCCAATGTTCGCAACATTTTCGTATAATTCTTGCAATTTCCTTGTTAACGACTAGCACGCTTTTGAAGCGTAGCTGGTCGGCTGTGTTTACATTCCTCGTCTGCGAGATGCCTGGATTTCCCCAACTCGTGACACAGCGTTGTCAACTCTCCGTTTAACTACTAAGCCTCTGAGAGCGGACAGCAAGACTGGACAGAACTGCATGCAGCTGTGCAACACTGGAGACCTGAAAAGCGAGCCGGCTTCAGGACCGGCACGCTTTTGAAGTACTCCACGTGGATTGTCACAGACGAAGCAAGCATGCTATTGGTCAAGAGCCATCTACTAATGGACACAACAGAGGCGAGTGTAGCCAGTCATAAATATGGTTACTGTTGGGGGGTGGTACTGCATACTGCCGGTCGTTAACGAGCAAGTTGAGAGAACTATAATACTACTCTTTTGTCGGAAATCACCCAAAACAAATCGTACTGCTTTCCTTTGGATATTCTTTAGTTCTGGAATCAAGTAATCTTGGTAATGGTCCCATACACTGGAATCACACTCTGATAGAGGTCTTACCAGAGACTTATACGCTTTCTCTTTCACATTCTTTCTACGGCCCTTAAATACACTCATAACCATTGATCTTTAACCTTTATTAACTACCTCATCAATAATGATAATAATATTTCGTGTGGCTATATCTAGTCGAGTGCAGCCCTTGTAAGGCAGACCCTCCGATGAGGGTGGGCGGCATCTGCCATGTGTAGGGAACTGCGTGTTGTTGTGGTGGAGGATAGTGTTACGTGTGCTGTGTGAGTTGCAGGGATGTTGGGGACAGCACAAACACCCAGCCCCCGAGCCAATGGAATTAACCAATGAAGGTTAAATTCCCCGACCCGGCCACGAATCGAACCCGGGATACTTTGAACCGAAGGCCAGTACGCCGACCATTCAGCCAACGAGTCGGACACCTAGTCAATAAAATTACTTTAATGAAGATATTTTTATTTTTGCACCAAGGTACTTACATTTACCCCAATGAGGTACTTTCACCCCACCAACACTGTAATCAAATGTGACTGGACTTTTTACACCTTTTACCATCATACCATCCTCTGTTCTCCAACTCATGACTTCGTCGAGGTTATTTTTGCAGTCACTCAAAATCCTGTAACTGATTTATTACTCTCTACCAGAGGTGCTCACGCTGGGCATTTCGTCCCGCGGGCACACAGCATTGTAAGCGGGTGGGCAGGCAGGCGATGAGCGTATGCTATTCAGCTACAGTGACGTTGTGGTTACGCCACAGGCCATGAAGTTCGGGCCAAGTTCTCCCACTCACTCTCGATCACAACGGCGATACCCAAGTTTGAAATGGGGGCAGAAAATAATGAAAGACAGAGGGCAGATATCCATGCCATTTTCAGTTTTCATTGTAAGAAGTAAGTTATTTATGTTCAGTGCAGTTTATATATTTCAAAACACAGCAAAGTCATCTCTGTACAGACTCTTGGAGGGATGGAAGGTAAAGGCTTCCTCTATCCGTAACCTCGGCATTTGATGGGGTAGAGTGGTTAGCTCTACGCCCGGCCGCCTTTGCCCCCAGGAATTAACCTGGTACTCATTTTTGGTGTAGGCTGAGTGAACCTCAGGGCCATGTGTACCTTCGGACGAGGAAATCTCGTTTCTTAAATTTTACGACTTCCTGACGGGAATTCGAATCCACATCCTTCCGCGCGAACCGAGCACGCCTTTACCGCCTCAGCCATACAGACCCTAGTTTGTATATTTCGACCGTATAAAATAAAGAGTTAGGTCTACAAGCTCATATATTTTTGTTGTGTACGTAATGAATTACAATTTTCACTATTAAATTTCAAGAGGTATCCGCCTCTGTGGTGTAGTGGTTAGTTTGATTAGTTGCCACCCCCGGAGGTCCGGGTTCGATTTCCGGCTCTGCCACGAAATTTGAAAAGTGGTACGAGGGCTGGAACAGGGTCCACTCAACCTCGAGAGGTAAAATGAGTAGAGGTGGGTTCGATTCCCACCTCAGCCATCCTGGAAGTGGTTTTCCGTGGTTTCCCACTTCTCCAGGCAAATGCCGCGGTAGTACCTAAATTAAGGCCACGGCCGCTTCCTTCCCTCTTCCTTGTCTATCCCTTCCAATCTTCCAATCCCCCACAAGGCCCCTGTTCCGCATAGCAGGTGAGGCCGTCTGGGCGAGTTACTGGTCATTCTCCCCAGTTGTATCCCCCGACCCAGAGCCTGAAACTCCAGGACACTGCCCTTGAGGCGGTAGAGGTGGGATCCCTCGCTGAGTCCGAGGGGAAAACCAACCCTGGAGGGTAAACAGATTAAGAATAATAATAAGAAGAAGACGAAGAAGAAGAAGAAGAAGTAATTTCAAGAGCTGCTTTAGAAACATTTCTAATATAATACAGACTTAATGTGGAGAAGGCGCAGTTGGTGGTTGCTTGAGTTTATCTGATAAATTCATCTACAATCCAGTCGTGCTTACCGGCAATAATATCAGTTAGGTTATTTATTTGGAGGCATACTGTATATCTATTTGATAGTTATATAGAACTCATAGATATGATGCAAAGGAGAAACATATCTATATTAGGTCTCAGCGAAGCGAAATGGGGAAACATAGGTAGCAAGGTTCTCAGAGGTGGGTACAAATTATATTGGAGTGGACTGGAAAAAGAGGCCAAAAATGGCGCGGGATTTTTACTGACAAAAGGTATGAATGGCGTGGCGTGTCAGAAGTTTCCCACAAGAACGACTGGATCATAAAATTACCTATACAATTAGAGTCAACAATTATGCGATTGTACAGGTGTACGGTCCACAGACTGGATGCAGTGCTGATGATAAAGAAAAAATTCTTCAAGACTTAGATGATGTAATCGATGAAGAAAACGTTGTCATTATTGGAGACCTAAATGCACAAGTTGGAGCAAACAGACAAGGCTGTAGGGATATCGTTGGGCCACATGGGTTTGGAAACAGAAATGCAGAAGGTGAACAACTGATTCATCTTTGTAGAAGAAATGGTATGATCATTAAGAACACCTTCTTCAAAAAACGGGAGAGCCACAAAATAACAAGGTATAGCTGGGATGACAAACATAAATCTCTTATCGATTATGTCATCACAAACAAAGGTGTGGGGAAATGGTTGACTGATGTCAAGATCATTCTCAGCGAAAGTATGAACAGCGACCATAGATTACTGATCATGGACTTGGACCATATGACAAATGAAATTAAGAAAACAAAGAAGGGACGAAAATAAAGACATGGAAATTAGAAAAAGCTCAGTTCGAGAAAGAATATCAGAATAGAATACAACAAAACCTACCACGGGGAGAAATATCAGCAGTAGAGGAAGAGTGCACAATTCATAATGATGCACCTGTGGGGGAAGCTGAAGAACTCTGTGGGTTAACAGGATCGATCAAGAAGGAAAAAGAGACACCTTGGTGGAACGGCAAAGTCAACCAGCCATTAAAGCAAGAAACCAAGCAAAAAAGATGCTAGATAAAGTAAAAACTACAGGAACTTACAGAACAAAGAAACTCATACTTAAGAGGGCAGTAAGAAAAGAGAAGGAAAAATTATGGAATGAGTTTGTGGATAAATTGGAATTAGACAGCGGAGGAAATAGAAAATTGTTGTACAGGGTAGTCAAGAACACAAGGTGTGAACAAGAGGATATAAAGGCAATAGAAGGGGACAACGTACCTTAGTGCGAGGAAAGGATGAAATCAGGAATGAATTTAAGACCTTTTTGATAATCTTTTAAATGGAGTAGCGAGCACTACATCAGACAGTGTGGAACCGTATTGTAGTAACGAGGAAAGTAGAAGCATAGAACCCCAAATTACATGACTGGAGATAGAAAGTTCCATGAAAAGTATGAGGAAGGAGAAAGCAGTTGGAGTGGATGAGTTAAGTACCGATATGTTGCGAGCAGCAGGAACTCCAGCAGTCCAGTGGTTAAATAGACTCCTTAACATAGTATGGCAGGAAATCGCTATCCCAGAAGACTGGAAGAATGGTATAATCTCGTACCTCTTTTCAAGAAGGGAGTACGCGGAAATGCATCAACTACCGTGGAATTACTCTGCTCTCTCATGGTCTAAAACTTCTGGAAAAAGTCATAGAGAGCAGATTAAGAGAAATTGTAGAACCTTTATTGGAAGAGGAACAATATGGTTTTAGGCCTGGAAGAACAACTACAGACCTTACCTTTGCTGTCAGGATGTTAATGGAAAATCACTAGAAAAAAAGGGAAACCAATTTTTCTACTATTACTAGACATCGAAAAGGCTTGTGGAAATGTCTAAAAGAGCTGGGAGTTCGTGACAGTCTTATTGCAAAAGTGAAGATGTTGTATGATAAAACCAGAGGTTGTGTGCAAGTGGGTTGTGGGCTGTCCAAATGGTTTGAAACGAAGGGAGGAGTACAGCAAGCCAGTGCTTTGTCACCCCTCTTATTTATCACTGTGATGGATGCCATAATCTTCTTCTACCACTTTTTCCACAACTTGTGAGGTCGCGGTTGCGAACTGTGTCTCACATGTGGATTTGGCCCTGTTTTACGGCAGGATGCCCTTCCTGACGCCAACCCTATATGGAGGGATGTAATCACTGTTTCGTGTTCCTGTGGTGGTTGGTAGTGTGGTGTGTTGTGTGAATATGAAGAGGAGAGTGTTGGAACAAACACCACAAACAACCATTCCCCGAGCCAGAAGAATTAATCAAACGCGATTAAAATCCCCGAACCGGCCGGAATTCGAACCCGGGGCCCTAGAAACCGAAGGCCTCAACGCTGACCATTCAGCCAAGGAGTGGGACTGATGGATGCTATAATAAAGACTCTAAAAAGGAATGAGCAGCTGGACTTGCAAGCTTTCATCTTTGCAGACGACGTTGTGATCTGGGGTGAAACCGAAAATGATCTGGAGGAAAGGCTGTAGAAATGGAGTCAAGAATTTAAGAGGTATGATTTGAATATCAACAAGGCTAAGACGGTGGTGATGAAGTTACTGATGGGAGATGACAAACCTCAAATCAGAATGAATGACACCAAACTGGACAGTATTCCGACGATTAAGTACTGTGCTTGGGTAGTATAGTATCAAAATACAACCTTGCAAAGTATGAGGTGGACAGTCGAATTAGCAAAGCAACTCAATTTTACCACCAAGTAAGACAACTGCTGTGGGATAAACAAGTACTATTATAAGCAAAGATGACATGATACCGGGTGGTACAGCTGCCCCTATTCACGCAGTTTTATGCAACCCGCAGATTATAGTCGAACCTAAAAATATTGACCTTGACTACTCACTACAATGTCTGCTCTTACAACGCTTTCCATAATTCGTTTATTCGTGTCAAGCAAATCAGCATTAATGATAAAATACCGATTGATGGTAAAGAATCGTGAAAATTATGTGTCGCAGAAACGTCCTGTACAGAGAATATTATTGGTGAATGACTAGAAGTAGCAGCAACACAACAGTGCTAAACAGCAACCCGTGATAGCCGAGCTTGCTAAAAGTTAGAGGAGAGTACCGGTGTTCGTTAGTAGGCGATTCGAGTCCTGTGTACGACGAATATTTTTATTGCGTTGTTGAGAGTCGTGTTGTTGACGACAAATCTAAATCATGATCAGTTCTCATATTGCAGGTACTCAGCTATGTTTGTTTTTTAAGGAGCTCTTACAAGAGCTATTTGCAATAAATTGAGATTGTACCGACAGCGGTGCGATGGGCTTATGGATGGCCATTCGATTAATGAAGCAAATGTTCAAAATAACCACCTGCTTCGTTAATGCACATCTGAGCACGGTGGAGGAGAGACATTCTTGCTTGCTGCAACATATGTGGTGGAATCTGCCTGCAGGCTTCCGTGATGAGCCGCCGTAAATGATTCGGGCTCTCAGGCTCCTGCTCATAGACTCTTTCCCTTAAATAACCCCAGAGGAAAAAGTCGAGTGGAGTAAGGTCAGGTGATCTAGCCGGCCATGCGACCGGACCCCCTCGTCCAATCCATCGTCCAGGATATGTCCTATGCAAGTGGTTCCGTACTGCCAACGACCAGTGTGAGGGAGCTCCATCCTGCTGGAATCACATCCGTAACCGTGTCATAAGGGGCACATCCTCCAATTTTTTTTGCTAGTTGTTTTACGTCGCACCGACACAGATAGGTCTTACGGCGACGATGGGACAGGGAAGGGCTAGGAGTTGGAAGGAAGCGGCCGTGGCCTTAATTAAGGTACAGCCCCAGCATTTGCCTGGTGTGAAAATGGGAAACCACGGAAAACCATTTTCAGGGCTGCCGACAGTGGGGTTCGAACCTACTGTCTCCCGAATACTGGATACTGGCCGCACTTAAGCGACTGCAGCTATCGAGCTCGGTCATCCTCCAATAAGAGTGGGAGGTACTCACGAAGAAACTCTAGATAGCGTCGTCCCGTGAGGTTTCCTTCGAAGAAATATGGTCCAATTATCTTGTCACCTAGTATCCCGCACCACACGTTGACGCCCCATTGTACCAGAAATCGAGCTCCCCTGATCCAGTGAGGATTTTCAACGCTCCAGTAATGGAAGTTGTGACGATTAACAGTTCCGTTGTTGTGAAATCTGGATTCATCACTAAAGAGAATGTCCATTAAGAAATTCGCATCAGCTTCAACTCTTTGTAATATCCATTGCGAAAACTCTATCCGTTTTGGAAAGTCATCACCGTGAAGTTCCTGGTGCAGCTGTTGATGGAAAGGGTGGAATTTATGGCGGTGCAATATTCGCAGTACAGATACATGACTGATGTTCAGTTCATTTCCTATGGCCCGTGAGCTTGTGTGCGGGTTGTATGCAATTGCATTTTGAACAGCTTCGTCGTTATTTCCAGACGTCACTGGAGCATCCCGAACGGGGGGTAATGTATGAAATGACCCCGTTGCACGCAACCGTCTCTCAACACGTCGAAATATATCTGCAGTTGGCAGCCTTCGTCCAGGAAATCGTTCTTGATACAAGCGTCTGGCTTCCCGTGCATTTTGCCTTGCTTCTCCATAAAGTAGTACCATATTCACATAATCATCCCGTGAATACATAAAGTTTGCTTTCGTGCTAACCGTACAGTACGTGCTCACACGTTGCTGCTAGGATTACGATATGCTGTTTCATGTGCCCTGCGTATGAAGTGTAGACCGCTGTTAGTTGGTCTTCGAGTCGAACGTGCGCAGTTGCTTGGTTGAATGGGTGGATCAGAATGTTGACAACACGTGCACTGCGCTTCATTCCCTGTAGTCGTTTGCCATATGGAAATCGCATGTTATTATTCCTTTCGTATGTATGCTTTCTTTGTAAAGGTGGCAAATTACTTTTGAGACTTATGAACGTTAAATATTTATTACGAATGGCCTTACAAGTATAATATAAAAATAAAATTGGAGAGCTCGTAACTAGATTCGAACTCTAAATGCCTGCTAACATATCGTATGCTTGCTGCGATTGGTGCCATGTAGCCACTGCAGGCGACAAAGAACTGGTCTCGTAGCTCTGTACTAATGGAATTACACAGGCTATCGCTTCGATACTGATCGTTGATGTTAAAAGTTCTGAACTCGAATGTGCAAACACCACAGTGAACTAAAGAATCGCGTCTCTCTTACGCCAGATAGTTGCAACCATTTTCTACGCGTTACTTGGTTGAATGAGTCCAGCGTTATGTTTCAGGTGGTATTCACAATCGGTGCGTATGTGGCGATATTTATGATACCTGTTTATTATAAGTTCCGTAGAAGAATATCGGAGACTTCAGAAAGGTCTTCGTAAACGATGCCTAGGCGAATACGAAATGACATTAAAATATGCATGACTCAAGAATGGTTGGAACCCTTCCTGCTTCAAGTAACCTATCGAGGTACGTCTTCCATACGTACTTCCGCGCAGCTATTTGCAACGTACAAGCGCCATCGTCCGCCTCTGTGGTGTAGTGGTTAGCGTGATTAGCTGCCACCCCCGGAGGCCCGGGTTCGATTCCCGGCTCTGCCACGAAATTTGAAAAGTGGTACGAGGGCTGGAACGGGGTCCACTCAGCCTCGGGAGGTCAACTGAGTAGAGGTGGGTTCGATTCCCACCTCAGCCATCCTGGAAGTGGTTTTCCGTGGTTTCCCACTTCTCCTCCAGGCGAATGCCGGGATGGTACCTAACTTAAGGCCACGGCCGCTTCCTTCCCTCTTCCTTGCCTATCCCTTCCAATCTTCCCATCCCTCCACAAGGCCCCTGTTCAGCATAGCAGGTGAGGCCGCCTGGGCGAGGTGCTGGTCATTCTCCCCAGTTGTATCCCCCGACCAAGAGTCTGAAGCTCCAGGACACTGCCCTTGAGGCGGTAGAGGTGGGATCCCTCGCCAAGTCCGCGGGAAAAACCGAACCTGGAGGGTAAACAGATGATGATGATGACAAGCGCCATCCTTGTATTCACGAGGAAGTTCCCGCTTCGACAAGTTACTGATGAGTTACAGCCTTATGGTCCCGTTTTATGCCTTTTTTGATCGCTCTAACGGTAGTAATTACATGGCGTAAGCTATCACATGCTGTACAGCATTTGCGTGCCACAGATTATAAACTACAGTGCAAAACACGTTTCTATCAATTTCGATGTGATGAGACTGTACAAAATGGTGCTGCATTGACATGTCTGTAATTGATCTTACCCTATCACGTTTTCTATGATACCACGACCGCCCTTTCTATCAAAAGAAAATGGCCTCTTGGACCAATCAGGTGCGCAATTCTCTACCGACAGCTATAGGCGTGTTTATGGTTTGTACAGTATAGTAACATTTGGTAAAAATTAGTACAGTATTGGACACCGCTCTACATAAAATGGTACAGTGTTTTTGAGATGGACCTCACTTACTGCCTCTTGTACCATTTTTCCATTGTGCGGAGAAGTCTACATCGGGTTAACTGCACATAACATTGCTGTAAGGTGTTGCGCAAGATGGGACTAAGAGGCATTACGTCCTAGATGGTTGCATATATTCGGGAAAAAATGGGGGCAGCTGTACCACCCGGTATAAATCGTATTATACACCTACGTTAACGAGACAAGACAACTCAAAACTCCAAGCTGCAGAAACGAAGTTCCTACGCACCATGATACAGAAGACCAGGAAGGACAAGTTCATGAATGAAAAAGTCCGAGAGGAGGCGGGAATAGGATACTCTCTACTACAGAGGATTCATAAAGCAAGACACAAGTGGTTTGGCCATGTAAGAAGGATGAGTGCTAGCAGGACTTCAAGACGAGAATATGAAAGAGAAGTAAAAGGAAAAAGACCAGTTGGCAGACCCAAAGGAAAATGGACAGATCTGGTGAAGATATCGAGGAGAGAGGACAAGATTGGGAGAAGATTATGGGAGAACAGTGGTTCATGGACAAAGATGGAGGGGGCTCGTACAACACACCTGGGAAAATGTAGATGGTCAACGATGATGATGATGATGATGACGATGATGATGATGATGATGATGATGATGATGATTTACATTGTTCTTGTACTTTATAGTCTTGTATAGTAAATATGTATGTCTTCACTCGTGGTGTAAATCCCTCACCATTTAGAGGCTAGCTATTTCCATCGGACACTTGATTGGTTCTAAATACTATTTTCAGAAATTCAGTGAACAGGGAAAGTCACACAACATTACAACACTATGCAAAATCGGCCAGTAAACGTGTTGAAATATGTAAATATATAACTTTTCGCTGAATGAGCAACGAGAATTTAAAAAATGTTAGTTGTAAATCGTAGCTTGTACGCTCAATCCTTGTACTTTTGTAAACTGTAACACAAAAATGATAAAGTGTTAGTTTTCTTTGAATGTATAAAAATAAGAAAAAGCTGTCTGTTTATATTGCACCCGCCCCCCTACCTAACTGGCACCGGCATGGAATCTACAGGGTCGCACACGGGTCAAGAAGTATGAAATAAATAGGCGCTGAACTAAAGTAAGCTTAGGGGCGTACAAGGGAGGAGAAGCGGGGCATATAACTAAAATGAGAACACATTCGAATTAAAATATATATAACTTACAAACCGGTTTATTGAACCTTAATGACGATGGGAAATGACGCACTAAATAACACTAATGAATTACATTAAAATTTACAAATGTTTGTTGTAGTTTGTTTAACGAATATCTGTCCGTTATACGTGATAGAAACGAGTACGTTTATCGCGAAGCGATGTATCGTGACATATAGCGAATGGTAATTTTATCATAACACTGAGGCTATATTATCGCTAACACATAAAACTAACATGCGTCCGACAACACGTCTGAGCAATCCCTATTCTAATAAAGACCTAGATTTCCCAATGAAATGACGTAAAGATAAAATACACACATATGATACAACACCCGGGTTCGAAACCGACCCTCGCTATCCTGGACATCGCCAAGCTGATGGACAGAACCACCACTGACCTTATGTACAACCACACATGACATAACAAACACATAAATGGTACATGATATGCAAGAAAAATACATAAAAGGCACTTGATCTTTCTTCTGACGCTGTAGGCCTCCATTGCCTACGTTGAGCATCGAACTGACAACCTCTTGCGATGAAGGCAGGGTCCTGTAATCCCTATCTAATTATACTCGTACAATTAACAACGATTCATTGGCAAACATTACCATTATCGGCCGGGTCGCTTGTTAATTATCACACTGCTCTGCCGTGTTAGGTAAATCACATTATTTCTGCCGTTGAAAGAAACCAACTTCCCTTTAACAGCCATGTCCCTCCTTCCTCCGCTTACAGGACATTCAAACAAAAAAAAGAAACACACTGGGCCAAGGCCAGACGGCGGTTCACTACCCTAAGGGTCCACACCCACATACAGGCGTAACATTTCCTTTCAAAAGGAAACAGTAACATATCATTCGGAGGTACATCTCCAATAAGCTCCGGTCTTAGAAGACTCGCGCAAATCACTTTGAATTAAACACATATCTACCCAACAGTATCATGTCATTTTTACAACGCGACTCCCGTATCATAATGGTAATCTTTGCCCGATTATTATTATTATTATTATTATTATTCTTGCCGTCCTACATAGCTTACCCGCTACCTTACTTATACATGGTCATCGTGCGGAATCTATGCAGCAATTATAACACAATTAAGCACTCGCGCGCCAATTAACATCTGATTACTGATTGCTAATTAATCGATGGTCGGCACATGGCTACTTTATCGTCACACGGCAATACATTAATTAATTAATTAATTAATATTCACACGAATCGATATTTGACACACGTATTATGATCACTTCCTGGTAAATTTAATCACATAATCAATTTAATCTTATCACTCCCTATCTATGTATTTCAAAGGGTGGAGTTTTTGTTGTGGCTGTCAGTTCGGCCGCTGAGTCTCGTAGCTGCGTGCCTTACGTACTGTAGTACTTACCGTTTTACATACCATACACTTATCAAATTAATGAATACTCTAATAACTACTCTCACTGCACTCCCATAAACTAATTATTCCTGGTCTTCTGACGCAAATAAACAAACAGAATCTCCCAAGAAAGAAATAACCGTATGAATCTCTATCCCATGCAAAGCTAGAGTATTATATCCCTAATTTATTTACACTCAATTACTCAGACCTGTTGTCGGTTTCCTAAACTAAGAATTAATAACTACGCGCCCATTCCGGCGCTCTATTTCAACAGGACTACATCTTTAATCTCTTATAGCGTCAGTTTACAATAAATATTCCCATCCCTTCTATGCATGCCAGATATTAGAACTTTGTACTCATCTCTATCACATGATGATGACACCTTCGTCAACTCGGGCGGTCCATCCTGGGCTTACTCCTCCTCCATGGGCACCACGGTGATCACTTCATTTTCCATTTCATCTTGGAGTTGAAGATCCATTGTTCGATGCTGGTGGAGCCCTTGGCAGCTAATCCTGTATACACACAACGTCACTGTTTAATTCACACTTCGGTTAACAGCGTTCACTGTGAACGTCCGGTCACGATCTCGTAAGCTCTTCTATCTCTCGGTTTTCCTATTCAGTCTGCTGCTACGTCAAATTATTATACTATCGTAATGATAATAATATTACTTTACATATCACGGTTTTATAAAAAGTTAACACAGCCGTCACAGAGATCAAAACTATACACTGTTTATGCGAACCATATTATTTCACTTAAAATAGGAGTTAACTTCACTTGAACAAAGAACTAACGGGGCTTAACCGAGCATAGCTTCGCCGTCGATAAGCCACTAACCCCGACTGACGCTTGTCCCTTACTGCAGTAGTTTTTACAAGGGAGCAATACCCCTTCCACTAATTTGCGTAGCGCCTATTCCCGGCGTACTCGAGGTAAAATAGTACGGGTAATCGGTGACCAGTATCTAGTTGGTGCGATTGAGACATAACCACTCAATTATCCTTCGGTGAATCTCTTTAAATTAATTAAAATCTGTTCTGCTTCCCCCACCATGCGTGGTAAACTCCCTTTCTCGAGGAGGTGTCGTGAGAATAAACAGATGGCCCAGTACTTTTCCACGGAGAAACCACACAGTATTCTTTCTTCTTCTGAAAGTTATCCCGAAAGAGGACATTAAACACTCTAAATAAATGTCCCAGTGACATTTATCCCTTTTAAATCGGGAGATGAACCCCTAATTCGAGTTTCATTAATTTTCTAGATCGTAGGTAATTAAGTTGGCCAGTCCGAGTCCAAGATGGCTCCTATATTTCGTTTCGAAAAAATTAGTTTCCCCTCATTCTGTGAGTCTTGAGGAGGGATGTCTTCTCTCGAGTGATGTCACAGGGAATCCCCATTCATAACCCCTCCCGGGTCTAAGTTGGCTTGGCTTCATCAGCGGGGCCCCCGCTACACAAAGGATAATACTGCGCAGTAAGTCGCAGACAAAGAAATCTCGTAGAATAATTTTAAAAGACACAATTTATCTATCTCAATGGTATGAATATTAATTAGTTTCGGTATGACCTCTATTAATGATATGAATATTAATCATTTTCAGCATTCTTTCCCTTTAATAGTATTGCGTGCGTAATTACGGAAATCGATATCAACCAAAGGTCCTTGGATCATGCCCCTGTCGGGTTCAATATCAAACCGGAATATCTTGAAAAGGTCGGTTTTCTAGCGATTATAGCTTTTTTAAAAAATTACTCTAACTTACCCCAATCAGCATTTCCCTGAGTAGTGGAGGAGAGCTTCGTAATCACAATCGAACGTCACTGTTCCTTTCGCTCCAACATGTGTCCGCTCTCTCACTTCACTGTGACGTGTACTTGTTACGTAAGCTGCCCGCATTTGCGTCAGGCCAGCCCGGCCGCATTGGGCTAGCGCCAACCGGTGTCCAGCTGAGCACGTCTGCTGTATACGGCATAGCATCATCCGAATAAAGACATTAAACCGGCTGAAGAGTTTAACTAGTGAGCATTCTGAGCTAATACAATGCCAGTTACTTTGTTCTGAGGTATCTAGGTTATCTTCATGTGTTTCAAGCCAGCTTCTTGAGAGGGAAAATTGAAAAGAACACTAAGACGTGTCCGTAAGAGAGACCAGTTACCTATGCCGAGGTCAAAGTGATACTAAACAGCCCTTGAGAGCCAACCCTCGGACAAAGTAATGAAGTCACCGAGCAAGTTGGCCGTGCTTTTAAGGTCACGCAGCTGTGAGTTTGTATTCAGGCAGACCTTAAGATGGTTTTCCATGGTTTTCCATGTTCACTCCAGGCAAATGCTGTGGCTGTATCTTAATTAAGGCCACGGCCGCTACCTTCCCGTCCTTCCTTCCATCCTTCCGTTCCCGAAAACCTCCGATGTGTTAATGTGACTTTAAACCAGTTGCAAAAAAAAAAGTAACAGAAAATTCTTAAGCAAAAATATGTGGATTTTATTTCAGTAGAGAATAATGTCAGTTGTGCTGGAATGAATTACGTTGTTCTTCGGGTCATCAGCTCATAGACTGGTTTGATGGAGCTCTCCACATATCCTACCCTGTGTTAACCTTTTCATTTCTACGTAACTACTGCATTCAACATCTACCCTAATCTGCTTCTCATTTTCATACCTCAGTGTACTGCTGCCGTTCTTACCGCCTAAAATTCTCCCCAAAAACACTGAACAAATCCCGGGTGTCCTAAGATGTGTCTCTTCTTCTTGTCAAATTTCCCGAAATCGTTCTCTCGCAAATTAGATTGAGTAGGCCTAACACTCACTCGCGATTCGATCTACCATCTCACCTTCAGCATACTTCTTTAACTCCACACTTCGAAAGCTTCTATTCTCTTACTTTGTGAGCTTGTTATCGTCCATGTTTCGCTTCTATACAAAGCCACACTCCAGACGAAAGGCTTCCAAAACACTTCCTAATTCCTATATCAATGTTCGAAGCGAGCACATTTCTTTCCTTAGGAAAGGCTTCTTTGCTTGAGCTAGTCTGCATTTTATGTTCCTACTTCTACCCAAGTAACAATATTCATCCACTTCCTATAATACCTCATTTCCTAATCTAATGTTGCCTGCATTACGTGGCTTCTTTCGATTACACTCCATTACCTTTATTTTGGATTTGTTTATTTGCAACGTGTTCTTCTCAAAGGACGGTGTGCATATCATGCAGCAATTTCCCCGGATCTTCTGTGATAACATCATCATGGACAAATCTCAGAGGTTTGATTTCCTCCCCATGAATTATGATTCCTTTCCCAAATTCCTCTTTGGTTTCCTCTATCGCCTGTCCAACATAAACGTTGAAAAGGAGAGGAGACAAACTGTAGACTTGCCTCACTCCTTTCTGAATTGCTGCTTCTTTTTTATAGCCTTTGATTCATATCATTAAAGAATTATTTTTATATAGATTGCATCTGATCCCAATCACCTTCAGAATCTCAAATAGCTTGGTCCAATTAACATTATCGAATGCTTTTCCTAGATCTAGAATAGAATAGAATACTCCTGTCTTCTAGTTCCGGATCACCTAGAACTGAGGAGACAGTAATCACGTATTGAAATCCAAATTATTTTTGATACATGAATGCTTTTCTTGTTACAATTAATTAATCTACTACTACTATGAAATTACAATTACACCTAATCACTATTCACATCCAGTCTCTAAACTGTAGTTTTTTAAGATGGTATTTATTTTTGTCCTAGACATTAAGTGTTATATAGTCTAGGACACCGTGTATCTTACCCTTATTATTAAAAAAGTGCAAGTATTTGCTTTTGTTACGAGTCCGAGCAGATTTCTCCTTTTGCTTACGATAGACGAATTAACTGAATGACTGTACGAATGAATGAACGGATGACTGCATGCTTCGATGAGTTGCATGCTAGGATTGCATGCATGAATGAATAAACACTCCTCTCTGCCAGTCACGTATAGCCAGCAACTAGGGAGGGAACATTCTTAATTAAACGAGTGCTCGGATGAATTGAATCAATTGAATGCTCTAAGCCTGCATCTACGGAGCCCCAGCAGGTAAGTTGAGAACACTCCAGTGTGGATGAATGAATGATTGAATTAATTAATTAATTGATTAATTCATTAATCAATTAATTAATGAGCTGAGTTTATAGATCTACGAACGCCATGTACGTGGGATTGTCTTTCTTAATTCGATCCTCTAAGATCAGGATTAATTTACGTATTCCCACATTTCTTCTGCAGCCAAACTGATCGTCTTCCAACTTAGCTTCAGTTTCTCTTTCCATTCTTCTCTAAATAATGTGTTAAAAAGTTTGCAAGCGCGAGATACTAAACTAATGGTGCGGTAGTTTTCACAGTTGTCAGCACCTGATTTCTCGGTAATAGGTAGGCTGTAACAACATTCTGTTCAGAACTACACTAATTGATAGCCGTGCAGCACGGTGATTTTAGTACCTCAAGATGGCTGCGCAATTAGATCACCCGATGACGTCATACTGAGGTGGGTACACTGGCCCTTCCGCTTTATAATGCGATATTGAACACTGACAGCACATGTGTAATCTAGAAATCATTTCTATTTTGTAACTGGCCCAAGTATGGATCCGAAACTATGAACGTATTCTACGTCTCAATCATACAACTGACACAATACGACGGTCCAGAACCATACTGTTCTAAGTCCATTTTTTTTATTAACATATTAGTTATGAAGCTCAGCGAGTGCCATGTCTAGAACTAAGCTGTGAATGACAGGGAGGGAGGAGATCCATTTAAAAATACTCGATATCAACAGAACTGCTTTGTTCTAGGTTCATTTTTCCTGTTAATTTCCGGACCATACTGTCCAAGACTCACAGTACCAACGCAACGTCAGACGCAGCATGCCCATTCTCTGTTTGCTGCTTACATTCTTCACCAAGCAGCCATTCTAGGAATACTAATTATATGTCTGATTTCATATAATACCGTTGTTTCTACAACACTGTTGAGTGTCAGTCTCTGATAAATGCACGAATGAAATTGAGGATTACAATTAATTGAAATTGTGTCAATTGAACATCAACTAGACACTCTATCCGTTGAGCATCAACATGACGCAGTGGCTACTGACCATCAACCTAAAGTTGTGTCCATTGGCCATCAACGTGAAACTGTACCCATTGTTCATCAACTTGTGAATATCCATTTCCCATTACCTTGACACTTTGTCATTGGTCATCAACTTGACACTGTTTAAATTGAATATCAACTTGACCCTTTGTCTATGGATCGCCATCTTGACACTGTTCCGATTGACCATCAACTTGTCAGTATCCACAGACTAGCAACTTGACGCTGTGTCCATTGACTAGCAAACTGACACTGTGTCTATTGATCATTAACATGACACAGTGTCCATTAACTCGACACTGCCTGATGATCGACATCTTGACATTGCGTCTATTTATCATTAACTTGGTACAATCTCTATTCGTCAACAAAATGACTCTGTGTCTATTGATCATCAACTTGGCATTGTCTCTATTCGTAAACAGCATGGCACTGTGTACGAGGTATATAGTTCATTAACTTGGCACTGTCTTTATTGTTCATCAATTTGACAACGTCTTTATTAGTCAACAGCCTTACACTGTGTCTATAGATCGTTAACTTGGCACTGTCTCCGTCAACAGCATGGCGCTGTGTCTATTCTTCATCATCTTGGTACTGTCCCTATTCATAAACAGCATGGCACTGTGTCTATAGATCATTAACTTGGTACAGTCTCTATTCATCATCAACTTGACATTGCCTTTATTCGTCAACAGCATGGCACTGTGTCTATAGATCATTAACTTGGCACTGTCCCTGTTCGTCAACAGCATGACACGGTGTCTATAGATCATTAATTTGTCACTCACTCTATTCTTCATCAACTTGACAATGTATTTATTCGTCAACAGCCTTACACTGTGTCCATAGATCATTAAATTGGCACTGTCTCCACTCTTCATCAACTTGGCACTGTCTCTATTCGTCAACAGGGTGACACTGTGTCTATAGATCATCAACTTGGCACGTTTCTATTCGATAACAGCCTGTCATTGTGTCTATTGATTATCAACTTGGCATTGCCTCTATTCCTCATCAACTTGACAAAGTGTCCACCGACCAGCAACTTGACACTGTTCCCACTGACCATAACTTGTCATTATCCAGTGACTAGCAACTTGACACTGTCTTCATTCACCATCAACTTGTCAGTATCCATTGACTAGCAACTTGACACTGTCTCCATTGACCATAAACTTGTTCGTATCCATTGATCGTCAACTTGACACTGTTCCCATTGACCATCAATTTGTCAGTATCCATTTACCATCTCTTTGACACTCTTTCCATGGACCATCAACTTGTCTGTATCCACTGACTAGCAACTTGACACTGTGTCCATTGACCATCAACTTGTCAGTAGCCTTTCACCATCACCTTGACACTGTCTCCATTGAATATCAGCTTGACACTGCATCCACTGACCATCATCTTGACCCTGTGTCCACTGTCCATCAACTTGATACTATGTCCACTGACCATCAACTTGGCACAGAGTCCATTGACCATCATCTTGACACTCTGTCCACTGACCATAAATTTGACCCTGTACCCATTGCTCATTATTGACGTTGCAATAACATTGGAAGTTATGGATGGCACTACAACAAAATGACGAATGCCAAACTAATTTTATGTTCCCACTTTCTATTCCAGTAAAAATCAGTGCGGATTTTAATATACAAGACGCATTATTTTCTGAAAAATGGCTAACATTTACATCTTGGTGTTACTCTCATTGTTCGTCTCTGTCTGAGAGACGGTATTGCCAAGGTTACAAGTGTCATGGTGTGGGGTGGCATCATGTTGAATGGCCGTACGGAGCTGCACATCTTCATGGGTGGTCCGAGGTACACTGTTAACGCTCGGAGATACAGGGATGAGGTACTGAGACCACATGTTCGACTCTTCAGAGGTGCGGTTGGTCCAGACTTCCTCTTAATGGAAGATAATGCCCAACCGCACCGCGCTGCTCTGGTGGATGAATTTCTGGCTGGGGAAGACATTCATCGCATGGACTGGCCAGCTAGGTCTGCGGATCTGAATCCTATAGAACATGCCTGGGATGCATTGGGGAGGTGAATTCCATCCCGTCAGCCTCCACCAAGGACCCTCCAAGACCTTCGTATTGCCCTTTCGGAGAAATGGGATCGACTGCCACAAGACCTCTTGGACCATCTGATAGAGAGCATGCCACGTCGCTGCGAAGCATGTGTGGCCGTTAGGGGTAACCATATACCCTATTACCAGCATATTTTGTTGTGAAAGACATTGCCAAATTTTGTTAGTTGTTGTCAAAGGTGGACCTTAGCTATCAGAACCTTTCTGGCACTGTTTTATGGACAACTAGTGTGACATATGGTGTGTAATTCAGCTTCAGTTTGTTCAGCAATTCGTCTGACATTCCTATCATGCGGTATGGCCTCGTTTAGTGATTATGCTTAACATTTGGATACTAGTGTACAACATAACAACTGGAAGAACTAATTAAATGAGTAACTAATCCAGTAAACAGGGGAGTTACACACGGCCGCTTCCTTCCCACTCCCAGGCCTATCCCATCGTCGCCATAAGACCTATCT